>NC_142081.1:171431310-172037560 GCF_054644295.1 Miniopterus natalensis
TGAAATTACAGAGTTGGCCTAGTTGAGAGTTTGTTGAAGTCAAGTTCTGTTCTTCTTGGGGCTGCTCTGTAGGTGCATGAGTAGGCAGTGGTAGGTGCTGTGAAACAGACGGGGTGCTGACTTCTTTGTGTTCTTTCAGACCCACATTCCAAAGCCCTCCTTCTTAAGCAAAGGCTGTGGTTGTGTATGGCCCTCACATCCCTGTGTCCTTGAGTGCCCTCAAGGAGAAGAGGGAAAATATTTTTTATCAGCACTTACCAATGCCAGGCTCTATGTGTTGGCCTTTGAGATACATACTGTTTAATTAAATCTCCCATCAAAGCTAAGAGGTAGATCTACAATTGTCCCCATTTTATCCTCTGAAGAAACACAATTCTGTGGAAACAGGGTAGCCTGTCTTAAACCTCTGCAATGCACCCTGTCCCACATTTATTGCTTCTACCCTTGGTAACATGTCTTTAGTAAGAAAATATTACTGTAACTAAGTGTTTTTCATTACTAAAGTCTTGAACTTGATGTCATTTTATGTGTGATTATATAACAGATTGAAAAATGCCAGGTCTATGTTGTATTTCTTAAAATTTTATTAGTAGGAACCAGGACAATACTGGCATCAAAATATTTAATTTCTATTGCACACATACATTCTGTTACTATATCATGTCATAGTTTACTTAATCCAAGAAATACTTGTCCTTTAATCAAAGTACTTCCTTGGTAATTCTAGTTTAGGAACATTTTGTTTGCGTGTGTGCATGTGAATATGTACAATGACCTCAATATTTGTGTCTCCTCAAATTCATATGTTGAAGTCCTAACCCCCAATTTGATCTATTAGAATATGGGGCATTTGAGAGGTGCCTACGTCATGAGAGTGGAGCCCTCACGAAAGGGATTAGTGCCCTTATGAAAGAGACCACAGTGGAGAAACAAGCTGGCGGCATACGTAACAGCTGCACCCGCCGCCTCCCGCAAACACATCAAAATTACAACTAAAATACAGAACCACCATCACTCAGAGCCTCCTGAGATCTGGCTGAACAGAAGCCCCACAACCAGGGAGCTGAAGCAGCATCGAGACCGGTAGGAGGGGCGGAGACATGGGCGGGGCGGGGCTGAATCGCAGAGATGCAGCCGCGGGCCCACACCCAGTGCCACGGGTAAACCTGGGAGGACATCTCGGTGGCGGGGTTTCCTGGAGGATTGAGGGGCCCCAGGCCCACAGCAGGCCCCCAGCCCAGGGCTCCAGGGCCGGGAAGAGACGTCCCCACAACTCTGGGCTGTGAAACCATTGGGGACTGTCACTGAGGGTCGTGGAGGCTGCAGGAGCCCCAGGCTTTCCTTTTAAATGGCCCGCACACGGACTCACTCGGATGCGCTCCCTCTGAGCCCAGTGCCGAGCAGCAGCTTGAAAGGACCTGGGGAGGAACTAACCTGCCTGGAATCTGGACGAGAGCTGGAGGGCGGCTTCCTCCCAGGCAGAAGGGCTGGTGGAGGCCATGGCTCCTTTGGCTAGTCCTCCCCCCACACAGCTGGCAGGCAGGTGCCATGTTTGAATCGCCAGCACCTGACTCACACCTTTGGCCCCGCCCCGTGATTCCCGGAGGCCCCGCCCCCCCACCTGCAGCTCATCCAGGCCATTTCCAGGGGCTTTTCTATGCAAGTGGCCTCTCGAGTCCCATGCTTAGGACTTTCCTAAAATCTCTCAAATGAGCAGCAGTGTGCCCCATATGGCTTGATAAGTGGCCCCAGGCCTCGCACTAGCGGCAGCCTGCATTGGCTCATAGCTTGGCCTCTCCTGGGCATCTCTAAGCCCAGCACAAATAGCAGCCAACTACGGTTTGCTGTGTAGCTCATGCTGGGTGGTCCTGGACAAGGCACTGGCAGAGGCTGACTTTGCACCTCCCGGGAGGCCCCAGAGACAGTGCACCTGGTGGTCAGACTCAACCACACTGGGTCACAACCCTACCACATCCACGAGTGATACACTCAAGGGGCACACTTGGTGAACACCAAAGCTCCATTGAAGTAAATCTTGATCCATGGGGGTGTCTCCAGCACAGCAGCTCTTTGGCTGTAGTTGCAGCTGGTCCTCACAGCTGATTGGCCTGAGGGTCAATTCCTCCCAGTGATGCCAACAGCAACCAAGGCTCAACTACAACAGGACACAGCACAAAGCCCACACAGGGGAGCACCTAGCAGGCCCAGCTCAGGTGACTGGGAAGGCTGAGCCACTGGACCTTACAGGACACCTACTACACAAAGCCACTCTACAAATTCCAGGAGACATAGCCGCTCTACCTAATACATAGAAACAAAGACCTGGAAGCAGCCAAAATGTGGAGGCAAAGAAACATGTCACAAAGGAAAGAACAGAAGAAATCTCTAGAAAAGGAACTAAATGAAATAGATCCAAGCAAGCTAGCAGATACAGAGTTCAGAATTTTGTTTATAAGGATGTTTAAACATACTATTAGGGAAATAACTGAGAAAATAGATAACATAATAAAGTACCAATTTGAAATGAAGGCTACATGAACTGAAATGAAGAATAATTTACAGTGAGTCGACAGTAGAGTAGAGGACACTGAGAATCAAATCAGCAACTTGGAACATGAGGAAACAAAAAGCACCCAACCAGAAGAGCAAAAAGAAAAAAGAATCCAGAAATATGAGGAAAGTATAAGGAGCCTCTGGGATAACTTCAAGAGGCCCAACATTCGTATTATTGGAATGCTAGAAGGGGAAGAAAGACAGCAAGAAACTGAAAACCTATTTGAAAAAATAATTATAGAAAACTTCCCCTACCTGGGGAAAGAAATAGACTTACAAGTCCAGGAAACACAGAGAGTCCCATACAAGAGGAACCCAAAGAGGACCACACCAAGACACATCATAATTAAAATGCCAAAGGTTAAAGACAAAGAGAATTTTTTTTTTAAACTTTTTTTTTTTTTTTAATCTTTATTGATTTCAGAGAGAGGAAAGGAGAGGGAGAGAGAGAGAGAGAGAAACATCAATGATGAGAGAGTCATTGATCGAGCCCACAGCCCGGGCATGTGCCCTGACCGGGAATCGAACTGCGATCACCTGGATCCTAGGTTGATGCTCAACCGCTGAGCTATGCCCGGCCGGGCAACAAAGAGGATTTTAAAAGCAGCAAGAGAAAAGCAATCAGTTACCTATAAGGGAGCACCCATAAGACTGTCAGCTGATTTCTCAACAGAAACCTTGTAGGCCAGAAGGGAGTGGCAAGAAATATTCAAAGTGATGAAAAACATGGAACTACAACCAAGATTGCTCTACCCAGCAAAGCTATCATTTAGAATTGAAGGTCAGATAAAGGGCTTCACAGATAAGAAAAAGCTAAAGGAGTTCATCACCACCAGACCAGCACTACAGGAGAAGTTGAAGGGTTTTCTTTACGAAAAAGCTAATGAACAAAAGAATCTGACGAACTAAATAGACCCAGAGACATTGACACATGCAAGAGACAATCATATTCAGAGGAAAGAGGGAAGGGGGGTGGAGGGTGGGAAGAGATTAACCAAAGAAGTTATATGCATATATGCATAACCCATGGACACAGACAGTGATGGGGTGAAGGCCTGGGGAGGGGGTGGGAGCGAAGAGGAGGGGGTCAATTGGTGGGAAGAAATGGGACACCTGTAATACTCCCAACAATAAAGATAAATTTAAATAAAAAAAATTAAAAAGAGAGACCCCAGAGAGGGTTCTCCATGTGAGGACACAGTGAAAGAACCAGGGAGTGGGTTTTCACCAGACACTGAGTCCACTGGCACCTTGCTCTTGGGCTTCTCAGCTTCCAGAATTGTGAGAAATAAATGTTTGTTGTTTAAGTCACCCCAGTCCGTAGTATACTGTTATAGCAGCTCAAACTGACTAGGACAATGTGTGTATATGTGTGTGTGATGATTTAGGATAAATTCCACATGGATGTATTTTGCGAGGTGTTTTCTCCTGTTTTCATTTGTTTTCTCCTGGTTTTGGATACTTTGGATAGCCCCATAAGTCTGACTGTTGTAAGAATTACTGGAGAATACAGCCCTATCCCTAGGAAAAGCAGTTCCTCTCTGACATTCTAACATTCACTGATGAGGATTTGCTGAGATACTTGATATCTCAGACTCCAGTTTATCACCGATACTGCAGAATGTGTCACAATAGGAAGGCTTCAGTGGTTCACAGTTGGTGCCAGAGTCCTCATTAAGAAAGGGTTGCTCTGACTCAGCCAGACATGGAGTGTAGTTCTTGCTTGGAATGTTCTAGTACCACTTACAAACACTGGATTTACAGGGGTAGTTTCCTTTTAAAAGTGAAAACGAAAAAGGAATTCTAAAAGTACTTCATAAAAACATATTCTTTTGATGAAATATATATAAATCAATTTTCAGGGAAGATCTTGTCTTTTTATACAAATATATGTAGATACTGACGACAGAGCCCTCACGATGGGATTAGTGCCCTTATAAGAAGAGACTAGAGAGCTAGCTCACTCTCTTTCCTTTGTGTGGATACTGGAGAAGTCAGCAGTCAGCAACCAAGGAGGGGGCTATCACCAGCACCCCACCATGCTGGCACCCTGACCTCAGCCTTCAAGCCTCCAGAACTGTGAGAAATAAGCCACCCGGTTTATGGAATTTTGTTATAAAGGCCCAAACTGACAAAGACATATGTTTAAACCTCCTTTTTTTTGTCAGATTAGATACGTATCATGATCTTTATTGAAAACCAATACTTGGATGTCTCCAGTGTTGATTTAATAAGAGGGGAAGATCTAGAATGTTGTTGCTGCACACAATGAGGAATTGGAAGGGATGGGGAATTTTACATTATTTTCTTGAGAATGACACGTTGTAAATTGATCTGAACCCTCTTTGATTTCCCAGAATTTTTACTGGCTAGGTTTATTCCCTACATACCTCCCTGCCTCCACCTTGGCAGTATCTCATGAGCTATTGATAAATTATTAAGCTCTGATGCAAACACAAGTGCCAGGATTAACCATAAAATGTGGCATTCATCAGGGTCTAATCAGGAGGCAGAAAACACAACAGTTATTGTGACAGAGAAAATTTAAGGTAAAGAATTGTTGACTAGGTATAAGGAATCTTTATGTGAAAAAGCAGAAGAAGAACTCTGGATGCAGCAACTAGCATCCCTGTGGACTGAGGAAACAAAGAGGTTGAAATAATTAAAGCTTAGAAACTGAGAGGGGGGGCCCTGGGGAGCTGAAAGTTGGGTCTCTGAGGAAGGGCGCTGTTCAGAAGGTTTCTTGAAAAATGTACCTGGGATTGTTTTTAATCAAGTATGGTAAAGTACGCAGACATAGAAATGTTCATGAAGGAAGGAGTTTATACTCACAGATCTCTAAAAACAGGAGGCACAGTATTTCACGCTCTGGCACACGTAGGAGCACCAGGGTTGTCAGGAGGCAGGAGAGGAGGAAGTGTGGGCACATGCCTTTACTGGGGTCTCTTTAGGAAAGGTAAGGTAGGGGATGTTGCAGTTTAGAATTGGCTATTTTGAAAAATTTATGCAGGCTCTGGACTGTAGGGGTGGTCCCTCCTCATGCAGTACCAGGCCCTGTGCTTGAGAGTTTGATAAAGGAGGTGGTTGCAGGCATAGGCTCTGGACTGGTTGGTTTGCATATAAAGGCCTGCTCATGGGCAAGTTGTTTGCTATCTCTAGGAATTAGCTACCCTTGGGAAGGGCAGTCCTTCCTGAGTCTGCAAGGCCCCCAAGGAGGCAAAGCATCATAATGTATAGAAAATAAAAAGTATGGTTAGTACATTGGGCTGGTGTTTCTGGGTTCCCAGGGCTGCCAGCTGCTTTCCTGAGGCTTTCTTCCCATAAATTAAGCCTCTTCCCGCCTCTTGGATCAGAGGGATAATTAACATCTAACTTTCAAAGGGGAGGGAGTTTCTGGCCCTAATTACTAAACTTAAGGACAATCCAAACATTCCACACTGTGACTGCCTACGTATTCCAGGTATCCTAGAAGAATATACACATCCATCCCTCATCTCACTTGAAGACCTTCTCTTCTAGGTTCATTAATAAACATAAAATATTTTCTGATAGCACAGAAGTTAACCTGATTTTTAAATTGGAGAGAAAAGTGGAGGCCTATAATGAGCATTGCAGTTACTTTCTACCTCTTCTGTTCTCCCTACTATATGTTCCCCTCACCCCATTGCAGGACTCAGGAGATCCCAGAAAGAAGGTTCATCCAGAGCAATTGCCGGCTGAGTTTGTGGAAGAATATTTTTAATTTGTAAGAGGTTTATTCCTCCAAAATCTCATACTCTATAATATGAGTTGGGTAGAAGACAGCCCAAGACAAAGCGTTCATGGCAATGTTTTATTGGGGAGTGCAATCCCAGGACAGCAAGAATGATGGGGGAAGGAGCATGAGGCAGAGAGAGAGAAAGGGAGAGAGAGAGAGGGAGAGAGAGAGGGAGAGAGAGTAATATTACTGCACTGGCCACAGCTTCAAAAGAAAACACAGCTGGTACTTTGGTCACACAGGGTGCCTTCAGGTAGGCTATAAGGAACACTGTACCTTGAAGCAGTTCATTGTGGGAAAGAAAATGAAGTGGATTCATCTGCTGGTCTCTTCCTGCCTTGTGACTCTCATTGGTCAAAGTTTGCCCATTTTTGTTGTGTTAATTGATCCCATGCTGGGGTCAGGTGACGGGAAATCCATACCCCATGCTGCACTGCTGCACAGAGCCTCTGTGGGTCTGTAAGGTTGGATTTGGCCTTGGAGTTGCCATGGCTGCTCCCACGCTGAGCAAGGCAGAGGCCACTGGCAGCCTGTGGCCTTTCTCCTTGGAAGAGGGAAACTTCAGCAGTATTGGGAAGAGAGACAATGGTGACAGTGGCCAGAGTTTTCCACTGAGCAAGTTGAAAATGGCAACTAGCTAATGTGAGGATATACATAAATTGGATCTAATATAGATAGTAATAGGTAAGGAGTAAATAAATCGGAGACTGGGAATATTTGTAAATACAAATGAAAGTAATTGGAGAAACAGAAAGTTCCAGAAGGGTATGTCTGGAATATGGATTTATAGAGCATAGAAGACAGAGGCCTCTTTCAACACAAAGAACCAAGAGTGTTGGTGGGGGCAGGGACAGCCCTGCCCCAGGAGGCAGGAGACCTGGTCCCAGTTCCCTGTTTTTCCTTAGCTGTGGCATAGTCTGGCATTAGTCTCTTCATCTCTCTGAGCCTCTGTTGCTAAGACATGGGAGGGATTCAAAGCAGACTTTTTAAAAATTCTAAAGACAATTTTGTAGAAGTAATTTGCATGTATAGCCTTTTCAAATTTTACTGTATAAAAATGAGGATTTACTGTTAAGAGCATCATCAGACAGAAACTCATTTTTTAACTTAAAATATGTACTAATGGGTCTGACAGTGAGCTACTGAACTGGAAAGTCAGCCAACCTGAATTTAGGCCTGACTCTCAGCAACCAGCCACATGAACCCATGCAAATCAGTTAACATCTATCTCTGGACTTCACCTAAGCACAAGCTCTGATCTCCAATCACATTGTTTGGAGTCCCGTATTAACACTGACCAGCTGTGTGACCTTGGGCACATTACTTGACCTCCCTGATTCTTGTTCCATATCTGTCTAGTGGGACGGCTGTGAGCAAATGCATATGAAATGTCTGACAGAGTGTCCACATGAATGTTCTTCAGTGTTTTCTTAATTGTAAAAAGAGGTAGATAGACTCATCAATCCCTAGGACCCATTTCAGCTTTAACTTCCCAAGATTTCACACTCTGATTCATTACTTATTATAAGTGCTTCATGAGCCTTTATTACACATGCAGTCCTGTGCTACCTTACCCTCAGGAAGCACACAAACTGGAAGAGACGGTGGCATACGATCAGAAACCATACGCAGTAATCTACACTATTATGATAATATGAGTATAATAAATTTTATTTAGATTCTAAGATTGATGATTTCTCAAGCACATTATTCTGGGAAGAGGCACTTTGTCAGTGTTGGAGGATGTGCTTATGACAGGTCCTTACAGTTCTTGAAACAATTGTTTTATGGATGCCCATTAGTATGTGTTCAACTGACAACTAATGGAGTATTGTTGGAAGCAGCACTCACATAGGGTTTTATGCTAAAGCCTGAAGCATGGTGAATTATATATCTAGCTGCTCTTTATAATGATGTCGTATTTCTAATGGAAAAATTAACATTAAAATTAATATTAAACTTGTGACTGGAGTTGAATTGAAATGCAGCTGCTTAAATGGAGGTGCTTTCTGTTGCCATAATGGTCACGATGATTGTTTTTAGACTCAGAGCAAAATGCTCCACATGAGAAATAAAGGACAGAGTCTTACTCATCAGTAGCACAGGCTCTCCAACCATTTAGGGAGCAACATTAAATGACAACTCAAAAACTCTGTTTAGTTTGAATTACGAAGATAGAGAAGAAAAGCAACTTACTTCAAAAGTGTGTTTGGATTAGAAAAGTTTCATTTTTAATGAATAATACTAGGCAAAGTGGAAAATCTGTGTTATTATTAGGCATTTAATAAAACATGAAGAAAAGTAATTTAAGAAGGGTTAAGGCAGGACTCCCAGAAGTTTATTTTAGGATATTCAGGAAGATGCTCCTGGATGGTGCAATGTGTTGATGCTGAACTTTGATTTAGAACATGTTGGCTCAACCCCTTCTTCTGCCACTGACTGTTTTGAGTTATCTTGGCCAAGGGTCCTACCCTCTTTGTGATTTGGTTATCCATAACATAGAGGGGCTTAAAACTATTTCAAATGAAAATACTTTCTAATCTTAGAGGTGCTTTTTTTTTTTTTTTTCTTTTAGGATTTGCCTCTGTATGTCTAAGTTATATGCTTAAATTGCTGGGTTTTAAATTGTAGTAAAATATACATACATAACAGAAGATTTACTATTTAAACCATGTTAAGTGAACAGTTAGTGGATTTAAATATATTTGCATTGTGCAATCATCACACTATTAGCCTCTAGAAGTCTGTCATCATCCCAAACTGAAAACTGTATCCATATCTGCCTAGTGGGATGGCTATGAGCAAATGCACATGAAATGTCTGACATAGTGTCCACATGAATGTTCTTCAGTGTTCTCCCTGTTACCCCTTCCCTCTAGACCTTGGTAACCTCTATTCTGCTTTCTGCCTCTGTGAGTTTGACTACTCTAGGTACTTCATATAACTGGAATCATACAATATCTGTCCTTTTGTGTCTGGCTTATGTCACTTAATATTAATTTTTAGGTGGAATGAAACTTCTCAGTTGCTTTGGGAAAACAGTAACATGGATTGACTTCACATTAAAGGTGCCAATCGCATATGTGTACATAGAAAATTGGCTTGTAGAGTACTGAAAGGCAAATCACTTAATAAAGGCCATAGCGTATAAAACAAATTTCTACCATTAAACATTTGCAGAGCCTAGAGTGTTTGCAAAATATCTGTCATTTGCATAATTAAAATCCCCACACTTTCTAATAATCAAATTTCTTGTTGAGAGTTGATAAAATACAAAGCACTTTTAGGGGCTATGTATTTCATATATGCTTGACAATATTGTACATCCTAACCAGTCTATACTACTGTTATGGCAAAGGAATAGAATAAAAAATTTATGTTTTCATCAGGGAAAAAATTAAGTAGGTGAAAAAGTTTGCCCTTTGTCAAAGATCAGTTGATTGATTTATGGATTTCCATGGGTAAGACCATGGAAATCTTGCCTGATAAGACATACTGTTTCTAACATGTTCAGGGACTAATCTGGAACAACATAAAAGTACAAATTAAATACTTAATTCTTTACTATTGGGAATAATAAAGCACTGTAGAAATTCCTTAATAAAGGCAATGTAGTATTTAGTCAGGTGCATCATATATGGTATAGGCTAGAGTTTGTGTGTGAGATAACAGGAAATACATATGTTGGTCTCTGCCCTTGATTCCTGACACAGAGCTTCTAAAATGCTTATAAATTCCTAAGAGATAAGAGCACAAGAAGCATCTTCTGGTCTATTGAGGTGACTCTGAGGGGAGTCCTAGATGCCTCCTGGTCCCCAGAAAGGCCAAACCATAATTGGAAGCTTGGAATTCTCAGGCCTGCGCCACCACTTCTCCAGAGATTGGGCGGGGGTGGGGGGGGGGGGTGGGGGGTGGGGTGGCTGGAAATGGAGTTCATAGTTGATCAAGCCTATGTGAAGAAACTTCCATAAAACCCCACTAGCACGGGGGTTCGGAGAGCTTCCCGCTGGATACACTCCAGGCAGATAGTGTAGGAATTGAATTAAATTGTAGGACACCCAGCTGATGCTGTAGAGAACTGCTTGGCGGTGGGGGGAAACCTGCAGATGCTTGGTGGCCAGAGCGAAGCAGCGTTTTGTGCGAGTAGCAGAGGCGGCACGCAGGAGGGCTGCAGGCTTTTCACTGTTCCTCTCCCAGCGCCCTGCACGCTCGGAGGTCTTCCAAAACAACCTCACTTCACAAACCTCTACACTGGGCATCTTTTCTCGCCAATAAAACATAAAAAGGCAACCTCCTCCTACATTTGCGTTTTCTCCCAACTGCACATTGCCCTGGGCATTCCGTGTATTTCCGGCGTCCTTCCGTTTCGAAGCCTTTCCAGTGGATCGGGCCTGAGAACTGCAGGGGACCGGCTCCCTGAGCGCCGTGGCTCTGGGACGCTGCAGGCACTTAAACCTCACTCAAGCGCAGCGAACTCCGCTTCCCTGGAAACGTAAAGTGAACGTCGCCAGCACGGGTCAGCCTCGGGAGGGGGTCTTCTGAGCCATAGGCACCGTTCATTCTTTCGAGCTGCGAAGTGGCCGTCGGCACCCGGTCCCTCAAGGTCTCCTTGGGGCCGTCTATCCCTCCTCCTCTCAGTCTCCTTCCTGAGCCCCGACGCCAGCGACCCGCTCTCTGGCTAAAGGCCCTGGGGCGGGGTCCGCGGTTGTCCTCCCACCTCGAACCCGAGCGCCGCGGGGGGGGGGGGGCGGGGGTGCCGCGGCGGGAACGCGTCCCAGGGACGGAGCCTCCGCGCCCCGACGGCGACCCTGAGACCTGCCCCAAGGGCCTCCCTCACCCCCAGACCTATGTTACAGTCGGGTATTATTTTAAGAACAAGTGTAAACGCCACATCTACCTCCCGCCCTAAACTTCATGGGCTCCAAGGTGAAAGTTCAAGCCCCCGCCCCTCCCCGCGCGCGCTCTCCATCCCCGCGGCAGCGCCAAAGCGGCGCGGCGCCCCCCTGGCGGTGGCGGTGGCGGTGGGGGTGGCGGTGGCGGGAACCCCGACGGTCTTCGAGTCCAAGAGGCGGGGCCAGAGGCGTGTCCTGCCCGGGCCCCGCCCCCAGGCGGCGCGGGCGGAGCGAGCGCGGTCGGCGGCGTCCCCCCAGGACGGGCGCGGGGCCGCGGGGGCTCATGGCGCGCGTCCCCATGGCGCGCGTCCCGGGCCCCGAGGGCTCCGAGGGCCCCTCCGCGCCCGCGCGCCCGGCGGCGGCGAGGGACCGGCTGCGGCGCGCGGCCGCGCTCCTGGCGCACGTGTGCGGCCTGGCGCTGCTCGGGAAGAGGTAACCACAGCCCGGGCGCCGTCCCCAGCGGCCCGGCCGCCTCCGCCGCGGGGCCGCCCTCGGAGTGCAGGTTCCGAAAAGCGGCGGCGTCTGGCGGCTCCTCGGGCGGGACCCGCCGTGACCCCGCCGTCGGAGCGGGGCTGTTCCCTCCCGGAACCGGCCGGCGCTCGGTGCGCAGGAGCCTCGCCGCCGGCTTCCCGGGGAGCCGGGTCCGGGCGCCCCGCGCGCCCCCTCCCTCAGCTGTGAACCGTGTGCGTGCGGTTTCGAGGCCAGGAGACCGGGGGAGGAAAAGCCCGCATTTCCCACACTTGCGCCTGGAGAATGCAGAAATCACAGGGGTGGCCCCGGGACTTCGGTTTGCAGTGTCGCTCCGAGTCTGGCTGTGACGTTGTGGGAACTCTGGTGTCATGACGGGGGTCACACAGCCTGGGTGAGAGAGGGGTTTCATTTCTGGCTTTGGTTTTCCTGTCCCGGGCTAGAAGAATTCATCTCTTGGGGGTCTGTCTCCCACAGAAGTCACCACAGCTGATGCTGAGAAACACAGGGTTTGATTTTGCTTGACTGTGGACTTGAGGAAAATGCCACATGAAACAGATACGTGTACATTTCTAGGCAGTCACCAAATGGGGACTCTTCAGACGACCCCGAAGTAACGCTGGGGTAAAAATCTCGTTCCTGGGTGCCCAGCTGTGTGGAGCGCCTGCACAGCACTGGGCAGTGAGCCACCTGGTGTGGGCATCTCCGAGGACACAGTAATAGCAACAACAATAAAATCTATAGTATTTATCGAGCATTTTCAGAGTGTTTCAGGTAGGTAGGTGCCCACGGTCTCCAGCTGCTGTGAGTATAGGCTCCCAACAGCTGTCTTGCTGATGGAAGGCGTCCTGCCAGAAGATGCTCAGGAGGTTACACCCCGACTCTCAGGTGTGGTCTGTGGCTAAGGGATGACTGATATGGGGGTGCCTC
Source organism: Miniopterus natalensis (assembly GCF_054644295.1). Lineage (NCBI taxonomy): Eukaryota > Metazoa > Chordata > Mammalia > Chiroptera > Miniopteridae > Miniopterus > Miniopterus natalensis. The sequence continues at coordinate 171,443,911 of NC_142081.1, forward strand.
CCTACCTTAGAGGGGAAGACTGCAGCTGGACCCACAGTTTTGCCTTACCCCTTCCCTTTCTCTGGCCTGCTCACCTTTCTTACAGTTTTCACCTGACAGCCTTAAATCACACAAGAATCTTCATCTCAGGCTCTGTTTCTATGAAACGCAACCTGAGATAATTACTCTGCTGTATTGGCTTGTGAAGTTTTCCAAGTTTTATTTTTTATTCACTGGAGATATTTCTTCCTATGGAAAGACAAACAACCCACTGGTTTCAAACATGTGTCAGATCACATTTTCTTCTGATTAACACAGTGAAGTATATATGGAAGCTATGCTGCTAAAATACTGCATTTTTTGTGTCAAGGGTATGATAGAATGACTTCCCTGAAGTCCTGTTTGGCCAAGAAAACTCTTATTCCTACCAGGGAGGGAGTTAGTCAGAGTGGGTGATAAATATTTGGCCATTGGTTTCTTGATTGATGAAAATGATTATGAAAATGGTTATGAGAATGATTATGCATGTTAGCACAGGCATACCTCCGAGCTATTGCAAATTTAATTCCAGACCACTGCAATAAAGCAAGTATCACAATAAAGCCAGTGGCAGGCCTCGCCTTCAGCTTGTAAAAAAACCGCACAACATCGGTGAAGTGAAATAAAGCGAAAAGCAATAAAATGAGGTATGCCTGTACTGCTTTTTAATAGCTTTATGGAGGTATAACTGACATTTTGATAAGTTGATATAAGTATATACCCATAAACCATCACCACAGTCAAAATACTGGAAATATCCACCACTCCCAAAAGTTTCCTCAGCTCCATTGGAATACCTCCCATCACAGCTCTAAGCAACCACTGGTCTCCTTTTTGTTGTAGTAACATAAGGTTGAAAAAGACTTTAGAGATCATGAGCTTCATTCACCCAGTAGCTGAGCATGCCTGAGCTCAAGGCATTCGGGGATTTCCATGCATAAGACCAGGAGGGGAGTTGAAGTAACTGGGCCCAGGCTGCCATCTGCTCGGGGGAAGGAGATGGGTACAGAGCTGGACTCTGATGACAACTTTGGCATCCAAGGCACAGATCCCAGAGCATGTGGCAAATTCAAATGAGGTTCAGGCAACTTTTGGGATTGAGGCAGTCTGAGGTTTTGTTACAGGTTAAAGGAGTCCCTGAGGGAGTGATGACATCCTTGAAATGGATAACCACAATAAAACATACAAACAAAACTCACCACCAACATCCAGAACTCCAAGGCTGGCATGGGAAAGGGAATCTCCTGGTGGGCGGGACAGCTGATTCTGTCCTTCAAGTTCATCATTCCCTTGGTTTTCTTATTGGTCACTCCTGGCTACGGGAGACACACCCTGTAGCTCAAGTTTGCTATCTTGTAGTCCAGCTCAGACATTCGAATGTTCTGAGGCATTTTTGAAGGTTTTAGCAAAAGCAACAGAGCGATAACACAGTGAAAACTATCGTTCAAGGTAATCTGGTATTTAAAACAGTTTTCTCTGATTTATGGTCCTGCTCAGCTTCTACACTGCCTTCCATGTCCCTGGAAATCCCCTTCATCGACTCCTAGTAGCCACATTAACGAAGGTTGAGGTGAAGAGAAACGTAAAATTATTTTTAACCCAATATCTCCAAAATATTTCAACAAGTAATCTATATAAAATTATTAACAATATATTTTACATTCTGTTTTCATACTAAGTCTTTGAAATCCAGTGGGTGTTTTACACTTACAACACCTCTCATTTGTACTAGCTGCATGTACATATTGGACGGTACAAGTCTAGATAGAGCGTCATGGCCTGGATCCAAAATTAACCAAGTTTTCTGCAGGGAGAAGAGGAAGAATATGAATGTTATTTCTACACAGTTAGTTTGGAGTACTAGTAGGCAATCCTGTGGACACTGATAATAGGCTTTGGGAAATGCAAGTCTAGAGCATCAAGACAAAACATTTTCCAACTTGATTTTTCAGAGCAAAATGTAACTACATCCATAGTCAGTTGCACATTTCACCTTGTGTTTTGAACCCATACCTTAGTGTTTCCCCCGGATACTAACGTGCATGTTATCCTGTGTACATTCTACTCCAGTTGATTCATCTCCACATTAGCTTGTTTTTGCACATGTTCTCTTCAAGTCAGTACTTTTATATTTCTATATGTTTTTATCATTTCTCTTTCAGGTACATTGAAAAGAGTCGAGCAAAAGAATGGGCACTATTTTACTTGAGCGTAAAGAGTCATCCAGCTAATGAACTATCATTTGGCATGAGCAATTATTCTAAATATAACTTGGTTAGTATTTTTGTCTGCATCCTAATTAATAGCTATCTAGATTTAAGACTAGCAAAATGTGTAATATCTTTAAAATTAAAAAAAAATTATAAAGTGATGAATAATAATATCGGGAATTGGTTTTAAAACCAGTGGGAAAATGGATACTTTCATCCATCCATTGGTAGTGGGAATGTAAATTTCTACAGGGATTTTGGAGGGCAATTTGACAGTATGTATTAAAATCCAGAATGTGCATGTCTTTATCTCTGTAATTCCAATTTAAAAAATTTACCCCCATGAGAATGAGTGGATAAATGCACACATTTGCATGTGCAAGAATGTTTATCTTATTGTTTATAATTTAAAGAAATGAAACAATTTATATTTCAACTATTTATTTGGTGCTGTCTCTGCTGAGCACCATAGTAGGTACAGGGATACAACAATTACTCAGATTTAGTTGGTTCCCTGCCCTCATATAGCTTAGAATCTAGGAAAGAAGACAGTCAACTAAACATTCATTGAGTGCAGTGCTGATGGTGTAGACTGTGGTTGAAGCACATATGGGGAAGCTGGGCCCAGAAATGGGGAGGCAGCGGAGGCTTCTTGGAGGAACTGATATCTAAACTGGGTGCTGAGGGATAACTGGGCTAAATAGATATTATAAAATATCATATGATGGAGTATGATCCATCTATTAAAAATGATGTACAAGTGGAAGGAAGTAAATAGTATATCACTGAAGAAAAAAATCAGGTCACAAAACAGAATAGTGTATTTTATTTTTGTAAAATTATATATGTTTCCACATGTGTGCACATAAGTGTGTATATATATGTTTTGAATATATAGATATTTATATACACCACACATAGCAACAATAGATATCTAGAATGTCTCAAAATAGAACAATGATTATGGTTGGTAGAATGTCAATGGATTTTCACTTTTAAATGTAAATATGTTATTTTCATAATCATAAAAATATATTTGTATCTATTTTTAAAAATTTGAAATAAAATAAAAGTAATACAGTTTAAGTGTAGGAAATTTGAAAATTATAGAAAGGTTATAAAGGAGAAAATAAAAATGACTAAAAATTCCATCTCCAAGAGGACAGATAATTAGTTGTAACATTTTGGTTTATTTCCCTCTATTCTTTTTTTTTTTTTAAATATATCTTTATTGATTTTAGAGGAAGGAAAAGGGAGAGAGAGAGAGAGAGAGAGAAACATTAATGATGATAGTCATTGATCAGCTGCCTCCTGCACCCCCTCTCCCCCCAAGGGGGATTGAGCCTGAAACCTGGGCATGTGCCCTGCCTAGAATTGAATCTCGATCTCCTGGATCATAGGCCAGTGCTCAACCACTGAACCACACTGGTCAAGCTCCCTCCATTCTTTATATGCATATGAATGTATTAGCTTTTTTCATAATGATATGTGGTTTGCAGATCAGTTTGAAATTTTAGTATATTTAATATTAAAAATAATTTGAGCTAATTTATAGATATTCTATCACAGAATAAAACTTAACTCTGATAATTAAAGTTTATTATGCTTAATAGAGTTAAATTTCTTTATATATTTGGGGAAGATATTGACATTAAATAAAACAATTCACTTTCCTCTGTTTTTTAAAAAATTTGACACAATTAAATTGTTACATGTTAATTGTATCAAATGACAATTTTTTCTGGTCATTCATTTGAGTAGATTGTAGGGTTAAACTGGGTAAAAGTTCATTTTTCATGAACTCTTCTGAATAACATTACTAGATCCCATTAGAACAATTCCAGCCATTATGGGAATGTTAACTTGTTTCACATTGTACAGTGTAGTTCTCAATGTAGAATAAAGTGTACTTTATGGTATACTGGAATAGTGGCATAAAGTTACTTGAATTAGGATTAGATGTTGCCTCATCTCTGCTGTGTTGCTTTGGTAAACTATGGTAGTACTGTCATTCATTCTTTTTTTAAAAAAATCCACACACCAAAAAAAACAGCTACTAAAACCCAGAAGAATAAAGTCAGCATATTCCTGTATCATCCATAGGCATTTTTAATAGCCAGGAGAGTTTCTTTGTTATATAGGAAGCCAAAAAATATAAACTGCTTTCATGAATGAATACATGTAAAGTTCTTGGAATAGTGCCTTATGCATACTAAATGCTCAATAGATTATTATTATTATCATTATTAAGATCAAACAAGTTATCAGAATAAGTCTAGGAGTGTCTTGGATCTATGTTTAGATTCTCATTATCAAGTATGGGATGTGACGAGGAAATTGATATCAAGATAGAGGATGGAAGTCATACTTTTTTATGTTAAAGCCCGAGACCTGGTATAAAAAGTTAAAGAAAAATACTGTATTGAGATAAACTCAACTGTATTTCACCTTATAGCATAGTCCTCAGTAACACTATTTTGAAACTGAATTCTGTAGATAAAAAGGAAACAACTACTGTTGACACTCTTGTATAGGCTCATGGAGCGTCTTGAATGTGATCTCTAGTCCAGCTGGGTTGACTTGAGATTGAACTACATTCATGGGGTGACTCATACCCAATGACTCACTCAATAGCCTTTCAGCACAGAAACTCTCAATCTGTTGTAATGGTCTCGTTGTCTTAGTTATAATCAAACATATCTACCTATAACATGACTGGTGAATTCCATACTTGGTGCTTCAATTGTTTTAAGTAAATCTGTTTCTTAAAGTAATTTCAACAAAGTTAATGTGTAAAGTTAAACGTCAATATTACACAAATAACACTCATTGTTCCCCAGGCTATAAATCCTGTCCAAATTTTTAGAAGAAATTGTATCCATGGGGACAGGTTGGATGCATTCAATGTAAGTACACTTTGTTTTACAGAGCAAAGATTTCGAAAAGCTGAAAACGTTGTTGTTCATTCAACCTAAGCAAAGAAGCCAAGAAAGTCTCAGAGAGGTAAATAAATAAATAAAAATTTGATATATGATTATTCCAATATATTCATTGATGCTTTTCTTCTATAATTTTAAGCAAATACAGGTTAACACTATAAAAACATCATGCCAAATTATTTTTCTTATATTTTTACTCTCCAGTCGTTGCCTTAATTTTAGGTTTTTGAAAACAAAATGGGATTAAGTAAAGACAGTTGAAATATTTTTTTGTTTGTTTTTATTAATCTTCACCCAAGGATATTTTTCCCATTGATTTTTAGAGAGAGTGAAGGAAGGGAGGGGAAGAGAGAAAGAGAGAGAGAGAGAGAGAGAGACATTGATGTGAGAGAGACATATTTGTTGGTTGCCTCCCGCACACCCCCAACAGGCGCTGGGGATCAAACCTGCAACCCAAGTATGTGCCCTTGGTCAGGAATTGAACCTGCAACCCTTTGGTGCATGGGCCAGTGCTCTAACCACTGAGCAACATAGGCCAGAGCTGTTTGGAATATTTTTATATGTTTATACATACATCTAGTGAAGCTGTTCTTTTATTTATTTCATACATTGATTGAAGAAATATTAATCATTGAGTCCCTACTGTGTGTTATATTTGTTTGATGTATGAATTTAAGATAAATAATTGATTTTGATCATAAGTTAATTTATTTAAGCCTATTAAAATGTTTTCCATGATTTTAATTTATTAATCTTTGAATGAACTTCAGCAACCCATTATGTAGATATGGATTTCTGTCCCTAAGAGATTAGGTGGACCATCTCTGCTTCTGTTAAAATTTTAATGTACTTAGGTAAGTTGGATGTACATTTCTTGTTTTTTAGCCTCTAAAGAATGTTTTGTATACCAGCTATAAAGTAAAAAGAGATATTGATTTTTAAACATTTTAAGGTATAAAGCATTTCAGAGTATCCTAAAAAATAAAGTGTTGTATTACAAGTAGTCATCATCTTTGGCATCAGGCATTTCTAAAAGTCAGTGTTTTCTGTGCTTGGGACACTATCTTGAATCTAGCTATATAATTAAAATCATAGCCATGTAAGTTCTTGTGACTGTGAGCTGAAATTCTTGTGTGGGTCCAACAGTCCTCAATTTAACAATGAATCTACAACCTGGAAAAAAAAAAAATTAAGTTAAATCTCTCTTTCTCATAGGACCTATTTTCAGGAGAGAACTGTGTTCCAGAAGGTATAAAAATAGACACTATATTTATTCAATTCTTTATGAATCATATGCATACTATGAAGTATATGGCTTTCTTGAGTATGCTTGAGGCAATCAAATGGCATTAAATTACCAAGTGCTTTTAATTTATACCAGAGAAGGTTTTCCAGGGTCAGAAGAAGTCCTGGGAGTGGAGGCTGAGGATTCTGATGGTGAGGTGGCTTTCAGAGTTAGAGCCGAGGGCAGGGCATCTTATACAGTAAGTAGCACGCTGGTTCCTAGCCATGCCACCCCATGAACCTCATGCTTTGAAAGGTCTTTGCCTCCTAACAAAAGTCACTTATTAATAGTCAATTTATCTTCCTGCTTTCTAAAATTAAAGATATATCTTATTGTCAATCAATCACTTGTTCATGCTGAGCTGACATGATTCCAGCTAAAGCAAGTATGTTATACATTATCCCAGTGACTTTATTACAGGTAAATTAATGATCTCATCAGTCTTTTCAAAATATTGAAAGTTCAAAAATCCCTTTTCACCCCCAGTTCCCCTTTTATTTCTTCCAGGAGCTCTAGAGGTGACAGATTGAAAATCCCTGTTCGGCATGTCAAAAAAAAAGACTGGCAGGAATGAATAGTTTTATATCTAATCAGATAGGAACAGTTGTCAGTTCAGGGGATAAAATTACTGTAATCCAGAGAATTTTCTCTGCATTGCCCTAAAGGAAGATGGTTATTTCAGTGCTACATGCATTTTAGGTAAAGAGAAAGCATTGGGCTGAACATATGTTCTTTAGACTTTATTAACCTTTGAATCTATAGAACGCTTGGGGTAGTAGACATTTTAACAATATTAAATCTTTCAGTCCATGAACACAAGATGTCTTCCCATTTGTTTGCATCTCCTTTAAATTCTCTCATCAGTGTTTCACAGTGTTCAGTGTACAGATCCTTCACCTCCTTGGTTGTTTACTCTTAAGTTTTTATTCTTCTTGATGCTATTGTAAATGGGATGTATTCCATGACTATATTGATCTTGGCAATTATTTCATGGATATGACACTAAAACCACAGGCAACAAAAGCAAAAATAGACCACTAAAAGTGGGACTACATCAAACTAAAAAGCTTCTGCATAACAAAGGAAACAATCATCAAAATAAAAAGACGGCCCTGGGCAGTGTGGCTCAGTTGGGTGAGCATTGTCCCATGCACCAAGGAGTTGCCAGTTCAATTGCCAGTCAGGGCACATGCCCAGGTTATGGGTTCAGTCCCCAGTCGGAGGCAACCGATTAGTGTTTCTCTCTCACATCGATGTCTCTCTCCCTCCCTCTCTCTCTAAAATCAATAAAAAATAAAGTGATAGTTTCTTTAAAAAAATAAAAAGGCAACCTGTGGAATGGGAGAAAATATTTGCAAATCATTTCTCTGATAGGAATTAATATCCAAATATATAAGAAATTTCTATAAATAGCAAAACCCAAGTAACTCAATTAAAGAAGGGACAATGGAACTGACCAGACATTTCTCCAAAGAAGGCATACAAATGGCCAAGAGATATACAAAAAGATGCTGGAGGTCACTAATCATCAGGGAACTGCAAATCACCCACGACAAGATATTGCCTTATACCTGTTAGGATGACTATTATAAAAAAAACAAGACAACAGCCTTAAACCCATGGACACAGACAACAGTGTGGTTAGGCCTGGGGTGGGGTGAGGTGGGGGCTGCATGGAGGGAGGTGTAAAGGGGCCAAATGGGGGACATCTGTAATACTGTCAACAACAAATTTTAAAACAGAATGAATTTCTGATATATAAAACAATATTGATGAACCTTGAAGACGTTATGCTAAATGAAGCAAACCAGTTCCATAATGACAAATAACTCACGATTCCATTTATGTGAGATATATAAACTAGTCAAACTCATGGAGGCCGAGAGTAGAACATTGGCTAGGATGTGCAGAATTGGAACCTTTACAAACTGTGGGTGGGAATGTTAAATGGTGTAACCGCTATGGAAAACAGTATGAAGACTCCTCAAAAATTAAAAATAGAACTGTCATATCCAATAATCTCACTTAAGCTATTTATCCAAAAGAATGGAAATTGGGATTTCGAAGAGATATTAGCATTCCCATATTCATTGCAGTGCCATTTGCAATAGCAGTATGTGGAAACAACCTAAATGTCCATTGATGGATGAATAGGTAAAGGACATGTGACGCATCCATTAAATGGTTTATTCAGTCTTCAAAAGGAACAGAGTTCTGATATGTGCAACAGTACAGATGAACCTTGAAGACATTATGCTAAATGAAGTAAGCCAGTCACATAACAACTAGTGCTTCGTGATTCCATTTGTGTTAGATGTATAAAACAGTCAAACTCATAGTGACAGAGAGTAGAATGGTGGTTGCCAGGGGCTGAGGGGAGGGAGTAGGTAGAATTATTACTTAATAGCCACAGAGTTTATAAGTGGGGTGATGGAAAAGATTTGAAAACAGATGGTGGTTATGGGTGCACAGCAGTGTGAATGTAATTAATGCCAATCTACTGTACACTTAAAAATGGTTAAAATGGCATTAAATTTTTTTGACAGGTATGGTCATATAACATGCAGAGACTGTTACTTAAGATTTTAAGCACCCTTACATTTCAGGTTTTTTAATTTAGTAGCCATTGCAGAAAACTGTTATCTAGCAGGTTAGAAAATGAGGCCTTTCTATTAGTCAAGCATTCTTATAAATAGTAAATGAAGTCTGTACATTGTAAACACCAAATTTCAAAGAATCAAAACAAAATATCAGCACGGACTATACTCATTTAGGAATTAAATAGAATTTTAATTTTTTAGCAATGAAAAGGAAAATGTAAAGATAATTCTTATAATGTTCTTCAACAGGCGAATAGACAGGAAAATTGATACATCCATACAATAAAACACAAATGGGCAATAGAAAGGAACAAACTGCTGTGTGCACAAGACAAGGATGGCCTTAAATGCATTTTGCTAAGTCATAACCAAAAAGCAGTGTATTATGTGATTATATTTATATGATGTTGTGGAGGGCAAAATGAAAGAGAAAGAAAGTGGCCACTAGAATTGGGAGTCTGGGAAAGGAATGCCTAGGATTGGGATTGCTGGGCAGTATGGTAATTCTATAGCTTTTTGAGTAACTGCCGAGCTGTCCCCACTGCAACTGCACCAGCAATGCCTGAGGGTGTGAAGTGGTATCTCATTGTGGTTTTGATTTGCATTTCCCAGGTGACTAAAAATATTAAATATCTTCTCACGTACTTATTGGCCATTTGTTTGTCTTCTTTGGAGAAATGTCTATTCAAGTCCTTTGCCTATTTTTTAATTGGCTTGTCTTTGTGTTTCTGAGTTGTAGAACTTTTTTATCTATTCTGGGTACTAAGCCTTTGTCAGATATATGATTTGCAAATATTTTCTCCCATTCTATAAGTAGTCTTTTCACTTTCCAGATACTCTCCTGTAATGCAAAAAGTTTTTAAGTTTGATAAAGTCTGATTTATTTTTTCTTTTGCCGCTTGTGCTTTTGGTGTCATATTTAAGAATCTATTACTAAATCCAAGGTCATGAAGGTTTGCTCCTTTGTGTTCTGGTGTAATAGTGTTTAGATTTTTTTTTTTAGGTCTTATATTTAGATCATTGATTCATCTTGAAGTAATCTTTGTATATGGTATGAGGTAGGGGTTGTGAGTATATCTTTGTTTTTATACCCTTTAAAAATGCAAATATTTAAAAAATTTAGTAGCCACATCACGGTTATTTTTCAAAGATACCAGGCAGATGCATATTAATGCAGAGTAAAATAAAATACTTTGGGAAAGAGGAAAAAGGCTTGTTTGAACTTCTTACCTCTAATGTTTTCCAATGAAAGGCTCCTGGACACAATCAGACTTATAGTTATGGTCCTTGGTTTTCATTAAATGTTTTGCTGGACGACCTAGGTTCCAAAGGATTCCTTACCAACTTTTTCACAGAGGTGGGGTCTTAACACCATGGAACTTCATGAATGCTGGAGAAAACCATCTCCTCATTGTATCAGTGTTCCCTTCACTTCCACAGGAGAGTTTTTGCTGTATTAAAACCATACCAAATTCTCATGAATCCAGATATGAAATATTTTCATTATCAACATCTACCCATTAGAAAGGGCTAGACTTTGGAGACCACATAAAATCTACTCTTGTTTTGGTTATCGGAAATGTTGAACAGATCTGAGCTAAAAACAGAGCTACATAATTATTTTCCTTTAGCCCTTTTCTAAGCTGTTCTTTCTGTTTGTTTTTTTCTTTTAAAGATTCAACTATATCTAAAGAAGAATAGGGCATTTCACAGTTTGCCAAATGAAGTACAGCTCCAACTTTGCCAGACTGCAATCTATCAAGAGTAAGTGACACAAAAATATTCCATTCAGTCTTGGCAGTCCCCTAAGAAAGTTTAACCAAACTTCAAAGACAAAACACGTGCTACAGATTGAATATTGACCAGATGATGTATGTAACAGTTTGGAGTTTGTGCTTTGAAATCTGTAGTGTAATCATGAATTTTCAAACCAACCTAAAGGAAACTAGAATTGAAAACAGGCTGAAGACCAAGACTTATTATAAGCAAGATACCAAAATAATAAAAAAATGATTGGAGTGCTATAAAAGTCCACTTATTTATCTAGGAAGAGGGAAACATGAAAAGTGTGTTAGGTAAAGTACCCTAAATTTCATGATAAAGGTCTGAAGTTGACATTCGCAGCTGGCGGATGCAGGAAATCTTCTGAACAATGTTTATATTTTTATAGTGCTTCTTAATGTAGACCCTTCCATCTAATGGGAAACAAAGAAAACAAAACAGCAGTACAAAAACCTACCACTTCCTACTTCCTCCTTCTTTTAGGATATAGATACATGATTTAGATTCCTACAGATATCTCTTCATGACATTTGAGGTGACGTTAATGTATTTGGGGAAAAAGGTTGGACATGGGCCATCCATTTTACTGGTACACGTATTAGCAAAGACCATGTGATTTTTTGTTTGGATGTGGTGGCCCCAGTTTCCTAACTGAGATGGAGACAGTGTGGTTCTGGGGTCTATCCGGCATCTTCACCAGAGTCATTCCTGGAAATTTGGCTTAGAAACTATTTCACTAACCTTTCCAAAGATCCCATAAGCTACCTAATACCTGTAGTAAATCCTTCCTTTCTTAGACCAATCAGAATGGATTCTGTTGTCTGAACCCAGAACAAGATCCATCATGTATACAATTCTTTCTTGGAAAAAGTTAACTTTTTAATGTATCATTAACATAAAGTCTCATTTTAAAAATCATTCATATTTATAAATTTTAATGGACAGTTACTTTCATTAAGCACCAGTTTACTCATTCAAGATTGATTGTACTATTTTTTTATATTTATCCTTTTATATGAAGAATAAAAGAGAAAAATGAATCAATGTATCTGTAGTAATGAATGTACATAGGCTCTTTTTAGAGTTCAATATACAATATACATATATAGCTCTATGTATATTTTATGTAGCCATTTTAATGTCTGAATGTGACAGTATTAAATCTTGCTTTTTCTATTCTTAACAAAAATACTCTGATTTCCGCATTTGTTCAGTTGGAGCAGTTGTATTTATAGGCCTAAAAAGACAAAATTCTTGAGGAAGATGATTTTAATCAAACTGTAAATATTCACAAGAGCTTTAAGTGCCCCGGAAGTCTAAAATTAAATGTTTAAGCAGGAGAAGTTTGGTATTGGCATTCCTTCACATCACTCAAGTAGGCTATTGAAGAACCATCCTGGAGTTGCAATTTAATACAAAAGTAGAGTACAGGCTCATGTGAATATTTCATGGTTTGTTGTATGGGTAGTATTCTTAAATTTTAATGCTGCAGAAGAAATGGGTAGCCCTGGAATCCTTGTGTCAATGAGTTATAGAAGAGGCTGGTGATCCAATTAGTATAATGGGCATCTGGCAGCCAAATGATGCACTTGAAAACCTGGCTGTGAATGGCTGGCCCTCGTCCACTTTCACAATATAGAGGAGAGAAAACAGAATGTGGAATCGTCCTGCTCTTCCTACGATGCGTTAAATCTGACTCTCGAACACCAGACTTTTCCCCTCTATAGTGCGTATCATCCATCCCTTAGCTCTGTGAGTTCTCTGTTCCCCATGCTCCTTCCTTTTCCCATCACATACTTATTATTGGCCTCATTCTCTGATTCTCTGGGGCTCCTATTGACTGTCCTATTCTTTTTTTTTTTTTTAAATATATCTTTATTGATTTCAGAGAGAGGAAGGGAGAGGGAGAGAGAGAGAAACATCAATGATGAAAAAGTGATCGAGCCTGCAACCCGGGCATGTGCCTTGACCGGGAATCAAACCCCGATCGCCTGGATCCCAGGTCGACGCTCAACCGCTGAGCCACGCCCAGCCAGGCTGTTCTTCTATTCTTAATTCATAGAAACCAATCATTATCTTGAGGATATTCCTGTGATGCGGCAGTTACTTCAGCAATTTTTAATAATTTTTTAAGTCTACAGAGTTAAAGTAGTGGTTTTGAAAAATTGGTATCTCTTAACATAAATAGTGGAAAGTCAGGAGTCATCACATTTTAATCTTGTGACCCTTTCCCAAAAGCAGTGGAGATAGTATTGTTAAATATCCTTTTAGCATATTCTTCCTTTCTAACTAGAATTATAATTCTTTAATTAGCCATAGAACCTTATTTTAAAATTCTGTTCATTTGCATTGATAAGTCCAGTATGTTGAGATGTAGTCTGTGAAGAGCCTTTTATGCTCCTACATGTCTTGCTGAATGTGCCAAAATTCCAAGGCTTTGACTGTCCCTTCCCCTGGGCCGCTCCTCAGGATTGTTCATGCAACTGGGAACCCTGAGACGATAACACGATGCAGTTCTTGCACTATACCTGGTCTCCTTCCAGACAGACAGCTTGCTTACTGCTTCCTGTGAAAACAGTGGGTTTCCTGAGTCGGGTTCCTCCCTGTGACTCACCCTGCTGTGTGTGCAGGCCCCACTGGGCCCTCCATATTGCCCTGTGGGACTTGGGGACTAGTACAACCGTACTGATGCTCTTGTTACTCCTTTTGCTGCAACTCGTAAGTCTCTAATTCAAGAGTTTTATGCCTTCTGTCATAAGAACATTCATGGAACTATGGCCCGCTTACTTATTACCTTGTATAGTTATTCTGGTGGGAGCCGTGCTGCTTCTAACTCTCCACACCGTCAAACTTCTTGAAGCAGGGCAACATCCCAGTACTTTATTTATAAAATATCTTCTATTTGAATAATGTAAATATATTCCATATTTTTTCCAGAACATTATTATGCAGTATGTAGTAGGTGCAGGTTTAATCCCATTTTATAAATAAAGAATTGGAAGTGGAAGTTATGTGATTTTCTCAAGATCATTTAATTGATTCATAACATGTCAAGTGCTGGAATTCAGGCCTTCTCACTGATAACCCAGGGATGGGAGTGTCTTTTATATTTAACACTGTCACCTTTTTCAGTAACACTCTCTCTAATGACTGCTATTCTTCCAGGAAGAAAGAGTTCTGGGTGGTACAATTATTAACTGGAACTCTAAAATTATCCAGACTTCCTAATGTTTCATAGAACATGTCCTGTTCCAATCTTCACAAAAATTACTCATATAAGAAAAAGAAAAGAAATAATGTTCCTTCTTAGCCTCAAATACACTGTTTCTCAAAGTGTAGTTCTTATAAAAATAATGAGAACATCCTTTCAAGAATACCGATTCCTGGGCCCCACCCCACATCTACCAAATCAGAATTTCCAGGGTATAAAGGAATCTTGATTTTTTATCAAATGCCCCAGGTGACTTTTATGTTCATTAAAGTTTACCATGCATTACTACCAGGGATGGGTTGTTTCTATCAACTGGGGTGGGCAAACTACCATCCTCTGGCTCAATACCGACAAATAGGGAAAAGTAGCAGATTTACAAAACTGTTCCTGAATATAATACAGCAGCTCCTCAAATAATGTTGTTTTGTACAATGTCATTAGTTATAACATTGATGAGATACCATAGGAACTTAACTCTTGTTTATATCAGCCTATGACAAAGGTGGTTTTGTTACAAGTCGTTTTGCTGCAGTTCCAAGAACCTTTTGATGACATTAAGTGAGGACGTACTGTACTTTTAAAAAGTCTTGATAAAAGGAATGCAAGTCAACACCAAATTTACGTCTCCAGAAAGCCAAAAATCTTGCCTTACATCATGAACTCAGCAGTAGTGTATGAAAAAATACCTATATTTTATGAAACAGCAGGGTTTATCTAAGTAATTCATTTGTATGGAGACCTTCTGTTCTGTGATTGTGCAACACCTCCTCTGCCTATTCGTAAATCCACTCAATATATACTCATTGAGTGCCTAGTTTCTGAGCCAAGCATCATTTCAGGTACCGATGCTATAGCAGTGGACAGATTGGCTACAGTTCTTGCCTTCAAGGTCTGTACCAGAGGAAGATAATTGCTTCTTAACAAAAAGTAATTCTTTACAGGTGAAGATGACAGGATTTTGTTTGCCACCAATGATTTCTAACTTGACATTTTGCGGAGGAAATGTTTTTAATATTCTTTCTCCCCAGATTTGAAGCTGGAAGTGTGCTTCTAAGACAAGGACATGTACCACTTGAATGCTACTTGATTCTTGCTGGACATTTAAAGGTCATGTCAAGTAATACAAGCATGAACAAAATTACCAACTCTGAAATTTTAAGTGAGTTTGAAGAAGGTGACTTCATAGGGGTAAATATTGTCTTAATTTCTCAGTCTATTATCATTTTTATTAAAAAAAATTTTAAGTTATGTGTCATTGTATTAAAATAACATAGTATGCTGTAGCATTATCCTCAAGTATTAAATATTTCAGTATTTTAAATGCTTAAAAAAATACATATTTTCCTTAACAGTGTAGAGCCAACATATAGCCTGACATATAGTTTGTCAACATACAGGACCCCCAAGATTCATAAGTGATTGTTATATGAATGATTGCCCTGTTAAATGAATGAGTTACAAACCATGTAGCTTTGGAGGCAGGCTGGTATTTTTAAAAAGTGTACCGAAACAGTTACTGATTCAAGGAGATATTTTTGATTCTTTGAAGAAAGTCTATGCTTGCGAAAGACTTCATGCAAAAGGGATAAAATTTAGGGCAAGAAAGCAGCTTGTGTGTAGGAATAAAACTTGCTTCATTTCTATATTTAGTTGGGAGCAGATGGATTTGGAGATCCTCGGATCCAAAAGTCCCTAAGGGTAGAGGTTTTGGGAGATGAGAGCAGTTTCTGGTGTTTATTTTGGAAATGTCAGCTGAGGTCAAACATGGTGTTGAAAACAATGATGAAGAGTTTGGACTTAATTCTACAAGCATTAGAGCTCATTGAGGGGTTTTAGGTCGGAGGGAGATGAGTCAGGTTAACCGTTAGATGGATGACTGGTGCAATTAGTCATCTGTCTAAATGTTAGCATAGGTGGTGCTGTGTTAGCAGAGTAAGGACAACATGGAGTTGAAGAACAGGTGGGAGATTGATGAGCACTGGCTGTGGGGATACCAAATAGGAGATGGATTCAAGATATTTCATTGGTAACAATTCCATTGAGAGGGGCAAAGGAGAAAGATATATTTCTAACAATTTGCAATAAAAAATGAACCTTATATTTCCACAGTATTCCATACCCTTGTTAATTATGTATCATCATTGGTGCATCAAAAATGTCTTGATAGATTGAGCATTGGTTAAGGTGTTGGCCAGCCTGTGACTGGTTGAATGTTCCAGTGCTGGAGGCACTTTGGAAGCCCTCTTAGAACCTGATGACTGTCTGTGGGCATCAAGATCTTCCCCAGGATCAGTGACTTAATGTTAGATGGAGCCCCAGAAGTCAGCTAAACAAACCCTTTCACTTTACACCTTAGTGAATGGAGAACCTGAATTGCTTATCTTGACACAGCTAATTAGTGGCAGAAAGGGGGGGAGAATCCTGAATTTAATGCTCTGTTTGCTCTGCTGTGCTGCCTCAACTGTGTGCAGATCAAATGGAGCCACTGATTTTTCAACTGAATGGAAGAAACTTGGAGATCATCTGAACTGATATTTGTCAACCAAAACCCATAAAGCGACCTCCAGGGAAGCAGAACCAATAGGATGTATACAGACATATATAAAAGGAGATTTATTTTAGGAATTAGCTCATGCTCTGTGGAGGCAGAGAAGTCCCACAACCTGCTGTCTGCAAGCTGGAGAACCAGAAAAGTCACTGTGTAATTCAGTCCAAGTCCAAAGGCCTGAGAACCATGGGGGAGATGGTGTAAGGCCTAGTCCAAATCTGATGGCCTAAGAACCAGGAGTGCTAATGTCCAAGGGCTGGATAAGATGGATGTCCCAGCTCAAGCAAAGAGATTTTAAAGTCATGACCCTCTCCCTTCAATAAGATAATATCATCTGTATCTTATCTTCAATAAGATAATATCATTCTATATTGCTACATTTTTAAATATTATAATAATAATAAAGTGTTATAATTTTGTATATGGTTATACTAACACCCCACCCCACCCCCGCCCTCATTGAGCATCATGGATCTAGGTCAGCATCCGCTCCAAGTTTGCCATCTTTAGGACAAAGCATCCTTTTTTCTTAGTAATAAATGTTGAATGGAGTTAGCATACAGCTTGTGTGTGTCATGCTGTTGTTTTAATATATCAAGTATTCAGAATAAGACTTACTCAACCCAGCATTCTGTTTTTATAAAGTAGTCTGTACATTTTAATGTTGTTGGTACTGAAATTACGTGAAAGACCAGGACAGTCCTTATTTATCAATTCTATAAGCGCAAGACTTATTTTAAAAAATGATTTGCTTAAAATGATGCATGTTTATAATTTCACACAGTCCCAGAGTTTCATTGTAGTAATAATGTCAGAGCTGAAATAATTCCAGAAGAAATCCATTTGTTTTTATTTTTCAGGAAACATGCCTTTTAACTAATGCCAATCGGCCTGCTTCGATTTTGTGTAAAACAGATGCAAAAGCTCTTGTAATAAGTAAAGAAGTAAGTATATGATGATATTCATGAAAATAGCTAATGCTTTAAGGAAACCTTTTTGGGGAGTCCAAATAAATTTCAAAGCCAAAGACATTTACAATGAGAATGAATACTAAGGAAAATAAATGTCTACATTTAAATAATGTTAGGTCTTAATGCTTTTGCTGATGGATCTGTAGCTTTAATTAGTTAACAAATCACAGATGTAGGGGAGGCAGAATTTTACCTCTACCCTCTTAGAGTGTTTTAGCTGTTCCTGGGAATGAAACAGGCATAAAAGAGATTAACAGGAGAAACGCTTACAAATCTAGGTAAGTTTTATATGACATGGGGGCCCTCATAAGGAAATGAAGAGAGGTGATTGTGGACAAGTAACTAAAATATATGAAGAGGCTAAATGAAGATAAGAATTATTGTAACAAGGTCTGTTTTTATAGAATTCTCTCGGCTTTGACTCTTCATGGAAGAGTGTTTCTTTCCTCCTGGTGCAGGGAGGGCATCTTTCATGTGGGCGTTTTTAATCTGTTTTCAGGAAGAAAAGGGGAGATTAAAATGCTCTCCTTGCATGTACTGCTTTTTAGGTGCCTTTAGCTCAAAATAGTCCTTATGCCAAAGTGGCATATTTTGGAGTGGTATATTCTGCCACCCTTCACAGGCCATTGGATTTTTTTTCAAGGATTAAGTTAGGTAACCCATAAAACAAGACTCAGTAAATGGTAGTTATTAGTTTCATTGCTATTAATTATAATAAAAACAAATAATGACATGCTGTTGATGACAGATACATGCCCTTCAAATAAACTTTTGAAAAAAATTGTGAGTATTATTGCTGTGTTGTTTAGGAAAACAGTTTTCTGGTTCATTGTTAGGTTTAAAATTCAGTTAAAATGCCTGCTCCCAGGGAAGCGCCGGCTGCTGCTGAAATTCCTGAAGAGGAGGCAGACGCCGTGTGTGGCTCTGTTGTTTGCCAGTTGCTGTGTATTTTGTCACACAAGCCTGCATCAAGCGGAAAGAGGAGATTTTCATTTTCATTATTTTGGGGGAGTGATTTACAAATGTTTAACAGTTCCAGTTCTTATAGCAGGCTCAGAGGTGTACTATAAGCCCCCTTTTATTTTTAAAATATTTCTTAGATAAATCTCATGAGATACATAGCCTTATTTTCAGGGCGATGGTGATATAGCAGCAGCTGCTCTAAGGTTTTTTTTATTGCTCTATATGAATGCTTTCTGAAGCTATTTAGGCCATGTGTTCCTATTCTGCCTTATAAATCTTGATGTGCCAGGTCCTGGAGCGATTGCTTAGTTGTTCCCTTGGGGAAGCCTGAAGTGAAAACATCGATTAGGCTCTTTTGGGCTGAGAGCCCTGTTCAGCTATTTAGCTGGCAGGAAAGTCTTCGTTTTCTCATTAGGGAAACTAGTGGCAGCAGAATCTTGCCTAGAAATACTTATTATCATTGGCATGGTCATAAAGGCTGTCTGCTGTCTCCTTGTAAGTACTGTTGCTAAGCCATTCTGGAAGCAGTGGAATGCGCTTGAACCTGTACGTATTTGTTTAGAATTTTTAAAATGCATACTATTGTCAACACTTCGATAACGCTCATGAGATTTTCTGTATATTTGCTAGGATAAATAATTTTGTGATTCGCTCCTTAAAGTCAGAGTAGAATATACCACAGTCTACTTTGAAAACGTCATAGGAAGTTTCTTGAACGTTTGAGTATTGACGACTATCAATTTAATGGACGTGTGCTGTGTACTTCTTGACTGAGCCAGTGCTGTAAGGAACTTGATGGACTGCGATGATTATGGCCATAGTAAGTGCCATGTACTCAAATGTCCTGTGAAAAAAGCACCAGAAATACAATAATATGCAGGATGTGGCTTTCTTTTTAAATATTATATTTGATTTATTATTTATGGGCTAAAAAAGAAAGGTGAGCTCCATTAACCCAGTGACCTTTATTTTGCCCCCAGCAGGATAATTGCATTCTAATGGACACGTAGGAACAGTAGGTATTGTAAATACAACTCCCTGAACAAGTGGAGCTGCTGGCTTTGGCCTCGGAAAGCAGCCAGTGGGTTTCAGCATAAATTTAGAAGCAACTCAAATTCTTTACCAAACAAAATAGGAAAATGCTGCCAGTGCATTAGCATCGGGAAAATCTAATAACATTCCTGGTGTTAATCTTATATTTTCTTTAAGTGTATTATGTTCTTTTAAAACATGTGGTATCAGCGCCGGCCAGTTTGGGTCAATGGTTAGAGCACCGGCCCGAGGACTGAAGGGGCCTGGGTTCGATTCCGACCAAGGGCATGTGCCTCGGTTGCAGGCTCGATCCCCGGCCCTGGTTGGGGTGCGTTCGGGAGGCAACCAATTGATGTGTCTCTCACACTGATGTTTCTTTCTCTCTCCTTTCTACTCTCTCTGAAAAAGCAGTAGAAAAAATGTCCTCAGGTGAGGATTAAAAAAACCCCCACAGCAGACACCTGTGGTGTTCGGTTTTGTTTCAGACCGAGGCTGTAGCCTGCGTGTGGCTGCCGTGTGCCCCACAGCCTGCAGCAATGCGTCGTGTCGATGAGTGCTGCGTGCACCCTGTGTGAAAATCATGACCGAGTCCTCCTACTCGGACTTTCTGTGTGTTTTGATGTGATCACATCGTCTGGTTCTTAAGAGACTTGATTTTGAGACCTTCCTGGGATCCAGCCCCGAGAAGGATGGAGTCTCAATTCTGCTTTTGGGTTCTCTGTTCTGAAGTCACAGAGACTCCAAAGGGAGGTTGTCAGTGGTTCTCAGAGGCAAGTTCATGCACCATGATATTCTCTGACGGTTCTTCACCTGTCAGAGGCAAATGAGAGAGACAAGGACTGTGCATGGTTCACAAAGCTGAGTTTATTCAAAATCGTAAAACAAGACCCTCTATGCTTAGATTGTGCTCTTTCTGTGGTTTTTTGGTGCTTATGTGTCACGTATTTCCTGAAACGATGTTGACAATCCCTGGTAGTAGTTGTTTCAGTGTTCTTACTTGGCACACACAAATGAAAAGAGGTGGTCAGCTGTACATCATATTTAAAAAAAAATTAACTGACCTGGGAAATGCCTCAATCTGGTATACTTTGTCAAACTATTTTGCTTTTCGGAGAACCTAGATCGCAGTGTTAGGAAATGCTCCCTCTGAACTGCTGGTTTTCTATTATTTGTTACATGTTGTCTATCAAAATAGCATTGCTTCGTCCTTAAGAGCGTGACCTGTGAACTGGGCAACCAGAGTTTAAATTTCAGTGCTGCCACAGTGAGCACTGGGTCGCTTATTTAACTTTTCAGAGCCTCAGTTTCCCATCTGTGAAAACAGTTCCAGTTCATAGAGGTGCTGTGACAATTGAGTTAATGCATCTGAAATGCTTAGAACAGCGGCTGGCCTAGAAGACATATTGACAGGTATGAATTTTGCAACTGATGGAGCATTTTCCTTCTTTGTTTTTGTAACGGGACAATTTTAGCCAGATTCGCCCATACCCAGCCCAAAGGTGAAGTTTATGGCTGGCCTTGCTTTTCCCCTGTCTGTACTCTCTCCTCCCTATGACTCTCTCTACTGTTCATTTCCACCATTGATTTTGTGCTTTTAAAAAAATAAAATCCCACCAAAATTTGGGATTGGGGTTAGATATAAATAAAATAACTAATTGACTTTAAAAGTTCCATTTCTTACACCAAGCCTTCACGTTCCACTCGCTTTAGGCCAGAGTGACTTCACCATACTCTGACTTCAGAGTTGCATTGATTGTACAACTCCCTTGGCCATCCATAGACTCCCAGGACATTAGAACAGGAAAGTAAATGAGATGGCTGTGATCACGAGCAACTGGGGATCCCCAGGGAGCTGGCTGCAGGTTAGAGGAACTGACACATCTGAGTCACAGTTACCAAACACTACCATTTACTGAACACCTTTAAAGGAAAAAAAACAAACAGATTTGTATATTTTACTTGCCGTATCATTTGATTCTCACAATAACTCCATTAGCTACTATTTTTATTTCTCTTTCACAGATTGAAGAAAGAAAGCTAACAGATCTTAAACAAGTTGTTCAAGGGCCCAAGACTAATAAGCAGTAGAACTCACACCCAGAGTACCTGACTCTAAAACTTCCACTTTCAGCCACAATGGTTCCCTGTCTGTTAAGTAATTCCCAGGGAGTGATGCAATGAAAGATATAGGCCTCCTGTAAAGTTCCAAAAGATAGCTGTGGCAAGCTTGGAGAGATGTTTGTGAAACTCCCTGACCTCCAGAATAATAAAATATGCCTCTTTATCCAGTTGTGCCAAGATTTACTATATAGTGGCCCATTTTATAATATGCCACCAGAACATATTCCCAGCTTTGTGGTGTGACTCACCTTCTTAATCACAGGCTTGTATACTCTGACCTTACCATCTGGTTGAATCATTTACTTACCCGAGTGTTTACTTAGTATACTTCAGATTTTCCATGATAAAAGGTGGCGTTGGGTACTGAGAAGTAAGCACTTGGCATGCCTATGCTTCCTGGCAGAAAGGGAAACCTGAGCAGTGGAAGTTTATCTCAGGACATTAGCAAGCCTCAGAAGTCCATAAGTGGCCTGTTTTTTGGGAAAGAGTCTCATGCTGGTGCATCTAGAGCTGGTGGGTACTCTGTTCTAGCCAGGCCCATCGAGTGGTCTCAGCACTGGCATGGAAAAAAAAATACTGTGGCGGAGACTGATCTGCGACAGGAAACTTGAAGCCCTCGTTTTGCATGTAAACACGTGTGTTAGAGGCTGTGCTTAAACTCGGTTGATGGTTATCAGCAGTGCTTGCTGTGGTTGTTGAAGAAGGTTGCAGTGGATGTTACAATTTCACAATTTTCTCTTACTTTATTTGTTTGTTGTTTGCTCGGAAACTTGATACATCAAAACCAATCCAAGTTTTATTGCATCTGGAGTCCTACAGAAGGGAGGTCTAATCACTGAGAAATAAATGTTCTTCTGAGAATACATTTCAAGCCTCTTTACCAGTGTGCTGCCGATTGTTCATCCGAGGTCCAGATTTTGCAAAACCTTGTCCCCAACAAGTACTTGAGTGATTTTCGGATGTGCTTTACCCAGTTATTCACGGTGTACTTATAGTTGCCAGTCTTGCCTTTATTTCAGACCTGCTTAGTACGAACAACTCATTTAATATGAATATTCTGTTCCCTTAAATTTGCATTGTCCTTAACAACAGAAAGGTAACTATTTATCCATCTTTTTTATGGGTTGTTGTTCTCTATTTTCTCTCCATCAGACATTTTGTTGAAACTTAGCACTATGGACTGTGTATACTTGAGCCATATAATGGACAAATATAGTAGACCGTCAGGTTTTTTTCCCTGAGCTGGATAGTTTTCAAAATAATCTCTGTTTATGTTAAAGCAGGAGCAGCTTTCATCTTCACGACCTTGTGCTACGATGAGTAGTCCAGTTACGTGACTGATCTGCTCCATGGTTCCTCCCTGTCCTCCAGAAACTTTTATGACTAGCTGCTCAAAAGGAGGGGACCCGCCTGGCTTAACAGTCATGCAGCAGGTCACCACATCTCATTAGCAGCCTAATCTTCTGGAATGAACCTGAGTTCCCTCTTTTTACCCCATTATCTCCCTTCATTTCTTAAATTTGTAGTTATTAAAAAAATAATTTCTTGAGTTTCTAAAATACCCCAGGCACTGCATTAGAGCCCACCACAGATAAAATAGATATGGTATATATTATATAATCTAATGGGTTTAATATTGGTTATTGATTTATACAACTGATTTCTGATTCAGATAATCACCTAGGGCTAAATTCACAGGATAGTAAGTGGATTACGTATTCCTACATGCTTCTTTTTTTGTAACATCAGGGGGTAGAAACACTTAGGGGGCGTAGCCGACTGGCAGCCCAGCTGCCGCACAGGGTAGTGGAGTTCCTGTTGTCCAGGTCTGATGTCAGATTTGCGGTTCCAGAAGCTTATATACCAATGCTTCATGAGATGCCTCCTGAGACAAGAGGAGAGGACAGACTCATGTTAATTTACAAGAGAATGGTGTAAATCTGAAGGTTGGTTTATTAATTTTGATGGTGAATATCCCTTTCCAGTCACTAAAATATTCATGTTTATCATTTAATGAATTCTTCCTCTATCAGGGTGGCCTGAGAGGCTGAATTCACAATCAGAGGGAAGCTGAGTGAAGATAAAATTGAAATAAAGTTATATAAGTGGTCTCGAGGGATCTTTTATCCAGGCCAAGGGGGTGCCTGGGATAAATCCGTAGTTGTGAGCACCTCTAGAGTGAGCCAGTCACCCCCCCCCCCCAATTCTGTGTCTCGCCACTGATGCGCACTTACTGCCAACTCTTCCCTTTCTGCATCTCCACCTCCAGCTGCTATGTTTCCAGCTGATTTCTATTCTGAGTGACCATTCTCTCATAATATATGCTAATGTTTTCAAGACTGAGTTACAGTCAGACCTCACTCTTAGCCGTTCCATCTCTTTTAAGTGGTTTTGCTTATCTCTGATCTCATCTGGAATGGGTTATAATTACTGGCCAAACTCTTAGCGTTCTAGGACTTTAGTTGTACCTCTGTCTAATTAGATTGTTCTCTTTGCTTCTACCTGTCTACCGCTGCATTTCTTAAAGTGTTGTATTTCTTTAGAACAGAAACATTATCCTTAAATAATCCATGAGTTTTCTTTAGTTAGGCCTCTCCATTCCTGCATCCATTTAATCTATTTATACTGTATTTGACTATTGACTAAATTTTAGAGAAGTGCTTTGAACTGAATTCAGACCCAAGCTTTCAGAGAAACAAAATCTTGTTCTTAATAATGACCTAGACTCAAAGGTTTATTTTGAAATAATATTAGTGACACCATTTTTTCACTCTTATCACTTTCTCAGGGATCTGCTTTGTTCTGTGACTGGACCAGTTTCCCTGCTGGATGCTAGTCCTGGTTCTTCCCCCATGGGCCCATTCTGGACAGCAGCATCTTGACTGGGTCTATTTGAGTTATAACCGTCTTGGGTTTACGTGCCCTCTTTAGGAGAGTCTTTGAAATGTGATGGGGTAAGCAGCCACCTGCTTTATCTATACTAAGTCTGGACCTTTGCCCAGATGGCTGTTTTTCATACTTTCAAAATAATGCCTAAACTCCATACTTTTATATTATTTTCATCGCTTCGCTGAATTGCATTTTTTCCTTCTTTTTATTAATCCTCACCTGAGATATTTTTTCCGTTGCTTTTTTAGAGAGAGTGGAGGGAGAGGGAGAGAGAGAAAGAGAGAAGGAGGGAGGGAAAGAGAAACATCAACGTGAAACACATTGGTTGGTTGCCCCCTGCAGGTGCCCCAACTGGGGCTGGTGATTGAACCTGCAACCCAGGTATGTGCCCTTGACTGAGAATCAAACCCGTGACCCTTCAGTGCTTGGGCCAACGCTCTCACCACTGAGCACACCAGCCAGGGCGAATTGCATTTCTCTTGTTCACGGGCTTCTAACTGTGATGTCATGCCCCCAGACCACATCATCCATTTGCCACCCTGTGTTGGTAAATGGAGACGATAGAGTTGAACACTTCCCAGGAATCCAATGTGTTGAGATCATCTTTGTCATCACTTTTGACATTGCTTACTTAAAGGAATTAATGTGCCCGTTAGTGGCATTTTCACTTTCCATTTTAGGACTTTTGGGTGTGATAATGTTTTTTAAAAACTCTATCCGGTCTATTAATGATGGCGCCATATTAGCACATGGGGCCTTGAAGATTCAGGTCCCTGGGGGTTCAGAAGAGCAAATTACAGAGTACATTTTATGCCTTGGAATGGGAGCAAATACTATAATGAATTTTTCAGTTAGCAATTTATTTAGTCTCCTGAGGCCCTGGCAGTTTGCTGAGGTTACAGGGGTAAAAAGCACCTGCAGAGAGGAATTTGTCAGTCAGAACCAACATTTAAAGTAGTGGTGTGTTAATGCTTAAAAAGAAATCCTGCATGCATCTTTTATAGCTTCTAGCTTTTGCTGCTGGATCTCACAAATGATGCTCCAAGAGGCTGAGCCAGCTTGCCATTTTCCAGGCTCCAGTTTCCATTATGTATGTCCTTTCCAATAAAGCCTATGACACATTCTTAAAGACTTAGCTTTGTTAAAAACACAGCCCAGTACCTGAATGGAGACATGTGGCAAAGGACATGGAGTCTCCATTTTTTTTTAATCCTTGCTATTATTATTTAGGAATAGCCAGTGATTTAACTTAAAATCAAATACATTTTCAAGGATTCCGAGTTCATGGGGCTGTTCTTTGAAAAAAGAACCCTTATGTGATTAGTGTTTGATTAAATGTTCACAGAGGACAGTTTTTGTCATAATGTCAAGTGAAGATGGGTCATAAAGAATTAGATCAGAACTCAAAGGTAACTGAAGAGTCTGTGAATTTTTATAATATTAGCAGAGTAATTTGAATTTAGAAAGAGAAACCAAGTATTTTGGGAGTCTTCAGCAACGGTTAAAGGAGTTCTGAGCTAAATTCAAATGTAGTCCTATAGACCATATTTTTTCTAAGAAACCAAAAATGTAGAAATGTAATAGGAATGGAATATATAATAGACCCCTAGCAGGGAAGGAAATACGGATGTTTACCCTCGGACAGTCTGACTAGCTCCTGGTGCCTTGTTTGATAGTGTCCATGTGAGCCGCACGTGACCTCTCCCAGAGCAAGTGCAGTTCTGTTGACATTATCGCCCAAATCACGGTAAATCTGTGTCCCCTCCTGGACACGTTCCCCCTTATTTCAGGCATCCCCAAGGTGGTGTGTGCTTGTTCTCAGAAGCTTATCCACTCAAATTCTTTTGTTCTTGCCCCCTCACCATGTTCCTGCTGCTGCTCTGGGGATGTCTCTGGGCACAGTGCCAGTTCTACACTTTGTGTCTGCGGTGGGATGGGGTGGGCTCCATCTCCATGCCCTTCAGTTTCATGGTTAAACCTTCTCTCCATCATGATTCAAAACCAGAGCCTTGGACTGTGAAGGGGACAGACTCTATCCCATCTCATTCATCTTCTCTCCCCTTTTTTGGGCATTCCCACCAGGAAAGAGCTGCTGCTGCTTTGGTCAAAACAATGATCTTTGATGATCAACAACCACACTGATTGATTTCTATAAGGATCACTAGGTTGCCAATTCTGCAAACCACAATCTGGTTGGGACACAGGACACCCTGCTGCAAACACAGTTTTACTTGAAAAACAGGAAATATAAGTACACTATTCAGTATAATAGTGAGTTTTCAGACAAGCTTAAATGGCAAACAGGATTCATCCAAGGAATGTCAATGCCTTTTAATTGACCTTTGAGATTCTCTGCTGGCTGTGATAAATAGAACCTTACTTGTTTATCCCTCATTTCTCTGTGCTCAGTGGAACACTGTAAAAAAGATATAAAGACTTCAGAGGCTTAAAAATAAAACATTCACCTTTTCTACTCTCAAGAAGTAACCCCTAAGAAATGATCTATCATATCTAACTTTCTTCTTTGTGTGTGTGCTTTTCCTCTGTCTGTCTCTATACACACACGCATATAGTCATTCTGTATATTATGTGACATACCTTTTTTCCACTTATACATTATTGGCATATGTAGATATACTTCATTTTTAAACAGGTATTTTATATGGTATATTACTTACATTTATTATAATATTATCAACTAGCCATGTACTCATTTTAATTATAAAGTATTAGAAACAAAGCAATATGTCACAAGATTGTCATAAATAGCTGAATCCCTGCCAATGTCACAGTGCATTTTTCAGCAGAATGAAGTCTGATACTTTTCTGTTCTGATGATGCTAATTATAGCAAGAAAGAACCCTTAAGAAGGACCTTGTTTATGCTTATTTTCATCTAAAGTAAATAATTTGTGTGTTTTCATCCTGGGTTCATTGAGACATTAATGTTCAAATGTAGTTAAGAGCATAAGTTCATTTCAAAAGCATGCTTGGAATTTGCAATTTTATAGTTTATAACAAGAACCAGACTGATTCAATACTTTCTAATTAACATCTTTAACCACTGCCCACTTAAGCAGGTAAATGATTATTTGTTGTACAACAGAAAGAGAACTGTGATGAATTTCTGTTTCTTCCTTTCTGCTCTGTGGTGCCCGCAGGGCTAGCCCCTCGCTGTCTACAGGCCGATGAAGGAGCCCTCATACCCTGGCTTCCTACTTAGGCCACCACACTGCTGAGGTCGGCAGGAGAGGACCATTGCTCAGTGGCCCCAAACTGCTCAGCTTGACCTGGATACCCAATCTCCCCAATGGCTTATCCGAATTAATCCCATTATTTTCCATATCCCACCAGAAGGCTGAACACTACCCCCAACCCCAATCAGAGCTTCCACATTGTGCCTTCTGCTGCCGTTCTCTACCTCCACTCATCTGACCCAACTTTCTACTCTTCCCTAACCTCCCAAACTCTTCTGCATGCCATTTGGAATTTGTGGTCTGTAATAGCAAAGTCCCCTAGATCCTCAGCTGCTGCTCTCAACTTCTCAAGCTGGCGTGACCTAATTGAAACCGGGGTGCTTCCCACAGACACCATCTCTCCTTGTTTATTCATTTATTTACTTTTATTATTTCTCACAGTGCCAGTACCACAGGCCTTGGAGATTGGGGTGAGTGTCCTCCTAGCACCCCATGGATGCTTCAGACCGTATCTCTTCTTCCTTTAAGCACCAGCTCCTTTAAGTTCAAGCCTTTGGACTTTACCACCCCTCTCTGTCGCTGCTGTCTACACCCCTAGCTCCTCCTCGCTCACTGCAGACCAGAACACTTCCCTGTCTTCCTATCACTAGTCCCTGTCTTCATTCTAGGAGATTTACACCCAGCACCTTGGCGTCTTTTATCCTGGATTGGTTCTCTCCACCTCAGTCACCAACTTTGACCTTTCTGTTGCCAATAACTGGACTGCTCCAGGGTCTTTACTTCAAGCATTTATCTCTTGACCAGTATCTTCCATGCTTCCAGTATTCCTTCAGATCCCAGCAGTCCTTCAAATTCATTTGAACCTTTAATTTGTTGACCCCTCCCTTCCTCCTGAACCCGAACAGCTAAATAATATGGGGAAACAACACTCAAGCATGTTAGCTAGCTTCTCTTTAAGTTCGTGGTCACTACACCATAACTCTACTTGATTTTCTTAATATATTAGTTTCCCTCTTCCCCAAAATGACTATTTTACTTCTTTCCCTCTCTCCTAATTCTTCGCCCCACTTGTGTTGGTCTGATGATCTTGCCCCCTCATCATTTTCTCACCGTTCCCTCAAACGTGTGTGTGTGTGTGTGTGTGTGAGAGAGAGAGAGAGAGAGAGAGAGAGAGGGGGAGGGAGAGAGGGAGATAGGGAGATGGGGGCTGGTAATCAAATTTACCTCACCACTCTGACGTCTCACAGCAGTTGCCTCCTTACCCTCGGTGCTCTGGCTGTATGGGGCCTTCTCTCTGTTCCTTGTACACAACACATTCCTTCCCACTGTAGGACTATTTACACTACATTATACTATGCTATAAATTTATTGGTAGCTTTAGCACTAAAGTTTGCTTTCCAGAGTATTCCAGTAACACGACAGCTATTCCTTTTCTTCATTTTTTTTTTGGCCCTTTATTTTATTTTTGATGATCATTAGAGCATTCATTGACTTTAGGATAGATCTGAAAGCATTTCAGATTCACCATCGAATCAATAAAACACTTTTATTTTCCTCTAGTACTGTGAAACCTGCCAAAAGATGACAAACAAATTAATTTGCTGTGCATTTGCTTGATAGGAATAAGGGGCAGCGGGCAGAACACTATAAGGAAAAACAAGTTTAATGGAACGTTAGAATTGGGAGTTGAGATGACTTGGTTTTTGTGAGTTTCTTAATTTAATAGATGTTATATTCTAAGCATTTGTAAGCTCAACGTGTTTTTCTTTACTCACATTACAGTGTATCAGTGGTCAGCAGTTGGGTGTTTATTTGCCTCGTGCATCCCAGGCACCCTGTGGAGTCTTCTGAGACTCCGGAGGAGCAGGGTCTGCAGAGGTGGAAAGGCAGGTGTAAGGTGTGGGCCTGGGTCTGGTCCACCCAGGAGGCACTTCAGCCCCAGGTTCATGGATGAAAGGGACCAGTGGAGGGGATTCTGGGAATTGTACTTCTTGCTTCTGAGAGAAGAAGGAAAGGAGAGGGTTTAGGATGTGGGGGAAAAGACATGCTGCTCCCTTACCCTGCTAGCTTAGGGAGAGCGCACAAGAACCACTTTCCTGGTGGAGCCAAGTGGGGACTTTCTAGCAGTGCCAGGTGGTCCCAGGCCCCAGGGAGTGTGGCCTCCTACACAGTGTGAAGCACAACTTCCTTGCTGATTGTGATTAACAAAACAATAATTACCTAACTGAGGGCTTTCGGCAGGTCATACACTGTACTAAACGCTTTATACCTGAACTCTTCTGACCCTCACAATTTACCCATGATTGTGGCAGGAACAGTGAGTGTCATTGACACCTGGGTCGGGAATATCTGTGAAGCCATCCTGGGCCCCTGTTGGAGATCAAAGGGTCCTGACCTCCCTGAGAGCCCTGGCTGAGTTTTATCAGCTAGGATGCTCATGTTATTTACTAGCATTTATCCATCCAGGATTCACCTGGAGCAGGCTCCTGCCTCTCCTTATGTGACATTTCTATCACTGTGATGGGATGCAGCTGCATCTTGCACAGTTCCATGTCGCCAGACCAGATAACCAGGCTTAGGCCTCACTACAGCCCTGTCCTGCTGGTCATCTCCTCTCTGGCCCCATTCACTCCATTCCTGGGACTCTAGAAGAGTAGAGGGAATGCGGAGCACTCTGAAGGCAGGAACTAGGGTGCACGAAGCTGGTGGGCATGAGAGCAGCTTGGAAGGGGCCTTGGTGTGGCTCGTCCCACCCTTTGCTGCCAGTCTGACTGGCTGATGTGGAAGACCAGGAATAACAGAAGCCATTAATACCGATGAGTTAGTTCTGAGATGTTCTGCAGCGTGTGCATGCGCCCACACCCGCACCCGCACCCGCACCCGCACCCGCACCCCCACCCGCACCATCTTGCACCAAGAGTTGTTAACAGGATGAAGTGAGATGATGCAGGTGAGTCTGTTTTGTAGACTGTAGTCCTAGGTGTGGGGCCCTGGAAGACTGTCCGTCCCTGTGGAAGAATTGTCCATCCCACTCTGCTGATACCAGGTTTGGGCATGTGGCTTGTTTGGCCCGTGACAGCCGAGTAGACTTGGGGGCATTCCTGGGAAGACGATGGAAGAGCCAGCGCAGGGTCCTCTCTGTCCTGTCTCCCCTGCCTCTGTTTTTGTCAGGATGGAGCCCTGTCAGCGTGGGTTCCTGGTAACTTCTGTGAGCAGGCAAAGCTCTTTGCTGACCCAGGATGGATATGCGTGTCAGTGAGAAATAAAACATTGTTTTAACGGAGTTTTCAGGTTGGTTGATACTCAGAATGGCCTCGCCTAGCCCAGCTGATACAAAGGTAAACCCTGGAAGTCTTAGGATGCTTCTGGAAATCAATACTCAGCTGTGAAGCGTAATGCTACTACCAATAATCAAGATTGGAACAGGGAAAAAATCCTCGGTTTCAGGTGAAACAGAGAGAAAGCTGCCTTTTTACTCTTTGTTGTATCTCTTCTTTTTCTCTGTATCTTGTGGTTTGGCCTTCAGTAGGAGTTCAGGTTTTAACTGGCATACAGACATCCCAGTGTGCAGAAAACGTGACACTTTATTTTTACCATTTCTTCACCTTCATTGTACACTTTTTGCTTTATGTTAGTGTTAGGGGACATGGTCAAACTGAATATTACCTTTAAAAATCACTTTATACATTTGTACTCCATTATCTTTTTATGTAGTATTATTCAATTTGCTGAAAAATATAATTTATAAAATTGAATAGCTTGTTTGAAGGACACTTAGTAATATCACCACAGTTTATATAATAAAAATCATGCAATTTAAAAATTAAGAAAAAAATCTAAAAATTTTTTTTTTTTAAAGTAAGGATTCCTGAAACTATCATGCATTTAGTTTGTTTTTAAGTGAAAATAAGAATGCTTTAAAAATACTACTGCCATTGAAATTTATTTCATGAAATAAATATTTTTAAAAAAAATCTGATTTTGTACATCAGCGATGTATAGGATTTTAAAAAAATTAATATCATGTGACTTGATCAGGGAAAAATAAAATGAATGACTTTCCAAGGTTGTTTCATATATATATGTGGGTGTATAGCCTTTCATATGTGTCTGTATTTTTTGTATGTGTGTGGAGAGAGAAATTCATTATTTTGTGTTTTTTTTAGGATTTCTACTGTATTCTTGCACAGAGAGTACAAGAACAATATCAAGAAGCATGCAGCCTTCTAAGGTATGCATTTCCTGTACATACTTTTTGCACTTTTAGAGGAAAGTCATTGCTATTTGATATTTTTTACTTAAAATTCAAGGTAATCTCCTATAAATATCTACTGTGTTGAAAGCCAGCAGGGTGTATTGAAAAGTACATGGGCCTTGAAGACATACAGACCTGGATCTGAATCCCAGTGTTATCATTTATTAGTTATGTGTTCGGCAAGTTAATATACCTAATCTAGCCTCAGATTTTCA
Organism: Miniopterus natalensis; assembly: GCF_054644295.1. Lineage (NCBI taxonomy): Eukaryota > Metazoa > Chordata > Mammalia > Chiroptera > Miniopteridae > Miniopterus > Miniopterus natalensis. Next base: position 171,476,146 of record NC_142081.1, read on the forward strand.
TCTATAAAATGGACACAATACTACATTTCTTTATGTTGTAGATTAAATAAGACAGATTTTTTTAAACCTTAGTTTTTATCAGGATACCTAGAACAGTGCCTGAGACTTAATACATATTCACTAATATTTGTTGAAAAAGTGAATGATTGAATGAATGATTAGTGTAGGTAAAATAGTAAAACAGTTATATAAAGCCTATGAGTTTGCATCTATTTCTGGATCCTTTATTATCTTCTCTTGCTCTGTCTCTTCCTGAAATATAACCAAATCAGGCAGTGCAGTCATCTGTCAGAAACCAGTCGCGTATTTGTGTGTGCATGTGTGTGTTTGCACATGTGCACATGTATGTACTTCAGAAGACTGTTCATTTTACGATTTCCTAACACAAATGCATCAGATAAGGCAAATACTTCTTCATGCTTTTAGTTTGCATGATTCATGTATTTACCACAACTGATACCAGACCAGTCATATATTACCTTACCGAAGAATAAGTGTGTGAATTAAACTAGACTGTAAGACAAGAGGAAATGTTTTTAAAAACAAGCATAATGATCACCGAGAAGCCGAGAGCCGACAAGCTTAAAAGCAGCTCAATTGATTTCTGTTATTTCACTTATTTTTGGTTTTGTTACAGCAGTATTCTCATAGCTTATTTATGCCTCCTGATCTGTTGGCCTCACTGTACCTCGGATCTTCTGTTAATATACTATATTTAAAACCAGCGGAGCGCTGACTCCCTCTGCGCCCGCGTACGTGCAGTGAAGGCTCAGGATGGGAGCTGGGAGCCGGGGCAAGGCCTTCAGGCGGCGCAGCCTCTTGGCTGCTCTGCTCTGCCCGCCTGCGTCACCCCTCTCGCTGGCTGAGGACTGGCTTCCTCTGCTGTCTGGGGTGCGCTTCGTCAGAGTTGCCCACAGATGGTGACCTTGGCTGACAAGACTTCCAATCCGGCTTCCACACCTTGCTGCTGGAGGCTTTCTCTGTCCCTCTTCCAAATCCTGTGAGAAAAGGAATCTGATTAGGCCCACCCAGCCGTGGGCCAGCCGTGGGCAGAGGGAAGAACAAACATGGCTTCAGGGCTCGCGGAGGGGAAGTAGGGGGAGCAGGACCACTGCCTACTGTCAGCACCTGAGGGCATGCCACGGTATTCTTTCAGAAACGAAATTAAAGGGGTTCCACTTAAAAAATCATAACATCTGAAAATAATACAAGTTATACTTTAAAGCCAGATTTGTTTAGTCAGGTACCTCATCTCCCAAAGAACGAAGGTAAAATCAGGAGATTTAGAGTGTTGTTAAGCCCAGTCTCCCAGAAGGGATTGTAAATTGAGGATGTCTCAGCGTTCTAAAGCAAATTCTGAGAAGAAGCTATACCTAGTAATGCCTTGAAGTTCATGGAAAGCTAAAACCTGGAAATTATTTAACAATAAAGGAAGAATAGTTTCAGAGACTATGTTGAAACACTGTGAAAGGCGAGCAAATATATAAAAAATAAACACCAGGTGTGCTCATTAGAGTAGAAAAGGACTGTAGGCCAGGGAAAAGGGGTTTAGAGTAATTTGACTAAGATAAAAAAATCCAATATTAAAACTTATACTTTCCCAAAAGGAGATGCTTTAATTATTTTAGTTTCAAGAGACATTCTGCAAACGATAACGAAATACAGTGGAGTTCTTTTGTTATTGGCTGAATGTTTGTGTCCTGTTGCAATTTCATATGTTGATGCCCTAAACCACCGGTGTGGCTGAATTTGGAGATGGGGGTCCCTTAGGAAGTAGTTAAAATTGAATGAGGCCATAAGGGTGTGGCCTTGGTCTGATAAAGTTAGTGTCCCTATAAGAAAAGACACCAGAGAGGTCACCAGAGCAGTCTCCGCCCACGCTCACGCACTGAGGAAAGGCCGTGTGAGGATATGGCGAGAAGGTGGCCATCTGCAAATCAGGAGGAGAGCCCTCACCAGGAACCAGATCAGTCAGCACCTTGATCTTGGATGTCTAGTCTCTATAACTGTGAAGAAATAAATTTCTGTTGTTTAAATGATATAATCTGTGGTATTTTATTATGGCAGACTGAGCACATGGTGTCCTTCAAATCATTTTTTGTCATGAAATTTGTTATCCACACAGCATTGCTGTATTCTCTCTGAGTTTTTCCCCAGGCCAAAACAAAACACCCCCTGTTTCCCAGAGAACTCTGAGTAAGGCAGCTAAAGCTAATGTAATTCTCTTTAAAATGTGTAAGTGCTGTCAACATCTTTCCTAAGTCAGAGATATGTACCTCTGGTTGCCTCAGTGGGGTGTATAGATAAGGAGACTTTACTGTAGGGTATGAAGGCCAAAATTTGAGTTAAGCTGATTTTTTTTTTTACTTAAATATATTTTAAAAGTTACATATTAATTTATCTGTTTGGAAATGGAATGCAAATCTCAAGCCCATAAGCCCCACAGCTGTTTTTCTCAGCTCTGTTAAACTTTCTTATTGGGGCCAAAATCTCAGCCTTGGGCAGTAATAGGAATAAAAGGCCATTGCCAGGACATCTCAACAATCCATGATCCTGTCATATGACTGTCAAGGAACAGGGGTATATAACATAGACTTGTGACTGAGTGGTAGAGGTCCTTAGGCATGGTGAAAGTGATTCAATCAGAGACTGGAGTGGATTTTAGCCATAGACTGTTGACTTATTCATATTCTATCATCCAGTGAACAAAGTTCAAAAGACACATCTGATAAGGGCTTAATATCCACAACTTTTAATCAGAGGCTGGCCTTTAGGCCACTCCTGGCCTACAGGTTTGTTTGTTGTTTTTCCTAACATTTAAACACTTAAAGATCTCTCATAAAAATCAAGCTTTTTTTGGCTTCTTTTTAAAAAACCCGAAGAGTTGGCTGGGTCAGAATAAGCTATACCCCTTGGGACAGGTCTGGTCCTCAGTCTCCACCACTCCCTAATGTCTTTGACCTATCCCACTCCACTCGGTCATATTACTTGTGGGTCATTTGAGATCAGGGACCTTTAAGGTGGTTGCTCTAGACCAACCTTCTTTTTCTCAGAAGCCTCTGGGGGATGTGTCAGAACAACAGGCTCAAACCCTGGAAATCGGTCACCTTTAGTCCTTATGCACAAGTAAAATGTGCAGCAGGGATTCTATTAGAATGGTGTCAGTGTGGAAAACAGACAAAGGAAAACTCTACCTGGGGAAACACAAACCCATCGCTGGGCAAAAAGCTAGTTTCTGGAAGAAAATTGAATTTTACAACTTCAAAAGTAGTATTTGCCTTTCTACTTGATGTTTAGAAACATCCTGGGTTTTGTTACATGAGGCAGGAGTAAGCGCGCTCCTTAGCCTCTCTGAGGACTGGGCAATACTGATTGGTGGTGGCATGGACAGCCTTCAGGTGTAAACAAGGGCAGGACGGGAGTGCCTGGGTAGGGAATGAAAAGGGGGGGGGGCGCGGGAGAGACTAAATGAGACCCAAAGGAGGGCGAAAGGAAAGAGAAGGGAGGAGCATCACAGGTTCCCTTACCAGCTCTGCCAAAACCGGTGCTAAGCTGCGCTTGTGCCCTGGACTGCTATTGTTCAGCAGTCCAGCAGGTGGCGCTCCGAAACACCAAATAAACCTCCCTCCTTCATTTAAAAAATTGTGCTGACGCTTCCAGTGTTGACAGTTATCAAAACTGGAAATGATACATGCCTGACTACTCTTTATTTGAATATAAATATGTATTATATAGCTATATAAAATATTTCTAGTCAAAGAATGCAATTTAGGAGGAAAATTGGAGACATTTATGCTCTCTTCGGTTTTCTTAAAATTGTCCTTATACCTTAGGAAGTATAAGTTTTTTTAAATTTTCACTCCAGGGTACGTTTTAGTGATTTTAGAGAGAGGAAGGGAGAGATGGGAGGGGGGAGAGAGAGGGAGAGAGAGAGAGATCGATGTAAGAGAGAAACATCAATTGGTTGCCTCCCTTATGTGCCCTCGCTGGGGATCAAACCTACAACCTCGGTATGTGTCCTGACTGGGAATCAAACCCTCAACCTTTTGGTTCTTGGGATGATGCTCCAACCAACTGAGCCACCCAGGCAGGGCACGAAGTATAAATTTTAGAAATCAAGAGAATGACAATGAATATTTATTCCAAAAAGATCTCTATTTTTACATATCCCTCTCCCAGTTTCTTAGGACTGAAACTGGTGCCCTGTTAGAGCCATCTGTCCCTACCGCGTGCCTGTGAGATGCTGAGAAAAGTTCACTGGAGGAGTCAGATTTTCTGCATTCATCCTGGGCTCACCAAGCACACCATGGCTCCATTCTCCACATTTTAGGCTCTGCTTTCGGTACACCTCCATCCTCTGGGCACCCCTCAGAATGAGGCCTGGCTCGAACACCCCCACGCCCTACACACACTCTTTTCCTCTTGGCTGCCTCCAAACACTATTCCCAGACAGGTCTGACTCTATGCCCAATCCCATATAGCCACTGGAAGTTAATTTAGACTCTTGAAAAAGTCTCTAATTTGTGGTACAATATAAATGAAAGGGGGAAAATAAGCGACAGGAGGAGAAATATGCACTGGGAGCTGTGTTCTCAAAGATTTGACATTTAATAACCATAATTATGATAAGCGACAGTGTGAATGTAGCACCATTGCATTTTTTAAGTCATCCTGTCCAGAGTTCAAATTCGAACTACCCCAGATATTGCTTGTTTGATGATGGCAAACAAGATAGCCCCTCTGAACCTCAGTTTTCTCTCCTGGATAATGGGGATCATAGCTACTTTGCACGGTTGGTTGTTTTGAGGATTAAATAAGATCATGTGTCTGAGGTACCTAGGTTAGTAGGCTGCCCATCAAATTCAGTGCCCCTTCCTTTCTCTTCCTTACCTTATCCCTATGCTCCAATCAACATGTATACTCCAGTGCCAGTGACAGTGACTGCTGTGCTCCCCTAACCTTACCCCTGCCATGGTAGTCTGCTCCCACTTACCGCTGACCACTGCCTGGGTCTCCACCGCCTTGCCGCTTCCAGTTCCTCGTTGCCTCGTGCCCTGTGCTCTGGGATGGCCACCTGCTGATGTGGTTGCTGTGCCTCTCTGTGGCCAGTTGTCTGTCTGCCTTCTACTGGGGCTACTGTGCCTAGCAGCATGCGCTCTGGATGCATCCTCCGCACCACTGGCCCCAGTGGGGTCCCCATTCCTGCTGCTGGGTTAGCCTGCTAAATAACTGCCCTGCTTTCCATCACTGGGCCAGGCGCTTTAGGAAAGAGCTGTCCAGCGGCACTGTGCAGAGTGTTTGCCACCTGGGCATGTGCAGAAAGGCTGTGATTTTTAAATTGGATTGGAGAGACAGCTCTCTCTCCTGACAGACAGCTGGCCTCTGCTGTTGCAGCTTGAGGATCCACAAAGCGGCCTCCGCGGGGGCTGTTGTACTGTCATAAAACCTGGGTCCTTTCAGGGCAGGAGTCCACCTCGGGGAGCAGCATTGCCAAAGTTGTAATAGGAAGTCACAAAGGTGAGGGATCGATAGAAGACAGTAAAGAGCTCAGAAGCTGTGTGTCTTCAGAGCAGGTGGATCAGGCCCCAGGCAAGAACACTGACAGTGAGTTACGGGAGCCTGTTGAACTGGAAGGCGGCTCACTGGGGGATATGTTACTATCACTATAGTGGTTTAGCAGGACATTCCTATTTAGATAGAATCAAAAACCAATTCAATAGTTTCGGGATGTAATTTTCTAAGGGGTGGGCAAAAGTAGGTTTACGGTTGTGAGTATACAAAACAGTTAATTGAGCTATTGTAACAATCACAGCCTGCATGCCTTTTTCCATACAGACAACTATGAGCCTACTTTTGCCCACGCCTCTATTTCTGAAACTGTTCTTATGTTAAAATGAGCTCTTTAGAAAGTCCATTTATCTGAATTTTTTTTTCTCCAAACTTGTGTAACCACAAATGCTTTTATTTTGCTATGGAGAGTTCACTGTTTTGTTAAAATTTAGCCTCATCAGATTTTACATTAAATGCTTAAAATCCAAGCATTTAAAATTCTAAGGGAACTAATAAACACTGTTTAATAGAAGTGTTCATGTGGCACTATATTAATGGTAGAAATGGTTGTGAACATCTGCTGCTTTTCATAGATAGTGCTCCTAATCACAGGTACAGAACTATTGCAGGAATTGGCATTTGATCAAGTTCTTAATGAAAATTTTATCTCTAAAACTTTAGTCTACTCTCCACAAAGAGCAACAACTATTTGAGCAATAAACCAAAATGCTGTGGTCCCAGAGACCCTGACATCGTAGTTTTAGTGAAGTCAAAATAAGATCCTTCAACTTGCCAAAGCCATTTCTTTATAATCTCCTCTAAGAAGTAACTCCATTAACAGCTCTACAGTTTATTCCACATCGCACATGCAAGCATTCTATTTTATAATTCTAAATGCTTTTTTTCTCTGCATGCGGAAAACAATTCGATTGGTTTTGACGCTAAGGTGTTGTTGGTTTTATTTTAGTTTGCTTAATGGGAACTTTAAAAATCAATGTAAAGGTCGAATCTTATGGGCAAGCTCATCAAACCCATCCCAAAGGGTCACACACTGAATGATAATATAACAGTCTAGAAAGGACAAAGTTAGAGTAAAAGAGAGTAGGCCAGAGGTCGCACGGCTGGTGTTGGGGCTGTAACACCCAGGAGTTTCTTTGTAGTGATGGAACCTTCTACATCCTGATTGAAGTGTTTGTTACTCAAATCTACATTGTGGTAAAACTTTCTAGAACAATAGACCAAAAAAAGAAAAGTGTTCATGTAAAAATCTGAGTAAGGTCTGTGCCTGAGTTAATAATACTGAACAGCAGTGTCCTAGTTTTGACAATGCTAAGGCGATGTAGCATATTACTGGGGGGAGCTGGGTGAAAGGTCCACAGGAACTTTGTACTTAAACAATTTCTCGTGAGACTTAAACTATTTCAAAAATTAATTTTTAAATCAATTGAAACAACTTATTAGATATATGAAGAGTTTCTCTCTTTCCTTTTTAAATGCCAGAATGTAAGTTCTTTGAGTACTGTATAAGGCAGTGACACTAAATGCTCTAGGAAAAAGGGAAGGTTTGTAATAATCCACAGGGATTTCCAATAATAGTTCCTAAATAATCTTTCCTTTTAGTGTTAGTTTCTTCTCTTTCCCTGTTCATCTAGTTTCTGCCAATTTTCTATGCTCCTTTATCATACCTGACAGCTCTCTGCTCCTCTCTTTCTTTCCAACTGCCTTCTATTACTTGTATAATATAATCTCATTATTTCCACAAAACCCAAAACCAGGTCAGTCACTTCCATTTATAGTTATGGTGTGTGTGCACTTCTGTGAATTTCTGGAAAGAGAATGGAGTGTTAGAAGAATCCTAATGAACAGGGTAGGTGAGACAGAGAAGAGAATTTGTATTTATATTTTACTGAGTTATTCCTTTGGATGGCAAAGTTACTTACAGTTGCCCCAAGTCCCTAGATAGCTTGCTTTTAGAAGTGTTCCTCAGGAGGCACCTGGGAAGGGACTGGAATTAACAAGAAATAGGATGGTAATATTTTCTGTAACACTGATCTCGGTAAAAATCAGGTCACACTCAAAATTGCGAATTTTCTCATTCCAGTGCAAGACCTCTTGGTAATACAGGGGTCAAAGTAGTTTTCCCAGAGTTGTTTTGGGGTTGATGCTTACCTGAATCTTTAGGTCAACGTGATACCAAATCTCAAGACAGTAATTCCCAGTTAATTTTTATTCTATCCTTAAAAGGAAAAAAGTTGTGGGTGCAAAAGAAGATTTCTGATTGATATTGAAGAATAATTCTACATTGCTTGATTATATAAATAAACTTTGGAGAGTCTTGGAAATGGCTTGCTAAATTCAATTTCCTTTATAATTTCAGTCACTCTGCAAAGTCCTTGGAAGTTTTGGGGTCAAGGAAAGGCCAGAATAAAAACTGTAATTGCAGCTACATGGAGTGTCTGTGTGGAATGGAGAAAATTACTTTTTAAAATTAAATATGACAAAATAAATAATGACCAAGTGAGCCCTGGAATCTACTGGTATATAATACAGTTTGATGTTGTGGAGTAGTAGTGGTGGAAGATGAATCATGAAATTAACATTTATGAGACATTAATCAGGCCCTGTCTAATATCATTCAGTGCCTGAATGTCTTCTTTGCCTTCCATTGAATTTCAAATAAAGAAAAAAATTGCCTTGGTTCTAGTGAGCCATATATAAATGAATGCAAAATACCTCTGGATGGAGTTCTTATTGAGTTAGGACTCAGATAGCATCGTCATTCCTTTCTCAGTGCCTCACCAGGCATTTTAGAGATATCTTAAGTGACCCTAAATATCCTGAGTGATGATTTGGGAATCCCAAGCATGTAGACTACTTGAAGGCATGATTTTGTGTGTTTCATGCCATGTCCTTGGAGCTTAAAACAGTGCCTGGCACAAGTGCTTAATAGCTTTTTGTTGAGTTGAATTGGAAGTTTGATGTTGGGAAAAGAACTTTGTCTCTGGGGTCAGACTGACCTTGGTTAGGAGCCTGGCCCTGCCATTGGGTGACCTGGGACAAGTCACTTCACTTCCCAGAGCTTCAGCTTTCTCACGTGTAAGGTGCTGCCTGGGTGAACTGAGATAGCATGAGTGAGGCCCTAAGTGTGGAGCTTGGGAAGTACTAAGTGCTTAGTGAATGACCGTTCCCGTATTAACTCACATCCATCCCACCCTTTTTCTGTTAGAGCTTTCTATTTTTCAAACTGCAATTGATTCAAAAGGAAGCGTTTGTAGAGAAAACCATCATGATTTCTATGAGGAGTCTCTAGAAGCAGAATTCCTGGGCAGAGGTGCTAACTCTTCCCTGTATTTATTAGCTTTACTGACCCTGAATCAACCAATCACTTCCACATAGGCTATATCCCAACATAAACATGGAAATTGCCACTTTCTAGATTTCTACCAACCTTTATTGTTTCCACCAACCTTCACATTCATTATTTTCAGGTGGGGGGGGAAGTTTGGGGTAGTTGTATTTTCGTTTGTTCTCTTTTACTTTCCACTTGTCAAGTAGGTTGATACATGGACCTCTGACATCTAAGATGACTCAGGAGCTAAAAATGCAGAGCTCTCTTCTTTGACATTTCGTGGTTGATATATTAGATTCCTCCGACAGGTGACTTCTATGCATTCAAGTCTTTGAGGTTGATTACTAGTTCTCACTATCACTCAGTTGTTGTGGTATACCTTAAGTCCTTCATTTGTTTTATTAATTTTGTAATAAATTATTGATCACTTACTGTGTTTCTGTGCTTTGTAGTGCTGTGAGAGATAAGTTAGAGTAAGAAAGAAAGTTGGAGGGTATAGACTCTGTTCTTAGGGAGAAAATAAATATAAAGTAAACTTAAAATATATTGTATTATATGTATAAAATATATTTTATATGTAAAATGGCTTGCATAAGTAAAGATATTAAATAAGAGATTATTATGATTACTAGGTTTGTTAAACTGGAGAGATAAATCTTGTATACATTAGACAACTAGGAAAAATTATTTGGGAATATTATTTGCAAAAATTGTTTGCATATGCATGGCAGTGTGGTAAATATTTTTATGTATTATTTTAAAGTGTAACAAATATCATAAATAGGCTGCTAACATTATAGACTGGAAGTTACCAACAAGGGCCAGAAGAAACTAATAGCATAAAGAGCTGGTGCCCATTCAGGAAGGCCCAGAGATGAAAATCACCGTGCCCATGGAGTGGAAAATTCCATTCCGATGCGGGCCTGCAGTACTGTACATGGAAACTGATCCAAGGGAGCGGGGTGCGGGGGTAGGAGCCCCGAGGTAGGGGTGGTTCTCTGTGAGGCGTGTGACGGAATCATAGGTCAAGGAGCTCCTTCTGGGTTAAAGGTGTCATGGTTAGGGTGACCCTGGCTCTAAGACATGCTGCGAATATGGAAGAAAGAAGGGCAGGATTGAGGCTGGCTGGAGTTGGAACTTGTGGAAATTAACTGGAAAGAAGAGTTAACTCCTCCCCTCAAGAAACGGGCTGGAAGCCTAAATCACCAGGTCTAAGAAGGCACAGAAAAGTGCAATTCTGTATTTCTCTAAATGCCAAAAAGTCCTGGGGATCATCTAGGACATTTGTTAAAAACACGTTGTCACCCCTGCCCCAGATGTCCTGACCTGGAACCTTGTCCTGACCTGGAACCTGACCTGGAGAAGGGCTTGGGATTCTGTACTTTTAACAAGTGCACTTGATGACTTTTTAGGAAACACTGCTCTAGTCTAACCCTGTCTGGTGCCAGAATTCAAGTTCTCTTCCACAAAGGGTCCGCAGGACAGGGCTAGGAAGCAGGGCTTTGGATTCAGAGGGGCTGTGTAAATAGTGTGTCAGGATCCCCTCACCTTCTTCTGTTCCTCAGGGTCATGGGCCTGTGCCAGGTCTCCCTAAGGCAAAGGAGAATCTCAGAGGACTTGAATAGTGTTACTAAGCACAGGGGACCCTTCTGACAAGGAGCCTTAGTCCCCTGCATGCTTGGAAGATGCCCCAAGGTAGACAGCACTCTCAGGTGAGGCTAGAGCAGGCAGGTGGAAGGGGGCGTGAGACGTAAGGAGACTATTCCTGTGCCAAGAGTAGGAACTACCGAACTGAGAAGTAATGCATTTTGACTTTGATCATTCTTGTAGACTGAATGCTTGTGTCTTCCCCAAATTCATGTGTTGAAACCTAATCCCCAATGCGATGGTGTTGAGAGGCCTTTGGGAAGTGATTAGGTCATGAGGTGAAGCCCTCATAATGGGATTGGTGCCCTTAGAAGGGGCTGAAGAGATCAGAGTTCTCGCTTTCCACCATGTGAGGACACAGTGAAAACACAGCCTCTGTGAACCAGGACGAGGCCCTCACCAGGCACCGAGTCTGCTGGCACCTTGACTTCGGCCTTTTCCAGCCTCCAGAACTTTGAGAAAGAAGTTGCTGTTGTTTATAAGCCACCCAGTCTATGGTATTCTGTTATAGCAGCCTGAACAGACTAAGACAGTCATAGAATGAATAATAGAAATTATAGCTGCTTTTAAAAATTCAAATGGCTTGGAGTGTCCTAAATTCTGATCAATTTGTTTTCCTCTCTCAACAGGAATCTCTCATTATTCCGTTCATGGCCAAAAGAAAAGATAGACTTTCTGCTTCACTGTTCTTTACGTCGACACTACAGGTTCTCTATTTACATTTGTATCCTAAGCTTCTCATTTAGAATCAATAAATCAATATTTGAGTAAAATTTATTAAGTGAATTAGAAGACTCGACTCTCTTCATCTTTAAGAATCCTCTCTGCCAGTCACACTCCTACCTGTTGCTTATAATCATGTCAAAATCCCCTCTTTCGTGAAACCCTGCCTGGCCCCTCTGTCCCTACGGGACTCCTCCATCCTTTGAAACCCCATAGCATGCCGGTGTATGAGTTCTCTGCGGCACTCACTTATTCTCTTTACTCTTCAACGACATTTAATTTACCTTTATGTCGAATTTATTTATAACTCTTTTGTTCCAAAAAGGGAATAGAATATTCCATGAAGGGAATAGAAGAAAATATAAAAGACACGAGAAGATGGTAATGAAAGGAAACTAAATGAGGTCTGTAAGATGAAGCCAACTGTCACAGACATTTATTGGGTACTTGCCATGTCCCACATGCCAGACAGTCCCTCCCTGCTCTCCTGGGTGCAGAGCAGAGCTGGGACACAGCTGTGGCTTATGGACCAGTTCAAACTTAGGAAGAAGCTTCAAACCCTCACTAGAGGTTTGATATTAATCATTTTGCCCCCTACCCACCCATTTTCTTAATCTACCCACTTGTTACTGTTGTTTGTTGACAGAAAGTAGGCAGCCGTGTATTATCAATTGTGCTGATACTAACGGGCTTTCTAACTTCAGAGGTATCTTGGTAGGTCTTCTTCTAGCCTCTTCAAGGTTTTAGGGCTTCCACGCCAAAACTGTAAAACTAGTCATATAATTATGCGGGACACAGGGTATCCCTCAGTTTTCCAGGGAATTTCTATTCCCCTTGTGTGTACTTAATATATACTGTCTAGTAAAATGAATCCTGGCAGTTTTCTGTCAAGTTATAGCTGCCTCTGCAAAAGAAACCTCATTTATATGTTCTTTTCTCCACATTGGCTAAAGCGCAGCAAATAAGATAAGCAAATGAGCTTCATTTTCTAAATGTTGTAAGAGCAACTGATGGCATCAACAGCCATTTGTGGCTCCCGGGCAAAGTGCAGATGGAATGTTACGCCTGTACCAGAATGTAAAAGTGTAGATTATTACCATGGTAATGTAAAAGGTACAGTTCCCAATTTCTATCTTTTGACCAAAATAATCATAGAGGAAAATCCCTTCTAAACCATTTTTGAAGCAAAGCATTTGTATTAGGAACATTTTTTAAATTATAAGAATATTGGCTCTACCTTTGATTTATATCTTTATGTATAAAGCAAGAATAAGAAAAACTATAACTGAAATATAATTTTCATTATAACTGATCTTTTAAATAGTCTTTGTTATAACAACTATCACATCAGGTAATAACTAGTAATTAGAATTTTTCTCACAGGACTTATTTCTTCAAAACGCTGAATATTTGCTGCTCTATTTTTAAAATTCAACTGAATTGCTCATTTAAGATCATGGGTCTTAGTGCTCCTTCACAAATTAGAGTTTTACTCCCAGGTAGCTCTAAGAAATGTTAATTTCCTGAGCCTTTTTCCTCCCATTATATAATAAAGTCAGTTACTTTAACCTAGAAAGAGGATATTAAACTCTACTCCCCTAAAGAACCAGGTGTATACATTTATATATACCAGGAGCTTTGCCACCATCATGTCTGGGCTTTTTTTTTGGCAGGAGGGGCAAGGTGCATCTGATACAACATGGGCGGAGAGCATGCAGGGTCAGTGTGGATAGTGGCACACAGAGGTCAGCCTGTGATCCGAGGGGCAGGCAGGGTCTAATCTAGAGTCATTAGGTGATACTTAGAGCCAACAGGGGTGCCATTAAAAGCCAAAGGGAAATAAGTCAGGAATCCAAGAGCAACTGCTAGGGGATCTAAATAAATTTGCAAAGACAACTTTCTTACATAGGACAAATATTTAGTAAATCCCTGACCATGTTTCTCAAAGTTTTCTGGTCACAACGTAGAAGTATATTTTAAATCATAGCCTAACACATGCTCGCGGCCCTCATTGTGTCAGAGTTTTAGAAAGATCCTTGCCCTCACCATGGGTGAGGCACTCTGATGTTTCCAGTTCTCTTAGGTTCTATTCAGTTTCATTTGAAGATGTTAGGAGGAGACTTATAAAGCTGATTTCATGATCTGCTAATTGATAGAAGCCCGTAGTTTAAAGTGTACTGTTCTGGAGAATGGAGAGATGGGATGAAGAGAGTAGGGGGAAAAAAAAGACTGGAGGTTGTGGTTCCTGATTTTAAGGGGATTGAAAAGTACTTAGGGAATGTAACACATGAAACAACAAGATAGTACATTTAGAGGAGGGTCAATCAAAACAAGCAAATTAACAGCCACATCAATATTAATACAAATTAGTTATAGAAGTGTCTAATCAACTGGGGTGATTAACAGTTTCCTGGGAAAAATAAGTGTAAAGCCAGCTTTTGAGTGACACACACTGATGGAGAGCCCAGAAATGGAAATAGCCCAGGCGGCACCACAGGGAGCCCTGAGAGTGCGGCTGTCGGTGAGAGTGGGCAGGTGTGCAGTGTAGACGGGTAAAGAAGTGAGATCAGGAGAGGGAGGCAGGTGGGCGCATCCAGCACTTTCGACAGCCTCAGAGACATTAGGAGAAAATACCTTTGCCTAGAGAAAGGTAACTGGCACTGATGTTTATAAAGAAATTAATAGCACATGAGAACATAAAGCATTGTTGCTATTCTACATGTCTCTACAAGGCTGAAGTTAAAATTTATTATCTCTTATTTAGGAGAATGACTAAATCAGTTATTAGAAATTAGTTTACCATATTAGTAGAAATCAGTTCTTTGGCCTTGGACTATCTCTGAGGCTGTGCATGGTGAATATAAACGAGTAGACCTTAGGAAGATGCCAGGGAACCTCAGAGGCACCCAATGAAAGGAAATTCTGCATATAAACAGCTGCAGAGCACCGAAGTCAAGCTTCATCTGCTTAATAATCTTACCTCAAATGATCCTGCCTACATCACTGCACATGTACCTGAATACTATTGCTTCCCACTTTTGTTTATGGTGCATTTCTTTAATATCTCCAAGGAGAGCTCAAATAGAACATATTCTTGCTTTTCCAGACTAGGCGCTATAGGCCGCCCCCACCCCCCAAATCTGTGGTGTTGGCACATTGATGCTCAAGAATTGCTTGTGCCTGGAAAAATACATCAGACTCCATACAGTGAGGGGCTGTCTCGGTTTTGCTCATTTTATCTCTAGCCTAGCACATAATAATCTCAATGAGTATTTTTGTTTGAATAAATATTCTTAGTGGTCTCTGAATGCCACCCCCACCCCCTTTCTTTCAGGGCTGGAACAACCATTATCTCTGACAACTTGAACTCCCACTTTCTTGTATTCATCATATCTGTAAGTACACAATGAAGCATTAACTTTTGCACTTAAAATTCTGGCAGGGAGCGACAGCCAGTGATTATACCCTCTAAATGGCTTTCGTATGTGTGATCAGCTCTCGAGCTAGGGGGCTAGTTGAACCTGACCACAGATTGCCCAGTGACAGACGGTTCAATAGTGTCAACTCCTTTTTGAAGCTGCAAGTTAAATCATCTTTATATTCAATGTAGAAGGTGATGCACTTACGAACTCCAAGGTTCTTTCTCACTCATTCACTGTCTTTTTTCAGGGTCGTTGTCGGATAATTGCTAAGATGAAGTGTGAGGAAATATCTGTATGTTCCTGTGTAATGAAGACAGGTTCTTCCACCCTGAAAAATGTCCACACTGTTCTTCCACCAAAAGGAACTCTTGATGTAACTGAAAGAAGTTTAGAAAGTAAGAATATATCTGCCTAATAAGGTTGCACAAACACTGGAATTTATTTCTGAGTTGCAATCTACCAATTCTGGGTCCCTATCTGCCACATTGTATTTATTTGTTAATGATATGAAGTACTTTTCAAGATATCATAAAAAAGAAGGAAACTTTAAAACAAGTTATTTCATTTTTCATTAAATATTCTTCTACAACACCATTTTAAAGAACTGCCTAGTATACACCTAATGAATGGATCATAACGTGAATAAGTTAAAACAGAATTTACAACAACAAAATGTCTGTTCTTATTTAAGCATCCACAGTTTCTCCCAAGACTTCATTCTCGGCTGCTAGGAAAAAGAAGCTAGATACAAAGAAACCTCCCCTCCAGGTAAGGTAAATGCTTTCAATTTGATGTGTCTTTGAAGATCTGAATCTTAGGTTCTTTTCTTCCCAAAATAATCAAAGATTGTTTTGTTCTAGGGGTTCCAGAGTAAAGACATAGGGAGATCCCTGTTGTCTTGGTACTAACCATGGGAGCACCCCAAGTCCCTGTGTTCATTAAGTCAAAGATGTCAAACTGATCACTTACTCATTCAGGAGGTTTTGGGGATGAGAAATCCACTCTTTCTCTGTTATACAGGGTAGGCTAGTGAGCTAGACAAGGTAAATAGCAAGATTTTGTGGAATCTGCCTAGATTATACTTAATAATGCTCTTGATTATACCTAATTTATAAGTATACATTCACAGTCATTTGTTAAGCAGTTACTTTTTCCTGGGATTGGGACACAAGTATGAGTAAGACCCACCCTTGTGAGGAAGGGAGCTTTTAATATCCATTGGCAAAGTAAATTATTTGTAAATGCTTCTGAAGAGTGAAAATTACTTGTAAATAACATTTGTGGGGGTTTTAAAACTTAATTCATTATTATATACATGTACGGCACGAACGGCCTGGCCTGCTTCTTGCAGAATATCATCCTTCTTTTGTCCCGAGACCCCATTTGCAAGACCTTAGTAACAAATTACCAAAAAGAAATGATTGATAACTAGAGACAGACAATTGCATTTGATATCTGTGTTGATAATCATCAGCTTGGTGCCATTCCCTAATGTCTCACAAAAACATATTCTTTTTCAGATGATTAATTACATCACCCTCCACTGATGGATGTCCTATCAGCTGTTCTAAGGTTGATGGCGTCCTGCTCAAAGAGGGTTTTCTGTCTTCCTAGCATTAGTAGCTACTTCTTTTTTCTTTCACTAATTCATCATGTATTTCTTTTTTTTTTTTTAAATATATCTTTATTGACTTCAGAGAGAGGAAGGGAGAGCGAGAGAGCGAGATAGTAACTTTTATTGGTTAAATGTGTGGCAAACTTTACTTCCTAGTTATGGCTTTTTCTTTACTGTGTGTCTATTACTGTGTATATTACTGAGTGTACGCCCTGCACGCCCCCGACTGGGGATGGGGCCCGCAACCTGGGCATGTGCCCTGACCGGGAATCGAACCCCAATCGCCTGGATCCTAGGCTGACGCTCAGCCGCTGAGCCTCCCCGGTCGGGCACCACGTATTTCTCGAGCACCTACTCTGTGGTGCTGCTGCTCTCTGCTTGTAAATCCACACACCTTGGGCTCAGGCATTCCCCTGCTTTTCTGAAAGTCACAGTCTCGATCACTGCTCCAGTGCACATCCTCGATACACTAGAGGTTTTCCCTGGTGCTTGGAGCAATAGGAAAGCAAGGTAACTCAGGTGTAATTGAATATAGTATCTCTTACTTGATGGAACTAAGGAAAATGACAAGCATTAAAACATTTAAATTACTTTAATAAGGACAAAGTAATTTCCTAAACTAATTAATATATCATTTTTAACTGCCATTAAACCCTTGTTAATTAAATAGAATGGTAAAGTTAAATACAAAGATGGATGATTTCCTAAAGGAGACGAAATTGTGATTTAAACATCCTTCTTAATTGGTTTAATAGACACACACAGCATTGTATAATTCAACCAGGGCTTGGATCTAGAGGTTGATGAAAAACTGCAGACAGAGCATTATGGGAGCAGGTAACAGGATTACTTTCCAGAGAATAACTATTCTATTTTACTTTATTTCAGTGGTTATTAACTTTTCTTGGTTAAGAATTCACTATACATAAATCAACTAATGTTTACTAAGTATCTTTTATATGCCAGACATTTAGGCATAAGAACTTAGGATTTATGTGAGCAAAAATAGTTCCCTTTGAGGATTTGGTGAAAACTAGAGACTCCTTCTAACAAAAAAGAAATAAAATATATACATGCATATTCATGCCAGTTTTCGTACACAAACTCTCAGGAGGTCTATAGACCCCTAAAGTTCATCCATGGCAGCCCCTAGGTCTGTGAAGTTAATTTCAGGACTCTTTCCATATTTAGTTATTCAAGCAAGGAATGACATATGTGTTAGGACTAGTCACTTTGCCTCCCTAAGCCTCCATTTTTGTGTGTGTTAAATAAGGGTAGTAAATGAAAATTTTCCATTTCTAAAAATCTCTGAGTCTATGAGCACGTGTTATAAATATCCTTGTCTATTTGTGTCATCTATCTCTCTGTTGCTCATGTATTTGTGTGTGAATAGAAAAAGAACAGCACAAAACAGAGCATGGCAAAATAGGATAGGAATGAAAGAATCCTTAAGAATATAGAGATTATATTAGCTCCTCCATAAGAAGCAGCAGTGGCTGTCCCGATGTTCCTATGGTGAGTGTCAGAGCTAGGACTTGGCTCCGAATTTCCTGACCTCCAGCCCACAGCCCTTTCCTCAGTACCATGGCGTGTACGAAGATTTATCCCCCACTAATGCCCACAATGTGGTTGGTTACTTTAGATTAATAACTACCTTTTTAAGTTGGTGTCTAACCTCAGTTGGTTGCTTGTTGAATTAAGATATTTATCTTTAACTGGAGATGTTAGTAATGATAATATTTTATAAATTTGGCTCCATGGTGTAAAAGACACTTATGAAATTCAAGGATATTTGGGAACTCCAGAAAGTTTCACTAGTGGCAGTAATCCTAGTGTTAGGGTTGAATTGTGTTCCCCCCAGATTTGTACATTGAAGTCCTAACCCCCAGTACCTCAGAATGTGACCTTATTTGAAAATAGGGTCATTGCAGATGTAATTAGTGTGGGTCTAATGACTGTTGTCATTAGAAAAGGGAAATTTGGACACAACTACATGCACTCTGGGAGAATGCCAAGTGAAGAAGCCAACCAGTGAATGCATAAATAAGTGGAACAGCAAATTGATGTTTCTCCCTCTCTCTCTCTCCCCGCCCCTCTTCATCTCTCTCCAATCAATCAATCAATAAAAAATCTCTAAGATGTGTCAGATATGCCAAGATGCAATCTGATGTGCTGAGATACATAGATATGCAGGTTTGCTCTCAGAGGCACTCACTGTTTGTGTGTTGCTGTAAATTTGTACTTATTAGTCACAGAAATATGAATAATTGTGAAATTTTTTGTTTTATAAGAGTCCCATAAAAAATACATGTGACACATTTATAGTTGTATACACTGTCATATAGAGCTTATTTTAGACAAAATAGAAATTCCATTTTGATTAGAAGACAATGAGGTCAAATCTCCAACTTACAATTTTCGTGTCTAATAGTTGGATGAATTCTCCACAGAGCACTTATGGCTCTGGCTCTCTCCATGTTCATAACATAATATAGCCAATATCCCTCATCTTCATATTATGATGCTTGGTGAGTCACAGAGTAGGCACTTGGACTATTCATGGAAGAAAGTGTATCCTGGAAGAGACTACCAGTAACCTAATTATACAGAGAAGTGACTGATAACTACATCAGTATATCCTGCTAAATCCAAGCTAAATGTGTCTACACCTCAACCTTCCCTCACCTGGATCTTTGAAATACTTCTGGCCACTCCAGTGCCACCCAACAAGCTGGAAAATTGGATGAAGGGAAAGTAGTAGTGGAAAGAAAAAGCCATCTTAAGCAATTGTAATTAGGATATGTAACTTTTGCAAAATTTACAAAAACATAACTGCATATGGATATGTTGCTACAGCCTCTCCTAGGCCTTGGAAGGGGCCTGTGCACCAGGGGGGCTTTAAAGCTTAAGATCCATTGTTTCATGGTAAATCTGCTTCTGCAGATTATTACTCAGTCCATGGCATAATTCAAATGTAGAAAGTAAAAAAATTTTAGAACAATTATAATTTTTGTAAGCATATTTTGGAAAACATGAGTATTGCTGCCCTGCCAGGTGGCTCGGTTGGCTGGAGCATCATGCCATGCACCGAAAAGATTGCACGTTCAGGCCTGGCCTGTGCTGCTCTGTGGTTAGATCATTGGCCCAAGCAGTGGTCCGGGTGCATGCAGGAGGCAACCAATCAATGTGTCTCCCACATCGATGTTTCTCTCTCTCTCTCTCTCTCTCTCTGTCTCTCTCTCTCTTCCCCCACCCCTTTCCACTCTGTCTGAAAATCAATGGAAAAAAAGTCCTCAGGTGAGGATTAACAATAAAAATAAAATAAAATATAAAGACTGCGGGTTTGATTCCCAGTCAGGGTGCATACACATACCTAGATTGCAGGTTGGAGCCCTGGTTGGGGCACATATGGGAGACAACCAATCGATGTTTCTTTCTCACATCGATGTTTCCCTCTCTCTTTCTCCCTTCCTCTCTCTCTAAAAAAAAGATCAATAAAACATTTCCTCAGGTGAGGATTAAAAAACAAACAAAAACATGAGTGTTGCTATAAATTATTGGAGAACATGCTTAGCAGTGTTGTGAAGTGTACTGAATATTTAGGTTTGGTAGATGCATGGTGATGGGGCGAGTCAAGGCAGAAATTTGGGATTCTGAGGAATGAGCTCTTAAGTAGCTGAATTAGTTTAACCAGCATTTTTAAGCTGATAAAAATAATACATTTGATTTGTACACCCTAAATACATAATAATGTTTACATGTGACTTTTGCTTTCTCCATTTAATTAAATAAAATTATTTATTCACCAAGATCATTGCCAGCCATAAAAAAAAGTTAAGTATATTAGTTGCATCCCCTTATCTTCTAATTAAATTTAACAAAGATGTCAGTTGCATACTTTTGTGCCCAAAGTTATGCTAGACTGTCTAATTAAGAAAATATATCTTTATTTATTTAAGATATAAACATGTATAGCTCATAGTTTAAAAAAAAACTGTAAGGGGTAGCATTCGATCCAACAAATGCAGATTTAAGTATCAAGCTATAACAGGCAGGAATTTTAAAAATATATAACATTGTCTCTATCCTTGAGGAGTTTACAGCTTTGCTGCCACAGTTTGAGAGTAAAACCTATGTAAATAAGTGCTCTCGTCTTACACATGTGGTAGGTAGGTCACTGTTTAGGGAAGGACCGTAACGTGACCTGGAGCGGTCAGATAGAACCTGAGCTGAATCTAATGGATGGAAAAGGTTTGGATAGGCAGTGAAAAAGAGCTTCCTGGGAGAGTAAATGCTTTCTCATTCATAAGCAGAGCATGTAGTTTTTTGAAAGTATTTTGAAATTTACCATACAGACTGTGGCGCTTGCTGATGCCCTTAGGTGGGCGATGAAACCCTTCCTTGAAAGGCGTTTTGCTTAGGTCATGTTCCAGATCTCCTTTAGAAATTCAGAGGACCCGGAATAAGGAAAACACTCTTGAAAAAGAGGAACAAAGTTGGTCAAGGTTGTGCTTAAGCCTCCGTCGCCAATTAGATCCTTAACTTCTGCCACTGAACGTGTGCATGGCTGGAGGTGGCTGTGCACTTCAGAGAGTTTACTTCGTTGTTGCACCTTTTCAGGCAGGAGCTAGTAGCTTGGAGGTTCCTTCTCTGATTGCTCCTCAGAGGTGTTGGGAAATATAGTTAAAAACAAAATCTCGCCCTCGCCAATGTTTCTCAGTGGTTAGAGCATCGGCCCACGCACCAAAGGGTTGCCGGTTCGACTCCTGGTCAAGGGCATGTACCTGGGTTTCAGGTTTGATCCCCGGATGAAATGAAAACAACAACAACAACAACAACAACACACACACACACACACACACACAAAACCAAAGTCTTCTCCAACCCAGAGAACTCCACACAGGTAGTAAAGACAATAATTGTATTACTAAATAAACATTAAACCAGAAGGAGACGTGCATCAGAAGCAATCCATCAAGAGAGTGTACAGGTGGAAAGAAATCCTCACCTTTTATATTGCCAAGCAGAGGCAAACATTACATGGGTTTCCAGGGTCAGTGACAGGCCTGCCTTCTTTCTCCCATCTACTTTGTTTATGTTTCAGAAGACACCAATAGGCATCCTCAAACTAATTTAAATTCCCTAAAATGATCAATTGTGGGTTTGGGGAGATCAGAGAAGTTTCCAGCGGAAGAGGTGATGGGCAGCACTCCTGCCTGCTGGGAATTTCTGCACGTTCATGTCACACAGCCATCCTGGGCTTCAAGTCTGGCTTGTGCATCGTGGTCAACTTGTTGGAGATCCTGTTCCAGGGACAAACATCACATGATATGAACTTACCTTTTGATATTAAAAAGAGTCTTCCAATTAGAATTAATTATTTATCAGCTGTGTCTGGACATGCAAGCTGCATGTGGGACAGGTTCTTTTTACTTGATCATTTGCAATGCAGTTTATCTGTGAACCTCAAGCATCAGAATCCCACTCCTTCCGTATGTGAGGCTAAAATGCAAATTCCTTCACCTCACCCCAGTCCTACTGAGTCAGAATTTGGTGGAAAGAGATGGTGCCCAGGGGTCTGTAAGTTTCATAAACTCTCCAGATGATTCTTAGAACTCAGGTTTCAAAACCACCATGCTAATGAGTTGGAAATAATTCCTCTCTAATTATCCTGCTGAAAGCCTAGAGTCAAAATAGGTCAATGCAACTTAGTAGGGCAAGTCTGACATCGTTATGCTGAAAACAAAATGCACTTCACCAAATCATTTTCCTTACAGTAGAGAATACTTACAGTAACTTCATTTGAATATCTTCCTCCTTAATTTCTGATCTTGAATTTATTTTTGAGTTATTGTGAAAACACAAACAATATGTGGTATTTCTGCTTATTTTAAGCTGCTATTTAATTAAAAGTAATAAAGTAATTTGATTCCCTTCATAATGTTCCAAAAGGGTATAGTAGTTTAGTTTAATTTAGTGTCAAATGGAGACACAATGTATAATTTCTCTGACTATAAACTACTACCTCTCCCACCAAAAAACAAAAAAAGAAAGAAAAAAAGCCCCAACACTATAAATATTTTTAAAGTCTTTTATTTGATGATCATTATTTATACATCCCTTCAATGAATTTTAATCTATTAAATTATCAATCTATTTTTAATTGTAGTAAATACACATAACATAAAACCACCGTCTAAATCATTTTTAAGGGTAGAGTTCAGTAGTTTCAAATATATTCACATTATTGAGCAACCAATCTCCAGAACTTTTTCACCTTCCCAAACTGAAACTTTGTCCCCATTAAACAACAACACTCCATTTCTCCCTCCCACAGGCACTGGCAACCACCGTTCTACTTTCTGTTTCTATGAATTTGACCCCTTTAGCGACCTCATATAAGTGGATTCACAGAGCACTTGTCATTTGGTGACTGGCTTATTTCACTTAGCATGTTGTCCTCAAGGTTTTTCCATGCAGCAGCATGGTCGGAATTTCCTTTTCTTTCCCGAAGTGAGTGATATTCCATTATATGTACATAGACCGCATTTTGTTTATCCATCTGTCTACCAGTGGATCCTTTGACTGCTTCTACTTTTTTGCTATTGTGAATGGTGCTGCTATGAACCTGGCTATACAAATATCACCACGAGACCCTGCATTCCCACTTTTCGGATGTATACTCAGAAGTGGAATTGTTGGATCATATGGCAATTCTATTTTAAAAATTTTGAGGACCCACCATTCCATTTTCCATAGTGGCTGCATCCACTTACGTCCCCACCAACGCTGCAAAGGGTCCCCGCATCTCCACATCCTTGCCAACACTTGTTATTTTCAAAGCTCACCAAGCTTTTGACATTCTTTTTAGGGGTCTTCACCAGCAGCGTGTTTTGTTGAGATAAGAGTTCTGGAGCAAGGTGAAGTTTTTGTAAGTTTTCTTAGTTTATTATTACAGTTCATTTATATTTTAAGTTTCATAGGTTTATTTATTTAAATAAGTTCATAGAATTACATAGAATTCATATTTTCTCTGTCACACATGGTCTAGAATATAGCCAACAATGGCTTATATTGAACTAAAAAGAAAAGCAAGCATTTATATATCAATCTATGCAGTGATTTGTAGTTTACAATGGGTCTTCATATGTTTTCTTATAATAATCTCATACTGAGTCTCTACAGCTATAGCCTTTCTCAAATGCAAATCTGATCCTTTTACTCTAATTTAAGGCATTTTAATAATTCCCAATGCCCACAGAATAAAATTAAACCTCCTCATAATGGCAAACCGTCCACTCTAGCCTCATCTCTTGCTTTATCTCCCTCCCACCCTACATCTCAGCCCTCAAACTGCATGTGGTGTGCTGACTGCCACACCGTATCATACCTTCGGCTATTTATTTATGTGGTTGCCTCTGGCTGGAGCACCCTTCCCAGCATCACACCCCAGAGTCACTGGGAAAAATTACTCATGCTTTACCAAGGCTTAGCTCAAGTGTCACCCTTTCCGTGACGCCTGTCCTCTTTCTCCCATGGTGTCTGTGAGATGTCCTTCCCCGCCACCTCTCGCCAAGTAGAAGTGACCTTTCCTTTCTGCCCACTGCAGCTGGAACAGGTTTTCTTTACAATACCCACCACATTTTACTACATTGCTTTATGTTCATGTCTGTCTTTCTTTCTAGACAGTGGGCTTCTTAAGGGCAGGGCCTGAGTCTAGTGTAAAATGTCTCCAGTGACTGGCACTTAGGTGCTTAATAAATGTATATTGAATGGGCAATTGAATAAGTGGATGGTTGTGTGGGTGGGTGGATGAATGGATGGGTGAATGGGTAGGTGGGTGAGTAGATGGCTGGGTGGAGTAGGATAGGTATTAATATTCCTACAAGATTAAAACTGATTAAATGAACTGCCCAAGAGTATACCACAATAATTTGGGGGCTAAAAACCAAATTCAGATCTTCTAATCTAATGCTTTTTTCTTCTACACGGTGTTGCCTTCTAAATTTAAAATTGTAACATTAAAAACATTACATAAGAGAATAATAATATATTTATTTAAATGATTGAGCCTTTTCAAATAGGTGGATAAACCTAATCTGATTCCTTCAACACATTTAATTGGGTTTCTGTTTCCTATGTTCCTGCTTTACCTCATTTATGAAAAATTTCATTAATATTCAATCAAGGCTCCATATAATTTTGTTAATAAAGTCATGATATTAATATCAATATCCAAGAAGTTAAAAACATTTGCAAATTTTCCTTTAAAGTGTATCTCACAATGATTTTTTTCCCTCCCACTTTTCCTCTGGGTATCCCAGTAGTAATGAAAATATCATGGACGTTGGACCCAGAGACATTGGCTTGCATTGGCTTCTTGGGACTGTCACTCCCTAGTTATGTGACCTTATCCAAGCCACCTCACCTGTATGAGCCTCAGTTTCCTCACCTAAAAAATGAAAAGAATTATATCCACTTCATAGCATTGCTGTGAGGATTAAGTGAGAAAATATATGCCCAGTGCCTGGCACATATTAGGTATGCAAAACATGTAATTTCCGTCCTTACATGAGTTCAGTTTATTTTTAAAAATAGATTATTGGTTTTGTTTTGTTTTTTTTTAGAATGTAATTAGATCAATTCAAAGATTGTTGATTAGTCTTATGTTCCAAAGGAGACTAAGATTTCTTAAAGGCCCAAATCTCATTTAGCTTTCTCACAGTCTCTCACACATTTTAAAAAAAGTATTTCCCCATTGCTAGTCATTTCCAACAGGCAGGTATATGATACCTTTCAGGAACTTTTATGGATTATCATTTACTATATACCTCAAAAGAAGAAATGCCTTCATTTCTAGAACTTTGGGTGGTCACCAATGGAGGAAGGTTAATGATTATGGCCTTTGCGTGTTGTCACCGCTCAGTGTCTTTAAGGATGGGGTTCAGGTGGAGAATCAGAAACAAAGCTCATTTGGCCTCACATTATCTGGCTTTTTTACACCCAGGAGTAATGAGTCTTAAGATTAAATTACAGTCTTCTCAGAACTTGCTATTAGAAGTCTCATATATATTTTATTTATTTACAAATATATAATGGAAACAATAAACAATAATTTTAAATGAATATTTACATGTTCCTTGATAGTCTAACAACTATTACTTTGCTCTCTTGAGCAAAAACTATTCTGTCTTACAAGTGCCAGCTCAAGTCCCACTACCCCCAAAAGTACTAATAATTCATTTTTGCCATTAGGAAAATTTCTTAAAACTTAACAAAAACAGATTATGTGCCTTGCGTCTGTTAAGTTTTAATTGGTGGTATGGCTCATTCCTTATGAATATATGATTCTCAGCTTCATATTTATTTTAGAATCCTGTAAACACAGTTTAGATTCCCATTTTTTTTGACTCCTGGAAAACCATGTATAGGTCCATTGATTCAGTAGAATTAATTAAAAAACAAACAAGCATGTTTCTGACTTGACTTTTCTTGTCTCTTGCTTAATTTAATTGATAAAGAAGTACTTTTTATTTTTAGTGACTGAGGTTCTCTTACAATTTTAGGGCTTAGAAGAAACATTGGACAATTCATGTGATCTTCACTTGTACCTGGTAAGAACGTGGCCTTTTTTCAAAATGGTCCCTGAATCAGTCTTAGCAAAGTCATATGCTTTGTTCACTCAGTCAGCACACAGGAGCTCACAGACAAAAAGGTTTCTAGCTGCATTCCACAAGGTAAAAATCCAAAGAGGAGGTTGACCTCATGAGAATAGAAAACTGCAGGTTCAGAATTATTAAAATAATGTAAATATAATTAAATTTTTAAAATTTGCCTTGTAATTGTATTTGGTCTCATTGGTGGTGGTTTGTTTTTTTCCAGAGTAAATACCTTTTTTCATGTGCTATGTTTCATGTCAGGATTTATGCCATTTTAACTGAAACCTTAAAAAGACTCGGGCTTTTCTCTCACTTTTTGAGAATCACAAAAGCTTTGAAATAATATAAAGTAACAGTACTTATTCAAGGAAAGTTTGACCCTCACATAACCAGAGCCTTGCCTGTAGAATCCACACTGAACTAGCCTGCAGAGCTGTTTGCTCTGAGGCCCGCCTCTGCCTTCCTGAGCAGGCACTTGCAATAGAGGCATTTGTGTCGGAGCAGTGGAGCAACTCTAGAAAAAAAGGCGCTTAAAAAATAAGAGACTGCATTTCAGGCATATCCAACCCAGAATATCCTGTTTTCCTCCTTTAAAATCTTAGAGGCTTCTAATTCACTCCCACGCTGCTACAGAAAGTATTTAAGAGGCCCTAATGTGTGAGCATTGGCATTGGGCAGTAACAATTTTAAAAAGACCCAAACTGCAAAACCAAAAGAAACACCCCTGCTGAACCTTGGGGGAGAGGCAGAAATTTTGACTAACTGAATCGAGGATGAAGTCTATTATGAGAAAGGGACAAGTCCCTTGTTCACACCTCTGACCCTGGCACGTAGGGACCCATCTAAAACAAGTGCACCGCAGAGGTCAGAGGCGGGAACCGACCCGCAGAGGAAGAGGCAGATCCGGACTAGGAGCAGGCCGGGGCACAGAGCCTATCGCTGAGGGAGGTGAGCAGGTAACTTCAGACACACGCTCCGTGCTACCTGCAAGCCGCTGTGTAACTACCTAGCTTACATAAAAACTGGGCGTAGCTTATCCCACTGAGGGTTCATATTTTCTTAACTAGTCCTCTTATAGTCCTTATGCGGAATCCCTTAAGGCTTTGGTAGGAGAACTGTCAGGACTGCATGGACCCAAATGCCCTTCCCAGCGGCCACCCTGGTTCCCGGGCTGGGTAGAGCAGTCAGCAGCTCCCGTGTGCACAGCACATCCCTGCTGATTGATTAGGCCCTCGGGCGGGGTTGAGGGGCACATTAACTCTTCCAAATCCGTGTTTGACCCTCAACTACCTTTCCCTTGTGAATGAAACAACTGAAAATAAATATGTTTATTCTCTCTTCTAGATTAGTCAAGGAGCGGAGTGCATTTTTATTCCCAAGAACTTGTTTCTGGCAGAAGCCAGCCCTGAGTCCAGGAGCGCTGCTTTGGAGCTGGTGTGCGCCCACCCCGCCGAGGAGGCCGTTCGGGGGTACCTGGCCCAGCAGCAAGTGTGGCACGAGTACAAGGCCAGGCTCCTGGCTCAGCAGCTGAAGACAGGAAGCCGGCCCACTGGCTCAGCTCATTTCGATTTTTAATGGAAAATCTTAAAAGAGATTGAAAAACACAATTGGAAGATTATTTTGATATGCACTTAGAAGTGCCTCCATGGAGGTCAGGGCATGGGCTGTATTTATGGCCTAAATAAACGATGCCACACCCTGCCTTGCTCAAAGCTCCAGCTGGCAACTTCCTCATACTGGAAAACATAACCGAAACTTGATAAGATATACTGTTGCTCGTCACTGAATGGCGTGTTTGAGATTTAGCTAGTAAAGTGGTATCATTTCACACTGGACATTTTTCTCAGTTATTTGTTAGCGATAAAAGCAGTCCAGCCCCGCAGGAGTGGCTCAGTTGGTTGAGTGTTATCCTGTGAACTGAAAGGTTGCCAGTGCGATTCCTGGTCAGGGCACATACCTGGGTTTTGGGTTCAAACCCTGTTCAGGGCACTTACGGAAGGCAATCAATCAATATTTTTCTCTCTCACGTCGATGTTTCTCTCTCTTTCCCTTCTTCTCTCTAAGCCTTGGGTGAGGATTTTAAAAAGAAAAAAGCAGTCCATAAAACTATGACTAACATAATTTCAATAAAATTTATATGCATTTTTACAGCATAGTCAAAGACAGTTTTATCAATGGTGATCTGTGAATACAGTGTTTTGTGTTTTAAACTTTTCTTCTTTGGGTATTTTTTAATTACAAAAGTCTTTAAAATTCCAGTTCTGCCTAGGTAATGTTTCTGTGAAATAAACTTTGCAGACTTTGAAAGACTAACACAGAAGATAAAGAGGGGGAAGCTCCTAAGGAGAGCTTCACATGATGTGAAACCGGTATCTTGTCTTGGCAAAGTTAAAATGTGCTATCATGAGATACTCTAGCAGAAGCTTACTGATGCCCCCAACTCACATACCCCCAGCCCACATCTTATTTCAGCTCGGTTAGCTCTGACATGTTGACAGTATTCTTCCTCAGGTTTGGAGGTTTTGGGGGTAAATGCCTTGGCCTCCCAATCTTTGGTGGACGGTTTTTGAAGTATATTCAACACAGTTCCTCAGAGGGGCCTGTATTAGTTACCTGTTGCTTTGTAACAAATTACCTCAAACTTGGTGGCTTAAAATAACACATTTCTTGTTTCACAGTTTCTGTAGGTCAGGGATCAGGGAGCAGCTTAGCTGGGTTGTTCTGGCCCGGAATCTCTCACAAGGCTGCAATCAGTGTGTTAGCCAAGGCTGCTGTCACCTGAGGCGTGACTGCGTCTAAACCATCCACTTCCAGCTCACTCATGTGGCTGTGGCGAGGCTTCACCTCACCATGCGGAGCCCTTTCTGGGCCTCCTCATGTATGGCTTCCCCGGAGTGAGTGGTCTAAAAGAGGGCCAGTGCCTGAAATGGAAGTCAGAGTCTTCTTTTATGACCTAATCTCAAAAGTGACATACCATCACTTCTGCTGTTTTAGTCACATAGACCAACCCTGGTAGAGTGCAGGAGGACACTTCACACAGGTGTGACCACAGGAGGCAGGGATCATTGGGGGCGTCTTGGAGGCTGCCAACCACTGGCCCAGCAGAATTAGTCCCAGGTGCCTACAATAAGAGATCAACTGACAATGCGTTCCTGTGTTGTCTCTCTTCTTTCCTGTCATTCTTCCCATTTCCTCACTTCTGCTTCCTGAGATCGTCTACCCCCCCTCCCACTCCCAAACTGATCTAAACCTAAACCTGACTCAGGTTCTCATTTCATAGGGACCAAAATGATAGGAACCCTTGCCTATTATGAAAAATGTCACTCAGAGTCTTCCTTGAACTTTGTTAGTTGAGAAAAAAAGTGGCCCTACTTCAAATTTTTAACTTTTTATTTAGAAATAATTAAAACACAAAGTTGCAATAATAGTATAAAGAGCTCCCATATATCTTTACTCAGATTCACCAATTTTTAATGTTTTGCCACATTTACTTTCATTCTCAAAGACCTAAATTCTGAACCTTATTAAAATATTCAGTGTTGTCCTGGATGGGGTGCGGATTTGAGTTGTTATAAGGATTAAGTGAATTGTGCACACAAGGTACAGAGTACAGGGCCTGGCACACAGTAAGTGCTCAATAAATATCAGGCTTTTGTTCATTCATTCTTTCAACAAATATTTATTGAGAAACTTGTTGCTGTTGTTCTTATTACATGTCTGTGATGACTGATAAATAATTTAATCCCAGGAGCTAAGCACTGGAAATAATAGTAAAAATTGTAATACATAGACATAGATGAAATAAAGTAGATGAAATAAAGTGATTTCCGAGCTTCACTTCAAAATAATTTGTAGGGGAAATAAGTAGGGGTGTAGAAGAAACAAGATTGTTGAAGCTGAGTGATGGGTACATGAAGTTTCATTATACTCTCCTCTTTTTTTATGTATGCTTGAAGCTTTCCATAATACAGAATTTAAAAAAGAACGAAGACACACATCCCAAATTAACTACTCTCAAATGCCTAGGAAATGTTACATTTCCTCAGAGGTGGGTTATTTAATTGGTTCTAAAAATAGTAGAATGAGGCAATGAATCTTAGTATTCTGATGGTCACAGAAGTCAGCTTCCTGTACCTTTACCACTAATTTGACAGCCACTTTCCACATTTTTTTTTTTTTTACTAATGAGCCTTGACACAAAATGTATCCGGGTATTTACCCACTGGTTATGACTAAATAGTAAATTATTTATATCATGCTCATTCTATTGTATAGGCATTTATAAAACTACATTTATAAATGTGATTCTTAAATCCACTGATCCGCTTAGGCCTTAAGTAATGGGAACCCAAACATTTTCAATGCAATGAAGTCAGCTGAGTTTAAATTTGTATTATGAATGGCTACATGCTGAGAGCTAAACAGCAAACTTTTCTTGAATTATTATCATTTTATTGTATTACTTTGATATGAAGGAACAAGTATAAACAATAGAGAAGTTGTAAAGTTGAATAGTTTCCAAGTTAGAGAACCCTGACCTCTGGAGGTCAGTCTTCAAATGACTTTTCAGGCGAGCAGGCATTTATTTGCTCCACCCCACACCTCCTCCAAAATCTTCCTCCATGAATTATCTTCTCCCCCAACTGCATCTTCAGTCTCTCTCCATGTTCTTTCTTTTTATGGTTTTGTGGACTGGTGTGACCTGATGATATTCCTTATCTTAAAATACCACATCGCTCCTTCCGGGCACAAAACGCTTGCAGGCACACCAGAAGGTGACACGAGTACGCGCCTAGGTGCTAAGACACCTTGGACGGAGAAAGCAGTGGCTGCCAAGCGTCCCGGGACAGAGCCCATGAACTGTGGCACTAATGTGCCTTCAGGCTGCTTCTTACAAGGCCAGCTCTGGGCAGCATGCTTCAGATTAAATGAGAGCAGAAATATATCTAATAATGATAGGTGAGTCTCCCAAGCAACTTTAAGTAGGCCAGCGAGTAAAGAATAAAAGCAGAAATCATATAGAAATATCGGCAAAGAGTTTGTGTTGTCCTCTTAAAACCCAGAATTAGCTCTGGCCTCTTCCATCACGATCCTCTGTCCCTTCCATTCCTCGTGGTCCCTCTGGCTTCCTCTCCTGACAGAAGATGCTGTAAGTCTGACTTCATGCTTTCACCGGAGCTCCGTGGTTTTAGAGCGCAAAAGTTAAGTTCTTAAAAGCAGGGGATTCTGAGCGGAGGCTTTTATGACTGGCTACGTCTTGGAAAAGGGGAATTAGAATTTTTCTCATTTCTGTCCTCCTATATTGGAACTCTTTGGAAGGTCTTAGTGGAAACAAACTCAGTTGGGCTTTGATTAATGTGCACTCAGTGATTATTGAGAAATGGTCATCTGAATCACTGGACTGGTTCCTTATTTTATACACACACGTGTGTGTGTGTGTGTGTGTGTGTGTGTGTGTGCGTATATATATTTTTATAATCCTCACCTGAGGGTATTTTTCCATTGCTTTTCAGAGAGAGTGGAAGGGAGGGAGAGAGAGAGAGAAACATCGATGTGAGAGAGGCACATAGATTGGTTGCCTTCCGCGCTGGTCAGGCCAAACCTGGAACCGAGGTACGTGCCCTTGGTTGGAATCAAACCCGGGACCCTTCAGTCCATGGGCCAACACTCTAACCACTGAGCCAAATTGACTAGGGCTGGTTCCTTATTTTTGTTCTCACTGTTGCTTTCCACAGATATTAACTTAATTCTCCCTCTTCCATTCTCTGTTTATTATACTGTGGCTCACCAAAAATAAGAAATTCTAATACTCAACATCAATAATGTGTATTTAGTGAAATTAGATATGGCCTCGGTTTGGGGTGGCAACTTGGTCCAGAATGCCATACGTTTTCATTTTTTGTTGCTTTCTCTGTCTTATGGTGCTAAATGGATTTGCCACATTTAATCACTAGCTGTTAGAATGGAAAGGGACCTGCATCAGTGCAGGGGCTGATTCGGTACTTGTCCTCTGCACCCAGCCCCTGGAACATAGTGTGTGCTTAGCAAGCACTTGCTGAATAGCTTCACCTGGTCCAGTCTTCCGCCCAGCGCAGGGATATTTTCAGTCCTTTCCCGGAAGATGGTTCCTCATATCTTCTGCTTGAACCTTCCCAGTTCCTTCCTCTTCCCCTCCCCTGCTCACTTCAGTAGGTATATGTTGAGTTCTTACTATGTGCAGGCTCTGCAGTATTTTGAGTAAAATTACATTCCCTGCCTTCAGAGAATTTACAGATTAGTAGGGGAGACTAACATTGCTCCAAGTGTGAAAAAAGTAACGTGAAGGCAGGACTCTGATAAGGGCACAGAGGGCAAACCCGGGACCCTTCAGTCCATGGGCCAACACTCTAACTACCCTCTTCTAGGGCTCAGGAAAGATTCCATGAGGATGGGAAAACTGGCATGAAAAGGAGTGGGTTTGGTATAGAAAAGAAAAAGACCATCCAGGCAGGAGGACCTGCATGGTCAAGACCAGGAGGGGCAGTGAAGCCTACTGTGCGCCAGGGACTGAAAGGTCGGTATGGCTGCGGCCAGCTGAGTAAGGGAGGAGTGGGCACAAGCTGGGGCTGGACACCCGCAAAAGGCCAGGCCACACAGGGCCTGCAAACCCTGCTCAGGAACTTGGACTTCGTCCTAAGAGCACTGGAAACTATCCAGCGGTTTTTTTAAGGGGGTGACATGATCAAATTTCTACCCCACTCACTGCTGGGGTGTGTGTGTGTGTGTGTGTGTGTGTGTGTGTGTGTGTGTGTGTGTGTGTGTGTGTGTGTGTGTAAAAGTTCTTCCTTCTATTGACCTAAAACTGCCTCCATATGGCAGGTCTCACTCGCAGGTCTTCTTTCACTGGTCTTGCTCTTCGGGAGCTCTGCAGAAACAAGTCTCCTTCTCAGTGAGGGCTTTGCAAACTCCAGTTCTGTTTCAGCTTTTTATTATTGTGATCCTACCTTTCTGTACTTTATATCTATCTATCTCTCTTCCTTAAAAAATGTGGCTCATAGAGCTGAGTACAATGCTCCAGAACGCTTTGGAGAGCAAATATATGATTTTCTGTAATCTGGACACTATTCTGGAACACAGTGAAGCATCACCAAGTGTTTCATGAAAAGTTTGTAGTCTACTGAACAATCCAGCCCCAAATTTCTCAGGCCCTATGCTAATAAATTAGGAGGTCTCTCTCATTATGTTTTTGCTCCATTATTTGTATATTTTTTTTAACATGGATAAATAAAAAAGTTCTGGGCATTATCCCTGCCACTGCCACCAACTTAGCTACATCACCTGGAAAGGTCACATAGTCTTTACAGGGGACACTTCTTTCCCCACTCCCGATGTTTCCTTCTCTGTGCTGGGAACCCCATTCCTGAACCGGTCTTGGGCTCTCTGTTCCTCTCACTCAGTTTTCCCAGAGAAGGAGTGATTTAATCTGATGGGTGAGTTTGGAAGGAGAAAATGGGCATCCCTAGCTCCATGCCCTTTCCCCTCTTTCTCGGGGAGCAAGCGGCACACACAAAGCAGGTGCCCTGACCTGCTCTCCCTGTGCTGTAGGTTTTGCAAGGCTTTGAGCCCCAGGGTGCCTGCATTAGTGCAGTGGGCTCTGTACTGGGAGGCCCACTTGCCTGCAATTTAAGCCAGTTTCTTCCTTATTAACTTTATCAGTAATAAGGTGATAGCTCTGTCGTATGTCATTGTCTTATTTCTGAATTGGTTCAGCACACAGCTATTTCTTGGGCTTTCCCAAATAATAACCAATTATTCATTTTCTAAAATTTCTTGTTCCTAGGAATATGACTTTACATTTATCCCATTAAATGTCTTTAGGTTTGTTTCAGGCCATTCTTCATTACAGCCAAAATTAACATTAATTGGTACCCAGTGGTCTAGATGAGTTAATTTATGTCCTTAACCAATTAGCTAACTCCAAGGAAGTGGAGTTAGTCCTGGAGTCCATTCTAGAAAAGGAACGCAGTATGCTGGAATGTTGCCTTATTATTATTCTCAATGTTATTCTCTTATTATGCTGTTCTCAATGCCATATTACAATGATATGGAAGCTCCCATTAGTAAAATACCATTTCTCAGAGAGGCTCAAAATCAGATCTGCTCTGTATTCAATTCTACTCTATCATAACTAATATCACAGCAAGGTTACATGCTACACATGTGACTTATCCTTTGAAAAGCATGTCCATGGTCCCTGTCATGTAACAAATGCAGAAGTAAATTATGCACATCAATGATGGTGATGTGCTAACCTGTTAGTGGTTTTATTTGCCAAATGCTTTATATGATTCAAAGAACTTTTTAACTATTTAGGAATAATTACTTCTGACCTATCTACCAAAAAAGAGTTAGAAATATCAAACTAAATGACTGCTCAAATGCTCATTTTAGTTAAAATAATATAATTACAGTTCATTTTTTAACTGTTTCAAATATAAAATTCAACTCTGATGTTGCTCATGGATATACTAAATATTTATTTTACTCAAATGCAATACTGAGGTGCTTTGATACAGCATCTATTATTATTGTAATTACTATCAATAGTGATAGTAAAGCAACACCTAAGTAATTCAGTCCAATGGAGAAAAGATCATCTTAATTTAACTGAAAATGCTTTCAAGTGCTCAGGATGATAGGAGTTAGGTAAAAGGCTCTGGAAACCTTTCGTGAGTGGAAGGAAATTAATGAGAAACTCCAAACAGTGAGTTGTAGTTCAAAAGTGTATTCATAAGTCAACTCTGTGCAACGTGGTCACTTTTCCCCAAATCAGTGGTTTCAGACGTGGAATTTAAGATGCAGTTCATGATTCTGGATTATGACAGCAATTTAAATCACCTGTGACGTGCCCAAATTGGTGTCAATAGGACTCGTTCCAGTTTTAATTCTGGGAACAATAGAGAGATGTGGGAATGAAGAGAGACAAAGTGTTTTCTCTCTTTTATCTGAGCAATGAATTGCAAAGTTCTGGCTCCTCTACGCCTTTCTATTTCCGAATGTGTGTCTTCTCTGGTCCTACTATGTTCTACTTCCACCCTGTTAAAGGGTCTGAGCTGAAATGCCTGCCTTTCATAGTAATCTGAGAACAACTAACCTGACTTTAAAAATCCCTCCAGTATTTGGATTTCTTTTACAGGATATTTGTGAACCCAAAGCAGCTGCTGTTTCATAGGATTTCTGGCTAGATAACAAGGCAAATGTCAAAGATGCAGGCAGTGAAGGAGCGAGAGTTTGAGATTTTGCAGACCGCCTCCTTGGCAGCTCCTCACCTTGTCGCCACTTGTTGCTGCTGCTTGCCCTCCCCCTCTAACCCTACAGTTTTGCTAGTACCTCTAGGATCACCCCCAGTGGCTCTTTGGCAACCACAGAAGAGATGTTTGGGTGAGGAGTGGAGGGTGGAGCTTAGAGATGTGGACTGGAAGTCAGCTGTGCCATAGTTCTGTGGACTCTGGTGCTTTTTAAAGGCTCGAAACTGCTACCTTCAGAAGAAAATTGCTTTTTTGCAATCCAGCTTATAATTTTAATTTACTTAGCAAGTTTTCCTTCCTTTTTCTTTTTGGCTTTAAACATGGATTTATTATCTCATAGTTTCTGTGGGTCTTTCCTTCCTTTTTTTAAATTTATCTTTATTGTTGAAAGTACTACAGGTGTCCCATTTTTCCCCCCAATTGACTCCCTTCACCTTGCTCCCACCCCCTCCCCAGGCCTTCACCCCATTATTGATTGTGTCCATGGGTTATGCATATATGCATATAACTTCTTTGGTTAATCTCTTCCCACCCTCCACCCCCCTTCCCTCTTCCCTCTGAAATATGATCGTCTGAGGTATGCATCACTGTCTCTGGATCTATCTAGTTCGTCAGACTCTTTTGTTCATTAGCTTCTTCTTAAAGAAGACCCTTCAACATTTTCTGTAGTGCTGGTCTGGTGGTGATGAACTCCTTTAGCTTTTTCTTATCTGTGAAGCTGTTTATCTGACCTTCAGTTCTAAATGATAGCTTTGCTGGGTAGAGCAATCCTGGTTGTAGTCCCATGTTTTTCATCACTTTGAATATTTCTTGCCACTCCCTTCTGGCCTGCAAGGTTTCTGTTGAGAAATCAGCTGACAGCCGTATGGGTGCTCCCTTGTAGGTAACTATTTTTCTCTTGCTGCTTTTAAGATTCTCTCTTTGTCTTTAACCTTTGGCATTTTAATTATGATGTGTCTTGCTGTGGGCCTCTTGGGGTTCCTCTTGTTTGGGACCCTCTGTGCTTCCTGGACTTGTAAGTCTATTTCTTTCTCCAGGTAGGGGAAATTTTCTGAAATTATTTTTTCAAATAGGTTTTCAATTTCTTGCTGTCTTTCTTCTCCTTCTGGCACCCCAATAATACAAATGCTGGGCCTCTGGAAGTTGTCCCAGAGGCTCCTTATACTGTCTTCGTATTTCTGGATTCTTTTTTCTTTCTGCTTTTCTGGTTGGGTGTTTTTTGTTTCCTCATGTTCCAAATTGCTGATTTGATTCTCAGGGTCCTCTACTCTACTGTTGTAAATTATTCTTCATTTCAGTTCATGTAGCCTTCATTTCAAATTGGTCCTTTATTATGTCATCGATTTTCTCAATTATTTTTGTCATACTCTTACTAATATCCTTGAGCATCCTTATAACCATTATTCTGAACTCTGTATCTGTTAGCTTGCTTGGTTCTATTTCATTTAGTCCCTTTTCTAGAGATTTCTTCTGTTCTTTCCTTTGTGACATGTTTCTTTGCCTCCACATTTTGGCTGCTTCCAGATGTTTGTTTCTATGTATTAGGTAGAGCTGCTATGTCTCCTGGAATTGGTAGAGTGGCTTTGTGTAGTAGGTGTCCTGTAGGGTCCAGTGGCTCAGCCTCCCCAGTCCCCTGAGCTGGGCCTTCTAGGTGCTCCCCTGTGTGGGCTGTGTGCACTGTCCTGTTGTAGTTGAGCCTTGGTTGCTGTTGGCATCCCTGGGAGGAATTGACCCCCAGGCCAATCGGTTGTGAGGACCAGCTGCAACTACAGCCAGAGAGCTGCTGTGCTGGAGACACCCCTATGGGGCAGGATTTACTTCAATGGAGCTTTGGTGTTCACCAAGTGCGCCCCTTGAGTGTCACTCGTGGATGTGGCAGGGTTGTAATCCAGTGTGGTTGAGTCTGACCACCAGGTGCACTGTCTCTGGGGCCTCCGGGGAGGTGCAGAGTCAGCCTGTGCCAGTGCCTTGTCTGAAGCCACCCAGCATGAGCTACACAGCAAACCGTAGTTGGCTGCTCCTTGTGCTGGGCTTGGAGGTGCCCAGGAGAGGCCAAGCTATGAGCCAGTGCAGCTGCCGCTAGTGCCAGGCCTGGGGCCGCTTATCAAGCCCTATGGGGCAGCTGCTGCTTGTTTGAGAGATTTTAGAAAAGTCCTAAGCATGAGGCTCGAGAGGCCACTTGCACAGAAAAGCCCCTGGAAATGGCTTGGATGAGCTGCAGGTGGGGGGGGCGGGGCCTCCGGGAATCACGGGGCGGGGCCAAGGGTGAGTCAGGTGCTGGCGACTCAAACCTGTGTGCGGGGAGGACTCGCCACAGGAGCCATGGCCTCCGCCAGCCCTTCTGCCTGGGAGGAAGCCGCCCTCCGCCTCTCGCCCGGATCTCAGGCAGGTTAGTTCCCCCCGAGTGTCCCGGGTCCTTTCAGGCTGCTGCCCGGCGCTGGGCTCAGAGGGAGCGTCCGAGTGAGTCCGCGCCGGGCCCTTTAGAGGAGCTGCTGGGGCTCCCGCAGCCTCCGAGACCCTCAGGGACAGTCCCCGCTGGTTTCACAGCCCGGGGTTGTGGGGACGTCTCTTCCCGGCCCTGGAGCCCTGGGCTGGGGGCCTGCTGTGGGGCTGGGACCACCCCTCCTCCAGGAAACCTTCGCCACTGAGATTCCCTCCGGGTTTAACCCGCGGCACCGGGTGTGGGCCCGCGGCCCGTCTCCAGGATCCAGCCCCGCCCCGCCCGCGTCTCCGCCCCTCCTACCGGTCTCAGTGCTGCTTCAGCTCCCGGGCTGTGGGGCTTCTGTTCCGCTGGATCTCAGGAGGTTCTGAGTGACGGTGGTTCTGTATTTAGTTGTCATTGTGATGTGGTTGCGAGAGGCTGTGGGTGCAGCTGTTACCTAGGCCGCCAGCTTGTTTCCTCTTGTTCCTTTTTTAATAGAGGGGCCAAGTTAAATTATACCCAGCAAGTACCTTCATCACAAATTCTGAACCAGCTAGAATAATGAGTAATCACAAAACACAGGCAAGTAAAATATAATTCATAACCTGCAGCTTCTGAGGTGCTGTGCTTGAGGAGATAAGTAAGAAGCCGCGTGTGACGGCAGCGATGGCCGATGCGTGCTCCTGCGTGCTGTTCTATTTCTCTTCCTTTGCGTCACCATCATCTCTCTGAGTCGTAAGCCTGCGAGGTTCTGTTGAAATGTCTTTTAATCCAACTCCTCTTCACACCCACTGCTTGAATCAGCCCTGAATGTGCACAATAGCCCCTATCTTCTGGCCACTCTTTTCCCATCCAGCCTCCCACGTTGCATTAGAGTGATCTTCCTAAAACACAGATCTTCTAAAACACAGATCTTACCAGGGCATCTACCCACTTGAAATTCTTGATGGCTTATTATCACCCTATAAATACATTTTAGCACAATAAACAAAGCCCCTTTACAACCTTGCTGAGCCCATTTCTCCAGATTTGCCTCCATTCATTTCCCCTCACAGATTTCTCACTGTGCACCATCCTTCCTCCATCCCATCTGTCCTGCTTTTCCCTCTGCCTGGAATTCCTCTTTTACTTCACCACCTGAGCTGCCCCCTCTGAAGCAGAAATAACCATTTCCGCATACTTTATATAATACTAAACATTGCAATTTTTATAACGTCAAACTTATTATTGTAGCTATTTTTGTTCGCCTCTCTATATTCCAACCTAAGCAACAAGCTCTACCAAGTTAGAGACTTCATTGTTTCTGGAACATAAAAGACGCACAAAATGTCAAGATCAAACATTGAGAAATGTTGAGATTGAGCCGAGTCAATTTAAATAAAACAGGACAAGCAGAAGTAGCCATCTAGAAATAATTTACTAAAATCTTAATTAAACTGCTTACAGCACACACATAAAATGTCTTCTCCTAATCCCATGTCTTTCAATTAGAGCCTTAAAAAAAAAAATTAAATAAAACAATTAGAAATTCAGGAAATTGGAGAACATGGCAACTTATGCATAAACCTCCATTATAGAAAATAACATTTTATAATATTTTACACCAATGAAAATGATAAATAAAGCTATTACTTGTATGATGCCTATTCCCCATGGCATTTCCTACATGACATAGTATTAGTTTATATAGTCTATGGTTGAGCATCCATTATGCAGTAAGACTTGTATTCACGTTGTCATGCGAAAGAGAATGAATGACCTGTCTTTGCCCTTCAGGAGCCTTCACTAGGCCTTGACATGGACAATGCCCACAATATTGGAAACCGCTGTGCACCCAAAAATATTGTTGCTAGTGAAAAAGTCCTGTTATGACACAACCCTTTATCCTTTTAGTCACTGTGTCTCTTTTTGAAAGGAACATCTGAATGATCTAATGTACAGGCTACTGATCCCCTTCTACAGGAGTAGCAGGTCCAGATCCCAGCAAGGATGCTAAGTAGTTGCTATTTTCTAGTTGGTGGTACTAAGAGTCTAAAACATTTTTTAGTCTATTTGCAGAAAGTTTCCTATGTAAAGGCTTGTATATCATACTCTTCTGTCTAACAGACCTCCACTGAGCACCCATTTTGCCCAAGGCAGAATATTGGGAGCTCTAGCAAAGAGTGGACCTAGTGCTTGCCCGGCAGAAGATAATATGTGGGGCTGTTAGGTGTAATTGCTGTAAGAAGGCACTAACACATGCTGTGGGGGGGAAAGGCCATTGGTGATGAGTTAAATCTTCAGAGTACCAGTAAGGTTTATTTATGCTTGCCTGGAAAAGTCTGGGCTCTTCATACGATACTGGCGCTCTCTACCTGTGTTTTGAGAAAGTTTTCTTTTGTATATGTTTTTCCACATTTATGACTAATGTGGGTAATATTGTCCAGTATGAAGGTGCAGAGGCCATCTAGGTAGGGGTTGCTTGGCTGGTTTTCCAGGCAAGGCCTCATAGATTGGTCTTACCTTGGTGAAATCACCAGACTCCCTAATCTGGTTCTTAGCTTTGTGACCCAGGCACTTCACTTGCTCAGCCTGCCAAAAAAGTTGTCTGACCTGAGTGATCTGACTCACACTAACAACACTGATACAAATTATCCATGTATGATGGGGGCTGTTCTTTTATGGTGGCCTGTTTGCATCTGCCCTCCTGGAAGCTCTTCCTGGTTTCAAAGTATGTGAAAGGCATTGTGGACATAATCAGTTGGCTGCTCTTTAAGCTTGAAGTCAGAGCAAAGAGGTTTATAGATAGCCAGATACCTCAGGAAGTTAAGTGAGTCATTTCTAACTCAGAGCAGGGCACTGCCAACTTTAGTTGTCCTGATCGCCATTTCCATATATTCATGTAGACCACCCTCTCATATTGCAGCATTATTAAGAGATGTTATAGCACACAGATAAATTTGCTCTTCCTCTTTGGGGGTGAGAATCTTTATTTTCTTTTTTCCAGTTTGGCTACCTTTGCATATGTATAGATTTTTTTTTTCAGTCAAGCTATTTTCTTACCCCTTTTCCCTACATACACTGCATGGCCCGCACAGGCATGGCTTGCTCTGACTGGAGTAAATCAGCTCCATGCAAGAAGTTATTTTTAAAACTTACATTTTGCTTACTGAGATATTGTAAAAACACTGCTGGGGAAAATTAAAGAAATAACATAGCACTGTTCTGTGTAAGCCTTTATCTAGATTCCAGCATTTATTTTGCTTTTATATTGGTTCGTTCTCCATAAAACTCCCTTATGAAAACCCAGAAGAGATCTTTAGACCACAAACACAGTTGTGTTAGATGGCTATTCAAGTTCTTAATACCTTTTTTCCTTTGGGGTGTACTCTCTCAGATCCTATCCTCTGACTTCCTTATTAACTTGATCTTTAAATGTTCTTATATTTATTTGGCTTCTATATATGACTAAAGGCCACACTTTCCATTTGCAATCTGTGCTCATTTATTTTGATTAAAACTTTCTAAAAATTGTCCGTGGTTTATACTAGATAGTCACCTATTCCTTGAAGTTATAAACTCATCTATAATGCAAACATAATACCAGTACCAATTCATATTAGATGTTGTCCAATCAATATCCAGAAGTTGATGAACTATAATACAGGACACAGTGCCTGGAATATAATAATTGTTTTATGAATGCTTTAAAAAATATTTTCACACGCGTTCTCCCTCTCAAGGAGTGAGAATCTAGTAGGAGAGGCTGACATATAAACCGTGAGACTTTAATACACTGTAGTTAGTGCTGTAAGGGAGCAGTGGGGAATTTCCAGTGGGAGCATAGAGGTGAGCCAACAGTTCATCAGAATGGGATTGGGGAACATTTTATTGGTGGGGTGACATTAGATAGGGAAGTTAGAAAAGAGCATTTCAAAAGGAAGAGCATGGAGAGAGAGGTAAACAAGCTGTGAATACCACCATGGCAGGGGAACAGTGAGCGGGAGTCTGGGTGTTTGGGAGCAGTGACGGATGAGATGGGGAGAGGCCTCAAATGCCATGCTAATGGATGCTGGCCTCTTCCTGCAAGTGGTAGGGAGACATCAAAGGTTATTCGGTAAAGGAGTATCACAATCAGCTCTCTGTATTAGAAAATCTTGTTTCCAGATGTATACGGAGCAACTATGAGATACTTCAGACTACTTTTGGAGCTCAGTTTACACAGATGGGGCAGGAGAAGGTAAGTGGTTAAGCATGCAGATGCCTTTATTTGAATCCCAGCCCTGTCTCTTTCTCATCGTGTGATAAAAATAACTAACATTTATTGAGCCTACTAAGTGCCTGACACTGTTCTCAGTGCTTTGTATGTACTAAATTATGAAGTCCTTTGTCCTTCAGACTTCTCATGTACACAATGGAGATAACATTATTTCATAGTAAGAAAAAATCATTTTATGTAACTGTCTTGCAGAGTAATTACATAAATGAGTTTACTTGTGTAAACTTCTTAGAACAGTGTCTTAGGACATGGGCAGCAGGTGTGAAATAAATGCTGTTATTATATTCCCCTCTGCTCTCAGAAGAGCTCATATAAAGGGGGATCTATGGCTTTGCTAAGTTCCCCTACATCTGAGTTCAGAAGTTACTGATCAGCATTCCTGGCAGGCACCTGCCTGAGTTGGAGGATGGGTAGGAGGCTAATATGGTGCAATATTACGTAGCCTTTCTTCCCTTATGCACCTCTAAGAATTCTGTCCACTGAGAAAGCTCTGTCCAACCTGGACCAGAGCCTGTGCAGAGCTGTCCTTTAGTGGAGGTGCTGAAGGAGTCAGGATAAGTTCTTCAACAGCCAAGGCACCTGAGCAGTGTCGAGGTGTTAGAACCTAGGAGAAAAAAGAAGCATAAAACTGGCAGTGAGTTATAGGATCAGAATTTGGAGCAGTGTCTGTCTGGTGTGTTTGACTCCAAGGAACTTCTGCTTTACTGTCTGTGGAGCCGTCTGTGGGGCCTCCAGTGAGCACCCAGGAAGTGGCCCAGCAGAGGGAGAAGATTCACATGGCTTTGATTGTCTGTAAAAAGGGCTGCTGGGTTTCCTTCTGGAAGGACCTTATCCCTGAAGCTTCAGGTTCTGGTTATGAATGTCCCATTTGAATCAAATATGACATCTTGAGGAACAATGGAGATTGTGGAGTAAAAAGTCATTAAGCTTCTTACCCAGATGGCTTATGGAATTGCAGATACAGAACTATGAATGTGGGCTCTAGGCACCCATGACAATTTCAGATTAGAACTCGACTTTCAGATTTCTGGAAACAAATGAGGTATGGAAAGGGAGAGGTGCACTGATACTTTGATTTTGTTTTTATATTCATAGTTTGAAGTAATTGTAACTTTTTCAGAAAAGCCCTACATGACCACACTGCTTGCTTCTCTGTACCCTTCCTGACTTCTGTCCTTGTCACTGACTCGTCCACCCTGAGGCAAGCAGAAGAGGTGGAACTCAACTTTCTCAGTAAAATATGATGAACTTGAGTCTTAAGATGTTTCATGTTCAGAAGGAGTGGCTGGGTCATTTTCTGGTTTCTTTAAAACAATGGTAGAATCTACCATCATCGATTGTGCCCATCTAACTATTGATAATCTCAGCACATACCCTTGTCTCGTGTGTTTGTGTACTATTGACATCCTATGTATGCTGGCCTGAAAATACCTTTGATATTTGCCTAATCTTTAAATTTAAAAAGCAAAGTCTAAGATATAATTTTGCAATTTGTGCTCCCTTGTGTCGTGTAGGCAATAAATGGTATTTTTAATCTACATGCTTTAGCCCTACTTTTAAAAATTCAAACTTAAGCATCTTTTAAAAAGAATATGTATACAACTTTTTATTGTTTGCTTTCCTTATGACAAAGTGCAGTAAAAGAGAATTCACTTGTGTGAATAGCCCAGAAATTACTGTTTTTTACTACCCATATGGTTAACATTTTTATTATTTTAGGTAAAATCTGAAACATTAAGCAGGTTAAGTATCAACTTAGGAAATAATATTATCAACGATTGTCAGCAAAGTAAGAAGCATACTTTAGAATCCTTCATGCTAATTATATCAGTGATACCAAATTACAAAAATTAAAATGATGCAAATTCTCACCACACAGATTCAGCAACCACCTGACTCTCCCTTTTGTCCATCTGGGGAGCATTCCTAAGTCCTACAAACAATTAGGTAGGAAGGAACAGCCTTACAGACTTCTAGAATAAAATGCTTGTTACAAAATCTATTTCAAAAGAGGTGAGTCTATGAGTTTGTGTATTTAAAAACATACATTTATGCATCCTATGGCCTAGGTACTGAAAGTATGGGCCCTGAACCAGCAATATCCACATTATCTGGGAGCTTGTTAGAAATGCAGAATCTTGGCCCTACTCTAGATCTTCTGAGTTTGAATCTGCGTTTTAACAGCATCTTTCCCTCACTCGCACATTAAAGTTTGAGAGGGATGGCACTGGGGTGATAAAATATATACTGAAAGAAGATTTTTTTCAAGGCTACTCCCATCTACTTGTTTCTAGGACTTAGAAATTCTCCAAGCTGGGCAAAAGAGAGAATCAGGCGGTCTCTTTCCTTTTTACCATATTTTACTATCCTCTGTACACTGAAGTCTACTGTCTCATGTGGAGGTATCAGATCTCCTTTGTTTGATTCCTGTCTTTACTATTGGTATAATCTCTCTATAATCCCAGTTTCCCTACCTGTATAAAAAGAAAGATAGTATCTCACACAGTTGTGAAGATTAAACAAATTAATATTTATAAAGCTCCTAGAACTTTAGTAGGTGCTCAAAAATAATTCATGACATCATTATCAAGGTCTGAGTTTTATAAGCCCTTATCTT
This sequence comes from Miniopterus natalensis, assembly GCF_054644295.1. Classification (NCBI taxonomy): domain Eukaryota; kingdom Metazoa; phylum Chordata; class Mammalia; order Chiroptera; family Miniopteridae; genus Miniopterus; species Miniopterus natalensis. The sequence continues at coordinate 171,520,695 of NC_142081.1, forward strand.
AAATCTCAAGTGCTCCTCTAAGGCTGTTGGTGGTGGCAGAATGTTCCAGAGGCAAGGCTGGTCAGCTCAGAGAGCCTGGGATGGATGGATTTTTCTGTATCCTGTTTAGGGCATGTCCACACCTGTCATAGGACTGTCATTTAGTAGTTTAGTGCCCAAGGGTAATGATCATGGGATATTAATTACTGACCTATTTTCCTCAATTCCATTTATTAAAAGTGACAAGATTTTTAGCTAATTCCCTGAAACCTTATTTTCTCTATTTTGTAAGAAAACGAGCTTCTTGAGTATAGTGAAAAGCCACTATTAATTTATCTTCTTCTTACATAAGTTGATGTCATTGATGGAATAAATTCTGGCACCTCTCCATTTCCTCTTTACTTCCTGCAAATAACTGTATGTAGAGTTAAAATGATAGACTGAGTGAAATGTAAATAGCAGGAACCAGATTTCACCCTTCACCAACCATTTATAAGAGAGAAATATGCCCAGTCAAGGAACACTTAGCAGCTGGAGATTTGGTCTCTAACCCCAATGTGGAGTTCTGGAGTACAAGGAGGAATCCTGTTGCCTAAGTCACCACTTCTGAAATCTTAATACACAAATAAATCACCTAAATATCTTGTTAAAATACGATTCTGAGTCAACATGTCTGGGTAATGCCTGAGAGTCTGTGTTTCTAAGAAGTTCCCAGGTGAAGTCAATGCTGCTGGTCCATAGACTGCACTTTGAGTGAAGCCTAAGCTATAACCAGTCTAAGGAGGTCAAAAGGATGCTTCTGTATCTGCTGACCTAAGCTCTCACCTGAATCTTGGCCCTCTTCATTAGTGGTTCTCTGCCCTAATTGCACATTACAATCACCTAGGGTTCTGGTACCTACCTCCAGGTGTTCTGATTTCATTGGTTTGGGATTCAAGGGTGGAAGAGAGCCCAAAAGGAAGGACCAAGAACAGATGATTCTGGGAGAACTTGGACTTTTCAACCCTTTGTGTTAACAAAGAAATTCCTCTTCAGCACTGCGATCCAATAAAATAACCTGGCCCTTGACCCTGGTCCAGGTTTGGAGTAGAGAGTCAACAACAGGTGAAATCCTTGAGCTTTCCGTAGAGATGAATAATATTTGCATGTAGTCAACATGGATGTCAAAGCACTTTTATAGGCAGTCGCAGAGTACTTTTCAAAATGTATTACTGAAAAACATGTTCTTGGGAGAAAATTAGGTTCAGAAGTTTAGGAATGCTCACTTCCTCTGACTCAGGCAAAGGGACAAACAAGGACATGTTCAATTGGTGGAAACTGTAAAAATATATGGCCCTTTTCTTTGAGGTCCTTTTGCTCTAGTTAGGGAAATAAGACCAATACACGTGTGCGGTATATGGTCAACTCAGCAGGCCTGGGTTACTCAAACCCTGTACGTTCCAAAGAAAGCCTTGGCTAGCTCCTGGGAGGTAACTTTTTTTTTTTTTTTTAGTGTTTATAATCAACAATACTGTATTATAAGCTTCAAAGTAGCTAAGTAGCTAGATCTTAATTGTTTTCATCACAGGAAAAATGATAATTATGTGACATGATAGAGGTGTTAGGTAACTCTATGGTGGTAATCATACTACAATTTATAAATGTATCAAACTAACATAATGTACTCCTTAAAGTAGCAAAATGTTATGCCACTTATGGGAGGTAACTTTTGAGCCCTTGGAGGATCCTGTCTGATAAAAGTGTTTTTCCTGTGCCCAAGGTCCTGAACTGTATAGTATCAGTTTGACTCCCGGGGACCTGGAGTCTGAGTAGCTAAGGTAGTCATGTGGGCACTGTATGCCTCTGTGACTGACTTGCAATGATAATCCTGGAAACCAAGACTCTACCCAGTGAGCTTCCCTAGCTGGCAATACTTGACATGTGTTGTCACATATCAGTACATGGAGAATTAAGTGCATCCCCCTTGCAATGCCATTGGGAGGGAACACCTAAAAGCTGTGCCTTATTTCTCCTGGACTTTGAACAAAGCACCTCTCCCATTTGTTACTTTTAATCTGTATCCTTTCACTGTAATAAACCATAACCATGAAAAGAACAGTTTTTCTGAGATCTGTGAGTCCTTTCAAATCATCAAGCCTGAGTGTGGCCTTAGAAACCCCTGATAAAACATATAATAGGCAAGATTAATCCTAGGTCTCCCCATGAGGAAGCTTATTCAGGAGGTGATCCAGGAAACAGAAGAGAAAGAAGGAAATAAAATCATTATTGCAAGTGCCTATGGCTTGATGCCTTGGGACATTCTGAGGAGCTATAATATATCCCTGTCTTCCTGAAGGGAGGTACGTAAGGTGTCTTCAGAGCTGTGCAAAGCTGGTTGCCATGGTAACGGCTGGAGTAAAAGATGGGCTGAGGCTGAGCATAAAGATGTTCATTACAGTCCCTTTCTTGCACCACAAGATCCACGTGTGTCTTAAATCCAATCCAGAGCCCTCAAGATGGTGGCTGGCCATAATCTTTACAAAAGACTGAATTAAGGAAGGTTAATGGAACAAGGTACAGTCACTATCGCTGCAAAAGTTCTCAAGGCTGTAGTTGATATATATGATAGTAGAGTTACTATCTACTGGAATCCTGTTTCATAGAACTGGTCACTAAGGCCCTTAATTTATTATAGTGGTCTAATTATATTAAGACAACTAAATAAAAAATTTAATACCATTCCTTTTTAAATAAATTCGCCAGAGAGACTTAGATTTAAGGAAAGATCAGGGGGGAAAATGGCATATACACACACACACAGAACAGCATTTTCTATTTCTGGTTTGAATTAATTTTCTATTTAAGAAGTTAAAACTGAGGTTGATAGTTTGATATCAGGTCTACATTTGACCAAGAGACTTCATGAATTCAAGAGTTTAGTCATGTTTTTCTTCCCTCTAAATAATCAGGGCAAACCTATTCAAAGCAGTTAATAAGTATTCACATTATGATGACGAATACAATAAAAATATGTATGAAATCATTTTGTAAAAAAACATAAAGATGAGATAAAACTATAGAACTAAACTTTTTTTAAAAAAATATATCTTTATTGATTTCAGAGAGAGAAGAAGGGAGAGGGAGAGAGAGAGATAGAAACATCAGTGATGAGAGAGTCATTGATCGGCTGCCTCCTGCACGCCCCCAACTGGGGATCGAGCCCAAAACCCAGGCCTGTGCCCTGACCGGGAATCGAACCCCTATCACCTGGATCCTAGGTCAATGCTCAACTGCTGAGCCACTCCCGGCCAGGCTAAATTTTTTTTTAAGCCTTACCTGAGGATATTTTTTCCATTCTTTTCAGAGAGAGTGGAAGGGGGAGGGAGAGAGAGAGAGAGGGAGGGAGGGGGAGAGAGAAACATCAATCCCACGTTGACTAGTTGCCTTCTGCACGTACCCCATTGACCGGAATCAAACCTGAGACCCTTCAGTCCTCAGGCCAATGTTCTAACCACTGAGAAAACAGGTTAGGGCTAGAACTAAACTTTTACTATCATTGTTATTGTTATGGTTGTTATTATTATTCAGGTCTAGAATTCCTCATCTAAAATCCTTGGAGCTAGATTAGATGTGTGTCAGAGTTCAGAATTTTTGGAACAAAATGTTGATTTGTGTTGTTGCCTCAAACTCAGCATCTCTTAGTCACTCATTGGAGACATACTTTGTTCTTTACATGCAGCTAAATCTTGCCTCGGGCATGACATATCCATGAGAAACATCCAAGTATGAAAATAAAATATGAGACTTAGCTTGGATTTTGGAATCATGAAATAAGGTGCTTTTGAAGGCCTCTACTTGGCAAAAAAAAAAGTACGTGGAAGACGTTGAAAAGAGTAGTTATTTATATATAGTAGCTCAATAATTTGAACTTGACTTTTCCCCAAGAGTTTGAGGAAAAAATAATACACAATTTTTAGATAATTGCTGCCAAACAATGGGAACTTTAAATACTGAAATTTTGAGAAAGCTCATTCATAAAACAAACTTTTATAATATAGCTTTAGCCCAGCCGGGCATGGCTCAGCGGTTGAGCGTCGACCTGGGATCCAGGCGATCAGGGTTCGATTCCCCGTCAGGGCACATGCCTGGTTGTGGGCTCAATCAATGACTCTCTCATCATTGATGTTTCTATCTCCCTCTCCTCTCCCTTCCTCTCTCTGAAATCAATAAAGATATATTTTTATAATATAGCTTTAAATTTTCACTTTTAAATTACTTGTACTCCCGTACAAAAAAAAAAAAAAAAAAGTCATTTGTAAATAGGCATTTCACTGATCTTATTATTAACATAAATTATGATAGGTGTATAATTTTCAGGTACTTTTGTAATGTTTAAGAATCCTTGACTTGGGGAGATACAGGATTTGAGGACTGTCTAGGGCCATTTACATTTACTGTAACCATTGATAATCCAACTGAGCTTAAGTATAGTTCATGAATCTAGAGTTGTTCAAGATAAAGTTAAATAATTCAGGATGCCTGCAGAATGTCACTTTTTGGTGTGTAAGATTTAAAAGTGAGTCAAATGAATTTCAAGGTTTTATAGTTAATAACCAAGAAAAGTAACACTTCAATTCTATCTCAGGCTTAGAGATTTAAAAGGACTCTCATGAAATCATATCCTCACAGAGTAGAAAGTCACAGAATTAAATCATCAATCAAACCTTGGGAAGAAAAGAGATATTATCCACTTGATATCTTTCTAAGTTTTAAATGAGTACTGTGTGTGCTTGTAAATGAAAGTCTGGCTGTCAGAGCTACTGATGGACAATGAGACTCATCTCATCTCTGTCTCAAGAGAATGTTAATAATTCTTAGGGATGATGTATAGAATGAGCTGTTTTCGCTGAACTGTCCTTTGACATCAGAATGATCAGTTATCTTGTGCGACTGGGTCTAGACGGTGTCCTTTTTGGGGTTTCCTTATTGTCGTTTAAAAAAATTGCAACCATTACAGATGAGAATGCTAATGTTTGGCAGTTTTAATATCATTAATAAATATAAAAACTATATTTGTAACAAGAACAAAATAATGCATTTCTATATCAAAAGATAATGTTTCTCATTTATTCACCTATCATGTGGGCAAGTTATTTAGTCTCAAGATATTGAAAATAATGCTAATGATTTAATAAAATTTGATCACAATGACTTTAAGTAATTTTCCATGTTCCGGGGGTAATCAAAGTGCTCTGAGAAAAAAAAGTTCAGTTAGTTATAAATTCTTCTATTTTCCCTCCAATAGAGTCTCCATTTCTCTTAGATGGTATGGCTGATACCATCAGGATTTCACAAGAAATTAGTCTGTCAGAATCAGCCATGTTAGTCAGAAAAGCTCTAAATGGTAACATTTCTTTATTATTAAGACTTGTTTCTCTCTTATATGATCAAATCATGTGACAATAAGGCTCTTATATTACTGAGTGTAACAATGATTTTTTCTTCTACAAGAAGGGTAGTTTTTGAGGAGAAATTGTGTGGAAGGCACTGATACTTTACTACCTTCTAGCACTCTGAGGCAGTTATTTGCTAAGTAATACCTAGGGAACAGATTATAGGTGATCCAGAATGAAATATTATGTCTGGTTCAATAGTTTAAATACTTGGTTCACTTAAAAATATTCTAGTATATGGTGACAGGGGAAGATTTGACTTTGGGTGGTGGTCACAATGTGCAATACAGAGATCTTGTAATATATATAGAAAAGAAACCTACACCTGAAGCCTATATGATCGTATTAACCAATGTCACCCCAATACATTTAGTAAAAAAAGTATACATATATTTTAAAAAACATTTTATTATGAAAATTTCAAACACAGGATTAGAGAGAAAGGTTTAGTGAACATCCAGGTATTCATTTTCCAGCTACAAAATCATCAACTAATGGCCTCTTGTTTCATCTAATTCAAGTTCACTCCCTGCCCCTTCCCCTCATTGAATTATTATGAATCAAATTCCAGATAGCATTTAATTTCAGTTGTATAAATGCTAGTGCTATCTCTAAAATATAAGAACACTTTAAAAAACATGTAACTCCTATGCCATCATTATCTTAAAGAGTAATGATATTAGGAAAGCTAAATTAAAAAAAAAGATGGATACCAAACTGGTAGGCATGTGGCGCAGCTGGAACTCTCACACATTGCTGTTGGGAGTGTAAAACAGCACAACTACTTTGCAGCTTCTTATAGAGTTAAATATACATCTAAACTGTCACATAGCAATTTTATTCCGAGGAATTTATCCCCAAAGAAACAAAAGCATACATGCATAAAAAGACTTGTGCAAGAATGTTTATAATTTTTATTCATAAGATCCCAAACTGGAAACCACCCAAGTGTCCATGAACAGGAGAATGGATTTTTTAAAAAGTGGTATATTCATACAATTGAGTGCTACTGAGCAATAAGTAGGAATGAGCTTCTAACATATACAACAACATGACTAGATCTCAAAAACATTGTCTTGGTATATACCCATTAGAATGGCTGTCATGAAGAAGACAATAGCAGATGTTGGCAAGGATGTGGAAAGACTAAAACCCTCATACATTGCTGATGAGAGTGTAAAATGATGTAGCCACTTTAGAAAATAATTTTGACTGTTTCTTAAAATGTTAAACATAAATGTGCCATATGACCCAGAAATTCATCTCCTACTTATCTGCCCAAGATAAATGAAAACATATGTGAGAACAAAGACTCACATGAGTGTTCATAGCAGCATTTTTCATAGAAGCCAAAAACCAGAAACAATCCAAAATGCTCATCAAAAGATGAATAGATGAACAAAATATGGTATATTCATACAATGAAATAGCTAATAAAAGGGAATGAAGTACAGATTTATGCTACAACATCATGATCCTAAAAAATATGCCAAGTGAAAGAAGACAGACACAAAGGCCATATATTGTATGACTCCATTTACATGAATTGTCCAGAAAATAGATTAGTAGCTGCCTGGGTTGGGTATGGGAATGGGGATTACTTGAAAATGAGTATGAAGGATCTGATTGGGGTGATGAAAATATTCTGAAACTGGATTATATGATGGTTTCACATCTTGACAAACTAAAGGTCATTCAATTGTACACTTAGAATGTGTGAATTTAATGAGTACATTTGTGTATGATTCCTTTGGTATGAAGTCCAAGAACAGGCAAAATTGATCTAAGGCATTAAAAGCCAGGAATTAGTTGTCCTGCATTAAGAGTGAGGGGTTAGTGACTGGAAAGGAACAGGAGGGAACTTTCTGGGGTGAAGGAAATATTCTGTATCTACAGCTACATCTGTATTTATATCTTGTTTTGGGTGATTGTTACCCAGATTGTTAAAGGGGATACAATTGTTAAAACCCATCGTATGAATCTGTACATTTTATTGTGTGCAAATTATAGTCATTAAAAATATAACAGTAATTTCTTAATACTATCTAATATCTAGTTCTGAATTACCTGTTTATTTCTATGTCATTGATTTGTTTGATTTCGTATCTAAACAAATTCTACACATTGACCTTAATTGATATCTCTCTCAAGTCTTTTTTTCTTAATAAAAATAACAAAATTGATTTATAGGTAGTGTGTGTTTTGCATATGCATTTTGCTTACCCTATCTTTCAGTACTTTATTGAGAAATATATATTTTACACATAATAAAATGCAAGCACTCAGTGCTGTAGCTCAATGATCTTTTAAATATGTACATGTATTTCTAATTAGAAAACTAATTTAACCACATTGTAAAACATGCGAAGAAAAGATAAAATGAAACAAAAACAACCACAATTACCATTTTGGTGTGTTTCTTTTTATCTTTATTTTTTTGACAATTTCCTCTTCTTCAATAAAATAATATATGTAAAGTACGATTGTTATTATTATTATCCCACAGGCATATATATTGCTGAGGAAAAGGTCAGATTTGTAGCTGTAAATCTTAGTAATACAACCTTATTGAATTTTGAAGCCCCAGGCGTGCTATCCGAGGTTCCCCTTCTGTCAGGCCCCTGTCTGAGTGGTGATTAGGAAAAGGGTCCTTGTGTGCAGCAGCACTGGGTACATTTCCCGTACTCCGAGGGGTTGATTTCTTTTCTAAGGTATACACAAGCCTGTTCAAATTTCCCTGAGAACTGTAAAGCTCTTTGTATTGGATTCAGGGGAAGAGATGCTGTATATCCCGTCCACTGAGCCTACTCGCTTTCCAGTATAGACTCCCAGTTGACAGAAGGATCGCACAGGTCTTTCCTTCGACGTTTTCAAGTTCTAAACTGAGTACGTTTTCTTTAAAATGAAGTCATGTCCCAGAAGGTTTTGACCTACGCTCGTTGTAAACTGACTTACCCCGTACGCCGGCTTTTGGAAAGTTTCTGTGTAGCACTCGAGGCGTTGATCTCATTAGCTCCCATGTAAATGCCAGGATTTGTGGAGGAAGAGGAAACTGTTAAGTGACTGGGACCTTGGGGTTTGAGCATGAATTTTACAAGCAGCACTTTTGTCTGGTCTGGAAAAGGTCACACCATTTCTAAGAGCGTGCTCTTTGGGGGGGGCCGATGCCCTTTTTCCTGAGAGGTGATGAGATGCAATTGATCTGTCAACAAAGATGGCTTTCAGAGGCTGCAAATACAGTAAAATTAAATCACCGCAAACAAGATTATCCTAAAGTGACTTTTGAATAAAAAGTGGTTCTCCTACTTTCTAAACAGCTTTGAAAATAATGCTGAAAGGAGGAAAATACAAGCAAAGGCAACCTAACGTTTTTAAAAGTTTGTGTATACGTTTTCGAATAATGGTGTGGGCGCAATTAAACGTCCACAGGCAAAATCTTGACTTCGTACCTTATGTCAAATTTAACTTAAAATTAATCACATATTTAAATATAAAACATAAAATTTTTAGGGGGAAAAAAAAAACACAGAAGAAAATCTTCAGAACCTAGGGCTAGGTGAAAAACTTTCAGACATGACACTGAACACGTGGCCCATAGAAGGAAACATTTGGCAAACTGGACCTCAGCAGAGTGAAAAGCTTTGCTCCGTGAAGGGCCTTGTGCAGAGGATGGAAAGCCAGGCCACGAACTGGAAGAAAATACTCGTGGTCACTATTCAACAAGGCCTTGTACTCAGAACATACAGAGGACTCTCAAGACCCCACAGTAAACAATCTTTTAATTAGAAAATGGGCAAAAGACATGACCATACATTTCACTGAGAGGACACACAGATGGCAGCTAAGCAAACGAGGAGGTTCCCAGCATCAACAGCTGCTAGAGAAATGCACATTCAAACCACAATAAGATACCACTGTACATGCCCCCGTCAGAATGGCTAAAGTAGAACATAATGATAGCACCACGTGCTGGGAACTCTTTGCTGGTGGGAAAGTAATATGGTACAGCCACTTTAAAATAGTTTTTCAATTTTTTATGAAATTAAATAAGCATTAATCAAATGAGCTAGCAATTGCACTCTTGGGCATTTATCCCAGAGAAGTGAAAATTTATGTCAACACAAAAACCTGTACATAAACATTCATAGCAGTTTTATTCATAATAGATAAAAACTGGATGCCCTTCAACAGGTGAATGGCTAGATGGAATATAATAAAAAAAGATGAACTATTGATACAGGTAATGTGGAAGGATCTCAAGGGAATTATGCTGAGTGAAAAAAAGCCATTCCCCAAAGGTAACATAGTTATGATTCCATATATATAACATTCTTAAAATAACAAAATAGTAGAGAAGATGGGATGGTTGCTAGGGTTATGGATCACGAGAGGGGGCTGGGCATGGCTATAAAAGAGGAGCATAAGGGAGCCTTGGGTGATGGAATTGTTCTATGCCTTTTTTTTTTTTTTTTTTAAACAGAAAATCACCAAATTTAATTGCATACATATGCACAGGGGAATTGTTCTAAGTCTTGGTGGTGGTGGTTATAAGAATCTATGCATTCGATGGCATTCCATAGAACTGCACACACACATTAATGAGTACATGTTAAAACCTGTGAGATCTGGATAAGCTCTGCGGATTGCACCAATGTCACTTTCCTGATTTTGATATTGTACTATAGTTATGCAAGATGTTATCTTTGGGGAAACTAAGCAAAGGACACATAGGACCTCTGTGTACAGTTTGGGGGGCAACTTTTTGTGAATCTAAAAGTATTTAAAATAAAAAGTTTTAAAAGTTTATAAGAGCTTGGATTGTGTGTTTATGGAGAAGTCTGGATGGTAAAAGATTATCATAGTAATTTGTCCTGTCTCCTTCTTCTGCCTTCCTGAAGAATTGGTGGGTCTAGATCTTGAAAGTTGTATGGAATAAAATGAATTATCCTCTTTTTATGTATGTTATTCTTATTCAAGACATTGCCACTCCTCATTACGATATTTTCAAAAAGTAAAACATAAGAAGTTTTCAAAACCCTTTCTTCTATTTGAATCCTTTCCTTCTTCTTCCATTTTCTTGCCGTCAGCAACATAGTAAAACTTAGTATCCACTTATTCTGTGCCACTCGCTGCAAATTTCAGAAACCGAACTTAAACAAAATAAAAATGGGAAGTTTGATTTGCCGAACTCTGAACTCCAGAGGATGGACCTGGCTTCAGGCATGGCTGAGTGTTAGCGTGTATAATGATTTCAGTCTCTTCTCTCTCCATTTCTCATCACTACTTGGCGTCGTTCTAAGACAGCTTCTCTTCATGTGACCCAATGGTCCTTGGATGTCAGACTTACAGAGAGAGAGAAAGCCTTTACTAGAGCCCCTGCACAAATCCAGGGATTGATCCTTGAACTGTGTGAGATTCTTATAGAAGAGGGAAGGGTTGGTTTTCCAAAGGAAGGGATGTTGTACAGGCAAAAAAAAATTATACACTCCCATTTTAGAAATAATGAAACCTGGATCTTTCAAAGGTCAGTTATTACCCCAAGGTCTTCCAGCTGGTGAGTGGTGTTACCATGACTCAAAGCCAAGCGGTCCAGCTCTATTGCTCAAGTTCTTAATCATGAGGTCACACTGCTTTCAAAAATTCTTGCTCTCCTAGTTAGATAGTCTACTTCCCAACAGTATTTCTGTATTTATTTTAATTTTCTACCATATGCTTATTAACTCTTTCCTTTATCAATTCCAGGCTCTGAAGTTTCCCAAACTGAGTAGAACAGAATAATAAATAGAACCCAGGAGTATTCTAAGTAATACTTTATGCAGTGAAAAATCACTTCATCATTCCTATGTAACTTAAGGGTATATCACTATTATGCAGTAGATGTATGCTTAAAGGTTCTATGCTATTAGAAATAAAAGTTTTAGAAATCAGATTATCTATTTCCCTTGTTTACTTATATATATTTTTAGTTCCTACTACGTGCTAAGTGCTCTTAACAACACCGTAACAACTTGAAATAATAGGACAATATGAAAGTCAATATAAAATAAGTGTTTTTTAAATGCTAGGGGAAATTAAAAACCTGGCTTAGAGGTTTGTTTGTTTTTTTTCTAGAAAAGAGACACAGATAATAAACAAACCAGCAACTATCTAGGTAAAGATATCTAACGTGGTATATCAAGTGGTAATAAGTGCTAAGGAGGAAAAATAAAGCTGTATGAAAGAGATAGGAAGAGCTGAGAGGGAGAAGGTTGCTATTTATTATCGAGTGATCAGGAAGGAAGATGCCATTAGTAAGGTAATATATTACCTGCCTGGAATGCCTCATCCAATATAAAATGAGCTCAATATTCCTGAAGGTCTCTACCATAAGATGGAGTAATGATGTGGTGGGATAGGATAGGAATTGGAGGCAATTCCTTAACACAGTTTTATAGAGAATAAAAGTGCAGGAGGACAGAAGGGTATGAAAAAGAAGTTCAAATGGATTTTGATTGATTAACAACAATGGCCACAAACCAATTGTTGGCAGTTGAACCACTAGACATTAAATATATAGATGTCGTGATAGAGAATATGAGGGGTGATCTGTTTGGAAACCCACTTTTATTTTTCATTTTTCTCTGAGAAGTGAATATATTAACCTACCTGTTTCTGACTTTTTCCTTTAAGCTGTTTAAAACTCTTAAATTAGAGTTGAAACTCAGTAAGATTGTACTAATGGGCGGAAACATAGAAAAAGGACTTGTGATTAATTTTTGAGAAAAAGGAATTTGATTGCCTTATAGATGAACAAAGACTCACCATTGCTAATTTTATTCTTCTCAGAAATTTCTTAAAATAGTATCAACTGGTATTCAATTTAGAGAAATATGTCATACATATATATACTACTTTCAGCACTTCATATCTGTATGGCCCACTTAAAAAATCAGAGCCAAAATTATTTGAGTCAGTAGAAATAAAATGAGCAGTGATCACTCCTTTTATGATACTAACTGAAGTGTCACTTATTTTTATATTCAGAAACTCATTCCAGGTCTCTTAGGATTATTTTAGCATTTCTTTAAAAAGATCAAATTATACCAATTTTTTACTCTCAATTCCTTTGACCAAATGCAATAAAAATTTTGATTTGAACATTTCTATGTAAGGAAATTATGTATTTTTCATAAATACAAGATGTCTAGAAAATCTAATGTTTTGATTCATTCTTAAGTAGATTAAAAAACAGTCTAGCTATAAAAAAATGGTTATATAATTTACCGTGTAGAAATAATAAAATTTACTTGATCTGTCCTTGTATTTTTATAGCTATCATTTCATTTTAGGTTCCATTTTAATAAAACCTCTTATGTCTGGAAGTATCTGTTTTACTGCCAGGTTTGCCCTGAGGTGATTCATAAATATGTCAAGAAAACCCAATAAATCTTTCATGAGTATGTATTAATATTTTAATTGCAATTTAAGGAACAAAGAAAAGATTCTGACTTCAACAGATTGAAATTTTTTCCAATGTCATGTTTCAAATTAGCAACAACAGTGCTGCTTTTCCATAATGGCTTTACTCTCAGGACATCTATCACATGAAAAACCTAGCCTTGTGGGCACCAGAGTAACTGCAAAACCTTATTGAGTGGCTATTAAAAAAATTCTCTTATTACTTTTCTCAAAAAGCATTTATCTCTAAAGGCTCTCTGAGATGAGCCTGTACTGTGTCAGGCTGCAGGACAACTTCCCTGACCTGCATTGAGAGAATTCTCCCACACTATCTCTACCCACCTCCTGGCCTCAGGAGATTGAAGGGATGAAACCTAGCTCCTTTTGCAAAAAAAACAAAACAAACAAAAAACACAACAAAAAACACATTAGCAAGAATGTCTCTTATACATACAAATCTTTTATTCACCATCAGTCCACATCACAGTCATTACGAGCATTGGATGAACCTAAAAACAACCTTAAGGGATAGGACTTTTAATAATGCTGGTTATTATTTCTGTAAACTGTTTAAATTAATTTCATCAAGTAATTAGAGAAAATAAGAAAAGTTTCTCCCTCCTGTAAATGATGTTGTATCTCTTAGAATTATGTGAGCTGCTATGTTATTATCAAGGCAAAATTATTTATCCTACTACAACAGGAAGTCTTAAGAAATATTTGTAGCTGTATTTGGTCTGTGACTTTTTTTTTTGGTATTGATTGTTCATGTGTTGTCTTTTAGAAGAGGTAGAAATCTCCTGGGCAGATTTCTCAGTACAGTGTAGTTATTCAAAACTTTCTATTCAAGAGATTTTCCTGGAAGCAGAGGTTGATATCTATATAGTTTGAAGAGATAGATGGGAAAAAATAATTATGACTATTTTATTGAAGTCATTGTAAAACTTATGAAATACTAGTGTTCAAAGAGAAGGCAAACTCAGTTATAAAATGGGAATTTCATCCAGATGCCAAAGGTGTTTGTGGAGAGAGCTGAAGGGTGTCCTTGTCACTAAGTAGATACCCATCCTCTGAACTAACAGCCCCTCAGCCACTTGGTTCTCCTGTAATCGCCACAAACGACCAGCTCCTCTCAGGTCTCCACTCTGCACCTCCACACATGACTCAGCATTCTCCTTAGAGTGCACAGGTTAAATTGGGTCTTTGCAATGGTTTGCTTTTAGCTCCCATAACCTCAGAAGAATTTTTACTCTTCAGCATTAGATACCCTTAAGCAAAAGCTTTTCTCTGTATTTCAAATTTGAAATTAGGGTGGTATATCTAAATGGTTCATCCTGCATGAGCAAAGGCAGTAAATAATAGGAAATTGGGAAGATGTATATGACCAGGTGCAGGTGGACCTAGAGAAAATAGAACACACAATTTTCTGTATTTTGTGAGTCTATAAATCTTTTTTATAGACTGACACTGGCTTAATAAATGCTCACTGAATGAATGAGTGAATGAATGAATGAATGAATGAATGAGCATCCTATAAAGCATTGAGACATAACATTATTTCAAAAATAGTATTCACTTTCCATTTTTTAGGTAATCTATCAAAATTAACAGTTATATAAAAGTGATGGTAAAGACCAAGTTCTCCATCTGGTTTTCAGGAAGCATTTTCTGCCCTGAAAAGATTAAAGCTAGTAACTATAGCATAGTCGTTGAGGTAGACATGTCTTGGGTTAATGCCTTCACTGTGGGGGAGAGTAGGATGTCATAGTAGGATCAAATACCCAAATTTGTATATTTCATGCCAAAAATAGATTTTTTTAAAAAAAATATATCTTTATTGATTTCAGAGAGAGGAAAGGAGAGGGAGAGAGAGAGACAGAAACATCAATGATGAGAGGGTCATTGATTGAGCCCACACCCGGGCATGTGCCCTGACCGGGAATCAAACCCCGATCGCCTGGATCCCAGGTCCATGCTCAACTGCTGAGCCACGCCCAGCCGGGCTAAAAGTAGATTTTCTTATTCTAAATTGCAGACTGACACCATTCAGTCCACCAGGTTTTCATCATCATATCTGGCCCGGACTTCTTTCTTTTTTAAAAATTGAGATTTAATTCACATACCATAAAATTCATCCGCTTAAAGTGTAGAATTCACTGGTTTTTAGTATATTCACAAAACTGTGCAACCATCACTACTGTCTAATTCCAGGGCATTTTCATCAGCTTATTAGCACGGCTAATGTACTTGTTAGCAGTCACTCCTCTATCTCCCCAACCCCTGGAACCACTTAATCTAATTTCTGTCTCCATGGAGTTGCCTGTTCTGGATATTATAGATATATGGAGTCATATAATCTGTAGCCGTTTGTGTCTGGCTTCTTTCACTTAGCATAATATCTTCAAGGTTGTAGTATATATAGTACTTCATCTCTTTTCTGAGGTGGACTTATGCAATGTCCTTTCACCTTGCCTCCTTACTTATACTAGGGTCCCCCAGAACCTGCTCACCACTAAAGTGAGAGCAATCTTTTCCAAAGTTAAATCAGACTATCTTCTTTACTTAAAATCCTCCAAAGGCTTCCCATTTTATTTAGAGAAAAATGTTAACTCCTGTCCAAGACCTTTCAATGATCAGGACCCCATCCTGTCTACTTCTCTAACCTCAGCTCCCCACATTCTACTCACTCACCCTATGCCTGTTACACTGGCTTCCTTCTGCTTCTTGAATGGTTCAGACTACTTGCTGCTTTTGCACTTGATGGTCCTTTTGCCTGGCGCTCTTTTTCGCAGTTCTTCTCATGACAGTTTTCTTCTCATTTCTCTGGCCTCCAATGTCTTCTCAGAGAGGCAAGTCTAGATAATCCTGACTCAAGTATTTATTTTTTCCCCAACTCCCAGTCATCTTCTCTTATTTTACTATCTTGTTTTAATTTCTTTGTAGCACTTACTACTATCTGAAATTGTTTTATTTACTGTTACTATCTGTCAAACTCCATGAAGGCAGAGTCTTTAGCTGACTTGGTCATTGCTATATCCCAGGCTTCTAGAATGGAACCTAGACAGTGCTCAATTAATATCTGGAGGAATGCATGACTATCTTGCCTAGAACTCCTAAATCTTCAGATCTTGCCCCTACTCTCAGTTCCTAAAGCTGGGTCTTTTCACCTATTACTAAACTTTGCTATTGCCAACTACTGCCTTGCTGTATTTCTATCTATTGCCAACTCTTCCATTCTCCTGGCATTCAACCATCCTACCCTTCCTAATGCTTTCTACGATGACTCTTCTGGACATTTCTATCACAAGCTAACAGTTCTTGCTAATCTGAAGGTCCATGATCTAACTGAGTCTTAATTCTTGTAGGTTCTAAGCAGAAATCAAAGTGCGGTTGCCAATGTGTGGTCAGGAATGGAAAAGATACGAGATGAGAGGAATCAGCATCGTACCCAGAATCAAATTGTCAGTCTGGAACAAAGTAAGTGGGAATGCTTTAGATGTTGCACTACACCTGGTAGTATATATTGATGTTCAAGCTCAATTTAAATGAACATAAACTCCTAGGTACTAATTGGGATGTTTGTAACTAAATTGTTAAGCCTCCATTGCAGAGATCTGGGATCTAGCTTCTTTGAAATATCTGGACAAAAGGAGACCTTCAGAATCAGCTTCCTTCTATTTGGCCATTTCTGGAACCCCCAACCTTTGTTTATGGGTGCATAAAGTACCTATCTCCCTCCATCTATCGTCTTTTATCATCCAAGTCACATAACGGCATGACTATTAGTTTGCAAGTCTTTTCTTAAGCATTTCTTCAAAAATAACAACTCATAGAGTTGTTATACACAGAGTAAAGAAATATACACTCAGTAATATACACACAGTAAAGAAAAAGCCATAACTAGGGAGTAAAGTTTGCCACACATTTAACCAATAAAAGTTACAGAATACATAAGGCATCCTTACAATGGGTAAGAAAAAACTAACAATCCAGTGGGGGTAAAAGTGGGCAAAAGAGAGAAATGGACATCTCACTGAAGAGAAAACAATAATGGCCAATACACCTGTGAAAAGATATTTGGCCTCAATAGTGCTGGGAACTGCAAATTCACAACGAGATGCCACACCCACCAAACAGGCAAAGATTTTTGCAAGCACATGGAGCAATGGAAACTTCATGCATCGCAGTGGAGTGTAAATTGGTACAACACATTGGAAAACAATTTAAAGCGGAGTTTAACTAGACTATCCCCTATTACCTAATAGCTCTACTACTTGCTAGATGCCTCAGAAAACTCTTCCACACATGCACCAAGGAACATGTACAAGGACATTCAGAACAGCCTGGTTTGCACAGGAAAAAACTTGCAATGCATGAGTTGTTTCTTTGGCTGATCCGCTGGGAGTATGGAAAGGACTGAGCCCCGTGTTTTCAGGCTTCTCTGTTTTCACTGACATCTCATCCCACATAGGCCCTGAGACTAGGGATCTTTCAATGCTCCTTCAGGAGGTACAAGGAAGGCAATGGGGAACCGGAGCCACCTCCAAGGCCTACATCCTTGTTTCATTTTACATCCTTTACGTCTTTTGCACTACTGTTTTTATTATTCTGGGACTAAATCAAAGGACAAGCAATCTTGAATCAAACCTATCTTCAGCCGCCCTTGAACCTGGACCAGGCTCTATAATCTGGCCTTGCTCACCCGCTTCATATATATAAAGAACTTGAAAATGGTAGGCTTTTTTCCCTTCACTTTTTCTGTCAGGGTTATACTTGGCCTGTCTCTCTATTTCTGACAGATTACTCTCCCAATCCGCCTTGTAGTGCAGTTACATGAGTGTGAGTTTGGGCTTCTCTGCCTAATTGTAAACTCCTTTTGGAAAGACCCTACTGTTACTAAATGTATCAATAGGGGCAGGCCTGGTCTATAGTGGGTTGCACAGTGCATGCCTGATATGTTAAAAACCCTGACTTGGGGGGGAAAGCATCTTGAGAGCAGAAGGGCCACTGGCTCTCTCACATGCTGACATCCTTGAACAGACTGTACACATCTCTCCAAGCATCACCAAATGAGAAGCATCATACTTTAGCTTCCCAGGGATGCCAAGAATATGAAATGAACTAGCATGGACAAGTGCCTGACTTAAAGATGCCCCTTAGGAAATGTTAATGTCCTCCCTCCCTCCCTCCCTCCCTCCCTCCCTCCCTCCCTCCCTCCCTCCCTCCCTCCCTCCCTCCCTCCCTTCCTTCCTTCCTTCCTTCCTTCCTTCCTTCCTTCCTTCCTTCCTTCATGTTCCTTTCCAAAGGAAGTCAGATAAGATCGCTCCTCCTAGTTCTATGGAAGGAAATTAAACCTTATGAGGCAGTGTCCTGGAAGAGGCCGATCCTGGACGGTCCCACTGAGGAGGTAAAAATTCGGGCAGCCAGGGCGGAGGTCAGGCCGCCCTAGAAGTCAGAATGCAGGGGGAGCAGCGGAGCGGAGCCCGCAGGGAGAGGCGCTACCTGCGGCCCGGGAATCGCCGCGGGCGCAGGACACCTTCCAGACGCGCTGGGAGCGCGCTGGCCCCGCGGCCCGTCTCCCTGACCTGCACCGACGGGCGCGCGGCCCCTCCTGATCAGCCTCAGGCCCCGCGGGCTTTGGGGAGATGAACGCCCCGTCGGACCAGGACTGTTTCCGCAGGCCCGGCGTTGCATTAGAAGCCGAGGGGAGACCCGAGCAGAGGCCCGGAGCTGGGGGACCCGCGGCCCCGCACAGGCGGCGCGGGGCGGGGGGAGGGGAGGTGCTTCTGCGGAGCGCGAGGAAGACGGGGCGTCCCGGGCGGGCGGAGGAGCGGGGCAGCGGGCCACCCTCAAGTAGGAGCCCGAGCCCGCGGGGCCACCTGCGTTGCCACCCCCTCCGGCACCCGCTCTCGTCCCTCCGAAGGAGGGAATGGAGTTTATTGTTTTAATTCCATTCTCCCCTTTCCCCAAGCCCCTAGGCGGGGGCGGGGACGGCGTGGCGGCTGAGTCAGGGCTGGGGCGGGGGGCGCGGGGGCGGCTGAGGGTGGAGGGGGGCGCGGGTCGCGGGTGACGCGGGAGAGGCGGCGGCGGGCAGCGGGGTGACGCGCCCGGGGACAGCGCCGCCTGTGCCCACGTGTCCGCGAGATTTAAAAGTTGGCGGCGCGCGGGGCGGTCAGTGCGGTGGCTGAGCCCCACGAGCGGCGCTCCGGGGACGCAGAGGCGAGGCCAGGGCACCGCGGGGGCAGCGCAGGTCGCGATCCCGAGCCACCGCCGACGCGAGATGCCGCCCGCAGCGAGCCGCCGCCCCGGGGCGCCCGCGGGACTGGGGGCTGCGGCGCCCCGGCTCCTGCAGCTGCTGCTGCTCGCCTGGTGCGCGGGCGCCTGCCGAGGTAAGCCGCCCGCGCCCCGCGCCCCGCGCCCCGCGCCCCGCGCCCCGCGCCCCGCGCGCTCTGCCCTCCCTCCGGGCCTCTGCGGGTCTCGCCCCGGACCAGGGGCGCGGGCAGCCGGCGGCCCGGGGGCCACTGGCCCGGCCGGAGCGCGTTCCGGGCCCGGCTCTTGGCGCCCGGGAGGCGGGGGACAGCGCGCGGTGATGAAGCGCGCAGGGCCCCGACTCGGATGGGATGGCCCAAGGTGCCGGGAATTAAAACAGTGGAGGTGAAAACGCTTTCCCTTGGATGGCGGCAGAGGAGGGACTGGCGGCCGGCGCCCCGCGGGAGGGAGTTGGGCGCCTCGCCGGCTCCGCGGAGTAAACTTGGAGCGCGCTGCTCCTGCTGGGGCGATGGGGCCCCCACAGCCCGCTCCAGCGGTTGGGGGGGGGGGGCTGTGCCTTACAGGTTTCAGGCACCAGATCTGGAGAAGGAATCGAGACTTTTTTTTTTTTTTTAAGTCGTACAGAGTTGGGGAGGAACGTGCCCGAGCAGGCTTTCGGTCAGCGCTGCGGCTGAAGTCCGGGGAGGGGGAAGTGGCTTGATGACCATGGGGACGCCCTGAGCGTCCGCAGAGGAAGGCAGCGGGGGAGCAAAGGCGGGTCGGGGAGGGGGCCTGCAGCTAGGGAGGCGGGTAGAGAGGGCGCCCTCGGAGTAGGGAGACGCCCACCGCCCTCTCAGGGTGCCTGGAACCCTGAGGGCACCGCCTCCAGAGCGCCGCTGCCCAAGGCCAGGGACTTTGGAACTTCCCCGCCGGTTCCCCGCTTCCCTCCTCCCTCCCCAGAAACAGCGGCTCGGCGTCGGCGCTGAGAGCACTGGGGCCTGGAAACCGCTGCTGCGGGGACCTCGCGGGGCATGTAGCTCAGCGCTCAGTTAGAGGTGGGGGCACTGAAGCTATTTTTATTTCTCTAGTGTATTTTGATTTTACCCTTTCCTTGGTGGGGTGCGGGGGCAGGAGTGAGGGGTGTCCCCCTGCTTGAAAAACAAGGTAATTTGACTTTGAAATCTAAGCATTCGGAAGCTAGGAGACCTAAACCTTCTCCATCACATGACACAACATGACTTATGCAAAGTAATGGTGATATTTTTCAATTTTCAATGTTACTGGTAAAATTTGGGAGGTAATCTTTAGCTGGCTTATTAAGGAAGCAGAATATCATAGTTTTAAGACTGTGTTTTTTTCCTCTGTAAAGCAAATATACTTTCCATGCAGGTTACATGCTGTAGGTTTGCAGTGATTTTTGCATCAGTGAGAGAGAACTGCTTTTTGAGGAGGTGGGGAATTTTCAGGCTGCTGGTGATTGAACAGAAACGATAGAAGGCAGCAGCTGCTTTCTAAAAAAGACAAGTCTTGGGCTTTATTTTCAAAACAGCATACCTGCTGTCTGACAAGTTGACTCATAAATACCCCAATATTTCTCAAACAAAGAGGTGAGACGCATCTGTCACTACACAGAGGTCTCCTAGACTACCCTTTTGTGTTTTCTTTCCCTTCAGACCTGCTCTTGATACTAAAAGCTAATTCTATGTCTCTACAGTTGTGCTGGGATGGGGATAGGGTGAATATGCAGTGTGATGCCTCCTGGTCCTAAGTCTTTAAGGACGGCACTGATGGGGAACCTTGACACATATGAACACAGCTGGGAGATAATCTACCAAGGGTAACCGTTACAGAAGATGCAGCTGGATGTATCTAAAAACAGCAAAAACATGTCATGAAGCCAGAGGAAAATAAAATAGTGTCAGTAAGTGTAGCATCCTTGGCAAAAATGAGTTAGCAGAGCATGCAATAGCAATGAGAAGATAAAGGGCCAGTCGGATTCTGTGGATGGAAACAGTTTACTATTCAGAGAACAATATTAACATTTCCTATAACAGGAAATTGTGGATATCTGCCACAGACTATCACTTGATTTGATCTGTGACAGTAAATGATCAAGTGCCCAAGACTAAATTAAGAAGTGTCCTTTTCTAGTCAGGCCCCTATTCACTGAAGTATTCTTGAAAGTCAGTCACACTGAGTACATTCCATTGTGTGGATGTACTATAATTTGTTGACCCATTCACCAGATGATGGATATTTGGATTTTTTTCTACTTTTGGCTATTATGAATAATGTTGCTATGCACATTCATGTAAAAGTTATTGTATAGACATATAAGTGATTCTTTCCTGAGAGTAATGCCATTGTAATGCTATTAGGTTTATTTAATAATTATATCTTCTTATATTAAGTCAAATGCTGAACTATCTAGTTGAAATAGGAGGGTAGTGATGTACAATGAGAAATATTACCCCAAAATGAACTACAGTCATGTGCTGCATACAGTCAATGATGGAGGTCCCAGAAGATCATAATAGAGCTGAAAAATTCCTATTGCCTAGTGACATCCTAACCATCCAAAATACAATGCATTGCTCGTGTGTTTGTCATGATGCTGGTGTAAACAAACCTACTGTGCTGCCAATTGTATAAAAGTATAGCACATACAATTATGTCCAGTATATGATACTTGATAATGATAATAAACGACTATGTTACTGGTTTATGTACTTACTATGCTATACTTTTGATCACTATTTTAGAGCGTGCTGTTTATACTTACAAAATGTTTGCTGTAAAAACAGTATGCCACATTGTTAGCAGCAGCCTCATGCATCCCGTTTACCGCGTCTCTTGATATTGTTCATTTTCTTGCGCTTGATTTACTCTCACGTCATTTTGTTCATCAGGGCCCCTAAGCATACAAAATTCCCTGCTAATCTTGCCAGTAAGAGGTGTTTAGTGATTGATCTGGAAACAAAATTAAAAGTGATTGACTACAGGGGTGGAAAGTCATGAAGTTATTGCTCACCAGTCAGGCATATCTCACTTCACCATCGCTACAATCTTGAAGAACAAAAACAAAGAGATGGAAGCTGCTAAAGATCCACCTCATTGAAAACAACAAGACTAACAAAATTTGAGAAGGGCCTATGGCAGACATGGAGAAACTTCTAATGGCCTGGATTGAAGACCAGACGCAGAAGTGTAACCCTCTCAGCACCATGATGATCATGGCCAAAGCAAAAAGTTTGTTTGCAGTGTTGAAAGAAAAAGCTGGACCTGGCTACAATGTTCAATTTACTGCTAGCTCTGGGTGATTTAAACAATTCAAGAATAGTTACTCATTCCATAATGTGAAAGTGAGTGGTGAGTCTGCGAGTGCTGATATGAAGGCAGCTGAAGAATTTTTGGAAACTCTAGATAAGCTGATGTTCACATAATAATATCACCTAACAACAGATTTCTCAGAACATATTCCCACTATTAAGTAACTAATAAATGTATGTATAAATATCAATGTATAAATATTTAATTTTTGAAGAAATACTCTAAAATTAACGTGTGGGTATAATTTTATTTTTAGGTGCTCCAGTATTACCCCAAGAACTACAGCCTGAAGAAGAGCTACAATTGTGGAATGAGGTAAAGAATTATCCTTATACAAATTAGTAGAAACTTTACCCTTCTTTGAACTTATCATGGTAAAATGAAATAATATAATTGAGATTTGGAGCAACTATGATTTTAGTAACATTCTGATATTACAGTATTTAGAATTACAATTTTTATTAAAGAAGGAAAGGTGAAAAGAAACAAAAGTAAAATGTAAAGTAAGATGACAGAAGTAAGTCCTCATAATAGAGTACTTACAATAAATGTTAGAGGGCTAAAATACACCACTTAAAAGACAGAGATTCTCAGATTGTATTTTTTTAAAAAAGATGTAGCATATGCTGTCTATAAAAGTTACACTTAAAATGGAAAACAAACAAAAAACAGGCTAAGCATAAAAGGATGGAAAATGATGTACCAAGCAAATATGAATGGCAAGAATATTGCAGTAGCAATCTTATATCTGATAAAATAGAATTTAACTGAACAAACCATTATAACAAAGAAGAATCATATATACTGACAAAAGAACAAGCAAAAATATACAATCATTGTCAATATATATTAATAAAACAGCCTCAGAATTTATTTAACAGTTGATAGAACTTCAGGGAAAAATAGGTAAATGAACAGTTGTAGTTAGAGACTTTAATATACCTCTTTCAAAACTGATAGTTAAAACAGGTAACACATAAGTAGATATATAAAACACTTACTCATACAATTAATACATTTGAGCTATTATATTTTTTAAATCCTGCACTAAATCATATGCACATTCTTTTTGAATATAATTGGAACATTGACAAAAATAGACCATGTGTTAAAACACAAAGAAAATTTCCATAAATTAGAAAGGGTCCATTTTTAATGTTTTAAAATCATAATACAGTAAAATTAGAAATTAATAACAAAAGTATACCTTAAATATTCCGTCTACTTAGAAAATAAATATCATTTTGGTAAATAACCCTGGGTTAACAAGGAAATGATAAGATATTTCAACTGAATGACATAAAAACATTATAAGTCAAAATTTGTAGGCAACAACTTAAACAATAGCTAGAGAGAAATTTTAGCTTCCTATATATTTATCAGGAAGGAAAAAAATTCAAAAACAAGCTAAGTAGTCAACAAAAAAATGTGGGGAAAAGAAACAATAGGGAAAATTAAAAGAAACAAGAATGAAGTAGATAATAAAAATAAGGGCAGAATAAATTTTAAAAAGAGAGAGGGGCGAACAAATTAACAATTTAACAAAACCAAATGCTTGTTCTTTCAAAATGTTATTAGGCACTGGCAGTACTGATTTTAAAGGTAAGAGAGAAGATAAAGATAAACAAGATATGAACTGGAAAAGGCTAGGCCACCAAAAAAACCCAGAGATTTAAAATGTTTTAAAAACTCATTATGGGTAATTGCACTGGCAAGTTGCCCAATTCTGTAAATAGCACACAAAAACCATGGACTTGTATACTTTAAATGGATTAATTGTATGGTATATGTATTATATCTCAATAAAACTGTCACCCAAAAACATTATGTACAGCTATATGGTAATAATTTTGAAAAGTCACAAGCAATGAATAAATTCATAGAAAACTAACTGATGCCAAAAAGGTGCACTAGTAACACAATAAGCACTAAAGAAACAATTTATTTTTTCCTTTGTTTTTCCCCAAAGCCTCCATTATTATGATACATAGTAAATGTATCTAAAACTTCTCCATAAAGTATAAGTTTGCTCTAGAATTTTGTTATATAACCTTTATCCAGTTAAGGAAATTCTCTCTTTAATTATCTTGTTAAAAGTTTTGTTAATCTTAAATCAAATTTTAACTTAATCAAATACTTTATCTGCATTGGTATCAAGATAAGCAATATACCTTTTCTCCTTTATAATTATGATGAATTACATTAAGAAATTTCATTTAGTTTTTTTCAGAAACTTCATAAATGTAACCTAAAATTGATATGGAAAAGTATAGGTGAACAAATAGTTAAGGAGGTTTTAAATATAAAGAGCTAAGAATGATAACTTGCCCTGCCAGATATCAAAGAAGTACTATAAAATTGTAGTTATAAACAAGGTAAAGGCACAAAAACAGACAAATGAACCAATGGAACAACGACTGGAGCTTGGAGAGTTTAGCAGACACTGTCGGTGCCCTGTCATATCCCTTTGGCATTCACCATTCCAGGACACTCCAAATTTGCTGATTCTAATTGCATGCCACTGTGAATCTGCCTGCTTGGCCTATGCTCAGGGCAGACCAAAAATGCCTGGGAGTAAATGCCCCCACTGAGAGCATTCCTCAATTGATGACCCAAGGGAGTTAGCTCCCTTGGGATAACCCTGAGTTCTACATTGGCTCCCAGCGTTCCCCGGACATCTTGGCCCCAGTTACCCAGAGTGGTCCTGGGCTTGATAACATTCCCTTACTGGATTTCTTCTCTTCCTCGTTTTACTTCTCTGCTCTTCTGTTAGTGCTTCTTGGGCCATCTCCCCCCATATCTGCTTATACCCACATCCTTATCTCAAGGCATGTTTCTGGGGGAAACCAACCTAAGACAGAAATTCACGTACATACAAACTTAACACGATAAAAGTAATACTACAAGTCAGTGTGGAAAGGACAGATTGTTTGGCCAATGAGGGTTGAGAAACTGTCTTGCTCTATGGAGGAAAGTAAAACTTAACACTCTATACAGAGGTGGGCTCCAGGTGGATTAAAGATTGAAATATAAATGGTAAAATTATAAAATTGATAGAAAATATATTCTACTAGGAAAACATCTTTGTGAGCTAGGGGCAGGGAAAGACTTCTTAAATAAAACTTCAAATGTAAATCATAGGGCCAAAAACATGATGAATTACATTAAAAGTAAAGATTCCTTTCAACAAAAGACTCCATAGAAAAAGGTAAGAGCCTTTGAAAGGAGATGTTAACAATATCTAAAACTGATAAGGGATTAATTTCTAGAATAACCTAAGAAATGCTATCAAATCAATTAGATAAAGATGGGAATCCAAAGTAAAAATAGTAAAAGGATAGAATAATTTAAGACGAAACCTAAAAGGCCAACAAGCATCTAAAGCGATGCTCAAATTCATTAGTAATAATGAAATGAAAATTAAGAAAACAGTGAAGTGTCACTTTCCACCCATTAGTTGGGCAAAAA
Organism: Miniopterus natalensis; assembly: GCF_054644295.1. Classification (NCBI taxonomy): domain Eukaryota; kingdom Metazoa; phylum Chordata; class Mammalia; order Chiroptera; family Miniopteridae; genus Miniopterus; species Miniopterus natalensis. The sequence continues at coordinate 171,546,590 of NC_142081.1, forward strand.
AATTGAAATTTAGATAATGGCAGGTGAGAGCAAGGAGGTGGGGTGTATGAACCGAAGGATGTGGTGAGAGTGTCAGCTCTGGAGCCATCTTGATTTCCCCATGGTCTAGCATTGCCTCCCATGGTCTAGCATTGCCTCCTGTGGTCAAGCATTGCCTCCCGTGGTCTAGCATTGCCTCCCGTGGTCTAGCATTGCCTCCCGTGGTCTAGCATTGCCTCCCGTGGTCAAGCATTGCCTCCCGTGGTCTAGCATTGCCTCCCGTGGTCAAGCATTGCCTCCTGTGGTCTAGCATTGCCTCCCGTGGTCAAGCATTGCCTCCTGTGGTCTAGCATTGCCTCCCGTGGTCAAGCATTGCCTCCCGTGGTCAAGCATTGCCTCCCGTGGTCTAGCATTGCCTCCCGTGGTCAAGCATTGCCTCCCGTGGTCTAGCATTGCCTCCCGTGGTCTAGCATTGCCTCCCGTGGTCAAGCATTGCCTCCCGTGGTCTAGCATTGCCTCCCGTGGTCTAGCATTGCCTCCCGTGGTCAAGCATTGCCTCTCCTGGGTATATAGCCCAAAGATATTCTCCTACAGATGCACAAGTGCAGGACAGATGCAAGGAGGCAAAGGAAGGATTGGAGGGAACCTGGCTCTCCATCATGGGGAATGTGTGGGCAGCATGTTGCAGGGATTCTGCAGGGGTTAGGAGCAGCATACTAGACGTACCCACTAACGCGGAGAGATCTCAGAGTATAGTGTTAATTGGAAAATACCATATATGTGTACCAAACAACAATGAAATTGTGTAAGAACCTAAGCAAATGGGGATCCACATCAACTACATTAGAAGAGTTGCCTGTGCGAGGATGGACTAGGAGTAGGAAGTGGAAATATAAAAAGAATAAATAAATAGAATCCAATGATAATAGTGAGCTATGGACTGAGGAGACCACCCTTTGTACCTAGTCACTCCCAACAACATATATAAGGGAAGAGACAAGACAGATGGTGAGGGCCAAGTACTAAATAGTCTTTAATAGCATAGGCATTCATAAAGTCTATTATGAGGATCTTTGCTTTGGTATATCAAAATACACACTGGAAAAATATAAACAAGATGAAGGATAATTTAGACAACAGGTAATGTATAATAAAGAAACATTGATTTTAGCTTGAAGTCATCTGTACTTCTGTGGAAAATTTTTGAAAAAATATTTTAGATAGTGCTGGGTAAACCTCTGAGATGTAAAAGCCTTATAATTTAAACAAGTTAAGATGCTAAGAATACTAGAAACACAGATTTTCAGCTCTTATACAGAGAACTAATGGACAGGAAAGATGAACAAGCAACGTCTATCTGTGAAAAACAGAAATGCCAGTTATATCTTAATACATTTTCAAACAAATTCATCTGTGGACTCTACAGAGTTCTTGAAATCAATTAGTGGCACTTAAAACCATTAGGGCCAGAAGCTGAGTGACGTGGACAAATGCTAACCCAAATGGAAAGTGGGTGAGCAATGTGACTGTGCCTGTTCAAAGAAAGAACAAAGGATGGAAAGCTTTGCGGTTATCTTCTAATTTGATTAACTGGTATTTTTTTCTTATTCTGATGTTTTTATTCAAACAGTGCTGCTGCACTGATGAGTTAATCTTGTGGTCCAAGGCGCTCTGTTCTCAGACGAGGCCATCTCTCGGAGATGGGCAGCCTGGCCTGTGGGTGGACAGCTTTCCCCCGAGGTGGAATGTCCCGGTGCTTCCTCCTCCTGAAATCACAGTAAATATCCTTGGGGGGCCATACGCTACACCTGGGTCACAATTCAGAGCTTTAAGGGCATCTTCTTTGGCTTTCCCCTCCCAATTGACTTCTCTTATATTTTCCCCACAAATTCAGTCACATTTAGTTAAGTAATATTCATTGAACACTTACCCTGGGCAAGTCGTTTATGTCATAGCCCCTGCCCTCTAGAAGCTGATCGCAGTGTGTGTGCCCGTGTACGTGTATGTGTGTCTCTGTATTTGTGACTCTGGGTTTGTACAGCAGGGCAGAGGGAGCAGGTGGGTCGGTCCAAAGGACAAGTGGAACAAAACAATTCCCCTGAACCTGGGAAAGAGATGACAAGTTCTGTGAGGATAAAAAGGAGAGAGACATAAGCTTATGCTTTTCGACAATATTGGGCACCTTTGCTTTTCTCTCGTTTAGAGAATCATGTTTTAGGAGATGTTCAACTTGGAAGCAGTAAGGAACTTGAGAAATTATGACTGAAGAGTGTGATAGTCCCCCCTCAGTTTGGTGGGAGAATGGAAATTAAATTAACTGATCAAAAAAGAATTCTGAGACTAGAAAGGGGCCCCTGAGATGTTACACCATAAACAGGATTCGACCTAAATGATCCCAGACGGACAAGAGTCAGTACCATTTTTTTTTTGCCGGTCCCATTTTTAAAAGCCCACCAAAGAAATAAATGCCAAAACAACTTCAGACATCCAGCTCAGTGTTTCACTTCTCAACACAGTTTTAAAAAGGATTAATATAAGTCTTTCATATTACAGTTTAAAATCTGTCAAGCTTTCTCTTTAGGATAAAAGTTGAGAACAGCTGGTTGCCAACTGTAATTCAATAAACCCTTGTAAAATAGAACTCTTTTCTAATGCTGGCTCCTTGGTAGCAAACTAGTAGGTTGCCCTTGTTGTGTAAGAGTTTTTACCATGTGCTATTTATCGTGCTATTTATAATTTGGCACTTAGACTAATACCATTTAATTTAGATGGTGTGGTTAGATTTACACGTAATAAAGAACCACATGATAACAAGGTGCTCCTTAATTCCGAGGCCATTGTTTAGTCACCATTCACATTTCTCAGGCTGCAGAATATGGGAAGTGTCTTTATACTGTCTGATGATCCCTATGAACTGTTCTTGGGAACATATGCCCCCTGTTGCTGGTGGCAAATTTGGGAGAAATCCCAATTCCAGGACTTCCTTAGAGAGCTTAGGAGGCTCCTCTCTCCCAAATCCAAGAGTCCTACTCTGTCCCGGAACTTCAATTACTATTACATCGGTAACTTGACTTTGTGAAGTCTGCTTTCCATTTTCTGCTACTTTCTGTCTACCTCCAAGATGTAACTGGCATTTTTGTTTTTTACAGATAGAGGCTGCTTGTTCTTCTTTCCTGTCCACCAGTTCTCAGCCTCAGGTAATCCCAGTGGGAGGAGTTGTGTAATGATGTTGGCATTTGTGTAGTGCTGAATACTCCGTTTTCCCCTTTGGATCTGTCATTACTTTACAGACTTCTTAAAAGATGTTGACTTATTAGAAATTATTACATCATCTACAGGTAATATTCACAGCTAAGAGCTTATGCTGTGAAGTGCTAGGACTTTTACCTCTAATTAAAATAGATTTGAGATAATATACAAATATCTTGGAAATTAAAATGCTAATTAATATAACGTGTCTGTTGCTGTATTGGGAGGATAATACCTGTCCCTCAGTTGAGTCTGAAACCCATGGAGGGAGAAACTTATAGAATCAGACTTAATGGAGATCAGAGCATCCTTGTAACCGAAAAGTCAATTTATGAATTTGGCCTTAGAGCTGACGCCGTGTGTTTGCTAAAACTATCCCCAGAATTAAACTGGGTTAGACAGTGACTTGGGGCCTCCCGCCAGAACGAGGTTTTCTGCCACAGGGCAGAGACCTGACAAGAACAGCTGGCTCCCTAAGAGGAAAGGGCCGAATGGAGCATGCCCAATTTCCTCCTGGCAATGGGCTGTCAGATAACTCCCTCCCCTCCCCAAGGGAAAGAGTTAAGAGGGGCGGGGAGAGAGCAGTGTCAGTGTCGCTCCTGTACTTAGAAACATGAGGAGTGGGATATAAGTGTGTCCTCCTTACACCATCTTTACTGGGCACTACTGCTCCTGCCTGCAGCTGCACCTGAAAGGCAGGCACCGCAGAGTTAGCCGTAGGTGTCTTGACCTTTTAAATAGTATCACTGGTCTTCTGGGTGGAGAAGAGGGCGCAGAGAGCCTGCTTTGACCCTTTCGGAGCAATCAGCTGTGTGCCTTGGGCGTGCCCCCCACATAGTCTGGCCAAGGTTCCTTGCCCTTCACAGTCCTTTCAGAATGTCATCCTGGCCGGTATGGATGATGCTGTATTTCTCCTGCCTCAAGCCTCTCCTTGGCCTGCAGAGGATGACCTGCAGAAGGTTAGAGGCATGAGGTGGGAAAGCAAGACGGGGATGGTAAGAGGTGACCTGTTTATGAATAATAATTCGAAGTACTTTAGGAGCGTTGACAGGCATATAACATGATGGATACAGCACACAAGCTTTTGTGTTGTATTTAAAATTCAGGGACACCCTCAGAAATCACTTTTATTTCTGCAGTTCTAAATGGACAAAGTTTAAAGCACTCGTCTAAATACAGTCAAGATAAACTAAGCTTTTATTGGATTTGGATAGTGCATACATTTTGAGGTGAGGCTGGTAAATTTATTATGGAATCTTTTACATCACCTGATACAGTTTTTAAAAATCACTAATTTTCACATTAACTATTATTTTATTTTATGCAATTATCTGAATTGTGCTTCAAAACATTTTTACCAAATAGAAAATAAAGGACCTTTAAGGTCCACAAATAAGACAATAAAATATTAAAAATTTAGTATAAAATAAATCCTTAAAGGATAGTTGTAGCTCCTTAAATAATGGCTTTGTGTAAAGAGTTGCTGGAGAAAATGTAATTTGTTTTGAAACATTTTCTGTCCAACTTCAAACTTGTTGTCAAGCCTCACCCAGCTTAGACTATATTTTCTAAGGAGACACTCGTGTGTCTGAATTTATTCTTCAAATTAAGAGATACATCTTTGACAAATGACATCACTGGATATTTGTTTTATATTTTGCAGCATTTCTAGATGGGCCATAAGAAGAAGTTTCAGGGATTTCTTTCCAGGTTTTTATTGGGTGACCTGTTTCCCCAGCCCCTGAAGGGAAAAAGTAAGGGAGGATGTCTCAGTGTTCACACTCTTTTTTCTCTCATCCAACTGCCACCCATAGGGGTAGCAGTCAATGCCAGCGCAACACAGGAATATCTAAAGGTCAGAAGACCTGGTTCCCAGGCCACACTCTACCAACTACGGGCCATGTGTGGTTTTGGGCGAGTGACAGTCTTTAGAACCTTCCTTCTTTCATACATGAGGATAACCGTCCTGTCCTGTGTACCCCACAGCTGTGTTTTAAGGATGGAATGTGAATTATGTATGTGAAAGTGTTTTGTAATTTATTGAAGCACCATGTAAATATGGGGCATTTAGTATTATTAATAAATATCCCCACAAGATGCATGGCAGGCAAACAAGCAGAAGAGAACACTGCAGACCTCTGGGCTAGGAAGGGTGCCCTGGGGAGCCATTTCATGACTCCAACTGTACCCTTAACTAAAACCAACCATATTAAGCATTCGCTGTTGAGGACATTGGTGGCCCCAAACAATCCTTTTGACACGTCTTCTAAGTTATGAGTAAATACAGCTGGAAATCAAGCTTTACGGGTCCCACGTTTTTTAATGCTACCATTGTTAACTAATTGCTAGGTACCTGGCGCTGTACTAAGAGCTTTGCCTACATTTAATCCTTCCAAGAATTCTCTGCAGTGATGTTGTCATCCTTGAATTATGGCTGAAGAAACTGAAGCTTAGAGAGGTTAGGTAGCCAGCCCAAAGCAACACAGCTAAGGAAGAGTAGAAATGGAATTTGCACCGCTGTAGAGCTGCAGGCTGCTCAACTCCATAGTCCATGTTTTGAACCACTAATTATATCACCCCCATGGTTCCAGGTCCTCATTATTTCCAATGTGTATTTATTAAGTAATCAATTGTTTATGGTACTACTGTGTTAAATTCTGTGCAAAGTAGGTTTCGCCCCTGCTTGTCCATTTGTGCTTCTCACCACACCCAGCTGGCTGCTAACCACAAGGAGCCCTGCCCTACTTCTGTACTCAGATGCTTTGAAAAACCTGATCCTGGGTGTGCAGTCAGCAGCCTGGAAGGGTGGTAACTCAGATTAGGTGCCCCATTGACCGCTCCTTCCCCTCCAACTCCCATTGTTTTTGAGCAATTGAAGGATTTTCAAATTAGCCAATAATGAGTAACATTCAGCGAGGCTCACAGCTTTGGCAAGTAGACTCAGACTCGGCTACAGACTGGGGGAAATTATCCCTCACTTGGCACTGCCCTCATTACTGTCTGTCACAGAACTCCATGAAATCTTAGCAAGTGCTGAGAGCTCTGCATGTGGACCACAGTGGAAGCCTTAATCAGTGCATATGTACAGTACGTAGATGGCTTTTTTCCTGTTTGGAAGGAGCTAAGTTTTTGTCATGAGAAAAATCAAGGGATTCCACAGAGCTTCCATGGCCCACGAGGAGGATTCTGTTCTGGGTACTTGGAATACCCTTACGTTCCCAATATTCTACAGTTATATCTTCTGTGCAAATGTGGTTAAAACAGAAGCATAGCCTGTGTATCTTCTCATTTTCATTAGGCATCCAATGCATTGGAGGAGCTTTGCTTCAGAATTTTGGGGACTCTACCAAAGCCCCAGGTAAGGCTGAAATAGTGTTTTATTTGTAGGCAAAAAATTGCTCAGTGATATCTTGGAATTCCTACTAGAAGAAAATATACTCAATTTAGGAAGCAAGCCGAGAGGAGCTTGAAGAGGATAAGCTGATTTTGGATTAAAAACAAATACCTCAGTTTCTCTGACGTCTGAGAATTTAAGGTTATATCAGTGGAGTTTACTGTCACGGATTGGAAAGTTATATGTCCCCCTCAAGTATGTGTTCTACCTCTGATGAGAGAAATGTGTGGTCATTTGGTTTCTTTTCTCTCCCTGACTCATACTACAGTCAGAGACCAGATGCATCTTTCTTTGTTAGAGAGGACATGAAGAATGCAAGAAAAGCAAACTAGATCGTCAATGTCAGTGGAAAAATTATATTCTTCCTGTGATGTCTTGGTTTCTTATTAAAATTACTTGACTCTTCTGGGACAAATTTTTCACCTGAAGTGAGGATAGGTGAGAAATTGAAAAACAGCATTATGTACCATAGCTTATTTTATATTCTGTATCTTATAGATGTACTTATTTTAAAACTACCTTGTTAAGGACAAGAGCCTCAAGTTTAGAAATATATTTTTCATTAGCAATTCTAATTTGACCATGATCATCGGTACATTCTGACTGCCATACCTTTCACATACAATAACTCAAAGAAACCTTGATTTTTTGAAGGCATAAATGTTTCTGAAACTAAGTGTTTATGACTGTATTTGTTTCAGTGATTTTGTTTTTGTTGTTTTTTTAAATATATCTTTATTGATTTCAGAGAGAGGAAAGGAGAGGGAGAGAGAGAGATAGAAACATCAATGATGAGAGAGTCATTGATTGGCCGCCTAGCCCGCAACCCGGGCATGTGCCCTGACCGGGAATCGAACCCCGATCGCCTGGATCCCAGGTGGACATTCAACCGCTGAGCCCCGCCCGGCCGGGCTGTTTCAGTGTTCTAATGGTCATTTTCCAAAACTTTTTCTTTTAATTAAAATAAATGACTATGGTGTTTATCCATGCATTTCCTTTTATATTAAAAGCAAATGAGAACAAAAAAGAATGATATGAATCATTCTTAGAAACAGATTTTTGGAGGGAAAGAAGAATATAGAAAACTTTAACTCATAATCTTATTATTTAGTGATAACAACTACCAATATTTTCATGTGATTTCTTCTTGTCTATTTCTCTGAATGTCCTATAGGTAATCGTATCATTCCCATTCTTGAAGGATGTTTCCAATATTTTACTCTAATGAATAATGCTGTGGTAAAGATCTTGTATACACTTTATTTATGAACAGTCTTTAATTTCTCATTTATTTTTAGAGGAATATATGCTTAACCAATTTCAGTCTTATATTTTATATATAACATGTCATATGTTTTAAAAACTTTTGTGACTTTATATTATAAATTTTATACTACATAATATATTATACTTAACATACATTATAATTTTATGTTATGCATAATATAGTGATAGTTGTATATCTTTTTTCAACAGGAAACAGATGAAAAAGTTAATACCAAAAGGGTAAGGTAATTTCCATAAATATATACATTAAAAATAATAAAGAAATCTACTAATCATCTATAGTAAAGCTCACTACATTTTTTTAACAGTTCTTATTTCATTATTCGAAGACACGGAAGTTGGGCAATTCAAATGTTGTGGTAAGTTGTAGAATTACTTATTAGTAATCACTGGTGCTTTTTTCTAAACCTGTTTTTGCAGTTCATTTAATAGAACTAGATCAAAATTAATGTGTTGTTGTTTTTTACTTTAAAAGTTTATACATGCATGAACAAATAGCAATCAATATTTATTATACATTTAGTTTCTTTTTTATCTCAATAACTATATGCATATTAAAATCATTCATTCAAAAATTATTTACTGAGTATCTGCTATGTGCTAATCACAATTCTAGGTACTAGAAATATAGCAGTAAATAAAATAAAAATTAAATAAGAAATCCCTGCTGACGCAGGACTTACATTCTAGAGGCAAAAACAAAACAAAAACACACACAAGTAAAACATATTGTTTTAGATGGTGATTAGTACAAGGGAAAAATAGTTTTATCCAAAGGTATTTTAAGAATTATTTTAAAACATGATTGTTAAAATATAATTAAAGATAACTAGAAATATCCACTTCTATTCCTAAGATCTCCTTATTTGTTATTAGCCATTTAGTGTGAGAATTTACTAAGGTTAGCCTGATACCAATAACTTGAACTCAGTTCACTTCTAAATTATGTGGTTAGTAGTGGTTTTCTTTTTCGTGCATGGATTTAAAAAATGCTAACGAACCTACTTTGGTGTTTCAGTTAGAATACTTAATAATATTTGACTATAATATTCTTTCTAAGCTTGTGACTCACTACCATGGACCAATTTAGGGAATGAGGAGCGCAGTGTATTTCAAACATGTATGTACCTGTGGAAAGGGAACTGTACTCTTACTCAGTTTGAAATGTTTATCACGTTGAGTATTCTTACATATGAGGAGTTGAAAGTTAGGTTATACTGCCTTTAAAAACCAAATACAAGTTGAATTGGTTAATAAATAATTGTTCTATGGGCCTTAAGGTAGTCCATTTGAAAAGTGATTTTAATATTTGTGAGAAGGTTCGATTCAAGCCATGCCTTTAGAGTGAGACCGAAGCAGGTAGCCACATGTCCCAGGCGTGCTTTCATTTCCTCCTGCTTGGCATCTTTACCCTTTGAGAAAATGTATCTTAGTCATATTTTTCGCTGTCAACAACACATCATTTTTGTGTCCCATCGTCTTGTTCCATATGTTGAACTTTAAATAAACTACATAATTTGTAAAGGAGATTCCTAGATGTGTGTACAGCATAATCATCTAGAGAAACATTATCAGAGTGAAAAACTGCTTGTCCCCGAGTTGTCTCCGCCTGGCCCAGCGGGTGTTGAGTCTGGAGGCAGCGCTGCTCCTGCCTGTGAGGTGCGGGCCCTGCTCTCCCTCCGGCGGCTGAGCGGGATGAAGCCCCCAGGGAGGTGCTTCCCCGTGTAACGCGGACATCCCGCGGGGCTGCCAGATTGGGTTCCATCTGCTGGCCGAGCGCCGCAGTTCTTTGAAATGCTCATAAAGGCCTGTCCGAGATAACATCTTTCTTGTTCTTTTTTGTTTGGAGCAAGTGCAGTGGGTAAAAACAAACAAATAGGAGCCCGCCTTTATGCGCAGTGCTGAGACGCCTTTGTGCTCACTGTGTGTGTGTTCGTGTCTCTCAGTCGTCTGTCGTGCATCCGTTGCTGCAGCTCGTTCCTCAACTGCATGAGCGAAGAATGAAGAGGTTCAAAGTGGACGTATGTAGCAGACGGCACCGTCACCCGGGGGCCAGGGGCACCTGCTGGCATGGCACCGTCACCGGCCTGGGGCACCTGCTGGCCCCAATGCTCTCACACCGGGCAGCCAGGACGTCCCCTCCCTTCCCCACAGCGTGGCCCTGCCTCAGGCTCTGGGCAGGGGGGAGCTGGGGTTAGGGCCCTCCCAGTGGGGAAACCTGCCCTTGGCTTAAGGGACAGAGCCAGGCCCTGGGCGGGTGCTTGGTGGCTGCAAGTGTGATCCCTGGGCAGGGCACATACAAGAATCTACCAGTGAGTGAGTGCACGGATCAGTGAAACAGCAAATCCCCCTCCCTCTCCCTCCCTTCCTCCCTCTCTCTCTCCCTCTCCCCCCCCTTCTCTCTCTCCCCTTTCATCTCTCTTAAATCAATAAAAAAGAAAGAAAGAAAAGACAGGACACAGCTAGTGTGCCTGGTCATGAGGTAAAAAACAATTTACTGCCCCTCTGTGTACTGGCCAGCAAGTGGCTGGGATGGCAATCTTTCTATCCAAGTATTGAAGTGTTAGTAAATGTAATTTCTATCCAAGTATTAAAGTGTTAGTAAAAGTAACACTTTAGGCTCAAGAGATAAATATATCAGAAACTAATTGTAGGTGTTTTGTTTTACCCACAATTAACAAAAATATGGCCCCAAAGCAGTATCTGTGTACAAGATAAATATAGCTTTGCTAACAGCTTCTTAAAGTAGAAATTGTGGAGTTTGTATTGTTATTTGAAAAGAATGTTAACTCTTTCAATTATGAAAGTTTCTAGGTATTGTTTTTAAGTAATGCCTTAGATAGTTATAATGCATTATAATTTTCAGTCTTATCTGATCTCATTTTATTCTTTTGGCAACCCTGTTGGTACTTATATAAGTAATGTTATCCTCAGTTTACTAAAGAGAAAACAACTTGGAACAGTTAAAGGTGTTTCCCAAGATCATTCTAGCAAGCGAGGTTAGAATTTACAATTAGAAGTTCTGACTTCTAGTCTTGGCAAATATTTTTTTCACTGCGGCATTTCCTTTATAGTCTATTCTTGAATACTTCTAATTTTATTGTTATATTTTCCCTTGATTTAAATGCCATCTTAATTTTATTCTTAAATGTACTACCAAAAGTCTTCAAATACCTTAAAAAATGCATACAGTTTAGGCAAATAAATTTCTCAAAATGTGTTGTTTTTTCCCCCAGATTTTTTAAATGTATTTTTATTTATTTACTTTTTAAATCTTTATTGGTGAAAGTATTACAGATTGCCCCCTTTTTACTCCCATTCATCCCCTCCAGAGACATAGAAGCATAGAACAGACAGGGATTTCAGAGGGAAGGAGGGGGTGGGGGAGTGGGTGGGGAGAGATTAATCAAAATTTATTTTTATGATCATTACTTCCTCCATAAATTCTTCATGCTTCTATCAAGGAAAATAGTATCTGCTGCCCCCTTGAATGAGAAATGTAAGAGGAACTGTAGTAGCCCCTTAAAATTACAGAACTTCCAGTATGTAGACAAGCAAATCAGTTGTTATCAAGCTTCCTAGAAGTAATACATACTTTTTTGAATTAACTTCTACTCTCTGAAGTTTGCTTGACTTATGAATAGTGTAAGATTTCAATTTAAAGATTCAGTTTCTTAAAATACATCAACAAATTATTAGCTTAGTATATCATTTTCACTATATTTCCAGACAACTACCTAAAAATGTAAACTGTGACTTGGTGGTATATTCTGCTGGACAAATATCACTCTTACATTGCAGCAAAACAAATTTCATAGGAGCCTATGAAAGAAAAGAATGTGAGACATAAATAGAAAAGCTTACAGTAGTGTTAGCTTTGCTGGGCCTAAGTCACCTAATTTTAAAACATATTTTTGATAGCAAAGTATTTTGGGTTCTTAAAGAAAATGAGTTTTCAGATCCTAGCACATTCCAACACTTTGCTTAAATTTTGTTTGCTAGACACCCTCACTTCCACACCCATGTCTCTCATCCCCACCTCCCAAATTATATGCTGCTGCTCTCTCCAGTGATAAGACTGAAACAACCTGTATATCTGGATCTGAAAGTTTTAAATTTTAGCACATTTTAAGCACATGATAATATATATAATCATAATTGTATAGTTTCAGAGTGTACATTTTAAAATAGAAACAATTTCAATCTTTTAAGTAATTTGAGTGGAATTATAGTCAAGATGAGAATTAGGTATAAAATATTGAAAGTATAAGATTTATTTGTTGTAAAGCCGGGATTTCAGAATTTTAATAGACGTCAGAGCTATTTCTTAGAATTTAAAAATACTATTTTACTTCTATTATGGAATAACTGAAAAAGGTCTTGTTGATATATTTCATAATGATTGCCATCCTGATACTTTTATAGTAAGTAGTTGATGAAAATAAAAAGCTGTAAGAACCAATTTTATGGAAACCATAAAATGTTAAATATTTTTCCATTAAGTTTAAAATGAAATGTTTTAAGAAATGAAACACTTCAAAATATACCCATTATGAATAATTGGTTTGTTCCTATTTGATATTTTTTACATTACCATTTCTATAAATATAATTATATTGGGAAAATCTCTTCTGAAGTCTCATTAAATAAATATAGTTTACCTAAGTTGTCCCTCAATTTCTATTTAAATTCTTATAGAAATATTGTGTATTTTAGCTCTGACACAATTCTATTTTATATTTTTCCCTGTTGTTGAGTTAGCACATACAATATGGATTTTAAAGAAATTATTTTTTTATAACAAAATGTTGAAAGGAGATTTTAAATATAGTTAATTATGAAGTGTCTATTATTTCCCTTTCTACTTATTGACAAATATACGTTGTGACAAAGTTCCTGAAAGTAGAATCTTTATATTAATAAGGAAATTATTTTAAAATATAACATTCTGGTGATACTGCCAGTTGTTGAAAAACTCTTCAGGTATAAATACAAAGATGAGCTATTTTTATGAATTATATCCTCAAGTCCTTGATTCCCTTTTTGTTTAATTATGACAGTTAGAAATAACTTTGAGCTTCACTATACTCTCTAGAAGAATTTGCACTTATTTCTACTATTATTTCATTTGTAACGTCCTCATTTTCTCTTCCAGGAAGAATTCCAAGGTCCTTTTGGAAGCCATAGTCGAAGATACTTTTTATTCAGGGTATGCAAATACTCTATTTTTTAAAAATCAGTTAATATCAAAATTGAAAATTACTTTTACTGTGCATTTATTTACATTAACTCATAAGTTTTCATTGAGTTTTGAAGTTTATAGATATTTGACATCAAGTATCATAGTCTGAGATTCACTTCTGTCACCAACTTACTGCTTTAATATTATGGCATCTGTGATCTCTTCTCTAATTCCTCTACTCATGTTTGTAAATACCCCAGGTGACATTCACCTGTTTCGCAGTTTAGTTCCATAAAATTTCATGTGCAGAAAATGAGTGTCTTAAAGATGTATTACTCCTTAAGTTCTAAGGACTCATTTACTAATGTTTTATTCAGTAGATTGGAAGAGTTATGACTATTTTCATAAGTTTTTAAAAGTAAAAAAATCAACTACAATAGAGGCTATAAGTAGACAAAACGTTGTCATTCTATTTAGTATTTTGTATGTCCATGTTGTGTATGAAATGTGAGTTTCTTTCTGAGCAGCTATACTTTCTAAAATGTTTATATCCCTAATGTAGTAACAGAAATTTTTCATTCGTTCATTCAGCAGCTAATTATTGAATTTCTACTAGGTGCTGGACAATCTATCAAAGACTGAGAATATAAAGCCAGATAGGATTCTATTCTTATGCTCTAGGAGTTTACAGCCTAATATAGGAACTGGATAAATAAGTAAATACAAAATACTATATTAAATGCACCTTCAATCAAGGGGCTATGGTTTCTAAAGGAAAGGCATGTAACCCAGGCTGAGCAGTGAATGAGGTCCAGAGAGGCTGTACGGGCTGAGTCTGACGAATCAGCAGGAATTAGCCAATGAAATATTTAGCTAAGGAATTTCAACTTTATTGTAGAGCTAAGGAAAACCATATGACAGGGTCAGATTTGCATTTTGGAAACTAATTCTAACAACAAATTGGAGAATGAATTGAAGGAAGAAGCAAGACTACATAGAGGGCAAAATAGTATCATGCATCAAGATATTATTAGGCTGCTTTCTGTGAAAATCAACCTCCCTCCTTAGTTACACTGATTTATTACTAATTTGTTGTTTTCCAGCCACGCAACGGAAAAAGATCAGAGGGTTACATTTGAAATGGTATGTGTTTCACAGTTCAACCCAGTTTGAAATTTTCTGTTATTTTCTGATATTCACGAATTATACTATGCTCAATATATTTCTATTATTTGATTGCATGTATACATTTATATTCTCTATAAATACTATAATTATAGGAGCTGTGAGGACTAGATGATGGAAAATGTCAGTATTTTAGGGCCAGTTTTGCTTTATCCATGTCATGCATTCCTCAGGTTATGCGGCAGTAGTCGTCATCACTGATTTTCTAGACATTGACCTCACCATCATTTCTTGTACAAGTACATGTAAGGGATTGTGTTCTTATTGTAGTAATCGGTGTCCAATGTAATGGGTCCGAACTTACAGAATAAATGTACTTCTGTCTTCCAAATGATTCATATTCAAAGATTCTTTATAAAAGCTGTGGTTTACCATTTCTAGAGAATAACAAAATGTGAAAGACATGAGAGCATGACTTCTACTTTGGGACTCCCAGTTCCTCCTTCAGTGCTGGAGATACAGTAGACACTTAGTGGCTATTGAATGGTCCTACCTGTTTAATAAATATGTTAATCCTAATATCTTATTATGTTATGAATTTTGAAATTAAACCCAAATGCATATTGATAAGTTTATACCACAGAAATAAAAATACATTCTACTACTTTATGTAATCCTAAATGCAGATTGTATGCTGAACATATTTTTGCAAATATTTCATTCATATCATTTATCTCAACCCTTAGGTTTAGAGTGCTAAAATTATTAGTATTTTCTCAAAAAACCCCCCAAAATCAAAATGCACTATTTCTAACCAAATAAGATATCAACAAAAATTATACAATATCTAGAAAATAGAATGAAAACGCTGAATATTAAAACTTATGGGACTGCCAAATGTTCAGTGGAAAATTCAAGGCTTTAAACACTCTCAAGCAAGAAAAAAATGACTGAATCAAGGACTTAACTCAGTAAGTTAAAAAAGAACAAGATGAACCTTAGGAAAGCAAAAGGAATAAGAGTATAAAATGACAGATAAAATTAGTAAATTATAACATAGTAAAGTGGAAGATTTGGTCAATAAAGCAAATTATCTGGTTATTTGCAAAAATAAACTAGTCTAATTAGCCTAGCCTAATTAAGAAAAAGGGAGAAACTATAAGTATACAAAAATACAAGTGATAAGAGGGAAATTAAAACAGATAATGAAGAAATGGTTATTATAAAAAAGTACTTTGCAAATCTCTTGTGCCTGTGCCTCTCTACTTAGAAACCTACATAAAATAGAGAATTGTCTAGTAAAGTAGGTGCTCCCAAAATTCACCTGAGAAGAAAGGAAAAACCTAAACAGATTAATGGCCATGGGAAAAAATTGAAAACATTATCCAGAAACTCTCCCCTCAAAAAGCCCCAGGCCAACAGATTTTGAATTTTTCTAGCTCAGGGAAGGAAGAAAAATCTCAAAATATTTGTTATGAAGCCAGCCATATTTTTTTTATGAAGCTAATACCCAAATCTTACAAAAATAGTATAAAAAAGGAAACCGCAGGTCAAAGCTATTTATAAACTTTAATGCAAAATTTAAAAGATATATTAGTAAGCCGGACTTAGCAATATATTTAAAGAATTTCATGACCCCATAAGTGAAGTTTGTTCCAGCAACTCAGGATGGTTCAATATTAGGGAGCCTATTAAAATATTTTCACCATTAGAAGAAAAATTATCTCAATAGATGCTTTTGTTAAAATTCCACATCAGTTTCTGATGTTTTAAAAGAAGGAAGAGATGAATTTTCTCTTCACATTGTTTAGTACAGGTTTGATAGTAAAACACTAAGGAGCATTTCCATTAATGTCAGGAACAAAGCAAGGATGCTCTGTCACCTTTCATTTAATGTGGTTCCTGTGCATTAGCCAATTCCGTTGGACACGAAAGAAATAAAACATACAAATGTGAGAAAAGTAAAGAAAAACTTTAATGTGATCATGGGGCATAGTTAGGAACTTAGATTTTCAAACTATTTCTGGCATTAACTGGTGTTTCAACAAAGGCCTATTATGTTCATATCAGAAATATGAGCTGACATATTCTTAATTTTTTCTTTTTTCAAGGAAATAAGAACAAAGAGTTAATGAAAAAGAAACTATTTTTCATAATATTACAAACATAGAGGCACTTACATAATGTGAACAAAAAAAGTTAAATACTAAATGGAAAAAAAGTTTGTGATTGTACCATCAAAGTATTAGAGTGCTCACAGATGAGAAATAGAATTTGATCTATTATTTGAACAATTTAGTAAAAAATTCTCTCTTAAGCTGAGAAAATAGCTTTATTTGACTAATGACTGACATTTATTTATGAAACAGTTACTCAGATAATAGGAAGATTTAGTCACAAATACTTAAGGAAATAAGGACATGAGGAATAATCATGCAGCTTTTGAAATATTTTATTCACAAATTTTGTTGATATCAATGAGCTTTAGGGAACCACTTTTATATATTTAAATACTGGAAATTTTTGGAAAATTCAGACATACAGAGTAAATGTCCCAGCAAAGAGATTAAATGATAGCCAAAAATATATAAACTGGAGAAAAGCTAGGAAATACCTCAGATGTCTGTTTTATCATACATGAGAAAATATTTGTAGAAACATCTATACACAAACATTATATACATATTCACATACTCATTTATACTTGAATCTAATTTCAATTTTTCTTTTTACAGAATACCAACTATTTTCCACAGAAGCAATGCCATGGAATACAAAATATACTGATATTTTGTGTGTGTGTTTTTCTCAAAAACAATTCTTGCTAAGTTTAATATGTTTGAGAATTCCTGTGTTGTAAATATTCTTAGTAAAAGTTGGTCAAGATTATAAATGTTTAATTTGTTGAAAATTTAAAAAGCATCTTAAAATATCTTTTCTTAGTGTTGTAGTGATAACTAGTGTACAATAAAGCTGTAAATCATGATGTTCCTTTGTTATTTTTATTCAAAGCACTTAGTAGAGAGTTGAATTTTAATGAGCTACTTTAGTTTATCTTATCTGGATTTTGTCAGTGGCAAAATCACCAGCTCTTATAAATGCCAGAATGCCCAGTAGCTAACAATTTTAGAGCGTGGACACCAAATAAACTCGCTGGAGGAGTACCAGCTAAACCTGTTGGGGATTTGGCCACGATTCATCCAATAGTCCAATAAACAAGTTCTGATTTATATTCTGTAAAATTGATGTTTGATTGCTACAGATATATTAAGGGACTAGCTTTTTCTGCCAACTAGTAGTATTCACTTTATCTTAAAATACGTTGTTTACCTTACAACATCTGACAGGCAACCAGTCTTGTCCATGATCAGAAAGTAAAGTTTTACTAGTAGAGGATCATGAATATACTGGGAGAGCTTTTTACATCAGTCAGTGTTTGGTGGACACAGAATTCATCTCAGATGGATGTTGAGGTTATCTCCCTTCAGGTTCCCTTGGGTTTTTCCTTTCTGACACCCTCACTCTTGTTTTTTCTTTTGTTTTTGTTAGTCCTCACTGGAGTATATTTTTTCCCACTGATTTTTAGAGAGGGTAGAAGGGGTGGGGAGAGAGAGAGAAACATCAATGTGTCTCAATTGGTTGCCTCCCCGCAGGCACCCCAACTACGGCGGGGATCAAACCTGCAATCCAGGTACGTGCCTTTGACAGGGTATCAAACCAGAGATCCTCAGGTGCACAGGCTGACGCTCTAACCACTGAGCTTGCGGGCCAGGGCATGACGCCTTCACTCTTGCATGACCACCAAGCAGGTTGCTGGCTGATGAGAGAACGGCCCTCTGAGTGGATAGGATTAGGTCTTACATTCTTCAGAGTATCTGACAAGTCTTTGTCTTATTAATGTTGACCACTGATTATAGTTTAAATTATCCCTTATACTGATAAAGTCCCTGAATTTCACTTCTTCTACATGTGTGTGAAAAACATATGGAAATAACACACAGAAATATGTGTTAAATATTTTATATTTATATTTAACACATTAATATCTTATACACAAATACCACAAAACATACAGGCTTCTGGAAGTATAGGATTTATATTCGTTTTTGAAAAATGATTTGCCTTGACAAGATGGGGACTTGAAAGCTGAGCGGGTCTCCTGCTCTAAAGCCGTAGATGCATAGGGCAACATTAGTTAGTGCTGTGCACAGTCATCAACTTGCATGCATTTTGGATTGTCAAAATAAGAGAAGGGAGCGGAACCCTAATTTAAGCAGCAGTTCCCAGGGCCTCTCAGAAATCCAGAGACTTTGGCCACTTACATGTTTTAGGACTCACATGATATTAAAATAAAAAACAAATACCAAAACATGGTTTCAAAAATTGTGGAATGTTTTAAAATATTTTATATTTAACACATTAATATCTTATACACAAATACCACAAAACATACAGGCCTCCGGGAGTATAGGATTTGTATTATTAACTGAGCACTACGGATAGAGCGGTCCAAAGCTGAACGCAAGTTTAACATTATGTCCTTAAAAAGACATTTCTTTTTCTTTTCTCCAAATCCTATCAGTATATCTCTGTGACCACGTGTCCATAAGCCTATTTGGCAAGAACATCAAGTGTTTGCCCCACGATCCTGGCAGCCCCTGGTGAGCATTTCCGTAACCTAAACCCCAGGAACCCGACTATCCAGGTGTCCGACCTAAAGCCAGAGCCCCCGTCTCCTAACGCAGCGCGTTTTTAAGGTGGGGGTGGAGGGCCATTTGGGACCCTGATGGAAGCTCTGCTCCTTAACTAACCCCCTCCTAATTGCACACATGCAACAAAAATTATGGGTACGACTGGGGCCTGGGGGTTAGGTATCCCCTAAAACCCGTCCAGATACAGGCTCTGGGCTCCTGGGTTAAGAACCTCTCCGAAGGGCTCTCTCCCAGGATGCTGTTACCCTGTGAAGACGGGACTCAGGGACTGGAGGGTGTGCGAGGGCTCAGAAACGCGGCGACTTGGTGGCGGCGCGGGGAAGCGCGCGAGGAAGGCCAGCACCAGCGCACGCGGCCAGCAGAAAGGCGGTGTCGGTGCCAAACAGCCCCCGCCCGGCGCGTGCGTACCCGCCACCCCCCAGGCCCCGCCTCCGCGTTGCCTGGCAACACAGCGGCGCGGGACGCGGTGCGTCGAGGTACGTCGAGGTGCGTCGAGGTGCGTCCGAGGCCCTCGTCCCCTCCCCCTCCGGGTGGGCGGTGGAAACCGCTGCGCCTGCCGCGGGCTGTCCTCGGCTCCGAGGAGGCTGTGGGGTCCGGAGGCCCTCGCCGGGGCCGGGCGACGGCGGCGCGCGAAGGTCGAGGTTGACCATCATGCAGGTCAGAGTGCCAGGCCGCAGGCCACCCCGGGGCCCCCAGCAGGGCTCCCCAGCAGGGCTCCCCAGCTGGGCCCAGGGCCGAGCGCGAGCGAGCGGGAGGGCGGCCCACAGGCTGGTTCTAACCAGTTTCTGGTGAGAGCGAAACGTTGCGTGGTCTCAGGAGCTGAGAGGAGTCCACGTGGCCTCTAGGAGAGCGCGGTGGTTTTCGAGGTTGGTCGCCGGAGGTCAGTTGTTTGGGATTGTGTTTCACACCTGGATCTTGGAAATCTTACTAAGAAAGAAACCAGCAACTTTAGCCCAAGTGTAATTCGATTTAAGTAGTTGGCCCCGCTACCTTAAAAAACAGTCAGGACGAAAACCCTAGTTGCATCTATCTTGAGAAAGACCGAGCTGTCCGTGCAGCTTCTCCTGCCTGATCGCAAAAGCTCTGCTACACTTCTGTTTAACCTTCAGAAGTCTGCTCCCCTCGGTCTAAAGCTTCCTTATGAACCAGATGCCTGTGCTTTTGTTTCTTTATCAGAGTAAAATTCTCCCTTTCCGACTTAGAGAAACAGCTTCTTCCCACCTGCTCCCCAAATTAAAACCACTGTGATTTTTCTTGTTTTACCTATTTAATTTTAGTATTCATATGTACTGTGTAATTTATTAGGATATGTTAAACATAAACTACATATCAATAGTCCTTTTGTGTAGATTATAAATTCCTAGCAAATATATTTAATCCAGTGTATGAAGACATTTCTGTACACTGTAGTGAGAAACCGGAAAGGAAATGAAGAAAACAGTTCCATGTATGATCACATCAAAAAGAATGAAATACTTAGGAATAAAGTAACCAAGGCGGCAAACGACTTGTACACTGAGCACTACAAAACGTTGCTGAAAGAGATTAAAGAAGACGTAAATAAGTAGAGAAACATCACACTGTTGTAGATTGGAAGACTTAATATTGTTAAGATGTCAAAACTTCCCAAAGCAATCTGCAGATTCAGTGTAATCCCTATCAAAATACCAATGATATTTTTTGTACAACTAGAAAAACCCATCCTAAAATTTGTATGAAATCTTAAGAAAACCAAAATAGAACAGTCTTGAAGAAATGAACAAAGATGGAGGACACACACTCTCTGATTTCAAAATATACTACATAGTTACAGTAATCAAAACAGTGTGGTACTGGCAGAAAGACATGCCGACCAATGGGATAGCACAGACTGCCCAGGAAGAAGCCTTCACATATCCAGTCAAATGATTTTCAGTAAGAGTGGGTGCCAAGACCATTTCTGTGAAAGGATAGTCTCTTTGACAGATGGTGCTGGGAAAACGATGTATCCACATGCAGAAGAATGAAGCTGGACTCCTAACTCAAATTATAAGCAAATATTAACTGAAAAAGAATCAAAGACCTAGAAGTGAGAACTAAAACTACAAGACACTTAGAAGAAAATGTTGGGGAAATTGCCGTGACATTAGATTGGCAATAATTTCTTGGATATGACACCAAAAACACAGGCAACGGAATTAAAAAAATAGATAAATTAGACTTCATCAAAATTTAAACTTTTATGGCATCAAAAGATATTACCGATAGAATGAAAATGCAAACCACAAAGTGGGAGAATATATTTTCAAAATATGTATTTGATAAAATATTAATATCCAGAATATATAAGAACTCCTAATGTTCAACATCAAAAAGATAAACCAATTAAAAATAAGTGTATAAAAAAATGCTTCACATCTGTGTCATCAGGGAAATGCAAATTAAAACAACAAAGACCACTACACACCTATTAAAATGGCCAAAACCTGGAACACTGACAATACCAAGTGCTAGTGAGAATGTGGAAGCAATAGGAACTCTCATTCATTGCTGGTGGGAATACAAAATGGTACAGACTTTGGAAGACAGTTTGGATGTTTCTTATAAAACTTAACATTCTTACCATTTGATCTAACAATCACATTCCTTGGTATTAACCAAAGGAATTGAAAACAATATCCACAAAAAAACCTGCACACAGATGTTTATAGCAGTTTTACTCACCATTGCCAAAACTTGGAAGCAACTAATATGTCCTTCAGTAGTGAATGGATAAACCCGACTGTGGTACATCCAGATACTGGAATGTTATTCAGCACTAAAAAGAAATGATCAAGCCGTGAAAAGACATGGAGGAAACAGCTGCACGTTACTAAGTGAAAGAAGCCAATCTGAGAACGGTGCATACTGGATGATCCCAACTATGTGCCATTCTGGAAAAGGCAAAACTGTGGCGACAGTAAGCTCAGTGGTTTTCATTGGGAAATGAAGGGATGAATAGGTGAAGCACAGAGGATTTTTAAGGCACTAAAGACACTGTTATATCACAGTGATGGACATGTGCCATCATGCATTTTTATCCTAACACCATAGAATGTACACCAGGACTTTGGGTGATTATGATGTGTCAATGTAGGTTCATCAGTTGTAACAAACATGTCATTCTGGTAGAAGATGTTGATAATGGGGGAGGCTGTGCATGTGTGCGAGCAGGACACATTGACAATCTTATACCTTCCCTTCAGTTTTGCTGTGAATATAAAACTGCTTAAAAAATAAAGTCCTAATAAAAATTGCTGCTGTTTTATTTTGGCTTTAAATGAAGAATTTGTTTAAACAAAGGTATCACTCTGGTGGTGGATGTTGATAATGGGAGAGGCTATGCATTTGTGGGGACAGAAGGTATTTGGGAAATCTCTGTCCTGCCCCTCAATTTTACTGTGAACCTAAAAGTGCCCTAAAAAATTAAGTTTTAATTTAAAAATAAAATATAAAATGGGCAAAGAACTTGAATAGATGTCTCTCCGAAGAAGATATAAAATGGCCAATATACGCATAAAAAGATGCTCAGCATCTTTAATCATTAGAGAAGGGTAAATCAAAACCACAGTGAGAGACCACACCCATTAGGAAAACTATTATTAAAAACAAAATGATAAGCGTTGGTGAGAATATGGAGGAATTGGAACCCGCGTGCATTACTGGTAGGATTGTAAAATGGTGCAACTGCTCTGGAAGACATTGGGCAGTTCCTTTAAAAATTATACATAGAATTATTATGTGATCCAGCAATTCCACTCCTAGGTATATTCTCAAAAGAATTGAAAGCAGGAACTCAAAAAGATATTTGTACACATATGTTCATAGCAGCATTTTTCACATTAGCTAAAAGGTGGAAACAACACAAATGTCCATCATTGAATGACCAAAGAAACAAACTGGTGTGAACATACAATGGAATATTATTCAGCCTTAAAACAGAAGGAATTCTGATACATGCTTCAACATGGATGATCTTGAAAACACTATGTAAAATGAAATAAGCCAGTCACAAAAGGACAAATATAGCCACAAGCTGCAATGACTTTTTGGGTTAATAATGGACTGCATAAATGACGGTGGTCCCATAAGATTATAATGGAACTGAATTCCCTGTAAGAAATGGAAAGGTATGCGGTTCAGGAGGAATTTTTTTCTCTGATGGGAACAATATCTGGGAATTTGGCAATAGTTTTCCTCTCACAGCAGTCCAATTTTGAGTGCACAGACTACATCCCAATCAGCTACTGACCTGTTTCAGCACAGAGGAGGCTCTCCCTCCAGGGCTACGTATTCTGAGGATGCTACAGTGCTCTCAGATCTCACTTGATGGTCTTCAGAGTACTCTGCTAGAAATCCTTTTTTGTTTAATCCGCACCCGAGTATATTTTTTCATTGTTCTTCAGAGAGAGTGGAAGGGGGGGGAAGAGAGAGAAAGGGAAAGAAACATATGTGAGAGAGACACATCGATTGGTTGCCTCCGGCGCTGGCCCCAACCAGGGCCCCAGGATGGAGCCTGCAACTGAGGTATGTTCCCTTGGCTGGAATAGAGCCTGGGACCCTTCAGTTCGAGGGTCAGTGCTCTGACCAGTGAGCCAAACCGTCTAGGGCTCACTGCTATAAATTCTTTGTTGAGGAACTAAAGTCCTGTACAAGGACACAGGTCCACAGGAGCCATCGTAAGTATTAAGTGCCACTGCTACTTTAGTACAGAGTGTCTGTGGTAGTGTGGAGCTGGCCTGTTCCTACACTTTGGAAATATTTTCAGGTTGTACTGATGTAAAGCATGAGTTTTATTTCTTCCATCAACTCAATGCCAGAGAATGCACTTTTTGCTAGATAGGGTTAATAGAACCAAAAACAAATTTCCAAAGTCAAACTATTGAGTCCTCAGTTCTACACCCTCTCCATGTTAAATATACTCTTTTTTTTTTAACAAGCACAAAATTCATTAATCTGACCACTTCTCCAACATGCAGTAGCCAAAACTACATTGCCATGACAATCCCCTACGTTCCCTTATCTCTCCTTCTTGATTTCTTATTTCTACTCTTCCTTAGTCACCATTCACTCCCTCCTGACAGTCACTATTATGGTGATCCCAGCCAGTTTCTCCTCAGTATTTCCAATCAGGCCAGCCCACATTCCTGATCACAGAGCAGCACTGACAGCTTCAGTGTCCTATTTCTGACCCTATTGGAAGGAAGCAATGGGGTGGGCTTGTGGAACAATATTTATAAAATCTACAGTAGTGTTTAGCAATGTTCTAGGCCTTCACATTCACTCACCACTCACTCACTGATTCACTCAGAGCAACTTCTAGTCCTGAAAGCTCCATTCCTTGTAAATTCCATATACAGGTGTACCACTTTTTAACATTTTATACCATATTTTACATACTTTTCTATGTTTAGATACACAAGTACTACCAATGTTTTACAGTTGCTTACAGTATTCAGTACAGTAATATGCCTTATAGGTTAGTGGCATAGTAGCAATAGGCTGTACCTGTAGTTAGCTGTGTAGTAGGCTAGACCATCTAAATTTGTGTAAGTGCACTCTATGATGTTTGAACAACAATGAAGTTGCCTGACACATTCCTCAGAGCATATCCATGTTGTTAAGTAACACATGACTATATACTGGACAAGATTCCCATATTTTATGTAAAATAGTACAATATTAAATCTAAGTAGACAGTAATAAGTTAAAGATACCAATTCTAATTTTAGGAGAAGTATTAAAACAGTAATGCAAAGATGTATACCTGAAAAGCTAGTTGCAAAATATAAAATTCTAAAAAATAACCAAAAGAAGGCAAGAAAGAAACAGAAGGGGAAAAAAGTAAATGAGACTAATAAAAAACAGAAAGAAGTAGCTCTAAGTCCAATATTAATAATTACATTAAGTGTAATGGACTAACAATTCAATTAAAAAGTAGAGACTATCAGAATAGACAACAGGGCAAGGTGCAACTATATATGATTGTTAAAAGAGAGACACACTTTAAATGCAAAGACACAGATGGGTTGATAATAAGAGGATTGAAAACAACTTTATTTAAACAGGAATAAGCTAGAGAAAAATTATATTAGTACCAAATGAAATAGACATCAAGATGAGGATTACTACTAGAAATGAAAAGAAACAATAATAGAAGGAGAAATTCATCAGGCAGCTATCACATATATAACTGTATTTGCATAATAACAAAGCTTCGAATACATAAAGCAAAAACTGACAGAATTTAAGGAAGAAGTAGGCAAAGTCACAATCATAACTTGAGATTTTAACACCCTTCTAATAACTGATAGAACAATAAGGTACAAAAATTACTGACAAAATGGAAGATATGAACAAATCTGTCAACCATTCACTGATTTGTAGAGAAATATATCCATCAGTGGCAGAATACACATTCTGTCAAGCATTCACTAAAATATACCATATGATGGGTCATAAAACAAGCCAATACCTTTTAAAAAAATGAAATCTTACAAAAGTATATTCTCTGACAAGCAGAATTAAATTAGAAAAGCTCAGATTATTTGAAAATTGAATAGTATCCTTCCAAATAATACAAATTCAGTAAAAAAATCACAAGTGAGATGAGAAATATTTTAATTGAATGATAAAAATAAACATACTAAAATGTGTAGGATGCAACTAAAGAATTTGTTAAAGGGAAATTTGTAGCTGTAAAGGGTTATATTAGAAAAGAAAGGCTTATAGTCAATGATCTAAGCTTCCACCTTAAAGAGAAAAAAAGATGAGCAAAATACAGTTGATCCCAGCCGGGCGTGGCTCAGTGGTTGAGTGTTGGCTTAAGATCCAGGAGATCGAGGTTTGATTCCAGGTCAGGGCACATGCCTGGGTTGTGGGCTTGATCCCCAGTCGGGGGTGTGCAGGAGGCGGCCGATCAATTACTCTCTCTCTCATCACTGATGTTTCTATCTCTCTCCCTCTCCCTCCCTCTCTCTGATATCAATAAAGATATATTTTAAAAAATACAATAGAGACAAACCACTTTTTAAATATTTGTATTACCTGTCAAGAGTTTCCCTTTTTCATTTATAATATTTGTTATTTGTGCCTTCTCACTTTTTTTAATCAGCCTTGGCAAATGTTTATCAATTTCATTAGTCTTCTCTAAGAACCAATTTTTAGCTTTTTAATCTTCTCTGTTATATATTCATTTTTCATTTTATCAATTCTTCTTTCACCTTTATTATTTCCTTATCTCTGCCTTTGGCTAATTTTGATGTAATTTTTCCAATTTTTTAGGTTGGAGGATTTATCTTAATTTTGAAGCCTTTTTCATTTTTTGTATGTCAAGTTAAGGGTATAAAATTCCTTTTATGAACTGTTTAGTTACAACTCACATATGTTTGATATGTGGCTTCATTTTTCATTCAATTCCTAATGTTTTAAAATTTCCATTGTGGTTTCTTCTTTGACCCAAGGGTTATTTAGAAGTTTTTCCCCTAGTTACTGTTTCCTTAGTGATTTCTGTCTTTGGTCACTGTGCTCACATTCGTGGGCCTTTATTAAATTTCTCAGCCTCTTGGCCTCTTCCAGAATTGGCAGTTGATCCAAGGAGAATGCACCCCAGTGTAGAGCTCTTCTAAGATTTAACCTGGGAGTACGGGTCCTATGAAGCTATACAGCTGAAAAGATAAGCAAGTTCACCTGGAGGCCTTGACTGTATATATAAAAATAGAAACAAAACTGTGTGTGTGCATGTTGTGAATTGGTTTTGCCTACTATGTTCATCAGAGAATATTCCATAACTTTTGAGTTTACTTCATTAATATTTCATATGTGTTCTAAATTGTTTTTTTATTAAACATCTCAGTGTAATTTTGAGGGTAAAGAATGTATCCTGTTTATCAAATATATAGTCCCATTAGTTCTGGGAAATGGGGAAAAGGTAGACCACTTTGTTTCATTCTTTGAAACTAATTGTATAGTTATCTGTAGAGTTCATTGCATAGTTGGAAATGCTACATATCAATTTTACACATTATAAAATACACAACTATGTTAACAGATTTTCTATTTTTATATAGGATCCAAATGAAGATACAGAATGGAATGAAATTTTAAGAGATTTTGGCATTCTGCCTCCAAAAGAAGAGCCAAAAGATGAAATTGAAGAAATGGTTTTACGTTTGCAGAAAGAAGCAATGGGTATAGTTTTGTGTTTGGTGGGCTGGATGAAGGGGATAATACAGTTATTACAGTTATAGTTTATTTCATGAACTTAAAGGGAGGGAGGGCACTGGAAGTCATTTAATATGCCCCACCCATACTTTTGCTGATACCTTAAATTCCTAATTCATGTGTTGAAATTGATGTTAGTTAATAACAAAGCTGAAATGTCCTGGTACCTAACCTAGTGAGCTTTTTTTTTCTTTTTTTTTTCTCTCTACCATATTTCTCTATCTTGTGATTACCTTCTATTTTGATCATTCTATATAGTATGTATTATTTGTCAAGATTTCCTGGTACTTAGGGAAATCTAAAATTTGGGGTTCTAATTAATTAATTAATTAATTTATTTATTATTATTAATCCTAACATGAGGATATCTTTTTTATTGCTTTTCAGAGAGAGTGGAATGGGGGGGGCAGGGAGAGAGAGAGAAACATAGATGTGAGGGAGACACGTTGACTGGTTGCTTACTGCATGCGCCCGAACCTGGGGTAGGGAGCAAACTCAAAACCCAGGTATGTGCCCTTGACCGGTAATCGAACCTGCGACCCTTCGGTGCTCGGGAGATGCTCCAACCACTGAGACACACCAGGGCTAATTTATTTTTACCCCTACTTTTATATGTAGCCTGGTAGTTCTGTGAACTCTGAGGGAGTAATAACACTTCATACAAACCTGATGCAGTTAACCACAAAATAGCTTTATATATTACAGACACTGCAACATTAAAAAAGATAGCCTTGATCTCCATTTAGCTAATATTTCATTTTTTTCTAGATGTGACTATAAAGAAAAATTAATTTTTAAACAATTCAGTTGTCTACAATTTATTTTTAGTTAAACCATATGAAAAGATGACTCTTGCACAGTTGAAGGAAGCTGAAGATGAATTTGATGATGAAGATATGAGAGCTATTGAAACATATAGGTACAGTGACCCATTGGGATAATTTATGAGTTTTGGAACGAAGTATTGTAAGAATGACACTAAGATAAAGCCCTATTTTGTCTATAGAATTGATTAAAAATAACAACCAATTTTTAAATAAGATTTTAGAACTAACTCATATAAGGTGAAATTTTTACCTGATTTTTTTTTGCCTTTGCATAAATTAAAAACTATCCAATAATATACCACAGAACTTTATCAAGTGACATATGAGTAAAATGGAAAATATCAGTGAATGGCCAATAAAAAGAGAGCCATGACTTTCCTTTTAGCATGATGTCTGTCAATGGTTTCTATCATTTAATAATTAATTGCCAGTGATAAATTCTCTCAGAAATTAGAATAAGTGCATATATTACCCAACTTATCTTGATGCTAAAACCAGACAAAGAAATTATAAAAATGGTATGCTATATAAAAATATCTCTAATGAATGTAGGCACAAGTTTAAAAATATATATATTAGCAAGTTAAGTCTAGCAATGTTGAAAAAAGAACAATAAACCCTGAACTAGTAGGACTGGTCCTAGGAATGCAAGGTTGTTTTAACACAAAAAACAGTGAATTGGACTAGAAGCAGCATTAGTCAAGTAACAGTGAGCACACTTAGCACTCATAAAAATGGAACCAGTGTTCCTTGGAAAACTGCTTTATTCCATATCGCGAGTTGAGAAAGTACAATATGAGTCTTGAGCATCTTATGGTGCCAGCAAGTAAAGAAGTGCTAAATAATTTGAGTAGAAATTTCTCCAAAGAAGGTATACAAAGGGAAAATAAGCACATGGAAAGATGACCAACATCATTGGTCATTAAGGAATGCAAATCAAAACCACAGTGAGATGCCACTTCCCTCCCACTGGGGTGGTTGTAATGAAAAAGACAGGCAGTAACAAACGCACGTGGAGAAATTGGAGCCCTCACACATTGCTGGTGGGGATGCGAAATGGTACACTGCTTTGAACAACAGTCGGCAATTTCCTTAAATGTTAAGCGTATAATTACCATATAATCCAGCAATTCATATGTGTGCGTGTGTGTCCAAGAGAACTGAAAATACAAACATGTACATGAATGTTCATAGTAACATTATCACAGTAGCCAAAAAGTACAAGGAACTTGAATGTCCATCAGCTGGTGAGTGAATAAACAACATGTGGTACATCCCTACAATGGAATTTTTTTCAGCCATGAAAAGGCATGATGTTCTGATGCATGCTGCCACAGGATTGAACCTTGAAAATAATATGCCAAGTGAAAGAAACCAGTGACAAAAGGTCATATTTTATATGATTCTATTTATATGAAATGTCCAGGGTAAGATATCCACAGACAGAAAACAGATTAATTGTCATGGCCTGGGAAGGGAAGCAGGGAGAAACTGCTAATGGATATGGGGTTACTTTTGGGGCAATAAAAATATTCTGGAATTAGATAGTGGTGATATATGCACAACTTTGTGAATATTTTCAAAATCACCGAATTGTATACTTTACACAGTTGAATTTTATTGTATAAGAATTAAATTACAATTAAAAACTGAAGATTGTGGAAGAACTGGAACTCTCATATGACCACTTTGGAAAATAGTTCAGCAATCTCTTATAAAGTTACATATGCATTTAACATGTAACCCAGCAGTGTAAGCTCCTGGATATTTCCCTTGAGAGAACTGAAGATATATGTCAATACAAAGATTTGTATGTGAATTTTCATAATACCCAGAAACTGTAAACAATACAGAACTCCATCAATATGGTAAATGACTATGAGGTAAATGAATAAACAAGTTGTAGTACATTCATGAAATAGAATACTATTTTGTAGAATAGTAAACAAACTACTGATACACACAATAGCTAGTGAAAAGAACTCAGTGGGCCAGGACAACAACGTGGTGATTGCTGGGGGAGAGGATGAGTGGAGGTGAAAGAGGGTATGAGGGAATAAATGGTGATGGAAAAAAATTTAATTTAAAAACAACAACAACATTATACTGAGTGAAAGGAGCCAGACACAGGAGAGTATTTGATATATGATCATATATCATTTAAAAATTAGATTTTTTTAATGGAAATACAATTTCAAAATCTACTCAATAAGAGATAGAAATGCATAATTGGAAAGATAGCCTGCTTCCTAAAATTTGTTCTATAGCTGATTTTTCTCTACTTTCAAAGCACAGATAATCCCTATATTTTTATAAAGATGGAATGCTTATTAAGTTATTGCATATAACATAGTTATTGATAACATAATTTTATTATCACAATAGACAAGGCTAGTACCGACAGGATATAATGGGCTCACAGTTCTTAAGTTGGTTAGCCAAAATAATCACCTAGCATTGTTACTTAGGTTTCTTGTGTGAATTGACTTCATGATAATGTAATCAGCAAAATTTAGGCTGTGAGGAATTTTGAACAAGCACTCTAGTTTTCATCAACAAAGAAATTGCTAGGGGTAAAAATAGATGGAAAAGAATCTGGATTAAATGAGATTTAAGAGATATGATAACCACTTGTATAAATCTAATTGGATCCTCATTTGAATAAACAAATTTTTAAAAATGGAGACAGTACTTAATGCCACTGAACTACATGCTTAAAAATGGTTAACATGGACCTCTCCCAAGAAGGCATACGAACAGCCAATAGATATATGAAAAGATGTTCAACCTCTGTAGCAATTAGGGAAATGCAAATCAAAACTACAATGAGAGACCACCTCACACCTGTTAGAGTGGCTGCTGTCAACAAGACAGGTAATAACAGGTGCTGGAGAGGCTGTGGGGGAAAGGGGGCCTCCCTCACTGTGGTGGGAATGTGGACTGGTACAGCCACTGTGGAAAGCAGTCTGGAGTCTCCTCAAAAAATTGAGAAGAGTTACCATATAACTCAGCAATCCCTCTCCTGGGCACATGCCCGAAAAACTCAAAAACATGTATTCGCAAAGATATATGCACCCCTATGTTCACTGCAGCATAATTCACAGTGGCCAAGACATGGAGACAACCAAAGTGTCCTGCGATAGAGGACTGGATAGAGAAGATGTGGGACATGTACTCAGTGGAACCCTACTCAGCCACAAGAGAGTATGAAACTGCCATTTGCAACAACATGGATGGACCCTGAGAATATGCTGAGCGAAATAAGTCAGTCAGCAAAAGCTAAGAACCGTATGATTTTACTCATATGCAGGATATAAAACTGAAACTCATGGACACAGACAGCAGTGTGGTGGTTGCCAGAGAGAAGGGAGTAGGGGGTGAAGGGGGTCTTAATATATGGTGACGGGAGGAGATACGACTTTGGGTGGTGGCACACAGAGCGAATACAGATCTTGTAATATAGAAACCCACACCTGAAATCTATATGTTCATATTAACCATAGTCACCCCAAAAAATGTAATGAAGTGTTATAAAAAATGGTTAACATGCTAAATTTTTAAAAATTTATGTTTATTGTTGAAAGCATTATAGATGTTCCCCTTTTTCCCCCCATTGATCTTCTCCACCCTGCATCTCCCCCCCCCCCAGGCCTTTCCCATACTATTGTCTGCGTCCAACATGGTAAATTTTATGTTTTGTATATTTTACCACATAAAAGTTTTTAAATGGAGAGAATAGGATTATTTGTGTAATACCTGAATATATTAAGGAATTATTGTTTTAGATGTGATTATGCCATGTGAATTAAAAATTTAAAGTATCTTTTAGAGATATATAATGAAATATTTATAGATGAAATGATAATGATATATTTGCTTCAGAATGGCCCTTGAGATAAGGAGTCGATGGGGATAGAGAAGAAAGAAGATAGGCCATGAATAGAAATTATTGACAGAAGATGCATATATCTGGGGTCTCTTTAGTTTTATTTATATTAATAACTACCCATAACATAAAGCTTAAAATGTTAAGCTTATATTCCTGAGTCCAGCACCAATAGTAATATTCAGTAAGTTTGGGTTGGGTCTCAGGAATATGCCCATGTATGGAACCTGCCATACCCAAGTAGTATTCATACAGGATGTCCACATGCCTCAACTTGAAAACATTGCTTTAAACCAGTATCACTTTTGACACATAGTTGCAAAAATCTTCAAAAGAGCATTAGCAAATAAAAGAATATATTAAAATAATCATAGGTAGTGACTAATTAGGGTTTATTCAAGGAATGCAAGGATTATTTAATGGTAGCAAACCTACTGATATAATCATTTATGTCAACAGAACTTAAGATAATGCTAACTGCTATAACAACTACAAAATCTCAGTGGTTTCACAGAGGAAACTTCCTCACTCACAGATGATGTTTGTCCAACAATTGTCCTGAGCAGCTCTCCTCCAGGTGATGGCTAAGTATCTGGGCTCTTTTCTTTAGTAGTGACATCATCTCAGAATCCTTTACTTCTGGCCTTGTGGACTAGGGAGACAGTGTGAAGGGTAGCGTGGGACATTTCAGGGAGGGGTTATAGAAATACACATGCACTTTCACTTGTGTGGTATTGGGCATAATCCTGTCTCATGGCCCTAATCTGACTGCAATGGAAGCTGGCAAATGTAATCTTCCCAAGACCTCTGCAAGAGGAAGCTTTGCTGATTGATGGTCACTGACCAGTCTCTGCCACAGAGATTAAAGAGTAGCACTATACATAGAAGTTATTTCACTTGTATATTCCACATCAAAAGTCCAATTCTGCCACTAAATTATGGCATTATTTCCATATCTGCTGTCACTTTTGACCTAAGGAAAAAGGAACCTGTAGCCTTTCAAAATTTGACTTGATCTTAAGATAAACTTCTGTAGTTACCTTGATAGTGCTGATTTAAAGCAAATTTTCCATTTAAAGCCAAAACAAAACAGCAACAAAAATATTTTCAAGACTTTTTTTTTTAAAAGCAGTTTTAGATTCATAGCAAAATTGAATGAAAGGTATAGAGATTTCCAGGATACTTTCCCCCCACATATATAGCAAGTGGCCTCCATTATCAACATCCCCTGCAAGAGTGATATATTGGTTATAATTGATGAACCTACATCAATATATCATAATCACCCAAAGTTGATAGTGTACATTACACTTCATTCTTGGTGTACATTCTATGGGTTTGGGAAAATGCATGATAACATGTATCCATCATTATGCATCATAGAAAGTATTTTCAGTGCCCTGAATATCCTCTGCGCTTTGCCTATTCATCCCTCCCTGTTGCCAATCCCTGGCAACCACTGATCTTTTTAGTATCTCCATAGTTTTGCTTTTTCCTGATTGTTTTATATAGTTGGGATCATACAGTAGCCTTCTCAGGTTGGCTTCTTTCATTCTTTCACAACATGCATTTAAGTTTCCTTGATGTCTTTTCATGGAAAGGTCATTCCTTTTTAACATTGAGTAATATTCCATTATTGGATGTACCACAATTTATTTATCATTTACCTACTGAAGGATATCTTGGTTACTTCTAAGTTTTGGCAGTGATGAATAATGCTGTTATAAACATCTGTGAGCAGGTTTTTATGTGGACATAAATTTTCAACTCCCTTCTACTAAGAAGCACAATAGCTGAATCATATGGTAAGAGTGTGTTCAGTTTTATAAGAAATGTTCAAACTGTCTTCCAAAAGCTGTACCATTTTGCATTCGTACCACCAATGAATGAGAGTTCTTGTTGCTTCGCATCCTGTCTGGTGTTTGGTGGTGTCAGTGTTCCAGATTTTGTCCATTCTGTTAGGTGTGTAGTGGCCTCTTGTTGTTTTAATTTGCATTTTCCTGAAGACATAGATGTGGAGCATCCTTTCATATGCTTATTTGTCATCTGTATATCTTCTTTTGTGAGGTATCTGTTATCTCTTTGGCCCATTTTTAAGTCAGATTTTTTTTCTTGTTGTTGTATTTTTAGAGTTTTCCTAAATTAAGGATAATAGTCCTTAATCAGATGTGTCTTTTGCAATTTTCTGCCAGTAACTGCTAAGGAAATAGGTTCCTAGAGAGAACAGTTGTTACAGCAGTTTTCTGATCCCCAGAGAGTTTGATTCCAGGGCACAGTTGGAACAGTAGCCCCATATTTCCCAAGTTTCTGGATTGTAGCAGAGAGCTTGTTCCCTCGGCAGGCCAACTTTGTGGTGTTGTTCAGGGAGCCCTTCTGGTAGCCAAGTTTAGAGCCTCCTTCTTTCCACTGAGTTTGTAAAGCACTTAATTTCACAGATTAAGCTTCTTGCTGCTTAAAATAGCTAGAGGGCTTTCTGCTTATGCAACTGAGTCCCAACTGGTGTGATTGTTGGGTGTAAAATGCAGGCTGCGAAGCACTAAGTCACTTCCTGGTGGCAAAACAACCCAGGCCTTTCTGTCTCGCTGCCAATTGCACTGAAGTTGCAGAGAACAGTGAGGAAGGAGGGGAGCTGATGGTCGCACCGCTAAGGAGGGCATGGTGCCGCTGTGGGAACAAAAACTTTCTGAAATTTTTGAAAGAGATTAAGCCAGTGAGATCGAATTGAGGAATTTGATGTTAAATACTCAATGCAAACAAAATTCAGCTCCCAAAAGATCTTTGGAGTAGCTAGCTTCTGAATATGTGGGTGAGTAGAGGGAAAACAGGACTTCAGTTTGAGAATTGTGGGAGGGCCCTAGACGTGGATTGTTGTCCTTGGCTTTCTCCTCTAGGCTTCATTCTGCTTGGATCACTTCTTATGTAGAGTGGCTTTACCTGACATGCTTCTAATTTGTGAAATAAGAACAGAGTGTTTTAAAATATACCCAGGATTCTGTATTTATTCAGGTATAGTAAAGCCAACAGATCAGGGGATAATTGCTATTGAAAAGATAGCTAAGCAGATTTAGGACTGGCTAGTTTAAGTAATTTTGGCCGGCTGGGGGCTACAGTGGCTGTCTCTAGTTGTTTGGTACCTGGCCCAGGGATAAATAGGGCAGAGGGACAGTGGCTCAGAGGTGATTGAGGGATTGGGCTCTGGACTGGTTGGTTTGCATTTGAGAAATTTGCTCTCCAGAAAGAGGTTGCTATCTTTTGGAATTTGGAGGGGCAGCCTGTCCAGGATCAGCAAGACCCCAGATGCCAGAGCATCAAGAATACAGAAAATATAGTTAAAACACAGAAAGAAGGGAAGTAAGTATTCCCAAGATAACCTAGAGATATTGAATCAGTAACTTTTAAGAAACTTGCACATGCATCAGAAACCATTTGGATCTGCTTCATGGATCCAAGCGTTCAACAGCTGAATCAGAGTACGTAAGTTTTGAGAGTTTTAGGAAAGTTTTAAGGCTCCCTGTGGATGAATACTAGGTAACATGGAATGCTCACTGTGTGCTAGGTACCATCCTAAGAAATTTCCCTCTATTATTTCATTTAATTCCCAACAATCCCATGCAAGTAGGTATTAGTATTATTTCCATTGCAGTTGGGGAAACTGAAACTTAGAGAGATCAAATAACTTGCCCAAGTTCATGCTGCTGGTAAGTGGGAACGGTATTTAAACCCAGTTTAGTCTGACCTTAGAATTTGCACTCGGCGTTCTTCTCTATCACCTCTCTCTACCTGCAATAAATTTTATAACAAGTAATTATACATATTCACAAAGGCTTTGGACTGAAGGTCAGCTTAGCATGATAGTTAAGAGCATGTAATGGGGATAATAATAGTATTAACTTTATAAAGTTTTTGCAAGGGTTAGTTTATGCAATGCCCTTAGAGCAGTGCCTGGTAACATAATAAGCACTCTATAAATGTTAGAATAATAATACCATTATTATGATTATTATATATTCTCTCTTAATAAGTATTTAACCTGTATATAAGAATTTGTTGGTTCGGTGCCTAAATAAACTCTCTATAGCTATGATTAAGACCTAGTCTTAAATAAAAATAACAGTCAGTAGCTAACATTTTACTTGCAAGACCCGTAACACAAATTCCCATATAAACAGAGAAATTGGCATTGTAATACCATTAATAGTTATTCTGTCATTTTGTTGTTGTTAACCTTTACTCGAGGATAATTTTTCCATTGATTTTTAGAGAGTGGAAGGGAGGGAAATGGGGGAGGAGAGAGGGAGGGAGGGAGGGAGGGAGAAAGAAACATTGATCTGAGAGAGGCTGCCTCCCACATTCGCCCCAACCAGGGCAGAGATCCTGCAACCAGGTACATGCCTTTGTCTGGGAATTGATCCCTTGGTCCCCTTGGCCCCTTGGTCCATGGGCCAACACTCTAACCACTGAGTAAACCAGCTAGGGCTATTCTATCATGTTTTAAAGTGTTTGACATATCCTAGCTTTACATTCATTGCCCTAAATTGTCACAGTGCATGAGAATGACCTTATGAATATAACAGATTTCTTAGGTAATTGTATTTCATTTTTTAATTAGAGAAAAGCGGTTACAGGAATGGAAAGCTCTTAAGAAAAAACAAAAATTTGGGGAGTTGAGAGAAATTTCTGGAAATCAGTATGTGAATGAAGTCACAAATGCAGACAAAGATGTATGGGTTATAATTCATCTATACAGATCAAGGTAATTACCATTGTTTTTGTAAAATATTAATATACTAATGTTTACGATACATTACGATTTCTGGCTTTAAGGGTTTAAAAAGCACATAACGAGTACTCACCAAAAGGAAATATGCATCTATATGTACATATATGTAGAGACTCAGGAGCTTCAGGGATTAAATTAGGTATTTTAATATATTTTCATGTCTAATTTAAAGAGCTTGTCACACTTTTTAGAAAATATAAGCAACCTTTGGCAGTTAATTTAAATAAAACTTGTGGAAAATTTCAAACATGGAAATAAGGATACAACAAGCCCCTAAATACTATCAGGTAGACTCAGCAGGGCACGCTGTGCTGTGTTTGTATTGTGTGTGCACGCGCGCGCGTTTGCAGAACAAGTTAGAAGTAAGTTACACACAGCATGACAGTTTTATCTTAAGTACTTCAGCATGCATTTTCAAAATAAGGGCAGTTTTCTGTATAACCACAATACCATTTCCCCTTCTAACAGTAACATTTTCTCACCTAACAAAATTAACAGTAATTCCTAATAGCATCTAATATCCCGTACTTTCTTAAAATTTCTCAACTGACTTCAAACTGTCTCTTACAAATACATATATTTTTGAACAGGATCCAATCAAGGGTCAGTCAGTGCATTTGGATATACCATATCTCTTGTCTCTTTAACAGAACAATTTCCTTGCACCCCCGCCCCCAGTTAATTTTAGAGTGCCCAATTATACTAAGTATAATCCATATGCCCCCCTGTTCATCAGCCTGGTGTAATGATAACTGGGAAGAGTGGGCTTTTCCCCAACCCTGTGCCAAAGAGGAGCTGCAGCTCCCATAGTTTCACAAATCTCTCCTAGAAACAGCGCCTCTAGAGTTGGGTCCCAGGCCCTCTGGCTGGGCTCCAAGCCAATCCAGAAACTGAGGCCATGACAGCAGCCCTCCTTGTCCCTATTTTATTGTCTGAATAAAAAATGTCTTCTCTCTTCATAGAAGAGAAATTCTGTACATAGCAGCAACTTATGCAAATTAGAGCCCAGCTGTTTACCAGCTCACCAGTTCCTCAGAGAAATTTTGATAGGAATCATACCCCATAAAAGAAGACATTATTTTTACTATCACTAAAATGCTTGGTAAATAATAATTTTAGTAGTTTAAAGTCTTAAAAATAATCATTTCCCATTTATCCTATCCCACTTATCTGGCTAAACCAATTGGAGATTTGCTGATTTTGGTTCTTCACAAATAAGGATGTGAAACAGCAATATCTCCAATACTAGGATTTGTGTGTCACAAATGTTATGTACTGAAGTGGTGCACTGCATGCCTTTTCTGAGACCCATTATGAGAAGCAGAATAGGTGTTGGTTCTGAATTACCATACTCTGGTATAAAATTATTTTAATGGTTATTTCTAGATAAATTACCAATTTTGACCAGTTTTGACCAATTTTCAAAAACTCATAGAAGAGGTTGAATGCATTTTAGTCTCCAGGTTTTACAAACTGTCATATGCTTTGATGGACTTAAAGAGTAAGGATTCATTTTTATAATATATGAAACATTTGTGAACCCAGAAGGTTTTGGGGGCAATCTAAGAAAGTTATATAA
The DNA here is from genome assembly GCF_054644295.1 of Miniopterus natalensis. Classification (NCBI taxonomy): domain Eukaryota; kingdom Metazoa; phylum Chordata; class Mammalia; order Chiroptera; family Miniopteridae; genus Miniopterus; species Miniopterus natalensis. The sequence continues at coordinate 171,584,831 of NC_142081.1, forward strand.
AATATTAGTTTTCTTGACATTAAGGAAATGCATTCTTGTGTCAGTATAAAACATACACTTTAAGAAAATTAATCTATAATCAAATTTGTAAAATGGGAAAAAAATTATTTGTGTTACATTCTCTATAAAGTCTAGTTTTTAATAATGGATTTACTCATAACGTTTACTAATAACTTTCATATTGAAAAGTGAAGTATAACTATTAAGTTTGTATTTCTAGCTGCCTTTTATAGGAGGGTAAGAGTTTGATTTTTTACTAGGTTCCTAAGTTTTATAATTTTAATATTCTGTTGCCACTAAATTTATAGAACTGGGCCCATTCTTCATCTAAGTGAATGTTCAGCCTGCTTAGGGTACCTTAGAGGAGTTTAAGTAACCTGGGCTGATGAGCCTGGTAGCTCAGCTTAATGTTAGCTTTGTTTCTGATTTTATTCAATCTTACACCTGTGCCCAAATTTTGATTTAGGGGTGGGGCGTCTATATTATTCTTATATTGCCTAGATCCTAGGTCGATGCTCAATCTCTGAGCCACGCCCAGCCGGGCTCCAACTGCATATTTTGAACCTCACATACCATAACTAGGCTCTTAACTTCTCTGATGTCAGAGGTCTCATTATTTTATAATTCTTACTGAGTTTAATTCTGGCCCCTGAACCCCAAATCCAGATTTGTTCCCCTACACTTGCTGTTGTAACTATTTTCAAGCAACTGCTTCCTCCCTGCATCACAACCTGTTAAGCCATGCTCTCTTAATTCCATACTCTTCACTGTCACTACCAATGCTCACCTGCCTTCTGCCATTCACACCACCCACCTCATAAGTGTCTATTACACCACTGACTCAGCTCTCATTCTGACTGTAATGATAAAATTAATCTAAATTAGATATTAGTGGATTCAGTTCACCTATTTGAAGAAACCTGAAACTTATAAAGTCAATTTATGTCATTGTTTATATTGGAAAATTGATATTTAAGTTAGGTAGTACATACTTTCTAAATATTACTTTTAGTAGGCCACCTACTAAAATAAAGCAGTGTCTACATTTGTAGCATGTTATAATTATCAAAAGAAATGGTGTATATATATATATATATATATATATATATTCTGAAATGTAAATGAAACATAATTATTTAACTTATTTTTGTTAGCTTCTTGCTAACAAAATTGATAACATCACCTAGTATACTAGAGGAAGACAATTAAATATAGTAATAATGAAGTCTTTTAGGTGCTACAGTTGAATTCTATAGAGTAGATTAAAGGCACTGAAGAGGGAGTATTAAGTTCTACCCTGAGAGGAAGGAAGTATGGAACTTTCTATAGAGTAAATAATTCTTGGTATAGGCCTCAAAAAATAAGAAAAGATCCCCCAAGTTTACAGAGTTGGAGGAAGGAGACAGGCTGAACTGGGTATTTTAGATGGAGTGTACAACTTGAACAAAGGTACAGAAATAAGAGACACCATCTTGCTTTGGAGTGCTTTGAATAATATGACAGCCAGCATAGAATAATGCTGGAGAGAGAGGCAGAATCCAGACCAGGGAGAACCTTGAAAGCTGTATAAAGCTCACACTTTATTCTGAAGTGAATGAGCCATTGAAAGATTTTAAGCTTGAGGGAAGGGCAGTTGTTACACATGAGATTTTCATACTGAGCTCCCTTTGTCAGCAGGGTCAAGGATGAATTTGGAGAACCAAGCCTGGAAACAGATCATTTAGCTCAGATAAGAAAGGAAAGGAGTAAGGCAATGGAGAAAGAGAGGAGAGGCTGAGTATGAAATTAGAAGGTAGAAGCAATCTAAGCAATATTCTATTACTGATTAGATGTTGTAGAAGAAAGGGAGATTTTTGGCCTGAGTGCAAGACTAAGAAAATACAGAAGACAATGCATTATGGTAGAGTTTAAATGAGAAAAGCTATGGAGAACTCCAATGAGCAGGCCATGGGCCAATATCAAGATAAGTAAATGATTGTATTTTGTATATGTCAGATGAAGATAAAAAAAAGATTTTTTTGTGTGAGTAATTCTCTGCTTTGACTTTTTTTTCAACCTTTTGACCTTCCCTCATGGGACTCTCCCAACCCCCCTCCTCCACCTCTGGCAACCACCAATCTGTTTTTTTGGTATCTGTGACCTTCTTTTTTGTTGTTCTTGTAGGTTCCATATTTAAGAGAGATCATAAGGTATTTGTCTATCTTTCATACAGCACAAAGCCCTCAAGGTTTATCCATGTTGTTGCAAATGGAAAAAATCATTCTTTTTTTTATGGCTGAATAATATTACCATATATATATATATATATGGCACAGTTTCTTTATCCATTAATCAACTGATGGACACTTAGGTTGTTTCCATATCTTGGCTATTGTAAATAATGCTCCAATGAACATAGGGGTACATTTTTTAGTTAGTTTTTTCATTTTCTCTAGATAAATACCCAGAAGTGGAATTGCTGAATCATATAGTAGCTCTGTTTCTAATTTATGAGGAACCTCCATACTGTTTTCCATGGTGACTGCACCAAATTACATTCCCACTAACATGGTTTCCTACGTCCTTGTCAACACTTGTTATTTCATAACAGCCATTCAAACAGGTGTGAAGTGATTACTCATCGTGGTTTTTATTTGCATTTCTTTGATGATTAATGATGTCGAACATCTTTTCATGTACTTGTTGGACATCTGTATGTTGTCTTTGGAAAAAATGTCTATTTACATCTTGGGCCCACTTTTTTTTTATTGTTTGGTGTTTTGCTATTGAATTGTATGAGTCCTTTATATATTTTGGATATTGGCCCCTTATCAGATACTCAACTTGCAAATATTTTCTCCCATTCAGTCGATTACCTTTTCATTTTGTTGATGGTTCTTTTGCTTTGCTTTTTAGTATGATATAGTCCCATTTATTTATTTATTTATTTATTTATTTATTTATTTATTTATTTATTTATTTATTTATTTATTTTATTGCTTTTGCTTCTGGTTTTAGGTTTAAAAAATCATTGCCAAGATCCATGTCAAAGAGCTTACTGCCTGTGTTTTCTTCTGGGAGTTCTGTGGTTTCAGGTCTTATGTTCAAGTCTTTAATCCATTTTGAGTTCATTTTTGTCTATGGTGTAAGATAGTGGTCAAGTGTCATTCTTTTGCATGCGGCTATCCAGTTTTTCCAACACCATTTATTGAACAGATTGTCTTTTCTCCATTGTATATTCTTTGCTGACTCTTCTGTCATAAAATAATAGGCCATATATGTATGGGTTTAATTCTGGGCTCTCTATTCTGTTCCACTGACCTATGTGCCTGTTTTTTGGCCAATACCACATGGTTTTAATTACTGTAGCTTTGTGGTATAGTTTCAAATCAGGGAGTGTGATGCCTCTTGCTTTGTTCTTTCTCAAGATTGCTTTGGCTATTCAGGTATTTTTTGTGGTTCTGTACAAATATTAGGATTATTTGTTCTATTTCTTTGAAAAATGCCATTGGAATTTTGATAGGGATTGCACTGAATCTTTAGATTGCTTTGGGTAGTATGGACATTTTAACAATATTGATTCTTCCAATCCATGAGCATGGAATATCTTTCCATTTATTTGTTTTTTTCTGCCATTTCTTTCATTAATGTCCTATAGTGTTCAATACATAGGTCTTTCACCTCCTTGGTTAAATTTATTCCTAGGTATTCTATTCTTTTTAATGCAATTATATATGATATTGTTTTCTTTATCTTTCTGATAGTTTGTTAGTGTATAAAAATGCAACAGATTTTTATATATTGATTTTTGTATCTTTCAACTTTACTCAATTTGTTTTTTAGTTCGTACAGTTTTTTGATGGAGTCTTTTGGGTTTTCTATATATAATATGTCATTTGCAAATGGTGACAGTTCTACTTCTTTCTTTCCAATTTGGATGCCTTTTATTTCTTTTTCTTGCCTAATTGCTCTGGTTAGGACTTCCAACAGTATGCTGAATAAAAGTGAGAGTGAATATCCTTGTCTTGTTCCTGATTTTAGAGGAAAGGCTTTCAGCTTTTCACAGCTGAGTAGGATGTTAGCTGTGGGCTTGTCATATATGGCCTTTATTATGTTGAAGTACTTTTTCTCTGTACCCACTTTGTTGAAATTTATGAAACAAGTTTAGCAAAAATGTATTGAGAATAAAAGCCAGAAACTGATAAAGATAAACCAAACAATATATATAAATATAATTCCTCTCCCAAATATTGATTAGAACTTAGTGCATTTTCATTGATTTCCATTGTCAGGGTTTGTATAAATGGAGCAAGAACTCAAATGCATGCAAGGCAATTTGAGTGCAGAAATCTGTACTTTCCCCTGATTATTTACATTTGTCTGGCCCACATCTAAACATCATTTTTTTCTTAGTAACTAACCTTTATCAAGTTTTTCTAAAGCTTGCATTTGATTTTCACAAGAACTGCAATGGTTTTTCTTGTCCCACTTTCGTTTATTTGTTAATTATAATAAAATGTGCAATTTTCAAATTATAATAAAATGCACAAACAGGTGTAGAGAGAAAAAGCACACAAACGTCCAGAAGGGTCTTCATCTGCCTAGAGCATGTAGCATGCCCTGGCAAGAGTCACTCAGTTAAGAGAGCTTGATTTATTGGGTGTGACAGGTTTTAGGAGGTGAGAATACTAAAAGGGAATAGGATGCTTCTATGGTATCATGAAAGAGGCCAATTAAACATTATATATATTTTTTGAAAAGACATACAAAGCAGTACAAGAGAAAAAAATACTAATTGGTCTGTTCAAAGCAGCTTTCCCTGATTGACAGAGATCACACTAATCTTTCTCTCCTCATACACTGTTATATACCATATGAATGATGAGGAATGAATACAAGGACAAAGGAAGGCTGTACTTCTATCAAATTGAGGTTTATTAAAAGAAAATAGAAGAGAAAGATTAGGCTTCTTTTTCTTTTGGTTAAGAGAGGAGAGGAGATGAAGTTCATTAGCTGTTTACATAAAAATGGATAAGATTGCCCAGAAAATGTGTCTGGAGTGAGAAGAGGGTCTAGGACACAGTAACAAGGAACATATACATTTGAGGCATAGATAGGAGAAGGCAGTCAAAGCAATAAAAAGGAAATTAATAGAAAGTATTTCCACAGGAGCCAAAATAAGAGAGCCTTTCAAGAAGGGAAGTGAACAGGACATAGAGATTTCCATTTCCTTTTTCATCTGGGTTGTGAACAGGAGAGAGAGTAGTTATTACGAGGGGACAGATAGTTATAAGGGACTTTTAAAAAATTTACTAACTTGAATATGTTTATGCAAAGTGGAAAAGGAAAGATTGAGAAAACAGGAAAGGAGGAAAGCAGAATAACAGAGAAAAGTCCCATAGGAAATGGAAGAAGTATGAGATAAAGTAGCTTTGCAACATTTTAATAAAGCTGTGAGTGACTGATAGACTGGGAGAAAAGGGACCAATCAAAGAATCGAAGTCATGGGAGTTAGGTGGCAAAGCAGGAAGAATCGCACAGTTTGGTCACACTTCCAATTTTAAATTTCCAATGAGGAATAGTTCTGAATTGTGGGGAACAGGATGTGGCTGGAGTGGGATGTCGAGGAAAAGTGTGGGTGATCTTTGTTAGAGTCAAGAAATACAAGGAAGTTTGAGATAAGGAATTTTGGATTTGATAATCTCATGTGAAAATAAACCTGTGATGGTGACAAGAGCTGGGATCCCCTTTCTTTTAACTCTGAACTGCCACAGGTTCCCTAGAAGTGTCATTTATTTTTTTTCTCTCTCCTATGTCTTACAAACTAGGAACTGGCTTGATTAAATTGATGCTAAGTCAGATGTGGTTAGCCTTAGTTAGGCATCAAGTTCCCTTGGTAGCAAACTTTATTCCCAGGTTATAATGGTGTTTGTAATGAAAATCAGAGGACTCTACAGTTTGTCATTACTCAAGGTAACAATAGAGATGATATTGATATGTTCTTAGGTATTATTAAAAGAATATGTAAAGATATATTTTTCTTATAGAGATGTTTCACTTATTTTATTAGACTGAGATGAGTAGTTTGTTTTTTAAAGATATTGTATGTACTATTTCTCTTTTTAGCATTCCAATGTGTTTGTTGGTTAACCAGCATCTTAGTCTTCTAGCAAGAAAGTTTCCAGAAACTAAATTTGTTAAAGCCATCGTGAATAGCTGCATTCAACACTACCATGACAATTGTTTACCAACAATTTTTGTTTATAAAAACGGTCAGATAGAAGGCAAATTCATTGGAATTATAGAATGCGGAGGGATAAATCTCAAGCTAGAAGGTAATGATGTTATTTTAAAAATTTGTCTGTAAAAAAAGAGGTGAAAACTTCACTAAATTAACAAATATCATGAAAGTTTAATTCCATCAGACATAAGGTTTTTTCCCTTTTCTTCCAGTCTCTTTTTGTATGCCTCCAGATTAATTTCCTACAATAATACTTTTATCCTAGCACCCATTTGCTTAAATCCTTATTGGTTCCTTGCCTCAAATAAGTTAAAAATTCAGAATTTTCTGCCTGAGAATTTCAGACCACTTATCTAACTATATTTCTCAATGCTTTCTTGTTTCTGTGCCACCAGGCTGGTCTTCAGCCACTACCCGGGACACTCTAGTTTGTTCCTTTATACTTTGTTTCATACTCTTTCGCTGTATCCCAAATACCCTACTCTTCTTTATTCCTGATTCCAAATCCTATTCCTTCATGGGTCTCCCAGTTTTCCATTTATCCCATGATATGATTTTGGACCAATTCATTATCTGCCTTCCTGTTCTCTACTAAATTTCTATAGCATATATTCCCTATAAAACTTACTTTCACTTATCCACATTCTATCTGATTTTGTTGGTTAATTAATTCCCTTTGAACTTTGTCTTCCTAACAGGTGTAAGTGCCATCCCTCCTATCATTTTCTTTTTCATAGTACATAAAACATTTTTACCTTCTTTAATGATTTTTACTTCCTGACCTAGTTTTGATGCCATATCCTTTATCAAGGATTAATTTCATATTATAAAAATCTTTTTCTTACCGTCATGTTAAAGCCATTGTGAATAGTTCTTCTTAACAGCTAGTTTATCTACTCTTTTGTTCCCTTAAGACTTTTTGGCCTTACTGGTACCTCCAGTACTTTAATTGTTCCAGAATTACTCTCTTCCCTTCTCCTAGTCTCTAAGGCCCTCTTTGTTTTATTACCCTGTTTTTTCAGCTTGGACCTCATTTCTTTATTAAAAATTTTTTTTCAATAATAGGAAAAACAATAATGTAGCAATCATTCATGTAATTACCAAAAATAACAAATGTGAACATTTGTTCATGTTTGCTTCAGCTATTTTTTTAAATTGCTGAAATAAACATTACAGATATAGTTGAAGTTACTTACATTTCCATTCCTAGTACCATTCCCCTCTCTTCCTCCCTAGAGGCAATCACTATCATGAATAATGTGTTATCTGGTCCATGCTCTTTTATTAGTTTGTTAAAAAAATTTTAAATTGTCATAAAATACACATAATATGAAATTTACCATCTTAAACATTTTTAAATATATAATGCAGTATTATTAACTATAATTACCATGGTGAACATTACATATCCAGAACTTTATTTTATAAATAAATAAATAATTTAACCATTTTAAAGTATATAGGTCAGTGGAGTTATGTGCATCCACATTGTTTGCTGCCACCACCATTATCCATCTCTAGAACACTTTCATCTTGCATAACTGAAACTCTATACCAATTAAACAATAACTCCCCATTCCCCTCTCTCTCTAGCCCCTGACCATTACCATTCTACTTCCTGACTCTATGAACTTGACTACTCTCAATATCTCATATAAGTGAATCGTACAGTATTTGTTCTTTTGTGACCGACTTATTTCACATAACATAATGTCCTCAAGGTTCTTCCATGTTGTAGCATGTATAGGGTTCCTTCCTTTTTAAGGCTGCATAATATTCCATTGTATGTTTATACCATATTTTGTTTACTCATTTATCTGTTGGTGGATGCTTGGGTTGATTCTGTCTTTTGGCTATTGAGAATAATGCTGCTATGAACATAATGTACAAATAATCAGTTCTAGCCCGGCATCAACCTAGGATCCAGGAGATCGAGGTTCGATTCCCGGTCAGTAGTGTGTGAGAGGCAGCCGACCAATGACTCTCTCATCATTGATGTTCCTATCTCTCTCTCTCCCCCTCCTTTCCTCTCTCTGAAATCAATAAAGATATGTTTAAAAAAAAAAAAAATCAGTTCTAGTCCCTGCTTTTAATTCTTTTGGGTATAAACTTGGAAGTAGAATTGCTGAATCATATGGTAATTCTATTTTAATTTTTTGAGCAACAGCATACTCTTTTCACACTAGCTGTACCATTTTATATTCCCACCAACAGTGTATAAGAATTTCAGTTTCCCCACATTCTCTCCAACACTTGTTATTTTCTGTTCATTTTTAAAAATAGTAACCATCTTAATGTGTGTGAGGTGTTTTTCCCACTGATTTTTAATGTTTCCTATGTTATTTTTTATGGTTCAAAAATGCTTCAGTTTGTTTTTGAAGTCTCTACTGTGTCTCACTGGTCTATTTGTTTATCTCTGAATCCATATAGCATGGTCTTAATTACTATAGCTTTATAATAATCTAGTTGTCTCTAGTAGGGCACGTCTTTTTCAAAATTTAATATAAATGTTGGAATTAGTCAAGTTTGTGGAAAGTCTTGTTGATTATTTATTAGATTAATTGTTGGAGACTTGATATCCTAATAACAGTAGGTATTCCTATCCACGAATGAGATATATGTTGTCATTTATTTTGGTCTTTTATAATTTTCCCATAAACATAATATGTATATATTATATATTGTAATGTAATATATTTTATAATTTTCCTTATAAATATTCTATTACTTAGTACTTAGGAATAAATTTGATAAAATGATGAATTTGCAGGGATGGGGGAATTTTGGGTTATCAACTCAATTCTTTTCAGTTTTCTCTTGGATATATTTTGGTTTTTCATATTTTTGTTGAAATTTTCCCATTAAAGTTTTCAAATGTATTGGCACTAGTTTTTTCATAAGTTGTCTCAGAGCTTTAAAATCTTTACTTTGTTTATGTCCCATGTCAATTCTTGATATTATTTGTGTGTTTTTTTTTCCTTTTCTTGCCATAATTTTTGTGTGAGGTGTGTCTGTTAGTTCTTTCAAGCTACCAGTGTTTGATTTTGTCGGTCACCTCTACTTTTGTCTTCCTACTTTTGCTAAAGTCTTTTCTTCAGTATATCCCTCTTTCTGAAAATCTTGGGTTTACTTTATTGTTCTTTTCCTAGCTTCTTGATTTGAACTTTTATACCACTTATTTTCAATCATTTTAAAATAAAAATCTTAACCATAATTTCTCCTTCTAAGTATAATTTTGCTGTATCCAATGCATATTTTGATATTGTACTGCTTTCATTGGCATCCAGTTCTAAATATACCTTTTCCACATTAATTTTATAAGAGTCAGCTCTGTTTCATATAGATGAGAAATTCTTCTTTTCATGTTTCTAAGATTTTAATCTAATTTAATGATGGGTTACTTATTGCAGAACTTGAATGGAAGCTAGCAGAAGTTGGAGCAATACAGACTGATTTGGAAGAAAACCCCAAAAAAGGCATTGTAGATGTGATGGTATCTTCAATCAGAAACACTTCTATTTATGATGACACTAATAGTTCAAACAGTGATGATGATGATACCAAATAGAGGAAAATAATTAATAAATCGCTTTAAAGTGTTTATGTACTGAATGTTTTATTTGTCACTACCTTTATAATAAGAGATCAGAAAATTTATAGATTTCTTTTCAGTTTCATGTTAGAATTATAGCTTAGACATCATTTCAAAAACTTTCAGGTATTTCAGAAATTGCCTCTAACAGAACCAGAATTTATACTGAACCTTTAAATTATTTTTCTGTGGCTTATCGTTTTTCTGACCCATGTTAGACAAAAACACTGATATTACAAGTCCTCTGTGTTGCCTACTCTCTTCTAAAGAGAGGCCTATGAATGAAAATGATGAAAGAGAACCATGAAATTTCATTGAATTTATGATCATAAATTTTAAAGTCTATTATTTAAGGGCCTTGAGTGAAAATACTTACATTTATAACCATATGCTTTTTCTTTGAAATTTCTTACCTATTAAAAAAATTAACCACTCAATATAAAAATGCAATTTAAAGATTCTAAAAATTACATAAGAAACATATCCACTTATTATTGTTTTTACTAGTTCTATTATTGTTAGAAAATTAATAAATATCATCATTAATAGATGCTAAAATCATTAGAACTGTATGACACGTAAGTTTCTAAATCAGGAGAAATGAGAAAAATATATTGTGACGCCTACCTATGGTTTAATAGTAATCCCAGAAAAATTCATCATGAGAAAACATACAATATTAGGGTACTGCAGATGACCTGCAGGATATTTTATCTTGGCTTAACAATGAGCACCATTTTTAGAGAAAATGGTGGTAAATCCAGCATGTAATAGTTCAATAACAGATTTTGGTTTTTTTATTTGTTCATATTGATGACCCATCATTTTGATTATGGTTGTTTATTGATTTTGTGAGAGAATCTAGACTAAGTGATTTGATTACAAAATGATTTGATTACAAAAGTAAATTGGTGAGAATTGAAGCAGTTTAACATGGAGCCAAGAAAAGTCCCACTGCTGTTCTTGGGAGTAGGTAGGGGTCACAGAGGCTGCACAGAATGATGAAGTGGAAGAAAAGTTAAATACAGATTTGAGTAAGGTATTGATAATTTATTTCACCAGGTAGGGTAAAATCAAATGATCTAACTTTGGAAAGAATTAGGAAGATCCCTTTCTTCTGAGATAGCAAAGAAGGGCTCTTGAAAATATACAGCTTGTGATAAAGGGAAGGAAAGTTGGGAGTTGCACACCATGGTCTTTATTTTAGCATTCTGCACACATACAAGAGAAATAATTACCTACTGGTCCAATTCCTAATGCTTTCTTTAACAAACAAATGGATAAATTTCTGTTCAAGATAAAACTGTTGTGGAAATGAAAAGCCATGCAGTCATAAACTTAAAATGTAACTTTAATGCCATCTAATGCATATAAATATGAACATTATTTTCCCCTCCAATTGAAACCAAAGGCAGGAAGTTCTCCTAAATGTAATCCTATATTTTTAGTAAATCTATATCTATTTTCTTTTTTAAATTAAAATGAACAGAGGAAGTACTAATGAATAGTATTTGAGATATCTGAATTAAAAGATTCATATTTCCCTTTTAACTCTTAACTCAAATCCACCAGGTGGCAGTAAGTTTTATCCACAAGCACAATTCCTGAAGACTTTAACATTTGTAAAAATCCTAAAAATATAGCATGTTAGAGGTGGCTGGTTGTGATTCCAGCCCCAGCCTCTTTCAAATGCACGCTCCACCCCCACCCCACCCCCTCCCACCCCGTGTCTCTCTCTCTCTCCTAGGGAGTACTTCTTTCTGCCTGCCGACAGAGCCAGTGCTACTTCCTTACGCTACTTCATTTATACATTCTCATTTAAGTAGGGTATAAATATTTGTTAGAATGCAGAGGCATTATTTAATTCCAATAATGTGTTTCCCATTTTATGAATTTTTTATTTGATGGGATACAAACAAAAGTTTTTCAAATTGCCAATATTCTACAGTTGTTGACCTACCAAAATGGATATTTTCTATGTTCCAGCCTAATATTTTTTCTCTCTTCTCTCTACTCCTTGCTGCTCACTGTGCTTTGTTGAAACTCCCTCCCCTGCTTTATATAAAGTGCCTTGTTTGTCAAAGTGTGGCCCTGGAATCAGCAGCGTCCCCAGGGAGCTTGTTAGGAACGCAGGATCTCTGGCCGCATCGCAGACTAACTGCATCAGAAACTTTGTTTTGATGGGATCCTGAGGTGATTAAGCAGCACTGGGTAGCAAACCCCTTAGAGACATCTTGAGCGTGTTCTTTAACTTCTTCCTCCACTCGCGGTCATCAAGAGTATGTCTGGTTTAAAACTCCACTCTCAGTTCTAAGGCACATGTTCTCTGGCTGAACTTGTGACTCAGCAACTCTAAAGACAGAGGTGGGGGTTGTTTTCAACCAATTTTGTCACTCTCTCTTCAAGGCCTACTCCCTCTGGTGTGGGGTGGGGACTGGGAGGGAAATTAGGGAAGAAAGGGATACATTTTTCTCCACTGCTTAAATACAACCCAGGTTGCTTGTAAATGCTCACTCATTAATGGGCACAGAGTTCAGAATCTCTGAGGCGGCCCCTCCACTGCACAGCTCCCTGACCTGGGAGATCAGCCTGCTGCTCTCTCTTTCTCTCTCAGTTCCCACTCTCAGAAGCATGTCCAGCCTTTTGCTGCTAGAATTTCTTTCCCCCTTAGTTGTCTAGATGGTTCAAACCTGGACAGCACTTTCTATACAGCATCAGTGAACCCAGGAGAAAGGTCCGCACCCCTGCCATGCCAAGCTGAAGGAGTGCAGGTTGCTTTACTCAGCCTGCTCGCTAGCCTGCTGTCTCGCACCAAGTCTCTGCCCCCGTTTAGGTAGGTGCAGGGCACATCAGCCAATCTGCCAGAGGACGGGATGCCAGGCTCTCCTTACAGTTACCTCCAATTTCTCTAGCTGGCTCTACTGAAGCCTTGTTCCTTTAACTTGGAGTGGGGCAGGGATAAATTGAAAGGAAAAGCCACAGTACTTTGCAGGACCCAGCTAACTCCAATACTTCTCTTCCTGAGCGTTCTGCTTATGTGACCTGAGAGTGAGGGTTGTAGGTTTTGACTATAGTAGGTCATTTTGTTCAGATTTGTCTTGGCTAAAGGACTAGGTATCTGGCCCCAAATATTGGCAGCTATTTAGAAGGTGAGTAATTCATGCTCTTTGTTCCCTATTTTGGACCTCACTCAGCATCCTGTTACATGGGTGTTAGCTGTGTCTATACTCTTGTGGGTCCTTCAGTACTATATTACTAACTCAGTACTAGTACATCATGTTTTATTGATTTCAGTTTATCTCTCCTTTGTACTTTAATACACATTAGTAAGGCTAACTCTTGACAAGACTGTAATCTGCCTACAGTTATGATTTAGGATATAAAGATGACCCTAAAAATCTCCTAGCATGTTACACTTTTCATCTCATTCATTCATTGATTCAATCATTCATTTACTTCAGGCACTGAAATAGATGCTGCATATACAGTGGTGAACAAAACACATGGTTCTTGCCTCCTGGGGTGTGCCATGTGGTGGTGGGGAAGATAGTTAAGAGATAAGAAAACAAATATCAAACAAATATATGTGGAATTTAAATTTATAGTATGGAGGAAACAGCACAACAATAGAGAAGAACTGTGGGTACTGCGTGGAGGGGACAGGTGGGAGGTGGGAAGGGGACCTACTTAAGTTGGGTGGTCAGAGCTTTGAGACATGAAGATTAAGGAGTAGCAAGACATGAGGGAGATAGAAGGCAGTCCAGGCAAGGGCACAGCACGGGTCAGAGCCTGGGAATAGACAGTAGCAAGGAGCTGAAGGAAGCTTCTGGGTTGGGAGTGTTATGGAGAAAGGGGAAATGGCAGGACATGAGGTTGGAGAGAGAGCAAGGGCTAGATCAACAGGGTATTATGGCCATTATTAAGAACTTGGGTTTCTTAATAATTATTAAATAAAGGGTTTTAAATAAAGGGTTTTTATTTTAACCCATTATTAAATAAAGGGTTTTAAATGGGAACATGTGGTTTCATTTATACTTTCAAAAGAATATTCTTGTTGCTCTGTGAAGAATAGAATGAAGGAGGCATCAGGTAGGCTACTGAGCATATGTGTATGGAGCCCAAAGGAGAAGTGTAGGCTGAAATTACAAATCTGTGAGGCTTTAAAAATATATATATATATCTTTATTGATTTCAGAGAGAGGAAAAGAGAGGGAGAGAGAGAGAGACAGAAACATCATTGATGAGAGAGAGTCATTGATTGGCCAGCCTCCTGCACGACCCTGACTGGGGATTGAGTCTGCAATCCCGGCACGTGTCCTGACTGGGAACGGAACCTCCTTCTCCTGGATCTTAGGTAGATGCTCAACTGCTGAGTCACACCCAGCTGGGCAACCTGTGAGTCATTTTAACCATTCCTAGGGTTCCAACAAAAATTGTTAAAGCCTAGAACAACCATCCTTACCACCCAACCTTTGTGTAGAAGTTTATAATTTACATTTGATCATCACAATTCTGAGATACTTATTTTTCAAACTTTATAGATAAATACCTAGAAGCTCAGAGAAATTATTTGACTTACTTGGCTTAGTATGTCAGGATTTAAGCCTAGACTTTTTACTACCAAATCCATAATACCACTTCATTGTATTATACTTCTCTCTATTTTAAAGGGTCTAGAAAGAATATGAGTAATTGCCTTAACCATGAAGCTTTCTCTAAAAAGAAAACTTCTTATATTCCCTAATATGCATATCTTAAACTTCGTATGTTCCACTCACCTTAAGCTATGGTGGTAAAACTAAGAATGTCAATGAAAGCATGGATGAGATAGGTACTATGAAGGAACAGAAAGGAATCTGCGACAGATAGGACACAGAAAACTAGGAAAATTTGAGTAAAAGAGATGTAAGAATTACACAAAAAGGAACATCATTTATAATAGCCAACATTAACTTGGGATTTCTTATGTATCAGGTACAATTACACACACACACATGCACACACACCTGTATGTGTTATCTATCTACTATATCTCCTCTCAATTATCCTAGGAGGTGGGATCGTTATTATCTTCATTTTACAGAGGAGGGAACTGAAGAACAGAAAAATAACTTGTTCAAAGTCATGCAGATATTAAGTGGAGGGGCTGGGATTTTTCCCCCCCTTTATTTAATTTATTTTTTTCCCACCACCATTTATCCCCCTACCCCTTTCCTTCTCCCCTGCCCTCTCCCCCCCCCATCTCCACACTGTTGTCTGTGTCCATGAGTTTGTTCTCATTTTTTGCTCAATCCCTCCACTCCCTATCCCCTCTTCCCCCCGAGCTGTCTGCCTGCCCTCTTTCTATGAGTCTGTCTCTATTTTGCTTGTTAGTTAAGTTTGTTCATTAAAATCCACATATGAACGAAATCATATGGTACTTGCCTTTCTCTGACAGGCTTATTTCACTTAGCATAATGTTCATCAGGTCCGTTCATCAGGTCCATTCATTCGGAATAAAATTTTCTTCCTTTTTACAGTTGAGTAGTATTTCATCATGTAAATGCACTACAGCTGCTTTATCTACTCATCTACTGATGCACACTTGGGCTGTTTGCAAATCTTGGATATTGTAAATAATGCTGCAGTGAACATAGGGGTACATATAATCTTTTGAATTAGTGTTTTGGGATTCTTCAGATAAGTGGAATTGCTGGGTCATAAGGTATTTCCATTTTTAATTTTTGAGGTAACACCATATTACTTTCCACAGTGGCTGCACCAATCTGCATTCCAACCAACAGTGCACAAGGATTCTCTTTTCTCCACATCCTCACCAACACTTGTTTGTTGATTTCTTGATGATAGCCATTCTGACAGGTATGAGGTGATAGCTCATTGTGGTTTTAAGTTACATTCCTCTGATAGTGACATTGAGCATTTTGGTGTATGTCTGTTGGCCCTCTGTATGTCCCATCTGTACAAACATGGTGTATGTTTCCACTTATTTGTATATTCTTTAATTCTTTAGTTTGCCCAATTTTTTAATTGGATTGTTTTTTTGGTGTTGAGTTGTATAAGTTCTTTATAAATTTTGACTATTCACCCCTTATCAGATGTATCATTGGCAAATATGTTTTCCCATTCAGTGGGTTGTCTTTTCTATTTAGTTGATGGTTTCCTTTGCTTTGCAAAACCTTTTTAGTTTGATATATTCCCATTTGTTTATTTTTTCTTTTGTTTCCCTTGCCTAAGGAAATATATCAGAAAAAATATTGCTACTAGAAATGTCTAAGATTTTATTGCCTGTGTTTTCTTCTAGGATTTTTATGGTTTCGAGTCTAACATTTAAGTCTTTAATCCATTTTGAGTTTATTCTTGTGTGCAGTGTAAGAAGGTGGTCTAGTCTGACTTTTTTTTTGCATGTATCTGTCCAATTTTCTCAACACCACTTATTGAATAGACTATCTTTATCCCATTTTATGTTTTTGCCGCCTTTGTCAAATATTGACTGTAAAGTCGTGGGTTTATTTCTGGGCTCTCTATTCTATTCCATTGATCAATTTGTCTCTTTTTATGCCAGTACCATATTGTTTTGATTACTATGGCCTTGCACTATAGTTTGATATCAGGGAGTGTGATTCCTCCAACTTTGTTCTTTCTCAAAATTGCTGTTGTTATTTGGGGTCTTTTGTGTTTCCATAGACATTTTCAAAATATTTGTTCTATTTCTGTGACAAACACCATTGGTATCTTGATAGGAATTACGTTGAATGTGTAGATTGCTTTGGGTAGTATGGACATTTTAATGAGGGTAATTGTTCCTATCCATGAACATGGTGTATGTTTCCACTTATTTGTATATTCTTTAATATCTTTCTTCAGTGTCATATAATTTTCCAAGTACAGGTCTTTTACATCTTTGGTTAAATGTATTCGTAGGTATTTTATTCCTTTTGAAACAATTGTGAATGGGATTTTTTTTTTTTTTTTTTTTTTTTAGTTTACCTTTCTGATAGTTCATGATTGGTGTATAAAAATGCAACTGACTTTTGAATGTTTATTTTATGTCTAGCTACTTTACTGAATTTATCAGCTCTAGTAGTTTTGGTGGCATCTATATACAGTATCATGTCATCTGCAAATAATGGCAGTTTTACTTTTTTCTTTCCAATTTGGATGCCTTTTATTTCTTCTTATCTGATTGCTGTGGCTAGGAGTTCCAGTACTATGTTGAATAAAAGTGTTGAAAGCACACATCCCTGTCTTGTTCATGATTTTAAGGGGAATGCTTGTAGTTTTTGCCCATTGAGTATGATGTTGGCTTTGGGTTTGTCATAAATGGCCTTTATTACATTGAGGTACGTTCCCCCTATTCCCACTTTGCTGAGAGTTTTGACCATAAATGGGCGCTGGCTTTTAATCAAATGCTTTTTCTGCATCTATTGATATGATCATGTGTTTTTTTCATTTAGTTTGTTTATGTGGGGTAGCACATTTAGTGTTTTTCAGATATTGTACCAACCTTGCATCCCCGGAACAAATCCTACTTGATCATGGTGTATGATATTTTTCAATGTATTGCTGGATTCAGTTTGCTAATATTTTGTTGATAATTTTAGCATCTATGTGCATCAGGGATATTGGCCTATAATTTTCTTTCTGTCTTGTCTTTATCTGGTTTTGGAATTAGGATAACGTTGGCCTCATAAATGAGCTTGGGAACCCTTCCCTCCTCTTGAATTTTTTGGAATAGTTTGAGAATGTTTGGTAAAATTCACCTGTAAAGCCATCTAGTCCGGGCTTTTGTTTGTTGGGATTTTTTATTATTATTATTGCTTCAATTTACTAGTTGTAATCTCTCTCTTAGGTTCCTGATTCTTCCTGATTTAGTTTTGATAGATGGTATGTTTCTAGGAATTTATTCATTTTGTCCAGATTGTCCAATTTGTTGTCATATTGTTGTTGGTAATATTTTCTTACAATACTTTGTATGTCTTTGGTGTCAGTTATTAGTTCTTTCATTTCTGATTTTATTTACTTGGGTCCTCTCTTTTTTTTCCTTGATGAGTCTGGTTGTAGGTTTGTCAATCTTGTTTATCTTTTCAAAGAACCAGCGCTTGGTTTCATTGATCTTTAGTATTTTTTTTTTTTACTTTTATTTTATTTCTGCTCTGATCTTTATTATTTCCTTCCTCCTACTCACTCTGGGCTTCATTAATTGTTCTTTTTTCTAGTTTCTTTAAGTCTAAATTAGATTATTTGAGCCTTTTCTTATTTCTTGAGATAGGCCTCTAATGACATGAATTTCCTTCTTAGGACTGCTTTCCGTGTGTCTCATAGATTTTGGGTTGTTGTGTTCTTATTTTCATTTGTTTCAAGGTATCTTTTGATGTCTTCCTTGATCTCATTGTTAATCCATTCATTGTTTTGTAACATGTTATTTAGCTTTGATGTTTTTCTGTGTTTTTCATTTTCTTCTTGTGATTGATTTCAAGTTTCATAGCATTATCGTCAGAGAAGATGTTTGATAGGATTTCAGTCTTAAATTTATTGAGACTTGGTTTGTGTCCTAGCATAGACTATCCTAGGAAATGTTCCATGGCACTTGAAAAGAATGTCTTTCTGCTGCTTTGGGTGAAATTCTCTAAATATATCAATTAAATCCATTTCATCTAGTGTGTCATTTAAGGCTGTCATCTCCTTGTTGATTTTCTGTCTGTAAGATCATGTCAATGAGGTATTAAAATCCCCTACTATAACTGCATTACTGTCAAGCTCTCCCTTTATGTCCATCAAGACTTGCTTTACATATTTAGGTGCTCCTATGTTGGGTGCACAAATGTTTACAAGGGTTATAGTCTCTTGTATTGCTCCCTTTTTCATTATGTAGTTTCTTTCCACCTAATCTGCTGCCACCTTGGATCCAATAAATCCTCATCTCCAGTCCCACTCATCACACCTCAGCTTCAGCCCCTGGGGACTGGGATTTAAATCCTGGCAGTTTAGTTCCCAATTCTGTACACTTTCTTTGTTTTGTTTTATTAATCCTTGCCCAAGGATATTTTTTCATTGATTTTTTTTTCTTTTGAGAGAGAGTGGAAGGGAGGGAGGGAAACATCAGTGTGTCTCTCTTACACTGACTGGTTGCCTCCTGAACACGCCCAGACAAGGCCAGGGATCCAACCTGCAACCCAGGTATGTGCCCTTGACCGGGAATTGAATGTGCAACCCTTCAGTTTGTGGGCCGATGCTCTTATCACTGTGCCACACCGGCCAGGGCTCGGTCCTGTACTCTTAAGCACTGTGCTATATTGCCTCTATCAAGACATCAACTGGGGGAATCAGTTGGGAAGGGAGTTTGAAATGCAGTTTAAATAAGAAGGCAAACAAGAAGGGGTGAACAGTATTTTAATTACATAAACTGTGTTTAAGGAAAGGATTTAGTCAGTGGGACTAATTTAGGATCTATGAAACTATGAGGAAGGACTTTCATTTTAGAGAAAAGTGGAATCTGGAAGTATGAAAAGTTACTACAAATATTACCCAGTTTTATTTTTGGAGAATATATGGGGAGAAAGGGTATGTTGTGAACTGAACCATGGGAAATGAGCAGTAGCACAAGAATGGCAGAAAAAAGAGGATTATCAACAGGTCTGAGTAAATGATTAAATATAGAAAGTGAGAGAGGAAAGAGTCAAAGATGAACATGATTTGATCCTGGTGACTAAGAGGACAATGGAACCATTAAAAAGGGCAAAGGTATTTTTGAAGATATGTGCTCTAGATGATGCAGAACATGAGGGATCACTTTCTCTGGAATAAAATCTAAACATCCACATCCTAGGAAATGCATTCAAACCCTCTTATAAGCTAGGATGCAACCTACTTTATCAGTATAATGAACCTTGCATTCTCTCTTGCTACCTGTATCTGCCCTTCATGATCACCAGTGGCAGAAAACCTCTAATTTAATAAATAAAACAAGCACATTAATTTATTGAGTAATTTAATTTCCAGAGTTATCTAGTCTATATTGGTTTCAGGCAGGGCATCAAACATGTCTTCAGGCTAGAATCTCTGAATCTGCTCCCCGGCCCCCCTTCCTTCTTTCTCTGAATTTGAGTGGAAAGATGGTCTTAAATCCATTAGAAAAGAGAGAGCCCTTCTTGGTACCTCCAGCCTAAGGCAAAGGATTAACTTGAATATGCTTCCCCCCTAGAGGCGCACCCCAGCCCTAGAGACAGAGTGAGAAAGGATAGTTCTCCAAAAGAAATGATCTGCCATTCTTCTGCTACTGCTCATTTCCCATGGTCACACTAAAATCCCTTCTGTGTACATAAAGCATGCTTTCCCACTCTCCACTGAAAGACACTCAGCTGAAAGATCAGGATCTGAGTAAGTTCAATTTTTATGTTTGTTTTTTTCCTCTCTGTGCATACAATTTGAGCAAGAATCTGAAATGTTTACTGAGATGAATGTTACCTGAAGGGAGAACTTTATAGCTAAACGTTATTTTTTGAAATAAGAAGATGGTTTCTATATCAAGTTGAAAAGAAATCCATTAAAACATGAAAACTACTAGGAACTGAGACTGTAAAGGCCTCTTCTCCCATAATTTACAACTACTGAACTGTGCTTTTTCCATGTGGACCACGTGTGTTTTAAGAACAAGGAGAGTAATGTCCCTGTAAGATAAGCAGCAGTAGTCACCCTTTTTTCTAACAAGGAAAGCCTTGAAGTTAGGGTTCTGGTGTACCTCCACTACTGCAGCCCTCATCTTTCCTTATGCTAACACCTGGTTTCCCTGCAGCGGAAACCGCACCTCAGTTCCAGACTTGAGTTCTGGCTGAAAGAGAATTGAGCCAAGGCTCAACTACAAACTAAAGTTTTACCTAGAAAGTCACAAAGGTAGAAGAAGTGAGCCAGCTGGGCTGCCTGGCTGGGATCAGGAAACAAGTTACAGAGGCAAAGGAAGGGTCAGAGTTAGGGTTAAAGGCCAGGTGAAAGACTCCAAGTGAACACATCCTGACCTCCTTTTGCCTCCTCCAGCCACGGGCGCCGGTCCTGTCTCCCAGGCCCACGCACCAGTTAAGAAGCGACCCAGGCTGTGCTCCCCAGGGGAGGAGTGAAGGCCGAGTCTCTAGAAGTCCAGTCACCTCGCAAACCCCTCTTCCAGCCCCAGGAGAGGAAACCCGAGTGAGGCCATTGGAAGCGGGGAAAAAATCTTCCCTAACAAAATGATTTTTGCAAAGTGATTTCTTTTTTAAGTGAGAGAGGGTCCCCTTTTTAGCGTCGGGACCTTCCGTCCGGCAGGAAGCCCTTTCTCCCGTCTTTGGCTCCCAGCATCCAGGGTGAGCGCCAAAGCCGCCTGGACCTAGCGCTGACGCTCCGCGACCGGCCGCACCCTCCACGGACCAGGCCCCGCCTCTCCCCGGCTTTCCAGTAACTGGTGCGGGGAAGAGGGCGCCAGGAAGATCCCGGTTTTCCTCCGTCCCCGGCGGCGGACGCGGACGGCGCACGCACGCGGCCCAAGGGAGGGGGAGTCTCCGCCGCTGCCCGGGATCCCCTCCGCGTCTCCACGACACCTAACGGGGCAAGTCGCATGCGCGGGAGACACTCGGGGGAAAGGGAGAGTGAGGGGAGGGGCGAAAGCGAAGCGCTGGCCGTCGGAGCGCGCGAGGTCACTGACGACGCATGCGCCGGGAGGGAGCGCAATCACAGACGCTGCCGGCGGCCACCGGTTTAAAGGAGGAAACCCCCGAGAGCGAGAGCGCGGAGGAAATCTGGCCGCCGACGCGTGCGCGCTCCCGGTGAGTGGCGCCCCAACGGGTGGGCCCGGGGCTTGAGGGCCGCCCGTAGGCTTGCCTCGCCGCGCATGCGTATTCCCGGTGCCGGTGGAGGAGGGGAAGGGAAGGGAGGGGGAGGAGGAGCGGGCGGCAGTAGCGGTGAATTACTGGGGGTGGGCTGGGGGCGCCGCTCGTGGCCCAGGTGCAGCTCGTGCTCGGAGCCGCAGTGCCTCCTGGACGCTGCTGTGTTAGTCGTTCCGAGTCGGCGCAGCCAGACTCCCGGGTGGGGGAGGGAGAAAGCCGGAGCCGCGGCCAGCTACACGGTGAGGGCGCGGGGTAGAGGAGCGAGCGGGGGGCGGCGAGTGTGGGGTTGGGGGCGGCGGCCGAGGGAGAGGAAGGCGGGAGCTGGAGCCCAAGTTTTGACTGCTGCTGTAGTGTGTCTTTTCCTGGGAGTTGGGGCGGAGGCCCGCCCTGTGTGCAGGGCCCTCCGGGGCAGCTGGGGTTACCTGCGGGGCAGGGGCGGGATTGGGGTGCACGGCGGGGCCGGGTGGCTGGTGCGCGCCCCGGGGCTGGGGCCAATTCTAGCGGCAGAGCAGCCAGGAAAGCCGGAGACCCGGTGCCGAAAGGGCTGTTGCTCGGGACCCGCTAGGCCTTGTGACCCACTTTATTCCTGTCACAACTTGGGCACGTTTGGAGCGGCGCCCAATGGGGCGCCGGGCCGGCCAGCTACTCCGGAGGAACCCCCGCCCTCCCGGCGCCCGAACCGCGCGCCGCGGTCCGCGCGGTCGGTGTCGCCGCCCTTGGGCCGGTTCCGTTAGTGGTCGCGGTTCCGGACTCGGTCCCTGGGGAGCGCGGCGCGGGTTCGAGGGCCCCGGCGCGGGGTCTTGTTTCGGTGAATCCGCGCCTCGCCACTCGGCGCCTGCGAAGCCGGAGTCTGTGGCTGGTCCAGGCGCTCTGGCCCCTGGTGTGAAATTTCGAACACGTAGCGCCGCAGAGCTTGTGTTCTTGAGTTTGTTTTTGCTGGGGTAGAAGTCATCCTGAGTAGAATCCCCAAAGATAAAAGGCTAGGCCTCTGACCAGGCAGGTGAAAGATCGAATCAAATGGTGGGGTCTTGTAATTAGTATGCCACGCTATGCGACTTCAAGGCTTTGAAAAAAAAAAATCAATGTTTTCTTTTACAGTGAAAGAAAAGCACAAGAAATAAAGAAACTTTTACTGTCATTGTTGATTTGACTATTACACCGATCCAAGTCCAAACCAAAAAAAAAAAAGGTAATTTCACTTGAAGATTGCATTGTAATATGTAGTTTTAACTGATAAGAGGAGAAAATTGTGGAATATTTTCCCTGTCTGTTTGAAAAACAAACACTGAAAAAGGAAATAATTTAGATAATACGTTGTGTTTTTTGAAAGTTATTCTTTGGGGCACCTCAAGTCTGTTTTGTTTTAAAATCTTGTTAGGGGGAAAGAAACTAAGGTGTTACGTAGTCGACTGAATAGAACACCATTAAAGGTTAGCCTGAAGAAAGACGGTGAAAGTGGTTGAACTAGTCATGATCAGCTGTGAAAAAGAAGAATGAGGAAGCTTTCTGTGTACTGATATGGAAAGATCTCCAAAGTATGTTATAAAGTAAAAACACCAAGGTGTACAATAGTGTGTGAATGATATGCTACTTTATGTGTTAAGGGAGGGGTGGAATGTGAATATCAACCTGTGTTTGCTTTCCTAAGTATAAAGGGAACTCTGGGAAGACACTGTAAAACTAATAAAGGTGAAGGAGAGGGAGAAGTAGTGGCCTGATGAGGGGAGGGTGGGAAATGAGATGTACACTATGTTTTAAAAATATTTGCGACTATATTATGGGTTTATAAACTAGATGAAACAAATCCTGCCCTCCAAAATAATTTGCTCAGTGGTTTTGTCCTCTGGTCTCTCTCCCCTAATTTATGGTGATTTTGGCCATTTTCAATATGACTGCTCTTAATATTTTTTAGGAAAATGAACCAAAATTGAAAGAACGTTTAGAATAAGTTTGGCTATTTATACATTAGTTTTTAAGATGCTGAAGTCACAAATTTAACTTTTAATGATGTTTAGTCATATTTACTTTGCTAAAATATTTAATGACATTATTTACATTTGGCATTATGGCCGGATAGTGCTGTTTTCAGATTATAGTTTGTGTCCTCCCTCCACTTTTTTCAGAAGTCAGTTGTATAAAATTTTACTTTTACTTTTTTTAACCCAATAATTGTCATGACAAAACAGTTGGAAAATATGAACACTCAATTAAAATGATAATAGAATTAATTATCCAGTAGTTTGCTTTTCAGATTGGGAAACTTTTTTCTCTTAAGGAAATAAGACATGAGCCCCAGTAAGATGTAAACTTGTGTGTGTGTGTGTAAGTGTAATTCTTCCAAAAAATTAAAACAGATGTGGTGCAAAAAAACCCATTTTTTCATGCCAGCCTAACTTTTTTTTTTAAAAAAATATATCTTGATTTCAGAGAGAGGAAGGGAAAGGGAGAGAAAAAGAGAGATAGAAACATCAATGATGAGAGAGTCATTGATCACTGTCTCCTGCACGCCCCCCCACTGGGGATCGAGCCTCCAACCAGGGCATGTGCCCTGACCAGGAATGAAACCTTAATCTCCTGAATTATAGGTCCACGCTCAACCCCTGAGCCATGCAGGCTGGGCCAGCCTAATCTTTTAAATTAGGTAAATTTGAAGAGAGGTTTGGTTGTTAGAGTGGATATAATTTTGGCGGGAGGGTGCTCAGCTCTCCCTGGTGGTTAATACTGTATAATCAAAGTAGTGAATGCTGAGTAGTGGGTGACAGTTACTGTGAGCGTTTTTGTTTCTTTATCAATCGTTCTTTGTTATTTCTGTTTGATCTGTAGGTCTCTAATAGCCCAAAATGGCATTTATTTTTTCTTTGAATTCCATATTGGTCTATTTAACCTTCTTGAAAAAAATAGAATTAACTTTCAAAGTTTTAAAATTACAGAAGCAAATTGATACTCTTGGAAAATTAATACAGTGCACATATTGGGGTGGGCAAACTAGGTTTATAGTTGTGAGTATGGGAAACACAGTTTACTCTTGTATTGTTACTTATTTTTGTATTTTTCACATGAACAACTGTAAACCTACTTTTGTCCACTCCTGTGAAATAAGTGAAAATATGCTTTGCACACTTCTACTTATATCCCTCCCCAGGAATAACTGCTGTTAACACTGTTGTATAACCTTATATATATATATACACACACACACACACATATATATATATATATAATTTTTAATCCTCTCCCAAGGATGTGTCCATTGATTTTAGAGAGAGGGAGGGAGAGAGAAAGAGGAAGAAACATAGAAACGTCGATGTGAAAGACAAACATCGATTGGTTGCCTCTTGTATTTGCCCCAATGGGACCTAACCTGCAATCTAGGTATGTGCCCTGACTGGGAATTGAACCCACAGCCTTTGGTGTATGGGACAATGCTCCAACCAACTGAGCCACACTGGCCAGGGCCCTTCTGTATGTTTTTTACTGTGCATTTTCAAACATAGACTTTTCAATCTTGAATTGTCTTGATTGATCATCTCTGCCTGTTTGTCTCTTCTGTGACCTGTGTTACTACCCACAGGACAGGGAAATGACTTGGGGTATGTCAGAAAGTTTCACATATGATTTACACCTTAGGACATACACATCTTTTCACTTGTGAGGAGTCAGTTTGGGGTGCATTTGCAGAGTTTACAGTGAGGTCACTCTGGTATGAGCTTTGGTGTAGGTTGAATTCAGAAGGACTTGGATTCCATGGCTTTTATAGGATTCTAGAGTCCACCTTCTAGGGTTTTCACCTGGCCAATAGCTCACAGGTTAAACTTTGATTTTATTCTCCTGCACTTACAGACAATAGAAAGTGCCATAGATTATATCAGCCTCTCCAGGTCCTCTGAAGTGAGCTGGGCAGACTGTCCTTAACTAGGAGACATTGTTTACTTGGATGGAAGGAATCAAATCCAGCCTTTGAAGGGGAAAGGGGGCAAGAAAGAGGTCTTTTGGTCTGGATTGTGCTTAACTGACAGCAGATAAGTAGTGTGCGGTAGTACCCCTTATTTTCCCTGCAGAGAGAGCACTACTTTTCTAATAATTCCAGAGGTTTTTGTTTTGTTTTTAAACCAAGCTACAATGAATTACCAAGCCTTAGTTCTTTTTAGGTGACAGAGTCTGCAGGAAGTTCAGAGTATTAATCAAGACTCTTTACTAAGTTACGTGGGATACATAGAAAGATGGGTCATACATAGAAAGATGGGTAGTTGACTCTGCCCTCAGTGGATTTAAAATCTAGTGCAGTTAAATAAGCAGGTACATAATGATTATGACACAAGATAGGATATGATAGATTCCAGAAGAAAAACATACATAAGGTTTGTAAGGGTGAGACTGCTTCTAGCTTTTTGTTTTTGTGGGCATGTGGTTTGTTGGGAGAGTGTATCTCTCATCCTTTTAAATAGTTATGGAAGGATAGTACAAATTTTGAAAGCTCAAATCTTAGCTCTTAAATAGTAAGGAAATAAGGAGTTAAATTGCATCCTTATAGCAGGCATTTATGAGACTAATTGATAGTTTATTTTTGTTTGTTTGTTTTTACTCTATCCCACTGGAAAGAGCCATTTGGTGCTTTTTTTTTTATAATTATAATACAGCCTCTCTGAGATTTCAGGATTGTTAGAAATATTAAATTAGGAAATTAATTCTGTCAGTCAACTATTGTTTACCATCAATATGTCAGGCAGTGTTAGTATTAAAAATAAATTGTTTCTTTCTATCACATTTCCTTTTGTCTAATTACATATTTAATGTACCTTCTCCCTCACATTTTAACTTCTGTGTCAAATAAAATATTTATTTTGTTTTAAATATTTTAAACTATGAAGGGAAACCAACATGGTAAAAAGTCAGCATTCCACATTATAGCAAAACTGCCTTTTATTGTTTGTGTATATTACCTTCCAGTTCTTTGCAGATGCCTAAAGTAAAAAAAAATTTTAAGTGAAGTTTTTTGTAGGCATTGTACCAGTGAACATTGCATTTTCTCCTTTTCTGAGTCTAAAATTCTAGATGGAGTTGTATGAATTATTTATAGAATACTTTTAAGTGTCAGAGCAATTAAATCTTACTAATTGGCTATAATTATTATAATGGCATTAGTATTTATAGATAGCTTTACAACCATTTGTTAGTCATTCTTATACCTCTGTTGGGTGAAACTTCTGTAAATCAGGTGGATAAGATAGTCCTGTTTTTCTCTGTGTTTTCGATTATGCAAATATTAACCTAAATGCATCCTCATAACTATAGTTTCAGCTCTTGAGTTTATTACTTGTTTTAGGTGTGAATTTCACAAAGATGTAGTTCTGCTTATCATTTTAAGCCGTTAGAAATCTGCAGAAACAAATCACTTGTAAAAAATAATTTTTAAAAGTTCTCACCCAAGGATATGTTTTTATTGATTTTAGAGAGAGAGGAAGGGAGAGAGAGAGAAACATTGATGTGAGAGAAACATTGATCTGTTGCCTCCTGCATGTGGCCTGACCGGGGATCACACTTGTAACCTGGGTATGTGCCTTGACCGGAAATCGAACCCACAACCTTTTGGTGTACAGGAAGATGCTCCAACTAACTGAGCTACCCAGCCAGGGCTGTAAGAAATAAATTTTTATGAATTGCTTTTGACTTTTATAGGATACTGTTTAGAATGTCATTTACCTTTTATTTATAAGAAATATTTTTATTTTTACATTAATAAAGTCAAATTGTATGACAAAAATTCCCATCTCTTTCAAAGAGGTACTTAATCAGGGATTTAAATTTAATCAAATACTTAAATTTTTAATTCTCAGCCAGAATAGTAGAAGATGAAAATATAGGTTGATTCATGATTTAAAAAAGCAAAAACAGAAATGGGGGTTGTATTAATAAGGGTTAAACCATATGCCTAGGCTAAGAATTTTTCTTTTGTATGGCTTTGCCGTGGCCTGTGTGGCTCAGTTGGTTGGATATTGTCCTGAGCGCAGAAAGGTTGCCAGTTTCATTCCCCATCAGGGCACATGCCTGGGTTGCAGGCTTGATCCCCAGTGGGAGTGTGCAGAAGGCAGCCGATGGATGTTTTGCTCTCTCCTCTGTTTCCCTCTCCCTTCCTCTCTCTCAGAATCAATAAAAATATCTTAAAAAAATATGGCTTTAATATAAATACTTGTCTTTCTTCCTAAATCTCCCCCCAATAAAAATAGTGCACCTCTAATGTAGAAAACTTTAAAATTTTAAAATATCACTGAGAATCCCACCACAGAGAGATGCAATTGTTAACCTTCTAGATAGAATATTTTCTTCCTGCGTTTTATTTAGCCATTACGTAAGTGTATGTATACTTGTAGACACATAATGTTACAAAATGGGCTCATAATGCATCCATTGTAGTGCAAAGTACTCTATTCACTTAACAGTGAATCTTCAACAGTTTAATGTTGGTATTTTTCTACAACATGATTATCTTTAATAGTTATGTAGTATTCTCTGTAATTTACTGGTTGTTTTCTGTTGAACACTTAAGGTTTTAAGTTTTAAAATGATGTTAGTTTTAGAAGTGACAGCATTAGTAATCATGTAGAGTTGATACTTGAAAAAATTTCAATAGGATAATATTCAGAAGAATTAGAATTCAAGTAGAATGATACTAAATTTGTGTTAATATCAGATTAAACAAATTTTGTGCTTTTTAAAAAAATGCCGCAAGTATGTAATAAATTATCTAATAGTGATCCATAATAATGAGTCCAAGATTTTTATAATGGTATATTTTCTTTCTAAAGTATGTTTTACTTTGAATATCATTAAATTAACTTAGCATTATGGAGCATAAATTATATGGATAGCATTGCTCTTGAAGAAACTTTCTAAGTAGGGTGGAATCTATGAAGCAGTCTGCACACACATTAAAACTTTGAACTAGTAACATTTTTTACAGTAGCTTAAGTTCAATAGAGAGGTTTTTGATTGCTCCAAAACACTTCCTTAAAAGGAAAATCTAAATACCAGGAAAGAACCCTGTGTCATCCAAAGAATTGACATCAGCTTCATAACAGAATTTCTGTGGCATTTTATTCAACTTCTAAGTATCTGTATCCTCCAGTTTATTTTATTTTAAAAAGTATGTTTTTATTGACTTTTAGAGAGCAGGAATGGAGAGGGATAGATGGAAACATCGAAGAGAGAGAAACATCATCATCCATCAGCTGCCTCCTGCACGCCCCCTACTGGGGAGGAAACTATGTTAAACTATTTTCAAGACAGATAACGATCTTAAAGTTTAATGCAATAGTTTTAATATGTATTTTTTTGGAAGTTACACATTTTCTTAGGTTTTTATGATTACAGTACTTTTGATAGTGACTGCCTTTTACTTTACCTTTTGTCATGAAGCTAGGAAGTTTTTAGATGTTTATTATTTCTTGTATTCTCAGAGATACGACCAGATTGTTAAAATATCTGATTTTATTTTAAGTAAAACTTATTATTTATTGCCTGAAACTTAATAGAGATAGCAAACTACTTTAACAAAGTCTTACTTACTTATATTTATAGCATGGTATAGTGATTAAGAGTATAGGGCTCTTAATAAACTGATGAACAGAATAGATTCAGTGACATGGAAGCATAGATGAAACTGACGAATGTCAGAAGGATGGAGGAGGGCGGGTGGGTGGAGGGGGAGAGAGTAACCAAAGAATTTATATGCATATATGCACAACCCAAGGACACAGACAGTGGTGGGGAAAGGGACTAGGGAGGGGGATGGAATGGGGTGGAATGGGTCATTGGGGAGAAAAAGGGACATCTGTAATATTTTAAACAAACAAACAAACAAACAAAAATCTAGGAAAATTTAGGTCATTCATTTGATCTAAATGAAAAGAAAAAAAAAAGTATAGGGCTCTAAAGCTAGTTGGCTTGGAATCCAAATCCTGGCTCTACTGCTTATATGAACTTGGACAAATATTACCTTAATTTCTCATCTATAAAATGAAGATAATTTTAGCTGATAATCTATGAGGATTAAATCAAACAATACATGCAAATTACTTAGAACAGTGGGTATTTATTACACAGTTAAATGTTCAATAAACATTAGTCATTATTAGTCCTTATTGTTTTGTTACTTTTATAGTGTGTATCAAACACGGCTCTTATCCTTTTTTTTTTTGATAGAGTTGTCACAATTTAAATGTATTTAAATAAGTTAATTAGTTTTGTATTTATAGAGATAGTTTAGGAGTACTTGACCTTTTTATGTGACTTAAAATAATAAAGTTCCTAGAACATGTTTCCATGATGCATGATATCATAGTTTTTTGAAATTCCTTTTCCAAGTAAAGTTCTGTTTCACAAAACTGATGACTGGTTTTATTCTATGTTGAAGCTTAAATTTTATTTTTTTATTATTATTTTTTAAAATATATCTTTATTGATTTCAGAGAGAGGAAAGGAGAGGGAGAGAGAGAGACAGAAACATCAATGATGAGTCATTGATCGAGCCCACAACCTGGGCATGTGCCCTGACCGGGAATCAAACCCCGATCGCCTGGATCCTAGGTCGATGCTGAACCGCTGAGCCACGCCCAGCCGGGCAGAAGCTTAAATTTTAGTTGAAATAATATTACAAGTTATTTAGGAAAAAACCCACAAATTAAAATGAGAACTGTCAGGACTTAAAAATTTTATTTTACAGCTTTAACTTACATTGTTCAATAGAAATTTCACAAATTTTTATGGAAGCAAGAAGAGATGTGAGAGACATTAGTTAATGGAAAAAGCTATTTCCAACTCTTCCCTTTTATTTTTTGTCTCCAGCAGAAATGGTGACAGTATAAGGTAGTTGTAATTATAAAGGTGTTTTAATTTCACCAGTAGAGTTTATTGTGTGAAATAAGTTTATATTTTTTGTCTTCTTTTTAGACTTGATCATATTCTATAAGCCTGTTACTTTGTGGGAGTTGATCATTATTAAAATTTGTAACGTGACTTTTTTTCCTTTGAAAAATAGTTTTGTGGTTTCTATAAAAATTAGTCTTGCTCCTTGGAAGTACCAAAACCGCAAAGAAAATCTATGAGAAAGCCCTGGCCGGTTTCGCTCACTGGTTAGAGTGTCAGCCCATGAATGGAAGGGTCTTGGGTTTGATTCCTGATCAAGGGCACATACCTGGGTTGCAGGTTCATTCCACGCCCTGGAAGGCAACCAATCCTGTCTCTTGCACATAGATGCTTTCTCCCTTCCTCCTCTTCTCCCCTTCCCCCCTTCCCCCCTTCCCCTTTTTTCCCTTTCCCCCTTTCCCTCTTTCCCTCTTTTCCTCTTTCCCTTCTCCCCTTCCCTTTCACTCTTTCTAAAAATCAATGGGAAAAATATCCTCCAGTGAGGATTAAAGAAAATCTATGGAAAAAAAATCACCTAAAATCGTAGGAATAAGCCCTGTTAATGTATTCTTCAGAATATTCTAAGGTATTTGTGTGTATGTACATGTACATGTTACAGTTTTATAGCAAGGGAAATATGTGCAGTTTTGAAAACCAGTTTTCTCATGTATTCTGGATGTCTTTGCTTATGAATAAATACAGATTTTCATTAGTTTAATCTAGTTTTAGTCTTTTACTTTGAGCATCTAGTTCATTTACATTTTTGCTAATAATAGTTGAGTTTGTAACTATCATCTATTTTGATTTCTCTTTGAGTCATTTCCTTTTATCCTTCCTGTTTTTTTCTTTTGTGTTAAATTATTTTTATTATTTTTTTCCCACTGTTAACTTGTTAGTTGTATATTATTTTACTATATCTTTAGTCACTATTCCAGAGAGTACAACAAGTATATTTGACTTAATAGTATACTATAAATTACTCCTTGTACCGTTCCCCAGTAATGCCAGTTCCTTACACTTTAACTCCTACTCCAGTCTTTTTGCATTATTATTATTCTGCATTTTATTTATACATATTTTAAACTCTAGAAAACATTATTGGTGTGGTTTTGAATTATTAGTGTGGTCAATTTTCATTCATATTCACCCTTTCAAGAGCTCTTCCTTTCTGTATTTCTGTGTTTCTGTCTGGGAGAATTTTCCTTCTTTCTGGATAGCTTCCTTTAGTATATATGTTAATACTGGCTTACCTACTTACTGACAGTGAATTTTTCCATTTTTTGTTTGTCTGAAACTATCTTAACGCTGAGAATAAAGTCTTTTATTTTTCTTTGGAAACTTCTAAGACTTTCTCTTTTGTCTTTTTTTTTTGTAGTTTGACTATGGTGTGTTGATGTGTGATTTTCTTTGTATTTTGCTTTATGTTCATAGATTCTTTTGAATCTATAGCTTGATGCCTTTTAGTTTTGGAAAGTTCTCAGTCATTACCTTTTCAATTATTGCTTTTACCTTTTCTCCTTCTTACTGGATTCTAATTTAAAAAATTGTTACACTTAATAATCATGTTCCACATCTCTTAAATTTTTTTTTTCTTTCTCTATACTTTAGCTTAGGTATCTTGTAATGATCTCTTTTCCAATACACCAAAAGTCTCTTCTCTTTTGTTCAAGCCCGTCTATTGTGTTATAATTTTACATTGTAATTTTGAGTTCTAGAGCATCCATTTAATCCTTATTTTATAGATTTTCAATAGACTCCAATTCTCTTGAATGTATTGATTATAGTTATTTAAATGCTTGTCTGTTAATTTTAATATCTGCATAACCATTGGTTTACTTACATTGTTTTTCTGTTGGTTATTGGTTATGTGGTTGTATGTTTTTGTCTCTTCACGTTTGCTAAGTTTTTCAAGGAACTTGTCTGTTTCATCTAAGTAATTGAGTTTATTGATAAAATTGTTTATAATATTCTCTTATTATCCTTTAAATAGCTTTAGAATCTGTAATGAGTCTAATATCTGTGTAATCTAAAGAGATTCAGTATCATCCCTAATATTGGTAATTTGTGTTTTCTTTTTTTTCCTGATCAGTCTAACTAAAGATTTATCAACTTCATTAAGGTTCTCAAAGTATTGGCTTTAGGCTTAATAGATAGTAAATCTGTTTTTCCTGTTTTTATTTACTTATTTTTGCCCTGACCTTTTTCCCTTGCCTCTTCCAGCTTCTAGTGGCCACGTGCATTCCTTGGCTTGAGACCCCTTCTTCCCTCTTTATTTTATTTTTTATTTACTTTTTTACTGTTGACACTATTATAGGTGTCCCCCAATCTCCCCTACCTTTGCCCACCTTCACCCAGTCCCCATCCCCCTCCCCTGACCTTGACCACATTGTTGTCTGTGTCCATGGGCTATGCATATATGTTCTTTGGCTAATCTCTTCACCTTCCTTTATCCAGTTCCCCAATCCCCCTCTCCTCTGACATCTGTCAGTCTGTTCCATGTATCTGTGCCTCTGGTTCTGTTTGGTTCATCAGTTTATTTTGTTCATTAGATTCCACATATAAGTGAGATCATATGGCATTTGTCTTTCTCTGACTGGCTTATTTGGTTTAGCATAATAATCTCCAGGTCCATCTGTGCTGTTGCAGAGGGTAAGAGTTCCTTTTTTACAACCTTGTAGTATTCCATTGTGTAAATGTACCGCACTTATCTACTAATAATGAATGGGCACTTGGGCTGTTGCCAGATCTTAGCTATTGTAAATAACGCTGCTATGAATATAGGGGTGTACATATTCTTTCTGATTTGTGTTTCGGGCTTCTTAGATATATTCCCAGAAGAGGGATTTCTGGGTAAAAATGCAGTTCCATTTTTAATTTTTTGAGGAAATACCATACTGTTTCTGCTCTGGTCTTTATTTTCTTTTTATCAACTTACTTTGGGTTTTGTTTGTTTTCTTAAGGTAGAAACTGAGGTAATAATTTATGACTCTTCCCCCCTTCCTCTCCCCAATGTAGGTGTGCTATGAACATTCTCCTAAGTGCCACCTCATATAAAATATTGGGAGTACCTTAAGATTTTAATCTACATAAACATCTTTCAAACAACAGATGGGCCCTTAAACAGGTCAGGAAATAAAAATCAAAACATATTCTCACAGCCCTCTTGTCATTTCTAGGGAATATTTTAAATATAAGTAAAGAGTGATCTTTAATAAGGACATACAAATAATTATATGAAATTTTACTGGTTATGTAATGAAGGTGCTGGTTATTTAAGATGTCATTTATATTGCGTTATTCACAACCTGTTTCTGTAGTTATTTATCTGTCTTAAGAAATATTATTACATTTATTGCAGAGTCACAATGAGAGAGGAAGTGTAGATAAGGTTTAGGGCAAAAGAGAAAGAGGTTTTGCCCTGTTATCTGAGACTATTACTTGAAAGCATATGGGCAGACTAGTACACAGTGCCATTTGTTGAATGATTACAATACTTGTTTTCCAGTTTCCCAAATAGACTGGCCAAGCCAGTTTTTACAGCTTAACATCCTGAGACTCTCAGTATATTGTAGGCTGGTGATTCAAGTAAGCTTTACACATGAATAAGAAAATTAGGCATATAGGGATTAAATCAAAACACTTAGCTTAGAGGAATAGCATTACACAGCAGTCATAAAAAAGACCAAAAATAAATCCCCAATTAAGTGGAAGATTCAGGGAATATAGTGTTACTAATTTGTTTTTGTAATGCTAGAAATGTCTTGGTCTCCATACTTTTTTAACATTTAAAAGTTAAATATTTTAGAAATATATTAGTACATTTTTCTGCCTTGGAATGTAATTTAAATCATTTTAATGACGAAAAGTCTTTATGATTCTTAAATCAATTACAAAATGCTTGCTGAAGGTGTAGGAGATTAGATACTTGTTTTTGGCCTCAAGATAACTCTAAAACTTTGCTTTTCCATAAATCCTTGATATTTTGTTAGTTTGTCTATGTCCTAAAACATAAATGCATATTGAAAAAAATTCAGTAGTAATGAAATGTCCTTTAAATTTGTTTGCCACTTAGCCTATGATTACCAGCACTAAAACAATTACTTTGAAAATTATGGTTTACAATGTGCAGCAAGAGTCTGATGAAGCACACTTGGAACAGTACCCAACCTGAAACAAGTGCTTACTCTCTCAACTGTAATCAGGCCATATGCCTGTATGTGATTAGAAGAGGCCATCTCTTTGTCCTCAGGACTCCCTCTCCCCTTCACTACCTTTTGTTGAAAGCCCTGAGATTTTGGAATTCCCTAAACATGTTACTTGTGAATACTTTCTGTAGATGTTATAAGAATAAAAATGAAAATATTATGTTCCTAACAGAAATGATAAGTTTCAAATGGTAGGGACTGTATTTTGTTCAATGATATAACCCTAGTACCCTACATAGTACCTGGACATAATATATAGTCAATAATTAGTTTTTGAACATAACGAAATGTAGAAACTATTGATGCACCCATGTTTGCATGTATTTTATACTCATGTATTTAGCAAATATTTTAACATTATTGCCTATAATAATAGACTGCAAATTTATCTTCCTACCTTTCTAAAAGAACATTTAGTTGTATATAATCCAGTCAGACTCTTAGCTTCTTAAGGAGTTTGAGATTAGCTTTCACACCACTGAAATACTAAATCATAAATGGGAGTAATATTCCACATTATAACCTAGTTGCCCAAATATAAATACTCGAATTTGTGCCAGTTGAGAATTCTCACTTATACTAGCCTACTAATCAACCACTTAAGAAAATTAGAGCTCTAACAACTTTCATTGGCCACACACATTTTATTTAACTAATAAAATTTAAACCATGTGTTTAAAACTTAATTTTTAAATCTCTAAAATTCTTAATTATTAAAGATTAGAGGTTGACACAGTATTATCATTGGCTTATATAAGATTTCATCATTGGAGCAAAATGGGAGCACAGGAATTTCTAACTTTTATCTTCTGCCAAAATGTCAGGTTAGTTCCTGTGAACCCAGGCCCCATCTCACCCCAGTGTCTGCCAGCTCCAGTGGCCCCAGGCGACCTACTGGACTCCGGGCAGCTTTCTGGAGAGTCACCATGAACTCAGGCCCCTGATCCTTAGTGGTAGCAGGCTTCTGTGCCCCAGGCTCTTGACAGGCTCTGTGAACCCAGGATCCCAGCCCACCCTGGTGCCAGCTAACTCCTGTGGGACCAGGCTCCCGCAAACCTAAGCTCCTGGCTCACCTCACCTGCCTACTTGCTCTCATGGCTCTGAATGGCTCCCATAGCATCAGACTAATGGTGGGTTTCTGTCAATCCAGGCTCCTGGCACATCCCAGTACCAACTGCCTCTCATGACCCTAGATGGCTCCTGTTGTCCTTAGTTCCCAATCTGTGAACCCAGGCTCCTGGCAGGGCCCAATGCCAGGATGACTACTATTGCCCCAGATTCTTGAACAACCCCCATCTTCAAGCTGGCTTCTGTGGATCTAGACTCCAGACTGGCTCCTGTGGACCTAGACTCCTGGCCTAACTTCAGCCCCAAGCCAGCCCCCAATGTGCCAGCCTTGAGGCCAGCTCCCATGGACCCAGGCTTCTGGCCTGCCGTAGTGCCAGACCAGCCTTCAAGGCTCCAGATTAGCCTACTCCCACAGCCAGAGGAGCTAGGCTTATGCTAGCACCAGGCCAGTTCCCATGAAACCAATCTCCTGGTTATCTCAGTATTGGACCAGCCCCCATGAACCCAGATGCTGGGTCTACCCCATTGGTACTCAGTACCTGGTTAATCTCTGTGGACCCAGGATCCAGGTCCATCCACACAGAACCAGGTCCCATGCTCATCACCACAGATTCACCTAGGCCTGAACCAGTGAACACAGCTTCAAGACCTCCTCTTGGACCCAGGTACTAGTAATGATCCCTGATTATGCAGGCACCAGGCCTGCCCACCTGCTCACCCAGTCACCATACCACACCTGCATGCCCAGTGGCTCTAGCAGCAAACTTTCCATCAGAAACCACCTAATGATCCACTCAGAATCTCTGGATGGGCTAACTCTGAAGGATTTTGCCTGCTGAAGCATGTTGTAAAGACTGGAAGAGGTGCCTACTTTCTCAGATATGCAAACACTAACAAAAGGCTGCAGGATCATGAGTAATCAAGGAAACATGACACCACCAAAGGAAACTCACAAAACTTTAGTAATGTATACTAAAGAAATAGAGGTTTATGGACTGTCTGCCAAACAAGTCATAATAATTCTCTTCAAGAAATTCAGTGAACCTCAAAGAACAAAGTGAGAATTTCCAACAAAGAAATAGAAACTATTAAGAGAAGCAAAAACAGAAGCCTTAGACTTGAAGAATACATTTACTGAAATGAATGAAGATTCCAGTAGAACTTCAGCTGTAAACTTGACCAAGCAGAAGAAAGAATTTGTGAACGGGAAGACAGTTCATTTGAAATCATCTAATCAGAAGTGCAAAATGAAAAGTGAATGAGAAAGTGAAAACTATGTGAATTATGGGATACCATTGAAAGAAACAGCCTCTCATTATTGCAATTCCAGAAGGGGAAGAGGAGAAGGGAGCAGAATGCTAATTTAAAGATAAAATGGTTGAAAACTTCCCAAATGTGGGGAGAAGGTTGAACACTCAAGTTCATGAAGCTAATAGGTCACCTCAAAATTTCAGTTGAAAATTACTTTCTTCAAGACACATTGTAATAAAACTGTCTAAAAATCAAATACAACATTTAAAAAGCAGAAAAAGAAAAAATTCCTTCCATATAAAGGAACCCCCATAAGGTTAGCAGATTTCTCAGCAGAAGCTTTGCAGGCCAGGAGAATGGATGCTGAAAGGAAAAAACTGTCAACCAAGTACTTAACACGACAAAGTTGTTCTAATGGAGCGATAAAGATTTTCCCAAACAAAAGCTAAGGTAGTTTATCTCCACTAGACCTGCCTTAAAAAAGGTGCTGAAAGGAATTCCTCAAGTTGAAATGAAAGGATGCTAATTATTAACACAAAGACATGAAAATATAAACATACTGTTAAAGGTAAGTGTATAATCAAATTCAAAACCTAATACTATGATATGGTGGTGTATTAATCAATTTTAGTATGAAGGTTTAAAGGACAAAAGTATTGAAAATAGCCATAGCTACAATAATTTGTTAATGGATACACAATATTAAAAGAGGTACGACATCAAAAACAAAATAGTGGAAGTAAAATAGTAGAATTTTTGTTTGTAGTCTAAGTTGTTAGCTCAAAATAGACCATTATATCTGTAAGATTTTTTATGCAAGTCTCATGGTAACCACAAAGCAAAACTTGCAGTAGAGACATAAAAGATAAAGAAGATTGGCATCAAAGCATACTATTGCAGAAAATCATCAATTCATAAAGAAAGAAAAGAGGAAGAAAGGAACATGGGGATTACAGAACAATAAATTGTTATTAGTATTTACTTATCAATAATTACTTTAAATGTAAATGAATTAAATTTTCCAATCAAAAGGCACAGAGCAGCTGAATGGACTAAATAAAAAGACCCAACTATGTGCCAGCTACACGACTCCCATCACTTTTAGGACACAGGTAGGCTGAAAGTGAGGAAATCGGAAAAGATATTCCACGCAAATGCAAACCAAAGGGATCGGGTAGCTATGAAATAGACATTAAGTCAAAAAATGTAACAAGAGACAAAGGTCATTATATAATAATAAAAGGGCAATTCATCAAGAGGATATACAATTGTAAATATATATACACCCAACAGTGGAGCATCTAAATATATTAAGCAAAAAGTAACAGATCTTAAGGGAGAAATAGACAACTGTACTGTAATAGTTGGGGACTAAAATACCCCTACTTTCAGCAGTGGATAGATCATCTAGACAGACACTCAATTAGAAAACACTGGATATGAAATATACTTTGGATAGAAATTGACCTAGCAGATAAATACAAAACATTCCACCCAACAGCAGCAGAGTACACATTCTTCTCAAGCGCACCTGGAATGCTCTCTCCAAGATAGGTCATATGTTAGGTCACAAAACAAGCCTTAGCAAATTTAAGAATGGTAGCATACCAAGTATCTTTTTGAGCCACAATATGATACTAAAAATCAATAACAGGAGGAAAACTGGAAAATTCACAAGTATGTGGCAGTTAAATAATATACTCATAAACTAAACTATTGGTTAAAGAAGTCAAAAGGGAAATAAAATACCTTGAAACAAAAATGGAAACAGGAGGAAAATCTGTGTTGTCCCACCGAGGGCCAGGGATCGAA
This sequence comes from Miniopterus natalensis, assembly GCF_054644295.1. Lineage (NCBI taxonomy): Eukaryota > Metazoa > Chordata > Mammalia > Chiroptera > Miniopteridae > Miniopterus > Miniopterus natalensis. The sequence continues at coordinate 171,623,732 of NC_142081.1, forward strand.
CCTGCAACCCAGCAGCTATGTGCCTTTGACTGAGAATCAAACCTGGGACACTTTGGTGTGGGGCCTACGCTCTAACCACTGGGCAACACCAGCCAGGGCACAAAAGTTTTAAGAGGGAAGTTTATAGCAGTAAATGCCTAGATTAAGAGAAGTAAGATCACAACCTAACCGTACTTCAAGGAACTAGAAAAAGCATACTAAGCCCAGAGTTAGTAGAAGGAAGGAAATACCAAAGATCTCAGAGCAGAAGTAAATGAAATAGCAGGAAAACAAAATATCAGTGGAACAACTAGCTGGTTTTTTGAAAAGATAAAATTGACATACCATTAAAAGCTAGACTAAGAAAAAAAGTCTAGAGTTGCATGAATACAGATAGAAATACAAGGCATCATAAGAGACTACCATGAACATTACATGCCAAGAAATTTCTTAACCCAGAACTGTATAAATTTCTAGAAATGTACAACCTACCAAGACAATCATTAAGAAGTAGAAAACTTAAGCAGACCAATAATCAGTAAGGAGATTGAGATAGTAATCAAAAGCTTCCTAACAAAAGCCCAGGACCAGATGGTTTCACTGGTGAATTCCACCAAAACATTAAAAGTATAATTAAGACCAGTCCTTCTTAAACCCGCCCAAAAAATTGAAGAGGAAGGTGCACTCCCAAACTCATATTACGAGACCAGCATTACCTTGATAACAAAGCCAGATTAATATATATGTAAGAAAACTACAGGCTAATATTTCTGATGAATATACGTGCAAGAATTAACAAAAAATACTAGCAGACAACTCACAGCTTACTAAAAGGATCATATACCATGCGTGATCAAGTAGGACTTACCCTCAGAACATAAAAATTACATCAGTTATTGAATAGATGCAGGTAAAGCATTTGACACAGTTAAACATCCTTTTATGGTAATAACTCCATAAGTTGGGTATAGGAGGCTTGTACTTTGTGGGAGAATAAGTATTTGTGTTTTAAGTTATGCAGTTTGTGTTCTTTTGGCAGCACTAGGAAACTAATGTAAGGCTCTATTAAAAAAAAAAAGTGAAATTAACATAATTAAAAACCAAAAATTTGTGCAGGCCCTAGGTAAAACTTCTGCCAAAGGAAATGAATGGAAATGTAATATGCAAAATACAAATGTCTCAGAATAAAACATATTTTAGAAAATAGAAGGAAACTGAAGACAAAATATGCTTTGCATTCAGTAAACACAGTATATTTGCAAAGAAATACCAAGTGGTACAAAAAATAGAAACAAGTAGAGAACAAACACAACAATTTACAAGGTAGGCAGGCCTTTTGTTGTTGACTTTTTTGCGATTTTCTGGTTTTATTGCACTAGGATTTCTCAATACCATTATTGTCTAATAGAACTTTGTGTGATGATGGAAGTGCTCCATAACTGTGCTGAGCAATAGTAGCCACTAGCAGGAAGCAAACACTTTTAATCATGTTTGCATTTTTCTTTTTATATTTAGCCCCTTAATTATAAGTAACATATTTCTGCTTTTTTTATTTTAAAAAATTGTTAGGAAAACAGAATATTGAATACCATCTTAATCATCTTTAAGTACTGTTCAGTAGTGTTAAGTCTATACACTTTGTTGTGCAGTAGATCTCTGGAACTTTTTCATCTTGCAAAAGTGAAACTCTCTACCCATTAAACACAAATTCTCTTTCCCTCCTGCCTGTAGCCCTTTGCATTTACCTTTCTGCTATGATTTTGTTTTGATGATAATGACCACTTTAGATATCTTATGTAAATGGAATCATGCAGTCTTTCTCCTTAAGCTTATTTTGCTTGGCATAATGTTCTTGAGGTTTATCCATTTTATAGCTTGTGACAGGATTTCCTTTTTTTAAGGTGATGTAATATTTGATTATTTATATAGCTCACTTTTTCTTTATCCATTCATTTGTCAGTGGACATTTTGGTAGTTTTCATCTTGGCTCTTCTGAATAATGCTGCAACAAACATGAGTGTGCAAATACCTCAGAGATCTTGCTTTAAGTTCTTTTAAATATGTATCTGGAAATGTGTTTGCTGGACCATATGGTAATCCTATTTTAAATATGAAGAATCTCTGTCTTGTTTTCCATAATGGCTACACCATTTCACATTCCCACTGACAGTGAACACTGTTCCAAATTCTCTATATCCTTGCTATTCTTATTTTCTGTTCTTTTTACAGTGTCCATTTTAATGGTTTTGAAGCGATAATCTCATTGTAGTTTTGATTTGCATTTCCTTTATGATTAGGGATGTTGTGTGCCTTTTTATATACCTGTTGGCCATTTATATATCTTTGGAGAAATGTCTAAGTCCTTTGCCTATTTTTAAATTGGGTTATTTGTTTTTTAGTTACTGAGTTGTAGAAGTACCTTATATATTCTGAATATTAACCTTTTATCAGATACTACTGAGCAAATATTTTATCCCATTTTGTTGGTTGCCTTTTCATTCTGTTGATTATTTCCTTTGATTTGCAGAAGCTTTTTAGTTTGTAGTTCTATTTGTCTACTTTTGCTTTAGTTGCCTACGCTTTTAGTATCATATCCAAGACATTGCAAAGTCTAATGTCCCGGAACTTTTCTCCTATGTTTTTTTTCCCCCTAAGAGTTTTATAGTTTTAGGTCTTTGATCCATTTTGAATTAATTTTTGTATATTATGTAAGGTAAAGGTCCAACTTTATTCTTTTACAGGTGAAAATCCAGTTTTCCCAATATCATTTGTTGAAGACACTGCTTTTCCCATAGCATAATCTTGGCACCCTTGTCGAAAATTATTTGGCCATATTTACAAGGATTTATTTCTAGGCTCTATTGTGTTCCATTGATTCCCTACATTTGTCCTTAGGCCAGCACTGCACCATCTTGGTTATTGTTGCTTTGTACTATGTTTTGAAGTCGGGGAGTAGTCCAGTTTTGTTAAGATTTTTAATTTTTTTTTTTTTCTATTTGGAGTCCCTTGAGATTCCATATGAATTTTAGGATGGGTATTTCCATTTCTGCAAAAAATGCCAGTGAATTTAAAAATTTTTATTTATTGATTTGAAGGGATGAGAGACATTGATTTGTTGTTCCACTTATTTATGCATTTATTGATTGATTCTTGTATATGCCTTGACCGGGGATCAAACCTGCAACCTTGGCATATTGGGATGACACTCTAAGCAACTGAGCTACCTGGTCAGGGCACCAGTGGGATTTTGATAGGGATTGCATTGAATCTGTACATCACTTTGGATAATACAGACATTTTACGATACTAAATTTTTCAGTTCACAGAGTATCTTCCATTTATTTATATTTTTTATTTTTTTTACCTATGTTTTGTGGTTTTCAGTGTACAGGTTTTTCACCTCTTTGTTTAGGTTTATTCCTGAATATTTTATTTTTGATGCTATTGTAGTTGAAGTTGTTTTTATTTTTGTATTTGAATTGTTCATTGGTAGTGTATAGAAACAAAAACAGATGTGTTGTTGATTTTATATTGTGTAACTTCGCCAAAATCATTTACTTATTTTAACAGTTTTTTGTGTGTGGATGTGGAATCTTTAGGGTTTTCTCTATCTGTGAACACATCATCTGCAAACAGAGGTAATTGTTTACTTTTTTCTTCCCTATTTGGGTGCCTTTTATTTCTTTTTGTTTCTTAGTTGCTCTACCTAGGACTTCAGCAGTATGTGGAATTAGAAGTGATGAAAAGCGGGCATTCTTGCCTCACTCATAATCTTAGAAGAAAATCTTTCAGTTTTTATCATTGAGTATGATGTTAGCTGTGGACATTTAATACGGCTTTTATTATGTTGAGGTAGATTTCTTCTATTCCTAGTTTGTTGTTCATTGAGTGTTTTTATTGTGAAAGGGCATTTAATTTTGTCAGTGCTTTTTCTGCATCAGCTGAGATGATCATGTATTTTTCCTCCTTCATTCTGTTAATACGGTATATTACATTGATTGATGTTCATATGTTGAATCATCCTGGCATTCCAGGTATAAATACTGCATGACCATGCTACACAGTCCTCTTAAAGTACTACTGAATTTGGTTTGTTAGTATTTGAGGATTTTTGTCTCAGTATCCATCAGATATATTGGTCTGGAGTTTTCTTGTGAGGTCTTTTTCTGATTTTGGTGTCAGGATAATGCTCACCCCATAGACTGCGTTTGGAATGTTCCCTCCCATTGAGTTCTTTGGAAGAGTTTGAGGATTGGTGTTCATTCTTTAAGGAAGATTGGTGTTCATTCTTTAAGTTTTTGGAGAATTTTCCTGTGAAGCCATCCAGTTCCAGACTTTTCTTTGTTGGGATCTGCTTTCATTTTTTTAATTTTTATTAAATATATCTTTATTGATTTCAGAGAGAGGACAGGAGAGGGAGAGAGAGATAGAAACGTCAATGATGAGAGAGTCATTGATCAAGCCCACAACCTGGGCATGTTCCCTGACCAGGAATCGAACCCCGATCTCCTGGATCCTAGCTCAACGCTCAATCGCTGAGCCACGCCCGGCTGGCTGCTTTCATTTCTTGATTAGTTTACTTCAAGTTACTCTCTTGACCCCGCTAGGAAAAACGGGAGGATTTAGCTTACTTATTCATCATTAATCTCCTGTCTTTGCTCCTTATTCCAAAGCTCAAAACTTGTGTTTAGTTACTCTATTAGTACCTTTATAACTCTAAATAAGATACTTAAATTTCTTTTAAGATTATATTTTAAAGCCCTGCTATGTAAGATAAGGATAGGATCTTTATGTACTTCTCCATCTTGTCACTTCTCCTTCACTTCCATTCCTGCCTTTTCTTTTGTATTTGACTAGGTTGATAGCGTAACATTTACATTCTATTCGGTAATGAAAATTAAGATGTTCAGGCTTGTCAGCAGGTTTATTTTAAAAGCTGAGCACAATAAACTGCAGTTAATTATTGAGCTATGGTTATTTTTTCTTCCTTATGTGTCCAAAGTCATGATGCTAATGGAACTCCAAAAATAAAATATTTGGTATAAAGGTAAGATTGGTTATCTTTGCTTACAGTTCATAGGTTTTTCAAAATCATGCCACTGGTTTGCTTTATATTCTGTTTTACATTCTGACTAGATTGCTCAATATTGTTCATCCCCTCCAACTTGGTAATTGCCTTTTTTTTCTTTGATAGAGAAAAATGTACCTTTACCATATCCTCCGATGTTTCTTTTGTTAGATGGAATCCCTTGTTTTCCTGGAAGCATCCCTCCTAAAGCTCTTCTCCTTTGTGCTTCAGTCTTTTTAAAATATTTTATTTAAATTTCATTTATTGATTTTAGAGGAAGAGAGAGGGAGAGAGGAAGAGAGAGGGAGAGAGAAAGAGAGAGGGGAACATTGTTCTGTTGTTCCACTTACTTATGCATTCATTGGTTGATTGTTGTGGATCAAAGCTGCAACCTTGGTGTTACCGAGGCAACGCTTTAACCAGCAGAGCTACCCAGCCAGGGTTCCTGCTTCAGTGTTGATGGGTTAGAGGCCTGATGTATATCTGTCATTCTGAGATACTCCTTTAGTGAATTTCTGGGTTGGATTGACTGTCTCTTAGATCCCACATCTTTCTCTTTTATTGCATTCTCCCTCTTTTTGCTGGAATGTATTCTAAATTAACTTTAGTATGTATGCAGGGTACTTAAGGTGTAAATGTTATATTTCTTCCATGTCTGAAAATGGCTTTGGCCTGGCTCATAATTGCTTGACAGTTTGGCTGGGTGTAGACATTTACAATTAATTTTCCCTTAAAATACACGGGTTTTGCTCTGTTATGTTTGGTCAAGAGGGTATGAAGTCTGATGCCACTCTTGAGTCTTGGTACTTTCTGAATGGCCCTTTCCCTTTCTTTGGAATTCATCTTTGTCCTTGTAGTGCTAGGATTTTATAGTTATGTTTCTAGGTATAAGTTGTTTTTGTCATTCTATCTAGACTCTGGAGTTGGTGGGCCTTTTGGTTGGTTGAAATGTGTGTTCCTTCGGGTGTGGGAAATGTTTTTTTATTTGATGATTATTTTGGTTTTCTATGTTCTTCCATTTTGAAATGGTCACCAGCAGAGTATTGGCTTTCTGGATTGATCCTTATGTCTTTTATCTCTTCTTCTGTTTTCTGTCTTTGCCTTTTTATTCTGTGCTCTGACAGATCACTTCAACTATATGTTCCTGCCTTTCTGTGAATTCTGTAAGCTGGTGATTTTCTACCTGTGTGCCACAAGAATTTTTAAAACATGCAATGCCTGACTATTTAGTCAGGGGCACTGACCTCTTTTCCCTTAGATTGTCAAATAAAAAAATTAAAATAGCCAACACAACAATAGCTGTCCGGTGTTAATGCTGTGTCTCGAACCATAAATACATATACATATGTCATATAATAGAGTTGCATCATACTGATCACATCGCATGATAAGGTTGCATCTGATTGGTTAATTCTTAGCACCAGAAATCCTTATATACAAGTATAGGCACTTGACTTCTTTTTTAAAAGTCACTTTGGAGCAAAAAGGTTAGGTAATTACTATTTTTCTTTTTTTTGTAAATCAAAATTATACCTATTGTTTTGTGAGATCGGTAAAAAATAAAATATATTTTTTGGTGTGCTGCAGAATTTTAGTAAATAGTTTATGTGTGTCATGAGATGAAAAAGGTTGAAAGTCGCTGCTATAAGCACTTTGCTAATATTCCAGTAGCTTTGTTTATTTTCTGCTGGTATCACTCCAAGGGGCAACATGGTATATACAATGGAACCAGACTGTCATACTGTGTGGATTTAGATCCCAGCTCACCACTAATAACCATGTGAACTTGGGCAAGTTATTTAACCTCTCGTGTGTTCAGTTTCTAATCTATAAAATGAGGATAATAACTACTTTGTGTCTAAATAAGTTCATATTTGTAAAGCATTTATAACAGTTCTTGATGCTGTGAAATCTATATTATTGTTTGTTAAATACATTGCATCCCACTTTTTTATTGAATGCAGTTTCTTCAGGAGTTTCTTTTTTTAAAATCCTCACCCGAGGATATTTTTTCCATTGCTTTTTAGAGACAGTGGAAGGGAAAGAGAGACAGAGAGAGAGAGAAACATCCATGTGAGAGAGACACATTGATTGGTTCCTTCCTGCACATGGTCGAGCCCTTGGCGGGAATAGACCCTGGGACCTGCAGTTCGAGGGCCAACTCCCTAAACACTTAGCCAAACTGGCCAGGGCTCTTCAAGAGTTTCTGGAGGATATTTTGTTTGTTTTTTTTCCTTTTTTTCTGTACCTTGAATAATTTATGATTCTTATGGAGTTAGATGATCTACTTACTTATTTTGGTCTTTTTCTAGCTGCTTTTTCTTTGAATGTTTGAGGATCATTATTTTTGATTCATGCTTATTACTAAAAGATTATCTTAATTATTTTAGTAGCTGCTGTGTGTTTCCTTTCTTGTTGTATAGGTGGATTTGTTTTTTAATTTCCATCTCTGATTGGGAAGACTGGTAATTTTTTGGGCGTAGATGGAGCATCTTTTCTGCTGAGAAGTCTAGATTTAGAGCATAAGAGCATGGAACCTGTTGTTATTCTCAGGAGCTTTCCAGTTGTCATACTGAATGGACAATATGGATACTAACATCCATGCCAGAAGACCCAGTTTCTTTCTGAGCAGTGTGTTAGGTTTCTATAGAAAAGTGTTGTGATTTGGGGCCTAGGGATAACACTGGGCCCTTAGCCAGGGAAGGAGTGCAGAGAAGGGCAGCTTTTTTCTAGGTCACCTTCTTTTCATCCTCTTTATCTCTTAACTCTGAGCCTGGAGCCTCAGGACGATTGACTCAGACCTCCACTGTGTAAGTTTTGGGCTGTGCTTTCCTTAGTTCTGTTGAGCCTGTTAATACACTTGGATCTGCTTTGTGTTCTCCAGAATTTACTGTGTCATTTCATCTCTTCATAACTTCCTTCTCCATTCTTTTCATTTTTTTGGTAGATTTATTCATTTTTGTACTTCTGTGCTGTCTTACCAGTAGGCTTTCCAAAGGGAGAAGAGGCAAATGAGTGTTTGTCATCGTCATCTCTTTCCCTCTTCAGGTTTTCTTTTTTTTTTTTTTTTGAAAAAAGGAAGGAAATGAAAGGAATGAAAGAAATTGTCACTTCACCCCTAAATATTAAAGAAACCCTTATATATTTCTTTAAAAAGTAAAGATATTTTCTTATATAACCTCAATATCATTACCACATCTAAACATATTAACAGTAATTTCTTAATATCATGTAATACCTTTTTGTTCTTGGTTTGTTTGAATCAGGATTCAAATTAGGCGCATACATCCCAGTTGATTATGTTTCTTGAGTTCTTTTTATTTTAATCCTCACCCGAGGATTGTTTTTATTGATTTTAGAGAGAGAGGAAGAGAGAGAGAAAGAGAGAAACATCAATGTGAGAGAGACAGATGGATTGGTTGCCTCCCGTACAAGCCCCAACTGGGGATTGAACCACAATGTTTTCGTGTACAGGACGACACTCCAACCAACTGAACCACCCGGCCAGGCTTGAGTTCTTTTCTTTTTAAGAGTACAGTTTATTTGGCAGAGGAGTGACATCAGTTTGTAGATCACGTTTGACAGAAAATGTTTGAGCAAGCTATGTGTTATAGTTCTGCTCTAATTTCTTAAGAGAGCAAAATCTTCCTCAAAAGTCACATGCTTTAGTTTTAATGGAATCTTTGAAACATACAACAGTATACAGAGTAGATATAATAAACCCCCATCTACGTATCATCCTGCTTTAAAAACTATTAACTCAGGACCTGTCTTGTTTCATCTCTGCCTTTACCCACTTACCCTTTCCTAATACTATTTTCAAACATATTCCACATATCATTCACCTGTAAACATTTCTTATTTTTAAAACTAAATGTTCCAAGGCTTTTTCAAATTTTGAACAGTTGACAGGCCCCCACCCTTTTTTCCCCTTTTCCCCTCCATGTTGAAGGAACTGGGTCAGTTCTGTAGAATGCTTAACATTCTCAATTTGTCTGATTGCCTCCTCTTGATATAATTTTACTTATTCGTTTCTCATATTAATATAAACTGGAAGTTTTGTCTAAAGCAGTGTTTCTCAAGCTTTATTCCCCCCATATTTTTCCCTTAAAGGACCTTTTAAGACATGCTTTTCCTTATTATTTGCCCCCTGAGACCTGTGGATTCTTTGGAGGGCGAGAAACTGTTTTAATTTACTATTTGATTTTTTTACCCTTGGGTGTGACATTGCTACTGTTAAGAATATGATCTAAAGGTATCATAGATTCCAGTTTGACTATCATAGATTCCAGTTTGACTATTTTTATATAAGAACATTTTATTTTTATTTATCGAAAGAGAGAGAGAGAGAAGAAACATCTATGGGGATTGAACCCACAACTTTGGTTTATCTGGATGATGCTCTAGCCAACTGTTCTACCCAGCCAGGGCCTAAAGAAGAATATTTTATAAGTAGTACTATCTTCTACATATTTCATTATATCAGGAGGTACATAATATCTGCTCATCTCACTTTTGGAGATGTTAAGATTGATTAGTGCATTGCGAAATTCACTATCACTTTTTCTCATAATGGTTTTAAAAACCCATTGATAATTGCTGCCCACCTATTTATGTTATTTCTTTTATTCTTATTAGCTAAAGTTCTTTGAAAGGCTAGCCAGTTAGGTCTCTTTGGCTACCTTGAAATAAAGTTTGACATGGCAGGCAAGAAAAATGCTTTTTTAGTTTTCCTTTACTTACCAATTTTTGATTAACTCTTAGTATGCAATCAGTATTTATTGTATTTTATTTTAGACTTAAAAATTTTTTTTGAGGATTTCTAACTATTTTTAAGGACTAGTATTTTGTGATTGTTCTTTCTTTGAGATCTTCCAAAGAACAAAGGCAAAATTTACTTTTTTGAAATTGAATAAAACTCATTCTACCTTGCATTTATGATACTCATTTACCTTTGAACATTGTGCTATTTCATCATGACTCATCAATTGTTTCATCTCTCCTAAAAAATAATATGAAAATAGAAGAATGATGGGATCACATAAAAGGGTGATGAATATGGGGGAAAATGTCACTGTTGTGCCATTTATTCAGTTTTTAATTTTTTTTTATATTACCCAAGTTACTGCATCATCTTTCAAGAGGTTATAAAAGAAGCCTGAAGACACTATCTTTGTAGGCTGCTTTTAATTTCCATTGAACACAGTTGAGAATTCAGAAATTTTTGTTTCTGCTCATACTGGCAGAAAAAAGAAAAATGACAGCGGAAGATGTTTCACATCTCTTCAACAGATCAGCAGATGAATGCAAAGAGAATGATAGCAGCACTCCAGGCAGTAGATAAGCATTACATTGTCCAATAGAAATATGTGAACCACAAATATAAACATTATATAAACAAATACAATTTAAAATTTACCCTAAAAAAGTAAGCAAAGAAAACAGAACATTTGGAACTCTTTTTAGGAATTAATACCCTGTGTAACAAACTACTGGATCTTTTCTATCTCTTATTTGCTCCTCTCAGATAAATTCTCTCTCTCTTTTTCTCCCTTGCCTTCACCCCCAGATAGGCCATGTTTTCTCATGGCTGTGTGTACATTGATAATATACTACCTTGTATTTGCTTTGTCTCTTTATATGCCTACTTCCCTTTCACTTCTTCACATCTTGGAATTGAAACCTCCCTTCCCAAAGTTTCAACTGTCCCTTTGTCCCAGGTTTTCTTTTTTAGCTGAAGCAGTGGCTTCCAAACTTTGTTGACCACAACCTATAGTAAAAAATATGTTTTATGTTGTGACCCAATACATATATATACACACACATAACTTATCAACACATACCTGAAACAACAGTTTCAGGAAATACTTTACCATTACTAGGTGTCCTGTACTCTGAGTTTCTTTCTTATCCTGTTTCATTTTTAGAATGTTGGTTATAACTCACTATATTGCTGGACCAAAGGATAAGAACATTTATAATTTTATTAAGATGTTGATATATTGTTCTTCATATAATTGTATTAATTTCTATTCTAATCAGCAGTGTATGAGAGTAATGTCAAAGCTGATATTGTAAGTGCTGTGAAAATTCTCCCCTTTGAGTATGTGACTCATCAGGGTGTTCAAACTTGAACACCACCTGTCCTATCTGGAGATAGAGTAGCTTGTGCTTTAACTCCTTTTTCAGTAGTAGGAGGAGAGGGAAAAAGAAGCCTGTGGGTTAGTTGAACATGTTTTAAAATTCTGTCTTGATTTATCTGTAATGTTTTGATTCCTATCTCTTTGAATAGCTGTTCTATGTTTGCTGTAGTCATTATATTATGTATACATAACTTATCACAGTCTACTGGTCAAGTCTACTTTACCTCCCCTCCCATTTCTAATATAATTGCTTTTTTAATATTTTCTTTATATACATTGAGAACCATATCACATAGTGTTGTAATTTTTCCTTTAACCATCAAAGGTAATACAAAAGACTTAAGAGAAGGAAGGTATATTGTATTTACCCATGTTCTTATTCTTTCCATTCTTCTGATTTCCAGTATGCCTTCTTTCATCATTTTCTTTATGTTTGAAGAACTTCCATTAGTCATCCTTTGAGGGTAGGTCTACTGGCGGCAAGTTCTTAGTTTTTTAGTTCATCTGTGAATGTTTTAATTTCCTTCTGTCCTGAAAGATGTTTTGTCTAGATATAGGATTCTGGGTTGGCAGTTCTTTTCTTTCAGCACTTGAAAAAATGCTTCTGGACATAAAAAATATGAGTATAAATTGAAATTTAAAGTGTTTAATAACTGTGACCATAATGGTCTAAATGTTAAAACATTTTCTTCTAACTTATAATTACTATGAGTGCAACATAAGTATATTATTGATTTGTTTTATTATAAACAATTACTAAATATAAATGCATCTCTTCAGAGGAGACTGCTTTCTTCATGGAATTTATGTATCCATGAATGAATATTACTTATGTTAGAATGAGACTGGTTCCAATGGAAATTAATAAAAAGAAGAGATGTTTGGCTATTAGTAAGTGTGAGGTTTACAAAAGATTTATTGATAATTTTGCTAATTATATCATTTACAGTAGAAGTTACAAGCCTGTTCCTACCAAATTAGTCTATATTTAATAAGTCTATGTAGGAATGAAAAACTGAGCAGAGTAATACGTGTTCAGGTTTAAAAAAAAACATGGATTTACTGTCCAGTATCCTTTTGGCAAAAAATAAAAATGTTTCTTAATAAATGTTCAAGAAAATATAAAACACTAAATTAACTTTGGTGTAAGTTACTTTTACTTGAAGATAAGCCTCTTTTCAACTCCTTGAAATCATACAAAATATCTTTAAGTTACAGACATAAGACAAAGGTGATTGGTAGAATGTACTAACACTTTTCTAATTTTCCTGATAATGGTTAAAGTGCAGATCTTGAATTCTGAATAATTCTAGATAAATTATGTAAGGTGTTTGGCCTTAAGATTTTTACCTTGGTGAACTAAGTTGTGGCTGTCTTCAATACTTATTATCACTTTTTTATTGGATTTTTCTCTCAGGTGAGTTTCTTAATTATAAGTTTGTATTGGGGCCAAAATATCTTCTTTTTAAACAGGATATGTTACAAAACTATAATTGCCACAGGGTATCAATCTTCATTATATTTCAGTGACTAAAATTCCATGGGGCAGGAATTTGGTGTTTTCCTCACCATTGGGTGTGTCCTTAACAAAATGTATGGGACAGGGAAAGACAAGACCACCTTGGATATATGCATGGTGATTCCATTAAAGGTTATCACACTGCCCCCCCCCCCCAATCAATATTTCAAATGATTTCTTTGGTGTTCTGGATATTTCTACATCTCAGGGAAGTGCATTATAGTGAGATTTTAGATGTATGAGAAATACATCTTTCTCTTGTGAGCAGGAACAAGGAAGATTATAAAATATAGAAAAGGAGAAACCACCATGATATTCTGACCTTGGTATTAATTCTAGTAACTGGTTGGTAACTGTGGAAATTAAGGATCTGAAAATTGGTTCCCTTAAAACCATCTGGTCCCCAGTGTAAAGACTGCTAGATTAAGGTTTAATCTTTCATCACTGCATTATAGTCTTGAATATTCTGCTGTGTAGTATTCACCTGACTTTATTTTCATAACAGTTTTAATTCCTTTAAGAACCTTCATTATAGTGCACTGAATACTGCGATTCTCCGTGCTCTTTGGGCAAGGATTATTTTCCATTTTTCCTTAGTATGCTCTTCAATGAAGCAGTTTTTTTTTCTTTCTCTTGTCTACCTTTAACATGTGATTTTTAAAAAATTTTTATTCACAGTCCGTTCCCCTCAGGTTTTGATTTTTTTCTCTTGCATCAGATATTTTCTGCTTTTTGGTTCTTCATTCATTCAAAAAACAGGACATGTTGCAAAAAATATAATTGCCACAGGGTATCAATCTTCATTATATTTCAGTGACTAAAATTCCACTGGGGCAGGAATTTGGTGTTTTCCTCACCATTGGGTGTGTAGAAACTATCATAGTGAGTGAATGAATGAGCAAGGAACAGACTTTCTCTAACTCTTTCCTTATTACAACCTCTAGTTAAAAAAGAAATAACCAAATCAATAAGTTGTAAAGTCTTTTTATTTTTGTTAATTGATAATTAAAGTAGTGCTTTTCTGATAGAAAGATAATTAAAATGCTTTTAATATTGTGGTAAGAGGTGTTAACATTTCTGATAATTTTTCTTTTAATAAAAGTTAATGGTAATATTTGGACTGTTTCATAAAATTATAATGGAAATACAGGATAATAAAAACACCTATCTCATAAGGATGTTATGAAGATTGAATTAATTAATACCTATACAGCACTTAGAACAGGGTGTCATACATAGTAAAGTGCTTGGTAACAATTAATTAGTCATTGAGGATGGTGCTGAGAGTGATTTTATTTCCCCATCATTCTTTAGGAGGGCCTGGGATGGTCAGTTAATCGATTCATGCATCCTTAGGGAGGCTGGTTTCATTTCCCCAGCGCAGTCTTCCCTCAGGCCCTTGCAAGAGTCCCCTGAAAGGATCCTGTACAAGGACTTTCCCTCAGCTTCCTTCTCAGAGCCTTGAGGCCAGGGAGCTGAGAAGAGCTTCAGAATGGCTGTTGTCAGGTGGTAAGAGTTTAAAATGGGATCTACTTTTCAGCTCTCTGTGACTGTGTGACTCTTCACCTCTTGCTTTCCTCCTCTGTTCATCTTATCTCAGAGATGCCTTCTCTCATACCTTTTCTTACTCTGAACACCATTCTGGATTGCTTTTACTTCCACACCACTGCCATATTCCTCTGCCAATTTGAACATACTGTTCCCTTTGGCTGAAATACGTTCTCTCTCTCCCTTTCCCCTTGCTTTATTTGGCCAGGTCCTACTTGTGCTTGCATTAAATACTTCCATAAGGAGGCCTCCTCTAACCAATTTCCCCCAGAGTGGTTTGCATATCTGTCAGTTTTTCTCTTCACACCATCGTGATTCTTAAAGCATTTCATCCCGTTTGGCGTTGCCCTACAGACTCATCTCCCTGAATGTGATAGGATTTGATGTGTTCATTGCTCTATCCCCAATTCCTGGCACATAGGTCCCAATTAATGTTGTATACATGGGTGGGGGGAAAATACTGGAGGTATTGTTACTTATAATTTGGTTAACATTATTTCCACAGCTGCCTTTATTTTACAGAATTTTTATTTTATTTTTTTCCTCTAAAGCTGCCGAAACTTAGAAGCTGATTCTGTCACAGTATAAGATGCCCTTGGAAAATTCTACATTCCTCTTAGATGAATCTTTAGAACTTGGTGAGTTTCACTAGATACCTTCAAGCTTCATTTTGAGCTCAGAGGTATGCCATCTTTTTTTCTTTTTATTTTTTTCATAATTATTAGGTATAGTAAGGTTTGAAATCTCCTGGCAAGGAGCATAGGACAAAGTATTACAAATATATTTAGGGCATGATCTGTTGTTACCTTCCTTGATAGCTTTTAATTATCTTTAGAATTTTCATTCTTAATGAGGTGTGAAAAGTTACTCACTGGTAAGATAATTGATATCAGAATTTTAAGTATTTTCAGCAGTTCCTGGAATTTTTCAAATTTACTCAAATGTAAGATTTATAACTTTGTTTTTGCTGAGATAAAGAAAGGTAATTTACAAATGACTGAAAAGTAGAATAAGAATTATTTCCTGTCAGATTTTAGGTTTAGAGATAAAGAATCAGTTGATTAAGGTAAAAAAAGGGCCAGTCATGCAACTTCAGCGTTCCATCAGGGGTGTCAATCCAGCCTGCTGCCTGTTTTTGTGTGGCCCATGAACTAAGAATAGTGTTTACATTTTTAAATGGTTGGGGGAAAAATCTTAAAAGAAGAATACTACTTTGACATGTAGAAATTATATGAAATTCAGATGTCAGCATCTGTGAATAAAGCTTTTATTGGAACACAGCCACCATTATTTTTTACATATTGTGTATGGTATGGCTGTTTTCAAGCTATAGTGGCAGAGTTAAGTAGTTGCATCAGAGACCTTAGGGCCCAGAAAGTCAAAAATATTTACTGTGTGACCCTTTGCAAAATAAGTTAGCTAACTTCTGCTCTATGTGGTTAGAGAAGTATTTACAGGTTGGATGCTAAGGTTTAAGATATGTGTGGGAGGAAATTACAGGGAGATGAGAGTGCCAACTCTCAATGACTTATTTATATTATTTATACCTTTATCCTGGGAAGTGTAACTCACATTCTAATTACTTTGGCATGTGTTGCTGTTTTAAAATAGAAAATAAATCAAGAGAAATCAATTCTGTTACTTTTCTTCTAAAATGAATGTGTGTGTGTATGTGTGTATATATATATGTATATATATATAAAATTAGTATAGTACTCCATTTTAATGGACTAAATGTAGTACTCAGGATTTAATGTTATCATAATACCTTAAGCTCTTAAAAGATTATACCTTTTGTACATTTTCTTTTTTTCCAGTATATGGAGATTACCTGTTATTTTTAAGTGAAAGTACTAATATAGGATGTCCCCCAAAATGTATATACACTTCAAATAATTAATTAATTCTAATGAGTTAAATTTGAAAAGAAAAGAAACATCAATTGAGCGATCAGCTGTTAAGGGTGTATACATTTTTGGGGGACACCCTGTATATTATTTGGAAACTTCTTGGTGATTCACTCAGTGTTGGGGATGGATGTACATGGCTCCTTTTGGAGTCCATGAATAGCCTTCCAGGATAATTTTAAGGAGCTCTTCTGTAGTGACAAAGACTGGTTAAGTCCTATATTAGGAGATAAAAGGCCATGATTTTAGCACTATCTTTCTTGTCTCTCTAGAACACTTAGTAGTTTTGTGACTTTGGAAATATTTTACAACTCTGAATCCTAGTTTCTTCATTTTCAAAATAGGGGAAAATAATACCTGTTAAGACTTACTGAATTATAAGTTTCCTAAGGGTAGGTATTATGCCTATTTTTTTAACCACTAGATCCCCCTGTCATAGGTATGGTGCATAGTTGGCACACAGTCAGTGTTTGTTGAGAGAAAGAACAAGATCTGTTGTAGTCTAATAACTGTCTATGTATGATCACAATAACTCCAGTTTTTTAAAAAGATTTGCTTATTGGGATTGGGTGTTTTTGTTAACCCTAGGAGAGAATTTTGTTGAAGACAGTGATTTTCTCTGGATTCATTCTTTACAGATAATCATCAAATCATTGGCCAGATTTGTCTTAGTTGATAATATATTGTTATTTTTCGAAATCTGAAGAACCACTAATCCAAGAATTACCAGTCTCAAAGAAAACTAGAAGCCTTCTCATTGTAAAGCAAAGAGGAAGCGGGGGTGGGGAAAGTGGGGGGGGGGCATTGATGTGAGAAACATCCATCGGTTGCCTCCCATACACTCCCCACCAAAGGACTGAACCCCTGTGCCCTGACTGGGAATCAAACCTGCAAACTTTTGATGTATGGGACGATGCTCCAACCAACTGAGCCACCAAGCCAGGGCTAAACCTTTGTGGGGTTTTTTTAGTGAAACTTCCCTATATATTTTGCTCAAGAACCCAACTTTTAAAATCTTGTCTTGCAGAATAATACCTTACATAAGATAGTTTAAAAGATATTTAGATGAAGAAAACGGTTATAAATTATAAGGAATTTAGGGAGAGATGATAGCTAAATTCAGTACATAATTCTGGACTGGAACCTCTACTGGAAGAGGAAGAAAACCCTAAAGGACTTTACTTGCTCAGTTAAAAAAATTGGAAAATAGACATTAAATAAAAATATTTTACAATTTTTAGATTTCCTGAAGTTAGTAACTTGCTGTAGTTATTTAAGAGACTGTCTTTGTTCTTAGGAGGTGTGCATTGAAGTACTTAGGGGTAAAAGGGCATGATATATACAACTTACTCTCAAATGGGTCAAAAGATACAGTTATATATGATAAAGAAAATGGTGCAAATGTTAACAATTGGTGAATCTGGATAAAGTATATATAGGAGTTCTTTGAACTATTATGCTTTTCTGGAAGTTTGAAATATTTACAAGTAAAAAGTTTAAAGAAATGCCTTTAACAGTTATCAAAAAAACCTGGAAATTATGTCCAAATACTGTTGCTTTTAAATTATTATTTACTTCCTTTAAAAGTACACTTATATTCCACCTTGACCGAGTGGCTCAGTTGTTTGGAGCGTTGTCCCATACACCAGAAGACTTCAGGTTCAATTCCCTGTCAGGGTACGTACATAGGTTGTGGGTTTGGTCCTCAATTGGGGGCATATGGGAGACAATCAATCATTGTTGTCCCCCCCCCCCAAAATCAATAAAAGTAATCCTCCGGTAAGGCTCAAAACAATAAAACAAGCCCACAAAGCTTAAAAAAAGTACACTTATATTCCTTGTGTTTATTTTTCAAAGTGCTTTCACACATACTCTGTTTACCTGGTAGCACTGTTGTTGAACAGTGTTTTTTGTGGGTGGTTTATGATTAACCATGTTGCCATCAGTGCAGGTGTTCTGTGAAGTTTTCCTGAATTTAATAAGTTTCTGACATACATATTTTATAAAGCAGTTTTAGTTATTTTAGAGTAATGTGGAGATAAAATGAAATAGAACTTTGCAAATGTAAAAACTGCTATACAAAGATAAGATCTTTATAGTAACAGTATTCTTGTGGATTATCTCATCAGTTATTTTAATCATAAGATCATAGTTAAAACCAATTAGTGTAATTTAGAACTTTGAAAAATTTTAGGTGTAGTCTCTTTAATTTTCATCCATCCTGTAATTTTCTTCACTTCAGCTTGTTTCATTAAAAATCCATTAAATGTTTCCTTAGCTCCATAAATATACTTTGTTCTTAAAAGTGGATCTGCTTTTATTTATCAAATTAAACTTATGTTTTGAAGAAAACTCAAGAATAAGGATGTATTAGAGTTTTTCTCAAAATGGTATTAATAATTGCAGACGTTTTTGAGCATTTATTTTGTGCTATGCATCATGTTCTAAGCACTTCACATTTAATAGTTTTATTTCCACACCAACCTTATGATGACACTTGCCTTGATTTGCTCTTTTCGATTTCAACTAAAACTGAGCTTAGATGCTAAACCGCAGAAGCCTCGAGTTTTCTTACCTCTTTTCGCCAAATACAAACTGTGGGAACTAGTGATCTGGAACTTAGTACAGAAAAATTGATCGCTTGTATTTACATTAAGAAAAAAATACTATCTTAGAATTTTCTAGTTTATGAATATGGGATAGATCTAACTTCAAGCTAGACTTTCCATTGCCCCCATAATGTCAAAATGATCCACATATCAAGACAATTCTTCAATAATTTTACTGAAAAAGGGAGTTAATATGACTTTTTGTAACCCAACTAAAAGGCAGATTGATGTAGAAACCTATTTCTATTAGAAACTTCAATTTTACCAACAAGGTAAATAACTGAAAAATTAAAAAATCAAGGGACTGATATGTCAACTTTTAAAAACTTTTTATATTGAATTAAAACATGCATATTATGAAGTACATAAATTCTGAGTATCACTTTGAAATTTTATGAAGTCATCATTCTTTAACCAATACCTAGATTAAGATATAGAACATTTTCATCAATCTAGGAGCCTCCTTCATGCCCCCTGACAGTCATCACGCACTCCCACAGGTAACTTGTTCTGAGTTCACTCACTGTTCATTAGTATTGTCTATTTTTACACTTTGTGTCTGTCTTTATTTGATCATCTTGTTTATGGAGTCATCCATGTTGATTCATATAGCAGTAGTTTTTCCTTTTTCAGTGCTTTGTAATAACATCATTTGTATGTGTATACCACAGTTTATTTCTTCATTCTACTGTTGATGAACATTTGGGTCATTCTCAGTTTGGGGCTATTATGAACAATGTTGCTCTAAATATTTTTTTGCATGTCTTTTGGTGTACATATGTATGCATTTCTGTTTTGGCTAAATGCCCAAGAATGAACTTGCTGGGTTAGCGTATTTTGTTATTTAGCTTTGGTAGATCCTCCCAGTTTTCCAAAGGGGTTGAATCAATTTATACTGCCACCAGCAGTGTACAAGAGTTCTCATTGAGTTATATCCTCACCAACACTAGAAATTATTAGTGTTTTTAATATTAGCTCTTCTGCTGTATATGTAGTAAAATTTTTGTAGTTTTAATTTATAATTTCCTGATACCTTAAAAGGCTTAGTAGATGTTTATATGCTTGTTGACCATTTGGATATCCTCTTGAGAAATGCCTATTCATGTCATTTGCCCATTTTTCTCTTGGGTTGTCTGTCTTTTTAAGAGTTCCTTATCTGTTTATAGGATAAGCTTTTTATTGGATTAAGTATTAAAACTATCTCTTCTATTTCTTCACTCTTTTTTTTTGGTGTTAAAATATATCTTTATTGATTTCAGAGAAAGGAAGGGAGAGAGAAAGAGGGAGTTGAAATCACTGATCAGAGAATTGTCATTGATTAGCTGCCTCCTGCACACCCCTGACTAGGGATCGAGCCCGCAACCCAGGTGTATGCCCTGACCGGGATCGAACCACGGTCCCCTGGATCCTAGGTCGATGCTCAACTGCTGAGCCATACCCAGGGGGGGCTATTTCTTCACTCTTAATACATGTCTTGATTAAGATAATTTGTTAATTTTAAAAGACTCCATTTTAACAAAGTATTCTTTTATGGTTAGTGTTTTTTGTGTGTTTTAACAAATCTTTGTCTATCCCAAAGATAAGAAAATATTCCTAGGTTTTCTTCTATAAACTTAATTGTTTTAACTTTTTTTTTTTTTTAAATAAATTTGCCCTGTTCTTTTTTTTTAATATATCTTTATTGATTTCAGAGAGAGGAAAGGAGAGGGAGAGAGAGAGAGATAGAAACATCAATGATGAGAGAGTCATTGATCGGCTGCCTCCTGCATGCCCCTGCCTGGGGATCGAGCCTGCAACCCGGGCATGTGCCCTGACCGGGAATCGAACCCCAGTCACCTGGATCCTAGGTCGATGCTCAACTGCTGAGCTATGCCTGGCTGGGCAATTGTTTTAACTTATATATTTAGGTTTATGCATGGTATGTGGTAGGATTCATGGTTCATTTTATTTTCCATATGGAAATCTATTTGTTCAAGCATTGTTTATCTAAAAGATTATCCTTTCTCTAGTATAATACAGTAGTCCTTTTGTTGTAAATCAGGTGACTATTTATGGGCCAGTTTTTGGACTCTGTTCCATCAGTCTGTTCTTGTGACAGTGCAGTACTCTTGTAATTAGCTTTAAATCTTCCAGCTTTGTTCTTCAAAATTGCTTTGGTTATTTTTGGTACTTTAAATTTCAGTAAAAATTTTATACTTAGCCTATCAGTTTCCCAATAAATAAAAAACCAAACCTTGCTTAATATTAAGGAAGTTTAATATTATTACCTAATATTTCATGTTATTACTAACTAGCTTAATATTGAATCAATAGATCAATTTGGGTATATTGGACATCTTTTAATAATGAGACTGAATACATTAACCATAGTATATACTTTCATATATTTAGGCTTTTAAAAATTTCTCTCAGAAATGTTTTGTTATTTTGTGTGTAGAGTTCTTATATCTCTTTTGTTAACTTTCAAAGGTATGATAGTGATACTGTGGTTATGTTTTTAAAAAGTCCTTGTAATTTATAGATTATACTGGAATATATACAGATGAGAGGATATAGATTTGGGGAGTTGCTTTTAATAATGCAAAGGGGGATGGGAAGGGGCAGAATAAATGAAGTAGGATTGACCATGATTTGATATTTGTTGAAAATGGGTGATGGGTATATGGGTTAGTAATTTCATTATTCTTTTTTACTTTTGTGTATGTTTGAAATTTTCAGTAAAAATAGGTTTTTAAAAATGTAATGACTTCAGTAGGTTGAAATATATGTTTGTATAAGAATCCAAAAGTTCGCCTGGCCAGGTGTGGCTCAGTGGTTGAGCATCGACCTATGATATGATTTCAGAGATCAAGGTTCAATTCCTGGTCAGGGCACATGCCTGGGTTGCGGGCTCGATCCCCAGCAGGGGATGTGCAGGAGGCAGCCAACCAATTACCCTCTCTCATCGTTGATGTTTCTGTCTTTCTTTCCCTCTCCCTTCCTCTCTCTGAAATCAATAAAGATGTTTTTGAAAAAAAAAATTCTAAAGTTCATAATAATACTTTTAAAAAAAAATCCTCCTAGGCACCAGTTCATTACTCTGACAATTTTTGGTAGATGAAAGAACCAACCATTTATTCTTTTTCTGCACAAATTATATTTCAAGGTAACTAAATAGGTAGGAAGGAAAGTTTACCATTATAGAAGAATCACAGCTAATAAGAAATGCTGGGAGAATGATAGGATTATAGACTCAACACAGCGCATCCTCTAATAAAATTATGAATCTAGATAATGAACAGTCAGTAACTACTAAAGCCATTAGGTAAAAGTCTGTTGGGAAATGGACATAGTACAGTGGATAGGCCAAAATGGAACAAGCCTCTCTCTATGACTGAGTGGAACCAAAAACTGTTAGTAGTTACCAGAGGGGAAGAGGGGTTAGGGGAAGGTAGTAAAGGGAGTAAAATATATGGTGACAGAAGGAGATTTGACTTTAGGGGGTCAATACACAATGCAATATACAGATGACATATTACAGAACTGTATACCTAAGATCTATATAATTTTATTAATCAGTGTCACCCAATAAATTTAATAGCAAAGCTGTCAATAGAATACAAAAACCAACTATCTAAAGACTCTGAAAGTTAATAATAGGCAAATTGAGAAGGGAAGTCATAATTTGAAGAATAGTCTTTATAATGGTGAGTGTACCTTTTTTTTCCCCCCTGTGTCCCAGCTGTGACTGAATGGGCTAAATTATAGAACTATACAAGTTGTTATAGCAGTTATCAGAAACTCAGAGAAACCCGTTCCAGCCAGAGGACAAGGAAAAGGGATCTTTTCTTTTTCTCTCAAGTCTTCCCTGAGACTATCTCCACCTCTAAAGAATTGCATTGCCATGGTGGCACAACAGTTTAAAACTCTGAGAGAAAATAATTTCTTTGTCTAGAGGAATTGGGAAAGAGGCCCCTGGAAACAAGAGCATGCTGGGGGAACCTCAGAGAGAAGAGAGCTGATGTGAGAGGATATTCCCTAATTGTGAGTATGAACCCACAGAAGCCCCACCTCACACATGAGCTACACATTCACAGAACAGACCTAAAGAAGCACAGCAAAGACTTAGAGAACTGAACTACAGTATAAACTACTGTTCAAATCTCAGATTTGCAGGAGTGATGCTCACAGAGGACAAGCCCAAATAACATACTAAAGACTTGAAAATTGAACTGACATTAAAACCACCCCCCACAGAAGGCAATGTAGTACTTTCAGTCTAAGCTTTAAAAAAATCAAATTCTTCAGAAGATGGTAACAGAAGCTAGAATTTTATAACTGAATTTTCAGAATGTCTAGGATATAATCTAAAATTACTTGATATAAAAGAAACAGGAAAATCTGACCATTTTTTTTATGGGAAAAGACAATTAACAGATGCCAACCATGAGATGATCCAGATGATAAAATTATCAGAGAAAGACTTTAAAGCAATTATTATATTCATGTTCAGTGAGATAGAAATGAGTATTCTTGAAATGAATGGAAAGATAGTTCTGTAAAAGATAGAAAAAAAGAATCAAATGGTGAAATATCAGAACTGAAAAACACAACAGTATATGAAATACAAATTTACTGCATGGGGTCAGTAGCAAACTTGACGATAAGTCAGTAGAAATCTTAAATCCTGTGTCTTCTGTATCAAGGGTATATATATACCTCTGTTCTATAATACTTGTTAAGTCTAGGTTGTACCCTGTGAAAGCCAGCCATAGGCCTTCTGGCTGTGAATTTTTGTGCCATTTACACATCCTCTTTTATCCATAATTCCTACTGCATACTTGCATGCTGCAAAGATGTGTCTGTGTCATCTGAGCCTCATCTTCCTTGATACTCCAGAGATCAAAATAGGATCTTGGTCTGCCATTTTTTTACTTTGTCATTTCAAGTAAGGATCAGATAAGGCAGTGGGTTAAAAAATAATAGTTAAAGGATAGACATACCAACAAATATTTATTTGAAAGCTTTGAAAGTAAATAGGAATGGAGCAATAAGTAGAAATGGATATATGCTCACACACACATATGTATATATATCATATATTGCAAAATTTTACAACTTGAAGTAAATTTTATCTTAAATATAAACGCAGATAAAATGGTTACTTTTGTGAAGAGGAAATGCTCTATGGTTATTTACTGAATAATCTGTGGTTCAGGATGCATCTAAACTTAATTGAACTAGTTTTCAGTGGGTTGTGAACTTGTTTGGCCTATTTGGCTGCACAAAAGCAACCTGGCAGTTTACCCAAGTTTAATAGGTCAAACCAGCTGCCATTTTATGACGGGATTATACTGAAAAAGTTAGAGGAATACTTGAGGCCTTAAAAATTGATATATTTTAGTGGTATTTTACATGGATCCGGTTGCCTCATTGATGAAGTAATATATGTCAAAAATTGTCAGTATATTTATACATATTAGTTATAAATTTCTAGATATCTATGAGCTATTCTAAGCCTAGTATTTTCATAATACTACTTAATTATCAAATTTCTTAACAGGTCCCTAGAGATTTATAGTACTAATGAAATTCTGTACTTCTTTTAGGTTAATATAATTCATGTTCATTCCACCTCCCTTTTTTTTTCTGGAGATTCATCTCACAAATTTACATACTCTTGTGTTTTTAAAATAGACTATTCTACAAAGATTGTGACTTAATTAATCTTGCTTGGATATCTGTTTGTTACTTATAAATTACGCCATTTTTGAATATTCCCTAGCACATTACATAGTTGTCCAAAAGAGAAGTATGCTCTTATAGTCATTTGGATACTGAACTAAACAAACTTTTACCATTCAATAAAATACCCATAGAGCCTGTTGCTGCCATATAGCAGTAAGTTTAGACTTCAGTTGCAGTTTAATTCATATATCTAGAATTATCATCCACATTATTTTTCAATTCCCTTGAAGAAACATGAAAGGAAAAAATAATTCAGAAGTTACAAGCTTTCTGGCATAGTGGCATATTCTTTTATCTATTGATAGATCAAATTATTCTTTGATGTTTCATCTTCCCTACGAGATACTTTGTCTTCATCAAAGGGAGATTCCTTGGGTCATGGTATGTGGTAGGCAGGTAATGGCCTTTCAAAGATGCCTGTGTCCTAATTTCCAGACCCTATAACTATGTTCTGTTATATGGCAAAGAGGAATTCAGGTTGCTAATCAGCTGACCTTAAAATGGGAAGATTATTTTGGATTATCTGGATCTGGCTGGGTCCAGTGTAATCACAAGAGTCTTTATAAGGGAAGTGGGAGGCAGAAGAGATGGCAGCCTGAGAAGGACACGGCCTGCTGCTGGCTTTGAAGACTGAGGAGGGGCACCTCTAGAAACTTGAAAAGACAAGGAAACATTTTCTTCTAAAGATTCCAGAAAGGAATGCAGCTCTACAGACACCTTAAGTTTGGCCCAGTGAGACTGGTGTTGGACTCTGTCTGACCTGTGAAACTGGGAAATAATAAATTTATGTTGTTTCATTCCATTAAGTTGGTAGTAAGTTGTTATTTTAGCCATAGTGAACTAATACACAGTATTAGTTCTGTTTAGTATTCCATTAACAGTATGAATTTTACATATTGATTAATTGAATCCTGATGTGAATGGCAATGTGATTCCCTGAGAAGATCAATTCTAGTTTATTAAGAAGTCATTTGTGTTGATAATACATTGGGCACTGATGGCAGACCTTTGTTTACCCAGGGATCTTTATGTTCTACTTCATGGGAATGGTGACAAGTTTAGTGGGGCTGCAGACAAGTTATGTGTACAGTGAAAGTCGAATGAGAGATGAAGCTGGAGAAATGGAATGAAGGCAGAAAGGAAAATTGGTGCCTTATAATGTGGCAAAACAAATGATCTTCAGAAGCCTTAGTTTCCCTTCCACATGTTCTTCAATATTTGTATTATTGTGTCTATATTAGTAAATGCTATAGTTGGAATTATGAGAAGTTTATGTGAGCATGACTTCAGCTGTATTAAAATTGTAAGCAGCCACTGCATTTTGCCATGGAACGGCTTATCTATATTATAAACATACAAAGAACTCAGTGGCAAAAAGGAAGAATAGTGTTTAGGCAGACATGAGAAAGAAGCATCTCTGATAAAGTATGAAGGGCAACCTGACCAACAGAGACTGTTACTATCTGATTTTCCCTGACCATTTCAGATCAACTTGCCTTGCTCCTTTGTGCCTTATATGGGATGAGGGACTTTGAGGACTCAGCAAAGATTAGGAGACTAGGACAGGCTTAGGGTTTTTTTAAGACATAAACATAAATAACTAAATTAGAGCTATGTTGTCAGTTTATAAAAAAATGTGTTTTTATTTTTGTGGTTTTGAATCAAGCTGATTATATGCTGTATTAGCTTGTGTGAGGTACAGAGGGGTAAGGTGCTTGAAATTGAGAAGAGGTGTGTGATACTGATAGTGGGGAGTTCTAGAGTAACTCCAGGGAAATGAATTGGAGTAGGATGGAGCATGGGATTGTTGGAGGAGAGGTGGTCAAGGAACTGACTGGCCAAGGACTGACTGGGAGGATCATTTATGTAGATATTAAAATTCCAAAACAATAACAAAAGAGGTGTTGGAGAGAATAGCAGCCCTTGGGGAATGAGAGGGCTTGTTCTGGGGGTTTATGAATAATTACAAGGAGAAGATGATAGCTGATACAGTCTGGAGGCGTGAGAGTCAGAGCTGGAGATTTTAGGGAGAGGAGAAAGAATAATTTAGAAATGACAGTGAGGAACGAGGAAGTCCACCTCACCACCAGGGCCTAGTCATATGGGATGTAGCAGAGAGGGAAAAAAGCCATCATTTGGAAGGATGGAGCTAGAGCAGAACTAGAGGAGAGTGAGATTTCCATTTGTACAGGAAAGGTAAAGAGAGAGTGCAGCAATACTATTGAATAACTAGGATATTTTGCTAATATACTGTGAGTTCCAGAGGGCACAGTTAAAAAGATTTTGGAAATCCGGAAAGGAAGGGGAAAAAAGGGGTCAATGTAGGGATATACAGAATATGTAGGGACAAGAGTCCAGGTGATGGGGAATGACCTGGGTGTCTTGGGCCCCTCCTGGTAACTGATATAAAAGGAAAGTAGGGCATAATAGGATTAGTCTTGATGGTTTTCTAGGCAGATTTGTAAATATTGAGAGAGAGGGGATTTGGGAAAGGCTGATTTATCAAGAGTTGCCAGAGGTTTTGGACCTGTATTAAATTTCTGTTGCCATACCAGTTGTCACAAACTTAATTGCTCAAAAAGGTACAAATTTATAATCTTACAGTCCTATAGCTCAAGTTCTGCATGGGTCTCACTGTGCTAAAATCAGTGTGTCAACAGGGCTGCATTACTTATTGGAGGCTTCAGAGGAGAATGTTTCCTTGTGTTTTCAAGCTTTGAGAGGCTGCCCATGTTCATTGGCTTGTGGCCACCGTCTTCCACTTTCAAGACATTGGATCTTTCTGACCCTCCTTCTGTCTCATATCTCTGTCTGACCACAGCTAGGAAAAGTCTTCTGCTTTTAAAGACTCACGTGATTACATTGGACCCACCCAGGCAGTCCAGAATAATCTCTCCATCTGAAGATCTTTAACCTTAATCACACTCCCTTTTTGCCATGTAAGGTAGCATATTCCCAGGCTTCAGGGATTAGGGCATGGTCCTTTTAGTGGGGCCATTATTCTGCCTAACACACGTTCCTTTCTTTCTTCCTGCTGATATTAGTGTAGAGGCCTGGTTCAGGGTGTAGTTTCGGGGTGGTGTAGGTTCAGGGTCATGGTACCTGAGTCTCAAGGTTGGGCTCTCCCTGAACCTTCAGATCTTCCATAGGGCTCATTTGAGGCTGGGGACAGGCTCAGGCCTCAATCTCATCTCTGAAAATGAAATGAGGTGCTCATGTGTTTGGTGGACCAGATCAAGTCTATTACATGAACAGGGAGCTCAGACATTGAAGAAGTACATTAGTTGAGTCATTGTAATATTCTTATGTGCCACTAAGAGAGCTGTATTAAGTTTTCAGTTTTTATTTACTGAGGCTTCAAAAATACCTCATGTCTAGGCATTTGACAGGCTACAATTCTGGTATCATTTGATGTTTGTCTTGAGCCAGTCTTCTCTGGTTCTAAGAGATCTCTTCCATGAGATGTTGGTATGGGGTGTGTTTCTTGTTGTCAATTTTTAATTTAAAATGCTCTTAAAAACTGCTATAGAGTCAAGAATGATTTTCATCTTACTAATATTTTACATCCATTGTAGAGGTAGGCTAATGTTCCCCTTCAGTATTGAATTGATAACTACTGTTTAATTTCATCTTTACTCATACATTAAACAATTTTAAAAGGATTTGTGTCTTCACAAGTTAAAATCGTTCTCAGAAGTAATTATCTTTTTAGCTATACTACAAACACTTAGTAATCTGCGGAAGCAAATTAGAATTTTTTTATAAATGATGATAAACGTAGTTAAGGATTTTTGCTTAGGTTTTGTATTATACCAGTCAATTAAATTTCATCACTGCTTTTAATTAATGCTAATAGATCTATCAGTCCCAGAAATATCTGTGGTACCAGATTTAACCTAAATTAGAAAGTAGGTCAGTGGGTCAACAGGTTATTAGGTTAGAAAAAGATTAACTGTGGTTTCCATTTTATAAAACCCAGGTTCCTGAGTTAACCATATTAATAATAACTTAAAAATTATTAAGTGAAATTTAAAGTTTTGTTCTTTAAGTTATGTGAACACTACATAAGAAAAAAAATCTCTGCTACTCATGTTTTATAACAGTAACATGTTACTTTGTTACCCATGTTTTATCCTCTGGAATGGATAAGCATGTATTTTATGTTCCTTATATATAGCCAGGGCTCTTTTATTAAACAATTAAAAAAAGAGGAAGCAAAAAGGCAGCACTTAAGTTTTTCTGATTATAAAAACTGTTCATGTTTATGGAAGTAACTTTAAAAAGTAATAAAGAAAAGTTTTCTAAAAATCCAGAAACTGATTACTCAGGAATAACCACAGTTGATACTTTTGGCATATTTGGATTTATACTTGATATATTTTGATACTACTGTTACTGTTATTGGATGCTTAAATTTTTTTCTCGGTTTACTATTTTAAATAAGAGTGCAGTGACTATAAAACTGTAGGTTCATCTCTGATTATTTTAATTCTCAAAGTGAAATTACTGGGTAAAAGGACATAACTATTTTCAAGATTTTGACATATCTCACCAAACTTTCGTCAGTGGAAGAACATCACTAATTGAAAGTTCTTTGGCACTAAAAATTTTAATGTTGTAAAATTTACCCTTATTTTCCTTCTTGAAGGTGAAAATAAAAACTAGACACACACACAAGTGGGGAAGAAACAAAATGTGAAGTAGCCATAATCTGAATAGTCAGTTCCTTAATAAATATTATATAAATAGGGTCACCAGTCTCTTTTGGGCCATGACCTTTTCTGTATTATCTGAAACAGACTTCAATGAAAGTAATTCACATACATTTATTAGAATTCTTAAAGCCATCATTTGATTAAAGTTTTATTTTTATATGTTAGACTTCCTGAGTGTTTTCTTCATTATAAGAAATGTATGTTTGAAATGGTTAAGGACTAATTCATAGGAAACCTATCAAATATAAATAGTAAATACTGTGGCAGTCCCTGTGCAGTTATGTTTGGATCATGTCATTATTCTGTATAGAAAGGGCCTAAGAAATTCTTTGTTGTTAACTAATTTCTTCAAATTATTAATGCCTATAAATCAACAACTCTTCTTAAATCCATAAGAGAGGTGAAGACACAGGGCAAACCGCTGCCACCAAGAGGTAGAGAGTCAGACAGGCAAATATAAGGAGTCAAGACTTCTCAGAACAGACTGACCGACTGAAACCTCCTCAGGAACTGCTCTGGGTAGGAAGCCTGAACTGTAATTAACAAATTGCTGGAAGTTCATTGTGGACAACTTTAACAGTTAAAAACTCCAGGAGGACCTGGTCATAAAGGGGCCTGCACAATGTCCTAAGATTTACTTCCTGGAACTTGGCCAGATTCCCACAGTAAATATTAGAGAAAAATCTTCTCTTGCTTCCAGCAGGGGGAGGGGAGGAAAAAAGGGATACTTTTGATATTGACCAGAGGACTCTATTCTTCTTAACGTGGCTTGTACTCAGGGAACTAGTTAACCAGAACCTAAACTCTATGGGTATTATCAGAGCCTAAATGACCTAGAGGAATGGAAATACCCAGCCCCTTTAGCCTTCATGTGGGAAAAGGGAAATACCCAACTCTGTCCCACTCTCACAATTCTATCCTACCTAAGGAGGGAGAAAAAAACTGAGAAGCACTTGTGAAGTTCATAGCCCAGAGGCACACGCTCACTAAAAGACTGGACCTAATGATAGGGCTATACACTACTTCCCCTGTCCCTACACCTCACCACTGTATTACTAAAGGCTTATTTACAGCTGTTCCTTTTACCCAGTACATCATGTCTGAGTCATGCCAAAAGGCAAAAACAATTTGAAGAGAGAGAGAGCAAGCAACGGAACCAGACATCGCAAGGCTGTTGAAATTATCACACCAGGAATTTAAAACACTATAATTAATATGCTAAGGGCTCCAATGGATAAAGTAGACAGCATGCAAAACAGATGGGCAGTGTAAATAGAGAGAGGGAAATCCTAAGAAAGAACCAAAAAGAAATTTTAGAGATAAAAGCTGTAACAAATGAAGGATGACTTTGATGGGCTTACTAGCAGAGTGGGCACAGCTGATGAAAGAATCTCTGAGCTAGAGGATATCTCAGTGGAATTCTCGAAAACTGAAAAGCAAGGAGAAAAAAAGACTGAAAAATAAAGAATATCCAAGGATAATGGGACAGCTATGAAAGGTGTAACATACATGTAATGGGAATATGAGAAGGAAAAGTAAGAGGAACGAGCAGAAGAAATACTCGAAGCCGTAATGATTGAGGTTTTCTCCAAATTAATGCAGACACTAAACCATGGATCCAGAAAGCTCAGAGTTCACCAAGCAAGATAAATGCCCCTGTCCTCCCCCCCAAACGACACCTAGGCCTATCATTTTCAAAACAGAGAAAATCAAAGAAAAAAATCCTGAAAGAAGTCAGAGGAAAAAAATAAACCTTATCTATGGTGGAAGCTCTATATCTATTGAATAGCCACTCCCCCTCTCCCAAGGCCTATCTTCGTCTGTCCCAAGGCCTTGGCAAATATCATTCTACTTTCTGATTCTATGAATTCAACTGTTTTAGATACCTCATGTAAGTGGTATGTATTATTTGTTCTTCTGTAAATGGTTTATTTCACTTAGCATAGTGTCCTCAAGGTTCATCCATGCTGTCACATATGACAGGATCTCTCTTTTTAAGGCTGCATATATTCCATTGTATGAATCTACCACATTTTCTTTAACCATTCATGGACTTTTAAGTTGTTTCACCTCTTGGCTATTGTGAATATGCTACAGTGAACATGGAAGTACAACAATCTGTTTAGGTTCCTGTTCTTAATTATTTTAAATAAATAACCAGAAGTGGGATTGCTGGATCATATGGTATTTCTATTTTTAATTTTTTGAGAAACCTCTATATTATTTTCTGTAATGGCTGCACCATTTTACAGTCCCACCAACAGTGGACAAGGTTGTAATTTCTACATATCATTGCCAGTACCTGCTAATTTTGGATTTTTTTGTTTTGATTTTATAATGGCAATCCTAACAGATGTGCGTTGATATTGCATTGTAGTTTTGATTTACATTTTTCTGATGATTAGTGATGTTGAGCATCTTTTCACATACCTGTTGGCTATTTGTATGTCTTCTTAGGAGAAATGTCTGTTTAAGTCCTTTGCCCATTTTAAAAATTGGGTTAATTGATGTTTCTGCTGAGTTGTAGGAGTTCCTAATATATTTTGGAGATTAACTCCTTATCAGATAAATGCTTTGTAAATATTTTCCGCTAGTCATTAAATTGCCTTCTCATTTTGTTGATTTCCTTTGCTGTGCAAAAGTTTTTTAGTTTGCTGTAGTCCCATTTTTCAATTTTTGCTTTTATTTCCTGTGCTTTCTATGTCATATTCAAGAAATTGTTGCTAAATCCAGTGTTTTTCTCCTAAGAGTTTTGTAGCTTTAGTTCTTACATATAGGTCTTTAATCCATTTTGATTTGATTTTCTTTTTTTCCTCCTTTTTTTTGGTGTGTAAGATAAGGGTCCAATTTTATTTGCATGAATATTCTGTTTTCCCAACACCACTTATTGAAGAGACTATCTTTTCCCTTATGTACTTTAGGCACCTTTGTTGAAGATTATTTGACTGTATATGCATGGGTTTATTTCTGGGCTCCCTATTCTGTTCCATTGGTTTATATGTCTGTCTTTATGCCAGTACCATCCTGTTTTGATTACTGTAGCTTTGTAACTTTCAAGTCAGGAAGTATGAGACCTCTAGTTCTGTTCTTTCTCAAGACTATTTTGACTATTTGAGATAATTTTATTTAAAACTTTCTGATTTGGATGCCTTTTATTTTTGGCCCAATTGCTCTAGCTAGGACTTTCAGTACTATGTTGAATAGAAGTGGTGAGAGTGGGCACCCTTGCCTTGTTCCTCATGATCTTAGCTGTGGCTTTTCATGTATGGTCTTTATTATCTTGAGAAAATTTCTATCTATTCCTAGTTTTTATAGTTGTTTTTACCATGAAAGAGTGTTCAGTTCTCTCACATGCTTTTTCTGTGTTGAGATAATCGTGATTTTTATCCTTTTTTTGTCAATGTGGAATATCACCTTGATTAATTTTTTTACGTTGAGCCGTCCTTGCATGCCAGTGATAAATCTCACTTAATCATGGTGTATGATCCTTTTAATGTGTTGTCGAATTTGGTTTGTTAATATTTTGTTGAGGATTTTTGTGTCTGTATTCATTGGAGATACTGACCTGTAGTTTTCTTCACTTGTGGAGTCTGCCTAGCTTTGGTATCATGTAATGTTGACTTCATCAGATAAGTTTGGATGTGTTCCCTCCTCCTCAACTTTTTGGAAGAGTGTGAGAAGGATTAGTGATAATTAAATTCTTTCTTAAATGTTTGGTAGAATTTACCAGTGCTTTGATCCTGGGCTTTACTTTGTTGGAGGTTTTTATTACTGATTCAATATCCTTATTAGTTAAAGGTGTGTTGAAATTTTCTGTTTCTTCATGATTCAGTTTGGTAGCTTGTATGTTTCTAGGATTTATCCATTTCTTTTGAGTTACTCAATTTGTTGGCATCTAATTGTCTCATGATATTTTTGTATTTCTGTGGTATCAATTATAATGTTTACTTTTTTGTTATTTTCTAAAAACTTTGTTTCTTTGTTCCTGTTGTTTTTCCAGTCTTTATTTTGTTTGTTTCTGTTTTAATATTTTTTATTTCCTTTCTCTTGCTGACTTTGGGTTTAGTTTGTTTTCTTTTAATTTCTGGAGGTGTAAAGTTAGGGTCTTTGAGATTTTTTTTTTATAATGTATTTACCGCTATAAACTTCCTTCTTAGTACTGGTTTTGCTTCATTCCATAAGTTTTGATGTATTATGTTTTTGTCTCAAGATATTTTCTGATTTCCCTTTCTATTTATTCTTTGACTCATTGATGGTTCAAAGAGTGTTGCTCAGTTTCCACACATATGTGAATTTTCCAGTTTTCCTTGTGTTACTGATTTCTGTTGTTTTACTCTGTTGTGGTTAGAAAAAGATATTCAATATGATTTCATTCTTCTTAAATTTGTCATGACTTGCTTTGTGACCTAATATGTGATCTATCCTGGAGAATGTTTTGTGTGTACTGGAGAAGAATGTATTCTGCTATAGGTGGAATATTCTGTATATGTCTGTTAAGTCCATGTGATCTACAGTGTTCAAGCCATCTGTTTCCATCTTGATCTGTCTGGATGTTCTCTCCATTATTGAAACTGGTATTGAAATGTGTTATTGTGTTGCGGTCTATTTCTTTATTCAGTTTGTCAATGTTTGCATCAAATCTTTAGGCACTCTGATATCGGGTATATGTATTTATAATTATATATTCCTGTCGAATTGATCTTTTATTATTATATAATGCTTTTTGTGTGTGTTTCTTGTGACAGTTTTTGACTTAAAGTCTGTTTTGCCTTATGTAAATATGGTCACTCCTCCTCTCTTTTAGTTACCATTTGCTTGGACTGTCTTTTTCCAGTCTTTCACTTTCAGCCTCTGTGGTTCTGTGGGTCGTTAAATCTAAAGTTGAGTTTCTTGTAGATAGTATAGAGATGGCTCTTGTGTTTTTTTTTGTGTTTTTTTAACCTATGTAGCTGTTCTATGTCTTTTTTTTACACCTCATCTGAGAATATGCTTTCCATTGATTCTAGAGAGAGAGGGAGAGGGAGAGAAAGAGAGAAAGAAGGACGTCGATTGGTTGCCTCATGCACAGGCCCCCAACGAGGGATTGAACCTACAACCTGGGTATGTGCCCTGACCGAAAATGGAACTCTCGACCCTTTGGTGCTCGGGATGACACTCTAACCACTGAGCCACACTGGCCAGGGCAGCTGCTCCATGTCTTTTGATTGGTAACTTCAATCCCTTTGCATTTAAAGTAATTACAGATAGGGAAGGACTTACTGTTGCCCTTTTTTCCATTATTTTTTGTGTCTTACAGCTTTTTGTCATTTTCTCTCTCTCATCTTCCTTCTTGTCTCATTGATTTTTTTTTTTTTGTGGTGGCATGCTTTCATTTCTTCCTCATTTCCTTTTGAGTATCCTCCATAGATGTTTTCTTTGTGCTTATCATGGGTCTTACATAAAACGTCTTATAGTTTTAACAATCTCTTTTAAGCTGATAACAGCCGAGCTTCAATAACTCTGCTCTTTTTCTTCTCTCCACCCCCCCCCGTACATTATCATCAATGTCACAGATGACATCTTTTATGATAGTGTATCCATAACATGTTTTTGTAGTTATAGTTGTTTTTATGCTTTTATCATTTGACCTGTGTATTAACATTAAAAGTGATTTTTAGTTTATTTTTATTTTTAAATTATTTCTTTTTAGAACTAATTTGTAGAGTTTAGCATTTGTTATATACATTTTGTGACAAAATTCTAATATACAAAGTTTTTAAACTTTTCATGATAAACTTGTAAGTTGAATAAATCTAACAAATAATTTTTTTTCTTGTTTAAACAGAATTTTGAAACTGATGGTCAGCCATATAGAAGAATACATTGAACCTCTAGTTTTCTGAAGAATCAGTTCAAAAGATCCAAAAAATACAAAAGGTAATGATAGGGTCATGTCTTGGAATGCACTTTGGAATGGCATTTTTCCAGAAAAGTATATTTTAAAAATCCATAAACTATCTTGACACAATAGTTTGAAGAAAGTTTTATTTAAAAATTTTCCTGTTGTATTAATTTATCCTGTTCCAGCTTTGTTCAGATACTATTCCTCCTCTCAGGAGGACTGCATTCTAAAGGGAGAGGGGACAAATAGTAAACAAATGAAGACATTCGTAGTTCTGTGCCGAGAACTAAAATGGATAGTAGAGACTGGTGACTGCTTTCATTAGGTAGTTAGAGAAGACCTCAATGAAGAAAAATGTTTCAGTTGAGATGTGAGTGGCAAGAATATGCCGATCATGTGAAGATCTGTGAGAGGTCCGCTTCCTTGGGCTCAGCTATAGGAGAAGGAGGAGGCAGTGAAACAGAAATGACCGTGGAATGCCTGAGGAACAGTAAGAGCAAGTGTGGCTGGATTACAGCGAGTGGGGAAAGAGTAGAGTACATGGAGTTCAGGTTGGAGAAGAAAATGGGAGAGGGGCAGATTTGCAGAAGAAAGTTAAGTGTTCTGTTTTGCTGTATATTTTAGACACCTGTAAAATCTGTTGTAATATCAAAAAGGTAGTTGAAAATTCGACACCGAAGTTGAGAATATGATCTAGGGGTATGGATTTGGGAATTATTGGCATAGAAAAATACTTAGAATCATATGTCCAGATGAGATTATCTAGGAAGTGTACATAGGCTGAGAAGGATCTAGCCCTGGGATGTGCCATTGTTAATCAGAGAAGGAGCAGCCAGGGGGATGGGTGGAAAAGCAGGGAAGTGTTCTGTCATAAAAGCCAAGAAAAGTATTTAAATAACTGCAGAAGTGGTCATCCGAATCCCATGCTACTAAGATGTCAAGTAGAAGGTAAAGTAAAGCAGCCATTAGATTTGGTAACATGAATGTCACTGATTTCTCTTACATGAGTGAACAATTTCAGAGTGTGTGAGGATAAAAGCCCGATTAAAATTGATGAAGAAAGAACAAGAAACTTTCAGTTAAATATGGTAAACAGTACAGTTAAATTCCATTTTCTCTCAAAATTCATTAAGGCTGAAGTAAAAGGATTTTTTACAGAAGACATAACTTCACAAGAACAAAGGGAATGGGAGAGGAAACAATTGCAACACAATTTTAGAACCTGAAAGGCAAAAGAATGTGAGGTAACTGTCTTGTAGACCCTAGAATCCCAAGCCAGCTGTGGGAATGCTGAGGAACAGACATGGTCCTACAGAACCTCTGAAGTGTTCAGGAGTTGAAAGCACTCTACTTCTGCAAATACGAGTAAGGG
Organism: Miniopterus natalensis; assembly: GCF_054644295.1. Classification (NCBI taxonomy): domain Eukaryota; kingdom Metazoa; phylum Chordata; class Mammalia; order Chiroptera; family Miniopteridae; genus Miniopterus; species Miniopterus natalensis. The sequence goes on from NC_142081.1 coordinate 171,660,200, forward strand.
TGGGAGTAAAAACAGGATGATTTGTTGCAAATCTGTTTTAGAGGTAATTCTCTATAGATCCTTTTCCTGACTGGAAACCCAGGTAACTGCCTCTTCCTTATCACAGCAGAAGACTGGAAATTTATTCTCTAGCAAGAATAATATAGAGAGGTATAAAACATAGTTGAGAATGGGGTACTATATTAAAAATAGGAAATTAAGAACCTAGGCTACCAGATTTTTACAATTTTCAGTCAGTAGTTTAGAAGATTCTTCTTTGGGAATTATAAGCAGCCTAAGACAAAAGATCTGAGGACACTGATATTAAGAATTCCCCCAAAGAAATATTCCAGCCCTGGCTGGGTGGTTCAGTTGGCTGGAGCATCATCCCGTACACTGAAAGGTTGCGGGTTTGATTCCTACTCAGAGCACATACCTAGGTTGTGGGTTATATAAAAGGGTTGTTTTCCAAAGACAGAATGTGAGGCACTGAAATTTTCTGTTAATTATGTGTAATGTTCCATGCTGAATTAAAAACATATATGCTTTTGTATTTGGCGAAGTTTGAATTGTTTATAAAGTTTCTTAATTATTAATATTTTCCTATTTGATAAATATTTTTTAAAAGCTTGTTTTAAAAATGTTTATAAAAGACATATTGGCCTTGGGTTTTGTTGTTATAAAATAGTAAGTAATGTGGTGCTTACTCAGCTGGGAAGTCATATCACTGAATGACTTGGAGCTCAAGTTGCTTATATGAAGGAGCCTTTGATTCCTAGCTGTAATGTAATCTTTTATAGTTTAATTTGTGAACTTTGGATTCTAGTGACATTAACTGATCCTTTCAAACACATATTATTGCATATCATACTGGCCTATTAATGTTAATATTTAAGGAAAAAGACTTTTAATAATAAAACTTAACCTATATTAGACTATATACTTGAAATTCCTTGCTGTATGTAGAGACATTGCATGTCTTCTAAAACTGAATTCTCAAAATCCATAGCATGGGCAGGTGTGACTCTGGCTAGTCTTTTTGTACTGAAAGTGTGAGTCCTAGGGTAGTCTTCACACAAGATGTTTGACTGTTCCCCCATTACTACTTTGTTTTCTTAAAGTAGTTTGACACCTTTTAAAGAAGTCAAGAAGAATCTTCTAACAATTGCTCCAGTCTTAGGCCTATTTTATTTTCCCCCCTTACTTTCCCCTTAAATATAGCATGTCTATCAGTTGGGTGGAAAAGATCTTGGACTAGAGTGTTAGACAGTCTTATGTTGTTCAGTTAGCTGGACAGCACATAATGTTTGGAAGAATATTGTTAATGACAATATTAAAATAGCCTAATACAGCATTGGTCTGTATCTTCTAAACCATTTTTATTCATTGTTCTTACAGTCAGCATGGCCCTTCCTAATTAACCTAAGCCCTAATTCTTGGAGTCCTTTTTTCATTTTCTAGTTTGTCCTATTTTACCTTTTGATAATTAAACAAGCATATATTTGGTGCCATATAAGGCTTAGATCTGGCCTTTTTAAAAAAATTAAATATATCTTTATTGATTCAGAGAGAGGAGGGAGGGGGAGGGAGAGAGAGAGAAACATCAATGATGAGAGAGTCGTCATTGATCCCCTGCCTCCTGCATGCCCCCAACTGGGGATTGAGCCGGCAACCTGGGCATGTACCCTGACCAGGAATTGAACCGCAATCTCCTGGATCCTAGGTTGATGCTCAACCACTGAGCTGTGCCTTGCCGGGTAGATCTGGCCTTTTAACTTTAAACTAAAACTGTTCTTTTTAATTCATCCAAATTGGCTCTGACCTTTGTGTACTATTCTTTTTGTTCTAGTGATAGAATCACTCTTGTTATTACCATGATAATAAGTATGTCTTTTGGACCAGAGAGATGTACTTAGGTGATCTTTAAAGTCTCTTTTAACTCCAAAATTCTGTAATTCCTGTATTTTATCTGCTGATGTCAATCCAGACATTTAAAATCAGCATTTTATTCTGGTGCTAGCTCTTTTAAGTTTTACGTTGGGGGACCACTCTTTTTTTCAAAGAACTTAGATGTGTATATACGTGACTTGTGGACACAAACAATAATGTGGAGAAGACCCGGAGGGGAAGAGGGGACATCTGTGATACTTTCAACAATAAAGAAAAAGAAAAAGAAGTCTTAGCCCTTCACAGTCTCACTTCTGCAGCCATAACCACACAGGCAATGCAGTACTATTTACCAAGGGTTATTCTCTCTTCTCTCATGAATGTACATTTGAAAATGACAAAATATTTTAGAATCTCATGTTCTTAGAACACCTTTGATCTTACGTAGTTTAGAGTTACATAATTATTTGCACTGTTTCTAAATTTTAAATAAAAATATAAAGTAGAATATTTTTATGCCTCAAAACTGTTAGGCTACTTATTAGAATTAAGGTGGTTTTTCAATATTTAACTCATGACTATAGGACAAAATATCTTGTATAGATTTAAGCCTTCCTTACACTTTAGAAAAACTGTATAAAATTTAGACAAATTGTAGGCTTATAATTCTGTTTAAAAAGCAGTAAATTTTAATTTCTTCGATGTGGGTGTAAGACTTTATAATAAGGCTTTTCTCTACTTGTTCTCACCACTGCCAGTCCTATTCTCCTTTATGCTCTAGTGATTAAAACTTTAGGTTGTGACATGCCTAGATTTTTCTCTGAAGAAAATGCTAACCCATGATGCTACCTCATCTCACAAAGGCCTGTGCCTTTGCACATTGCTATTCTTTTGGCTTAGAATCATTTCAACTATTACTTCTTACTGCCTGTTGTTTCTCAAACTTAAATGGTGATAGAAATCTCATGGAGACATTGTTAAAATGCCATTCTGATTCAGAAGGACTGGAGTGGGACCCAAGATTCTGTCTTTCAACAAGCTCACAGATGTTGCTGATGCTGATGGTCTCTGGACCATATTTTTAGTAAGAGCACTGTAGACTTATCTGGGAAACTAATTGTCATCAAGAGTATTTCCTCTGACTCCTTTCTCTACCATCATTATTCCTTTTATTATAATTATTTAGGTATATATTTTCCTATTTAATTTCAGATTTTTGCCTATTGGGACTGTGTTTTTCATCCTTGTATTCCCAAAGCTTACCATACTGTGTAACAAAAAATTAGCCTGCAACTAATGTTTATTGCTGATTAGATGACATTATTACAGCCTATTTATAGTTACTAGTCTAATATATACATACTGAGTACTATGTGTAGCTTTTAAGTTTTGATTATTTTATAGTAGATAGAAAATGAATTGCGAACCTCAATTTTTTCCCCTGTAGACCTTGTTTAGAAGGAGAAAAGCCTCAAATGTGCCCTGGCTAAAGCTACTTGCTTAAAAATGTTCTAGCCTTTAGTATAAACAAAAATATTCTCAAGTCCTTATACAACCTATAGTGTTTCTCAAGATTACTATGTTTGTAGAATGAGATTTTTAGAAAACTAATGACCATTTACTATTTTTTTTCTACCCAAGGAGAAGTACAAATGTCTACCACAAGACGAAAACGTAATATGTTATGTTGTTTACCGTAAGCTGTAGTAAAATGAGCTCGATTATTGACAGGTATGTTTTTAGACACTTTTATTTTGAATTATATAAAGCTGTTTTAAAGTTTACTATTAGAATAATGGTCTATATCAAACTGATAAAAGGATTTTTATGCTTAAACTTAATTATTATTACATTTAATTTCTGTATTGAGCCAATCAGTGCAATGGTGAGGTATGTTAATGTTGTCTAGAACCAAAGTCAGCCTTGTATGGCTTATGTTCCAAATGGGTCTTTGAGCTATACTTTCGAGTATTTGGTCAGAGCTGCTCTGAAAGAAATTGTGACAATTGCAGATGTTTCCTTGGTACCTTCTGGAATCATATATCCCCTTATCTCTTGTTCTTTTCCTCATTTATTGGTGCTAACTCCATTCCATTAAGCATTTTAGCATTTGTGACTGATAAGAGGTAACTATAATTAGGATTTCATTAGTTGAAATTATAATCATTATATCTTACTCTTGAGAATAGGATACATCTCCTTGTTTCTTTGATTTTAATACTTTTTTTTTACATTTTAACCTCTCTGATATTGGTATTCATCTTACAATTGGCTTATAGTTTAATTGGTAGCATTTTTTTCTTCCTTAATGGCACATAAAATGCTGATAAGTAGTGATTGGTGCTTAAATTCAATGAAATACAGTAACATTTTTAATGCAACTACTTTTTGACAGGTAGCTAATGTGCAGAATACTTTTTATATGTTATTTTATTTAAACTCACAATTTTATGAGATTTTACAGGTGAGGAGACTGTAGGTTAGAGGTTAGATAATGTGTTTAAGGCCACATAGTATGTGATGAGCAGGAATTATGACCTGTGTTGGTCTGACACTGAAGTTCCTGTGCTTTTATTATAGTGTACTGTGTGATTCTTTCATATGGGAAGAGTTTTGTAGCTAGAGTTGTATAATAAGCTGACTTTTGACATCTGGGGGCAACCCTTCTTCCCTTCTTTTCTATGAGATAAACACTGAAGATATATACTCTACCAGAACTTAAGACCTAAGAGGTAAGGAGTTTCCTTAGAGAGGGCTGCTTACATCACTGCCATAGATTTGGGCTATGCGTACTTTCAGGTGGGATCTGTGTGTAGTCTCCTCAGAAAGGATGCTTCTTCACCTCTCTTGAGAGATTAAATATGATTTGGGCATTATACTTCTGACTGTCAATTCCCATTCTAGACGATATCACATTTAGGGAGGGATGACATCTGCGTGTTCAGACTTAAAGCAGTGGTTCTTAATATGAGTTGATTATCTCTCTGAATATGATGAAAGTTATAGACTCTCTTCTCAATAAAATGCATATGCATATAGAATTTTTCATAAATTTCAGTGTATACATGGAACTCCAAAAGTCCATACATGGACTTCTATGATGCAGAATTTGCAGGTGATCTCAATAGTGCGTCTGACAGACACTTTGCAGGCTTTTATAGGCCACAGAAAGGTGTGGTTAAAAGAGTGAATAGTGAATTGATGTAAAAGCTCATAAATCACCTGAGACTATTTAATATTGTTCCTTAGGTTAAGGGGTTAGGCACCACCTTTTTCTTGCTACTTAGATCTCAGCTTAAATGTTCCCCATCTCAACAAGTCCTTCCTTAAACCCTCAGACTAAAGTAACCATTCAGTAACTAAAACATCACCCTTTTTTAAAAAAATTATCATACATTTAAAAAAATTATTTATTTATTTATTTTTAAAGCTATCTTGGTTGAAAGTATTGTGTTGATTTGTTTCTTCCTGCTAAGAAAATATGCTGTAGGAGAGCAGTGACTTATATGTCTGGTTAACTGCTCTGTAACCATGTCCAGAACAGAGCCTGGCTTATGAGTGCTAATAAATATTTGTCAAATGAATCAATAGTGAATGAAAATGTATTATGCTATATACTGTGCTATTATGCTGGATATTTTGCTAGATATTTTAAAACAGTGGTTTAGGTCATCATTGCTAAATATTGTGACGTTTATGAGTGATTTATGGTTTTATAAAGTGAATATTTCAGAAAATAGATTTTGTAACGATGCTATTATAATGAAAAATAGTTTCAAGTTAATCATTTATATAGTGGCAAATATACTGACTGTAGGTTTTCACTGGTTAGTGAAAGTTTGAAACAAGATATTTAACTTCTGGTTACATTAAATTCTGGTTAGTTCGTTGTGTGTAGTACAGCTAAGTAAGTAGTTCTAAAATTCACATTTGTAATTAAGTTTTAAAAATGTAATAAAAATGGCTGTACTTTAATTTTCTAATATTTATTAGAAAGCAGGTTAGTAGTTACAGGGTCTGAATTTGTGTAGTCCGTTAACTTGACAGAACTCTGGGATATAACTGATTTGACTCACGTTCATTTTAGTGTTGTTGTTGCTTAATGACTGTGCTCTTATTTTTTCAATCCAATTTTATCTTTTAGAGATGATGGTAGTATTTTTGATGGGTTGGTGGAAGAAGATGACAAGGACAAAGCAAAAAGGTAGTTCAACTTAAGATGTAAAATAGTGAATAAGTGAATAATAAGTAAATGTAATAGTAAAAATAGTAAATCAATGATTTTTAAAACCTATCTGCCTTAAGACCTTAGTGTTCATTTAGGTGCAAGATCTTAGACTATCAGAATCCAGTTTTGAAGTTAAATAAAATTATCCTGTAAATGTGCTCTTCTCATCAAATCACTGGGTTTATAGTATATCGGCATCATCACTGGGGAGGTTAACCTTCATCACTTGGCTAAAATAGGGTTTGCCTGGATTCACCATTGTAGTTATTATTTTCCTCTTAACCTACTCTATTCTTGGAAGCAAGTTAAGTGTAGTCCACCTTCAAAGTAGGTGTTGGGGGAATTAAGCTCTACCTCTACACATACTTGGAATTCTTCTGTAAAAATTTTTCTTTCTTATTTATTTATATCTGTATGGGACTCATTTATTTTATACTTTAGGTTCTACTTCAGTGCTATTTTATTTATTTTGTTGCTCAAATTATTCCAGCTTTTGCCATTGGGAGGTCTTTCAAGGTTGGTTCCTGTGTCCTTGGACATGCCTCCAATCTCCGGTAGAAGGGAAAGTAGATGATAGAAAAAGGGCGGGAAGAATTATTAGAGAAGTATCTTCAATAGGGGAGGGAATGGAATCTAGAGCCATGGTGGTGAGAGTTGGCCCTTTGACCTTAAATAGGGATCTTGACAGTTAATTATAGTGTCAGGAGGGAAGGTCAAGGTAGCAGTACAGCCAAGTTTGTAGTCATTGAGATTGAGCAGTAAATACTTTGTTTTTTTCCAGTCTCGTTGAACTACATGGGTGCGTAGATAAGGGTAGTGGTGGTGTACACAGATAAAAAAGATAAACATGTAATAGTAGTTCCTAAATGTCTTTATTTAGCAAAATAAAAGGTACTGGGATGAGAAAAATTTTCACAATAACCACATAAATTGCTAAATACTTTAATGAATGATCAAAATATATCTAAGAAGATACAGAGACCTGTATTTGAAGCTAAAAGGATCTAGGACAACCCCACCCTTTAATGTCAATCTGGTGGAGAAAAGTTCTTATAAAAATCATCAGGGTAAAGATAAAATCTCTAAGATGGGGATAATCTGTCTTGCCTGAATGAAGAGGGAGAACTCTAAGGAACTGACCTCAACAGTCTTAAGGGCCAAGTTTATAGATGGATAAGGTGAGCTAAGGGTATTCTATTTACAAAGACTCAAAGTTGGATCGTTTTTTTGTATAAGAAAAATACCGTTGCTATGGGAAACCTTGGAGACAGAGAAGGAATCTTGTAGTGAATTAAGTGGAACCACATTGAACTCTGTCTGAAAACAATGATGAGTTAAAGACCTTAAGTGTTGAGCCCAGAACAAAGGGAGGTTTATGCTTACCCTCCAACCAGGACACCTGTGACCTATTTTCAGTGAGGTCATTTCAAGAACTAATGATTTCCAACCTGAATGTAATATGGAAGTAAAATTTGCTTTAATGGGTGTGATCCAGTGGTAGAGTTCGCAAAGATATTTTCTTTCTATATATTTTCTTCCCCTGGAATCAAGTGCCTGATTTGAATTATTACTTCATGGTAGCTATATGATCCTGGGCATGTTTTTCTTTACACCTGTAAAATGGAAAATAATAAAGTCTACCTCATAGGAATTAAGTGAGATTTCATAAATGTTTACTAGCACCTGGCTATTTTTACCCTCACCCATATGTTCAGATATTTAATATATACTAATGATCAGATGCTTATTTTTTGATTTACTCCTCTAGAGGACTATAATTAGATCCATATATCTAACTACCTCTTTTCTATGCCTTTTAAAATGTCAAACAGGCCATTTCACCATATCTAAATTCTCCCCAAACCATCTGTCCACCAAAACCAGTATCACTTGTTGTATTTCACATTGATAAACAGTATTATCAGGAGGTTGGGAATCCTCTTAGATTTCTCCTTTGGTTTCTCCACTCCAAACCGAATCTGATTTACCCTCTGCCTCATAACCCTCAAAACCGGACTGCTCTGTTGACAGTGCCCCTGCCATGGTTCATAGGTTAGGATATTGCAGTTGCGTCCTAAATGGTAATCTGGCTTTCAGTCTTGTTTGGTGTATGGTAAGTTTTCAGTAGTATTTGCTAAATGAATTTGTTTCACCAAGCATTGATCCTTTCATCAGCCTGATGCCAGAGTGGTCTTATTAACATGCAATTCTGTTCATGGCATTTCTTTGCTTAAAATCTTTCAATGCCTTCCCATGACTTTCAGGATCAAACTTGAATCTTTTTATTTAGCATAAAGCTTCATCATTTTTTTTCAGTACTTAATACTCCCCCCTCCCCCCCCAATTCCAGCATACTGGGGCCGATACACTAGCCACATTAGCCCTGCTGAACTACTTATGATAGGTTTTCATCTCTGTACCAGTTTCCTATGCCTGGCATGCCCTGCACATACCCACTACCATCTCTTTCTCACATAGTCTTCAGGACTCAATTCAGCATAGTTGGATGCCAATCTCTGGTTCCTCTGAGTTTCCATAGGAATTAGGTGAATTTTAAAAATTTTATTAAATTTATTGGGATGACATTGGTTAATAAAATTATATAGGTTTCAAGTGTACAATTCTATAACATATAGTTTCTAACGGTATTAGGTGAATTTCTTGGAAGGGATATCTTTCCCCTGTATACTTAGCCCCCCCCCCGCCATTATAACAAGCATTCAGTGTTTGGTGAGGAAGTCAGTTAATATCTACTGTGTTTCATAAGAAATTTGAACAATTGTATTTTTCCACAATTCTAATACAGAATAAATGCTTGTTCTTTATGGAAAAACAAAAAAATAAATAAAATTATCCTTTGACATTTGGGAAAGAAGTATACTTAAACAAAAACTGAATTCTAAAATGTGACTTCACAGAGCAGATAATTAGAGGTATTATAGAATGGTTAATTGCTCTATAAATAATTATACTGTATTTACTTGTCTTGGGGGTCTCTGTGCAATTAAGTATTTGTTTACTGGTTACTGCTTCATATAAATAGTAATCATTAATTTAGCACATATATTCTGTGTACTTTCTGTTAGTTAGATTTTATGCTTAAGTGCTTAAATGAAAAAATGTGGGTTCTATTATCAAGGAAGCCCACAGCCTAATGGAGAGACAAATATGCAAACAAATGATTACAGCTCTGTGTTGGAGGCTGGGGTATAGAATAAAGAGGAAGAATGTGTGGCTAAACCTCGAGGTAGGGAGATTTTCACTTTTAGATTTGTTTATAATTTAAAACTTATAGGAGATGGATAAGACAGATGGTTTGACTTTGGGTGTGGGCACACAGTGTAATATGCAGATCTTGTATCATATTAAAACCTGTATGATCCTATTAACCAGTGTCACCCCAGTACATTTAATAAATTAAAAAATAATTTTTAATATGTATTTCTATATTATACATGCTTTCACAAAATGTGTCTTGGTAATATTCATAATAACTTTATAAGGAAACTACAAATACTTGGTAAATATTAGAGTAAATAAAACCTGAGTTTTGAATGCAGTTTTTCTTATTGGCATTTTCATAAAAACATGTATGCCAAAGGTTTAATATGTAAAAATTTCTTTAGTGATAAACAGAGAAGAAAAATTATTGCCCATATTAACTATATATTGTTTGTAAACTAGGAAATAAATATTTCTTGCCATTTACATTAACAGAAGAACATGCTATATGGTTGTGTCCAAATTAAGCATCATATTAAACTACATTTATGTAATTAAATGGATTGTTTAAAAACTACTTTTAATTTTTTTGTTTCATCAGAGTATCTAGAAACAAATCTGAAAAGAAACGTAGAGATCAATTTAATGTTCTCATTAAAGAATTGGGATCCATGCTTCCTGGTAATGCTAGAAAGATGGACAAATCTACCGTTCTACAGAAGAGCATTGATTTTTTACGAAAACATAAAGGTAAATTTTTAACTTTGTAAAATGGATTTTTTTTTTTTTTTAAATAATGGACTCTCCCTTAAAGCATAATGTGATAGAATCTTGGCAGTGATGCTCAAGACTGGATGCTTGCGAACCTTTTTTAAGTGAAATCAATTGCTTTTTAAAAGATTTCCTGATATTTTTTTTTTCTTTCATTCAACAAACATTTATTTAGTGCCTAGTATATCCTAAATTCTCATGGTACAGGGTAACAGTCCTGGCTCTCAAGTAACTCAGGCCAAGGGAGACAGATATCTAAACAGCTAATTACAATGCATATAATTATAATGGGTAGAGTGCTTGTAAACCTTAAACTTGTTAGGAAAACACAGAGGAAACAATGTGTCAGGGAAGACTTAAAAATAGTTGATTTTTTCATCTGAGTCTTCCTTTTAGATTAAGGAAAACAGCATTTCACACAGAAAATAGCATGTGCAAAACAGAGAAGCAGGGAGAGTTCAGTGTAACGAGCATAGTTTGAGTTGGAAAGTTATGGGCATGTTTGAAAGAAAGGCAAGAGCCAGGTTGTAAGGCCCTTATATGCCATTTTAAAAGATTGTTTCAGTGTGTATCTCGGAAATAAACATGTTTAAATTAAAGTGATTATTTCTTAATCAAGGAAAATCGTTTTGACTACATAAATCACGAAAATTTAAAGAATATTAAGTATTTTTGTAACAGAGATAATATATGAAAAAATTGTAAAAGGCCATTTCCTTTTTCCGATGTAAATGAAACTGCAAAACTTCTCAGAAGAAGGATTTGTGATTAGTGCCTCTATTTACTTCTCCCTAGCTCGTTCAGTAATACATTAGTAGCCTGGTTCATGCTCCAACACTTTTTGAAATTATTTTTGTTAACTTCACTAGTGCCAATACCCCTCATCTCCTCTGCTGCCAATAAAGCAATAGCTTTTCTTATACCTCCTTCTCTTCTGGATGTCTGAAGCACTGGAAATTTTAGTCCACCCTCCACTGGCTGGCTTTTTTCCTTGGCCTGTGTTACAGCACTTTTTCTTTCCTCTCCCCCCTTCCAACTGAAGCTAACTCCTTCGATCCTCTTTCTTCTTCCGCCCTCTAAATGTGATATTTCTCAAGGTTTTATCTTTTGTGTTCTTACCTTCTCTACACTCTTTCCCTTGGTTATCTCATTCCATAGCTTCAGCTGTGGGCTCTCTATTAAACTACTAAGTCTTTATTTTAGATGCAAACTTTTCAGTCTTTTATTTCCAGATAACTTCTGGATCTTTCTTTTGCATGTCCTCAAATTCAGTGCATCTGTGACTGAATTCATTTTCATTTTGTCCAATCACCTTTCTCTCAGCTTTTCTTTTGCTTTATTGATTTCAGAGAGAGGAGGGGGGGGGAGAGAGAGAGACAGAGAGAGACATCAATGATGAGAGTGTCATTGATTGGCTGCCTCCTGCACGCCCTCCACTGGGGATTGAGCCTGAAATCTGGGCACATGCCCTGACTGGGAATTGAACCTCGATCTCCGGGATCATAGGTCGACATTCAACTACTGAGCCACACCAGCCCGGCTGATTTTCTGTTTTTACACCATCATCCTTTCATTCCCCCAGGACTCAAACTGGAAAAGACTTGCATTTTTTTCAGCTTCCTTAGTATTTTATCACAGTTGCCAAATTATCTTGATTCTTCTATAAATGTGTCAAAATTGTCTTCATTTTTATTGCCACCATTGTCATTACATTTTGCCTCTACAAATAGTATTCTTGTTACCTCAGTGTCCCATATTAGATAGCATACTAGGCCCCTCAGACATTGTAATTCAATAAATGATTGTTGAATGAAATGATATAATATGCATCCTCTGACAGTAGAGGGTTAATTTTGGCATTAAGTAGATCAGGTTTTTGTTTTTTTCAAAATTGGGTATAAAATTCTCACAAAAATAAAATTTACCTGAAATTGGAAGGAAATTCTTATATAATTATTACTTCTAAAGTAAACCTGTGCTTAACTGAACTTGATGGGTTTTGCTTATGCATTTAACTCTTTTTTTTCTGAATGTTTATAATTGATGTGAATTTGAAAAGGTATGACTATATTCCACAGAATTAGTACCTAGACTTTTTAGTTACTCTTCATATTCTAGTATAAGCAATTTTAATATGGCAGATTTTGGGTGACAATTTAATATGTTAATTTATATATCTGGTCATAGAAAATCTAAACAACCTAGTCCATACTTTCCACTGCAAACTAGAGTATATTTTGTAGAGTAAAATTTATGACATAGATTTTTTATTTTGCTTGGTTTTTTAAGTGTCAGCATTTAAAAATGGAAAAACATCTGTTACCTAAGTAGTTCATGTTTCACCATTTATGAATAGCTTTCTCATAATTTAAGTCATTAGTAAGTAGTATTTTGCAAAATAAACTAGTAATTTTATTAAAATAGTGTCCAAATCCAGGAATTTCCAAATTTTTAACCAGCTCCCTACCACTAAGAAAACATGCAGGGGGACACTAAGCAAAATCACTCTGGGATGATTATTGTCAAGTTTTTACCCCGAATCTTAATTTAGTTTCCTTGATTAATTAAGAATAGAACACCTCAGATTGGGAGCAATCTTTCTGCTTAGCAGTAGACTGGCCAAAAGTCCTCTTTGTTAAGAGCAGACTTACTGATCTCCTTGGCTGTTTTCCTGCAGGCTCAGGTCCTTATATCTGCTCGAGGTTCTACCACTTGAATGGCAAGGAAAGGAAGGGGAGAAAGAATCTTCCTAATGCTTGCTCTGTCTGCTTATTCTGAGTCCTGTTCGGGCATTGTGTCAAGCAGGAAGCAACACAGGCTTCCACAGCTCCCCAGAGAAAAACCAGACTGGTACCTCCAAGAGACCAAAGACCAAAAGTAGATAACTTGCCATAGTAGCTCAAATATTTCATCATTCCAAAACTTTGACCTCCTGATACCTACCTAGACCAGTAAATGTTACTGTCTACAGTTCTCACTTTAGAGTGGGGAGAGAGGAAAACCTGTAGGACTTCTGTACTGCCCCAGTGCACACCCTGTAGTTGGAGTATGCCACTAATGTGTCAAATAATCTGTTTACAGAAATCACTGCACAGTCAGATGCTAGTGAGATTCGACAGGACTGGAAACCTACATTCCTTAGTAATGAAGAGTTTACACAATTAATGTTAGAGGTATGTCCAGATTTAATTTTTGAAAAGTTTTATTTTTCTCAAAAAATAAATCACAGGGGTGACTAATCTTAGTATAGTTTTAACAATATTAATTTAATTGTTGAAAAGTTTTAATTCACTGTAAATCAATAAACTATTATCTTCAATTAAAATTAATTGGTGCAAATATTATAAACAAATAGTACTGTCTGGTAAAGGAATGCCAAATTTTCATATTTTTCAGTATTATCTGAATTTTTGAGAAGCTTAATAAAAGTCAGAAAACTGTAGTTACCAAATTTTCCATCTGAGACCACACTAGCAAAATTCAAATGAAGAATAATATATATTATTCATCACATATTAAATATTATTAAATGTATCCTACTTGACAGTAGTATTTTTTAACAAATTAAAATCTGCCTAAAAACAACATAAAATGGTAATAAATGAAGTATTTTGAAAATGTAAAACAAATGAAATATACATTGAAAGGCAACTCTTAATTCAAGTAGAAACTTTTTAATTGCTTACTGTGTATAGAATAATGCAGGTTTCATCTAAGTACACAGAGTTCAATATCAAATTTCCATGAAAACTTAAAATAAATAGGAGCCAGGTATATTTTGGCAGTAACAGTTAAGGATGAGAAAAGTAGATGTATAACAGAAAGTTACGTAGAGTAGAGGAAAGCACTGAGATGGGGATACAAGCATTGCTAAATAATTTGCATCTCTTATACTGCTGGCTTGGGTTTATTCTTTGAGCATGTATCTGTGTTGCGTGTACAGGGTGGGGCAAAAGTAGGTTCACAGTCGTGAGTATGAGAAACACAATTTAGTCTTGTATTATTTATTAGTTATTGTATTATTTTCCATATGAACAACTATAAACCTACTTTTGCCCCTACCCTGTATATGTAATGATCATGTCTCAAGTGTCTTTGTATAGTTACTAAAGTCTAAGCAACATAGAATATTTGCATGTTAATGAGGAACAGTTAATTGCTAGATTAATTAAGTCTTTAAATATTCAGCGGAAAGGTTAACATGGAAATTTTTTGGAATATAAATATATTGTATATATTTAAACCTGTACTTAAAATCTGAAATGTAACTGATCACTTTTCTCATATTAACTCAGTGAATCCTCACAGTAATCTTATGAAAGAGACACTATTAGTATCCCTTTCTTAATGCCAGATGAGGAAATCAAGGAACAAAGAGAATATGAAACTTGACCAAAGTAACAGTGAGTAAATAGCTCAGTTGGGATTTTTTGCAGGTAGACTAGCCTCTGATCCCAGGGCCTCAGCCCCTGTGAAACTTCTTTTCAGTGGAAGCTAGCCATGCACAGATCTCACATCTTAGTAACAGGAGTTAGCTCTTTAAACTAGTAGACATTTAAGTTATAAACCAAAAAATAGTTTCAGATTTTGTTAAATATTTTTTCTAAAACATAATTTGACGTCCAAAATTATCTCTTTAGGTAATAAGTATTATGTTTATGAAAGGGTGCACACAGCTAATGTCTATAACAGAAAAAGGAAATAACTCACTTAATTACTCTAATTTTATGATTATATTTTCAATATAATTGTTTAATAAGATCTGTGGTAATCATTAACTATTTACCCTGCTTCATCGGTATAAAACATTTCTTATAATTCATAAAGTTGTATATAATATCCATACTCATATATTTATAACCTTAATGAAGGTAAACTACCTGTTTACTAATAAGCTAAACAGAAAAGCTTTGTCTTCAAATTTTTCTTCACAATGAACAGATCTTTATTAATGCCAGGACATTTAATATATACTTAGTATTAAAGGAAATCAAAGATTCCAGAGATTATAGCATTATTTATAAAATACAACAGAAAATTTAAACATATGTAAATCAATTACCTCATGATTATCTTCACAGCTTTTAGAATTACATTCCTGAAAAATGTTACATTTATTTATAATATGTCAAGCATAAATAAATAAAAATTATTTTTAGTGAATATACAACTATCAAGTAAATATGTATTCTAACAATATTTCAGGATTGAAGGCTGTATATGAATATGTGTGTGTATTGCAGTCTGTGTCCAACTAACCTAGATGTGTTACTATTGGCTAATCATGTTGATCAGATTATAGGTAGGCAGTTTAGATACCACTTTCAGCAGAATTTCAGATGTAGGCTGTAGCTGGAATGTTAGAGCTGCTAGTAGAAGAGATTAGATCGTTCACCTCACCCTCTTCATTTTATGGATGAGTCCCAGAGAAGTTGTAGCTTTTCCAAGGTCAGATAGCTAATTAATGGAAGAACTGGGGCTGAGATCTTGAAGTTCATGTATAACTTACGTGTTGGCTGTCTCTCCATTCCTCCATTTCATCTGTGTCTCCCTCTTTACTCTGTTGTGAGGAATATTTCTTCCAACCTTTGGGGAGGTAGAGTAGTGAAGGAAATCAGGGCAGTTTAGCCTGACCTCTGTGCCAAGTCATTTTTTTTTCTTTCTTTTTTTTTTTTTTTTTAACTTTCTTTATCTTTGTTGTTGAAAGTATTACAGATGTCTGCTTTTTACCCCCATTGATCCCCTCCACCCTGCATCCATTCCAGCCCCAGGCCTTCAAAGTCATCTTTATGTGAAGTCATCTCTTAGTGTGTTGTTTTTTCCCTTGGAAGCTGGCAGCTCTCTCTGGTAGTCTGTCTACAAGGGAAGGGCTAGTGCCCTGTCAACTTCATTTTAGATATAGATCCACAAGGAGGTTCTATCCCCTTCTGTAGAACTTCCATTCCAGTCTTCTGGATTAAATACTCACTGGCAAAGAGGTTTACATAGTCCTTTTGTTGTGGATCAAGTAGATATCAAATAGGAAGCTAAGGAGTTTTAGCTAATGAGCCTTCCCTTTCCCTTGCCTCATACAATGTGGAAGAGGGACAGGCTTCCCAGTCTTCAGTCTTAGGATGAGGGTGTCTTTCTCTGTCTTGTGCCTTCTTCCATGTCTCTCTGATCTTCTTCTTCAAGGCCCCTTTAGTTTTTGGTGTACCCACCCACCTGCTTGGGAAATTACATCCCTCAAAGAATTCTGGGCCCTGGGTCCTTACTTCTCTTAAGAATTTGGCAAGATGCTAGTGGAGGCTTTTCTCTACTTAATCTTTACCTACTTTGAAAGATGAAAGGGCAGGCTGTGGTCCTAGGAGTGAGAATAAATCATTAAGGGTTCTGATTTCAGTTCATTTCTCTTACACAAGAGAGCCGAACCCTAATTCATAGCAAATACCCTGAGAGCAAATACAGGTCATAGTAAATATTAATTTGCTTTCAAAGATGATATAATCTGGCTTTACATGAGAAAAGCTAGTTCTTAATAACATTATTTTGACCCTTTTCCTTATGAAATAATAACACTGGCATTATTATACTAAGGAGTTTTTGTAAAAATAATTTCATGAATTTGCATAAATTACAAAGTTTTTATCCCCTTCTAGATTAGCCAAGAATGGGTTTGTTTGAGCCATTTTAGAAGGTAGTCATCTACCCAAAATAAGTTTTTTAATATCTAAATCTCTCCCACAATAGAGGGGTGGTGGGGTGCCTTTTTTCATACATTCAACATATACTTCAACATTGCTTAGAAATAGAGGGAGGTTGCTCTAACTCCGAGTAAATTAAATACAAGTATTCTTTATCTTCTATGTGCTACTGGTATGCTAGCATGCTAAGTGCTGCTGATAATGTTGAAGAAGATATGTATGGTTCTTACGAGAGATTGCTGTCCTTTCACAGAGCCCTATAATTAAATAAGAAATCCAAATTTAGTGTGTTAACTGTTTTGATAGAAGAGGAACTCCTCTTGGTATTTTTTCTGCTGTATATCTTCAACATCTTTTACACTGGATTTTTCTTTCCCTGAGCTTGCAAATATATATCAGTTACTTTATTTTATTGCCTTCCTTTGATACTTGGTTCCCTTAAAACTTTCATCTCTCCTTTTTTCCGTTCTAAAGTTTTTGGTAGAGTGGTTTATAAATGCCTTCTGATCATCCAATCATCTCTAAATTCATTGTAGTCTGACCGGTCTTCCTATTGACATCTCTTGAAAGTTACCGAATTTGATCTCATTTTACACTGAACCATCCCTCTTCCTTCTCACTCACTTTGTCATATTCTCTTCTGTTGACTTTCTTGTTGACAGTGTATTCGATTTTCTCTGTCATTTTCTCAGGTACTTGTCCTTCATATCCCCACATGTAGATAATTCCTCCAAGGATTTGTCTTCCATGCAGATCTGCAGATCTCATTTCTTCGTTTGTCACTTCTATGTCTAAGATTCTCAAATGAAAATACTTTATAATATATAAAGTAGAAGATTGCTTTATTATTTCGTATTGTATCCCCTGCACTGGCTTCTCTTCTGAACTGTGACTTCACATTTCTTGATGCTTGTCTAAGTTCTTCTCTGTTCTTACCACTCCTAATTTTATTCAGGTTCTCATTAACTTCCCTGACTATTCCAAAAGCCACTGAGGTTTTTCTAACTTAATTATTCTTTCCCCTCTAAATCCATTTTACACACTGCTTCCAGACTACTCTTGAACAAAGTCCTTATGTCTTAATCTGGTATTTCAAAGCCTTTCGTGACCTGATCTCAGCCTGTTTTTTCAGCTTTATTTCCCTTTCACTTTATTCCTCATTTATCTCCCTACAATTTGTATGCCTCTCTGTTGATACATACAAAAGGTGATAATGTATTCTTTTGTGTGCTTCAGAGGTACCAGCATCTTCAAATAAGGCCATCTGTATGCAATATGTGAATAAAGGTAGACTATTGTCTATATTTTAGAAACCAATTTCCAGTAGATAGCCATAGAGTGATTTTTTTTTTCTCCAAAAGCATTTAAAGAATGCACAGATCTATATTTTTCTATGGTATTGTGAAAGGGAAAAGCTAGCATTTTGATAGTGCTCTGGAAATTTCCACATTACATCCTTTGTCATTTAGTAAGTTAGATTTTTATTTCTGTGCTATGAAACACTTTTTTCTTTTCATTTAACTGACCATTATATTTAATTTCAGGCTCTTGATGGTTTTTTTTTAGCAATCATGACAGATGGAAGCATAATATATGTGTCTGAGAGTGTAACTTCATTACTTGAACATTTACCAGTAAGTATAAAAATCCTGTGATCTCTTTCTTACTTAATGCCTATTTTAAATGTTCTAAAGCATTAGGAAATGTACCTCCAGAGCAGTGCTGAACAATAAGCAGAGTGGGGAGGAGAGCTCAAAGTACATCTTTGTTTTAACATGGCTGTTTTCTCAGTTCAATCATTACTCTGTAATCTGTAGTAACTGTTCAGTGACTACTTTAACCTCTGTTCTTCCTGACCTTTTTTTCTAATGGTAAGTTTTCAGTGTTTCCTTTTTAATCAGCCTGGTGAAGAAGTTGCTAAATCACTGAGAATATCTTGACAGTAACTAAATTTCTACTGAGATACTTTTTACAGCTAGAGGAACTCAAATAATTTTCTCAAAAGAAGAACTTACATGAACACTCTAAAAATAATAGATACAGAACTTTTGTGCTCTGTGGCTTTGAATTGATAATGCCCCAATGGCCGTATTCAGTTTGTTATCAAAATGACCTTAAGGGTACAGAATTAGAAAATAATTACATTGTGTAATATTGATAAAGATGGTGAATACCAGAATTATGTGTTTGTTGTTTTACTCCAAGTATATTTATTGAACATCAGCTTTCTGCCAGACGTGATGTTAGGTTCTCTGCTACAGCTGACGGTTTTAATGAATTTGAAGTTTTTATTTAATATATAGTGTTCTTATCTAAGATAGGCCTTTGGTATAAATATTCTGAAGTTACTTATAAATTACTCTTACAGTGTCTGTTTCTTGAAAATTTACAATAATACAAAGTACCTGTTTTGTAAAGGTCTCTTTTAAGAGTTATTGTAAAGCAGTATCTTCCTCCCTCTGATTACTCTGCCACTTCATACTTTATATAGAGAATGGACACTACACTTAAAGGACCAGATTCTAAAGGGTAATTTCTTACTGAAGGCCAGGCAGTAAGTAATTTGCTGATTTCTGTGGCTCACACCAGAAAATGACTTGCCTTTAGTGCTTTTCTAGGGGCTTTCTTTAACAGTAAGCTCAAACAGTAGGTGATTAGCCCAACACCTAAAGATTGTTTGAGAGTAAACAATGAGATTATAGAACACGTAAGTAAACTAGTGGGGGCAGAGAAAAGGATAGGTTGATTAACTGAATTTTCTGGGCCACTCTTTTCTTAAAATTATGTGAAAAAATCTAGGGAAAGAAACCCATTATAGGATTAAGATATGTTTAAAATAAGTAATTTAAATAAAGGTATAGTTATATGCTTTAAAATCATATACAGTTGGATAGGTTTTCTTTTCATGTATTTATAGAAACTATGTAATCTTTAAAAAAATTTTTTATTTATTTAGTCATAATTAGAGCATCATTTGCAATGTATGTGGTCACACTTTTAAAAAGCCTGGTTCTTGGACACTTTCCTTGAACTCCATTCAGAATTAGATGCCCTTCTTCTCTGTTCTCATGTTACCTTTTATGTACAGCCATCATGACACTTACAGCAAATTGTAATTTTCTGTTTGTTGGGGTAATCAGGGTAGGTGTAGCTTCTTAAATGCAGGGACTTTATATCCACATGGGCTAGCTCATTTCTCAGAGAGGCATTCAGTAATTTTTTATTGAATGTATAAAAATTAGTAGGCTATTTGATGTGGCTGTTTTAAAACTTCCTTCCTAGTGCCACACTGGTGTTGAATCTTTAGTGAGGTAGAATTTGAAGTAGGTAGCATGATAGATCTAGTTGGGATCCAAGCATTTGATCATTAACATTCCCCCCCTCAATGAAAACCCTCTTCACCTTTCTGTTCTGTCCTGGATTTTTAAAAAACTTTTTATTTTATAACTATTTTTAGATTACAGAAAAATCAAGAAAATAGTTCAGAGAGTTCTTGTATGCCCCTTACCCAGTTTCCTCTGTTATTAACATTATCTGGATTGTTTTCATTGTATTAGCCAAAGCACATAGACTGGCAGGTGAATTTTAGGACAGAGGAGATGGCTGCTGCCTCTCCAGTAGACCCATTTCATTCCATACTAAGTTAATAGTATCCTCTGTTAATAGAGTTTTTGCTGCTCACCAGTATAGGACACTTTCCTTCACATCACTGACATTGCTGAATTGTATGTTACTTGATGGCTTGAAAAATGTAAACACAAGTTTTTTGGGGGGGTGGGGACAAGTGTTTTTTGAGAAAATAATATGCAGGATCAAACATAAGGAAAAAAGAGGTGATTTTCTGTTTTGGGTATGAATAATTAAACTGTAACAGATGCTAAACAAAACGTTTAAAATAATGATGCCTCTTTCATTGTGTTTTGATATACACACCTATTGTCTAAAATAGAATTTTGTCTGTTGCCAGAAGGGACGAAACATTAGCAAATCCCTAAATTAGGCTTGAGTGTTTATAATTCAGTTCTGTTGAGAAATTAAAACTTGCCATCTTAAATCAGTGGTCAATATGACTCAAAATTTTGAAATTTAAATTTTAAATCAGACTATAAAATTACAAGACTAATTCTATAGGTCCTGCAAAAGAAAATGTTTTCTTAACTTTGTCACTTCATTCTTATTAAATTAGGCACATTTTAACCAGTTTATGGCTAATAATAGGGCATAAATGCTTTATTCATTTTGAGATTAGAAAGAAAATTTACAGATTTTTTTTTTCTCCTGATCTGACTTTCTGTGACAAAATTAGGGTCCTGTCACCTCAGTGCCCGAAGAGATTCCAGACATCCTTAGCCCACCCCCTTTATATTATCAGCAAGAAACAGGAAACCAGAGAAATCTGACTTAACTGTGCAACACTTTTGTGGAACTTCCAAGACATAAAGTTGGTGTCTTACTATATTTCAGACTTAACATTTGTAAAATTTTACAACTAAAGATTGATTTTTCTCACACTTGCTTAAATGTGTTCCTCAGAGAGAATATATTAAATTTGTAACCAATTAACACAGGGAAGATGATTAACCACATTGTGGCTTAGCAGAGTCCAGGACTATGAAGATACTAGGCGAGCCTTTCCTTTCCTACTCCTCTTAACTTGAGAGTTTAGGACTATAAACACAAAGATGTTTTAAGAAAGTCAGTACAGTCTTTATCTGCAGTATGCAGAAATATGATTTTGAATTTTTTTGAGTAATATAATGATTATGAAAACTTACTTGATAGGGCCAGAATTTTTGTTCCTTATGTCTGGACATAAGGAACACAGTTGTTTAAAAACATGTTACATTCAACATATATTTAACATTTTTTCTGAGGAGCTTTCAGTCCTTTTGAAGTAACTACTGTTTACTGCAGTTATTCGTTTAACTGTCTGTCAGTTGTCTACCTGAGGAAAAAGATAATTGGTAACATTTTATAATTCCCACAAAATGTAGAAAAAACATAACTAATTCAGCAGGATTTATATTTCTTCTTCATGAAAATGCTTGAAGGAGATAAAAAGATCAGGATAGCTGCCTTTTTTATTTCTTTTCTTTGAATTATGTTTGGGAACTGAGTGAATGGTATGGCAATATCAAGTATAATTAGCTTCATTTAGAGATTTTAAATGTAGTGCTTCATGGGAAGTTTGACACATTAGTTAGTTGCCTGCTGACTCTGATCCTTCAGATTAAGCAGAATGGGGAGAAGCAGTGCTTGTGATCATACCTCTTTGTGCCACCCATTCATATTCTTTTCTCTGTGAATATGAAATGTCCTACCAGTTTATAACTGCAAAAGCAAGGGCAACATAGGTCAATTTATAATTTATTGAAATAGTGAAAGAAATTGTCAGTGAGAATAAATAATTAGTAGAAAACCAGAATCATTTTCAAAATGAAAGTTTTAGTTTTTGCTTCAAATTGGTGTCTTATTTTTCTGTTAAAACAACTTTTAACAATATCAGTGCCTCTGTTTTGTTTTGTTCCTCAGAATGTATTAAATTTATAATAAATTATTTGTATTAAATTTGTAATATATTAAATTTTAATAAAGTATTTGTAATAAATTTGTAATATATTATTTTGTCAATAAAAGGCAATTTTCTAGCATTTTTATTACTCATGCCTGAATTTTCAGTGCATAACTTCTGTTCTAGAGGCTTTTCAAACTTTCAGAAAAAAATCCTTTTAAAAATATAGATATATTTTTAGTGTGGTTATCCTGTAAGCCTTTATCAAACACTCTTTAATCTAGAATCACTGTATTACAAATAACTTTTATATGCAGTGCCCAACGTTAATGTGCCTTCATTTGAAGGGAGGAAGAAAAGATATGAGAGATAAGGCCTTTTTATTTACTTATGGGCAGTAGGCAATAGGACATAGACATTAAAATACAATTGACAGAGATTTTTTATGGAAAATGAATGATAGGAGTAATAAGTACTAAGTGAATTTTATTTTTACTGTGGATTTTGATGTTAAGAGAATACTTTTTTGAAGGAAATAATTTGAGCTGGTCTTTGAAAGATGGAAGATACAGATATATGGAGAAGGAGAGGAAGGCTGTTCCATTTCATAGGGGGGGGACTTTGAGGGCCAGAGAAAAAAAAGAATGTGAATGTATGGCTTGTACAGAGAGTTCAGTAAAAACTCTTTTCCCACCTCCCTTTTTTGTTGTTTGAAGGTGTGTTTTTTGTTTGTGTGTTTTTTAAGCCATGGAGTTGTTTCTTCAAACAATATCTTTACAATGTTTAAAATATGAACCAAATGAAAGTGAAACTGCTTTTGTGAATATGGGGCGGGGGAGACACATGGGACCTGCCTTCACAGCTCCTTTTCACTTCTCTTGCCCTCTACCCTTACCTCCACAGTCCTTAAGACACCAGTTCAGTTTCCCCAGGATTCCACAGAGCAGTTTGAAAATTTAGAGAACCAAGTAGAAAAGATTGAATTTGGTAGAAAATGTGAAGTCATTGATTTGTTTTGTTGTCAGTGGTTCTTAGGATAGAAACTGTCTTACTCATATTTGATTCCATAGCTATGGAACATTGTGGGCAGCCTGGTGTTTGTCAGATTACGGTTGATGAATGAATCATAATTAAAGCCATATTTGAACAAGAATGATAATGTTTGACATACTACTTCTATTTTGGGGTGAGGGGTAGCTAACAGCAGGGCTTTTGGACAATAGGCATACAAGGTAGATGGCAGAAAAAGATGAAATAAAGAAAGGACAAATGGAAGTGGCACCAGAGTCAAATCTCTTCATTTAGCCAATGGCTAGTCTTTTGGTCCTTTGTTGTAGTAAATACCACCATAAATTACCAGAGGTTTGGATATATGTATGGTAGGGCTATGTCTTATAGCCAAAGATTTCTCTAATCAACTTTCCTAGTCCTGTTATATTTTAAATGTTCAAATTTGGTGAAACTCACCTTTGCAAATAATTTATCAGACTTTCAAGGTCATATTGATCATAGATCTGATGAAGACACTAGTATCAGAGGCATGGAGGTCATGTTAACTGTCTTCCAGCTTCTCTTGGTTTTTGAGTTCTGCTCTGTAACTTGATGTTTGTCAGTTTTTACAAATAATCAAAAGTTAATCATATGCTTACTGATGTTTTAAGGGTGATTATATACTTTAAAAATACATGTCCCTTGAATCAATAAAGTTTTTTTATTTTCTTGAATTTCTTTTTCAGTCTGATCTTGTGGATCAAAGTATATTTAATTTTATCCCAGAGGGGGAACATTCAGAGGTCTATAAAATACTCTCTACCCATCTGCTGGAAAGTGACTCATTAACTCCTGAATATTTAAAATGTAAGTAGTAGCTGTTAAGCAAAAAGCTAAATATATTTAGTCATGTTGTACTTTGCTTTTGCAACCTCGTGACAAACACAGACATGTTTAACGAAATTAACATGTAGCATCATTCCATAAACCTCATTAGATCCTTTTTAAATTAAAATACAGATTTATAATATGGAACTATGACTGTATTTTAAAGTCTGAACTCTGTTCTAGAATATAATGAAATCCCATCTTTTTGGTTATAATATTTATGCCATAAAACTATATTTTACACAAAAATGGAACTTTGCAGTGTATTTTTATTAATTTTAAAATAAAATCTTATGTAATGGGAAAATTAAATGTTCTCATTTTCACTATAATCAAACAGTTGGACAAAAATAACTTCTTTTTTTTAAGAATTAGTAAAGAAAATTATTTGCTTTACTAATTAAAGCATTTATTGGATATATCTTTTTTTTTTTTGGTAATTCTCACCTGAGGATATTCTTTTCATTGATTTTTAGGGGGGGGAAGGGGGGAAGTGGGGGAGAGAGAGAGATCGATGTGAGAGAGACACATCGATTGGTTGCCTCCAGTGCTAGAGATCAAACCTGCAACCCAGGCACGTGCCCTGACTGGTAATCCCTGCGACCCTTCAGTTCGAGGGCTGACTCTCTAACCATTAGCCACACTGGCCAGGGCTTTTGGATATATATTATGTGCCAGGCACTTGTGCAATATCATAGAAGTGCCGAGAACAGTGAAAAATAGTTTGTCTTTGAGAAGTAAGAAATACTGTGGCATAATCAGACATTTCTCCTAGATTCATTGGATAAATTAATTTGACCAGAATACCTGATTTTCTTCACTAAATTATGCTCTATATAAAATCTGAAGTTATTACAGCACTATATTTGGTCATTAGTTATTAGATTTTTTTCATGATTTTTAAACTTTGACTTTTCTGATAATATTGATATTATTTTTGGATTTTTACGTTTCTTGATAATACCAATATTAATCATTTGAAAAGTTCTTGGTATTTTGAACCTTCAAATTCTGTAGAAAACTAACTGTCCAAGAATTGAGATACACATACACACACACACATATATGTGTGAGTATGTATGAATGTATCTCTTTGCTGTGAGTAGGTAGCCTATCAGAAGGAGATGAGAAGAACTAGAGACCAGGAAAGTCTGTTTAAAGCCTATTTATAATTGTTTAAAAATCAAGTTCTTATGACATTACCAATAGACCACTCCAGTTTTTCGCCTAGGAGAAAGATTTGGGCTGGATATAATTATGTAGAGGTCAGTTATATGCCTATAAATAGTATTGGCTCTAGCTGATCTGTCTCAGTGGTTAGAGCATCTGCCCAAGGACTGAAGGGTCCTGGGTTTGATTCCAGCGGAAGGCATGTACCTCCACTGCAGGCTCAGTCCCTGCCCCAGTCAGGGAGTGTGCGGGAGGCAACCAGTCGATGTGTCTCTCTCACATCGATGTTTCTTTCTCTCTCTCCCCCTTCCATTCTCTCTGAAAAGCAATGGAAAAAATATCCTTGGGTGAAGATTTAAATAAAAAATAAATAGTACTTGAAGTCATGGATTGAATTACGTTGCTTGAGGTGAATATGTAGAGCCAAGGAGAGAAGAATTAGAATGGTGGAACCCTGGGACATAGAAGTTGACATAGGAGGAGTCCACTTTAGAGACTTTGGTAAAGGCAGTTGGCTGGAGAACTGAATGAAAGCCTTTGGCAGAAAGACAAACATTGGGCTTCTGCTTCTAAGATCAAAGGGCTGATGGCAACAATACTTTTTGATAGAGAAAAGCCTTAATTAAATGATTTACTGACCCCCTAGTTAAACAACTGATAATCAAAATGTTATTTCCCCAGGAAAAAAAAGTGTTGTAGGCCAGAAGATTAAAACATGCTTTAAAACAGAGGGGAAATTGCTTTGAAAATTCAGGATTCTGCACGTAGGTCATTCGAGCCATAATGAAGGTGAGGTGGTACCGGTGGTGTGGTTTGTGTCTAGAGAAGGAAATAGGGCTTAATCTTTCATCCTGATGAGTGACTTTTATTTTTTACATAGTGAGGAGCCAGTGGAAGGGTGGTTTTTTGGTTTGGAAAATATATTTCAGGTGGAAAATTTTGAAAAGGATTAGACTGGAGATAACAACTACAGAATCCTAGTAATAGAAGTAAGGATGGAGAAGAAAGCCTGTATGTGAGTCTTGAGTAGATAAACTCAGTAGGACTTGGTGTTAGCGCACAGAAGACCAGGTGGCTAAAGATGATCAGTGGAGAAGGTTTTAGGGAGAAGTTGGTTAGATTTTGAACCTTGTGGAGGTAGATGATAAAGTCATTCATGATAATGACAGAAGAATATGAGTTTGATGCTATGAATGAAGAGAGGTGTTACGAGTCCTTGAGTGCTGAGTTAACTGAGAGAGTAACATTAGTCTAACAGTAGTATGGAAAGTTAAATCCTAGTGGCAAGAGTATGGAGGCATATAGGATACATTTTTGCAGTTACCTAGATGCAAGGTGATTTGCACCAATACTAAATTGGTGGTACTGTATGCTCATTTGGAAAAAATAACTTATGAGAGCTTTTTTGGTGAAATAAAGAGCAGGTGACAGATTAGTTTGGAAGCTTGTGAAAGAGAAGAGACCAGTTGATATGGTTTCTGTCTTGGGAGATAGGCATACATAGACCAAGGGGAAGGATAGCTGGCTTAGAAAGAGAGAGGCATAAATTCACTTTGAAATATTTTTAGTTTGAGTTATTGATGGGACAGTTGGGTAGAAATGTCCTGAAAGCACATAGTGACCTGAGACTTTATCTTATACAAAATGTTAGAGTTGGAGGGAGAGATTTAGGAGTAAATAAGTTTACTAAATGCTGAAAAATTTATAAAGGATAGTAGTAGATCAAGATTAAAACAACGTTTGTGAATGCTCACAATTTGAAGACCGATTAGCAAAGAAATATTCAATAAGGTAGTAAGGTAAGTTTTAGGCTATGGGAATGAAAAAGTGTGAGTTTTAAGAAGATGTAGTAACCTGGCCAGTGTGGCTCAGTTGGCTGAGCTTTTGATTCCCAGTTGGGGCACCTGCCTGGGTTGCTGGCTCTATCCCCAGTAGGGGGCGTGCAGGAGACAGTTGATGCTTCTCTCATTGATGTTTTTCGCTCTCCTATCCTCTCTCAAATCAATTAAAAAAAAAAAGGTAGTAACAGTGAGGGAAGCCCATTGAAGTTAACAGCACAGTAGTACCCCCTTATCTGCATTTCACTTTCCACAGTTTCAGTTACTTGCAGTCAACCTCGTTCTGAAATATTAAATGGAAAATTTCAAAAATAAACAATTCATAAATTTTAAATTGCATGCCATTCTTTGCTTTTTTTTTTCTTTTAATATATCTTTATTGATTTCAGAGAGAGGAGAGGAGAGGGAGAGAGAGAGATAGAAACATCAATGATGAGAGAGTCATTGACCGGCTGCAGCCCGCAACCCGGGCATGTGCCCTGTCTGGGAATCGAGCCCTGATCACCTGGATCCTAGGTTGATGCTTAACCACTGAGCCACGCCTGGCCGGGCTGCATGCCATTCTTAATAGTGTGATGAAATTTCATGCTGTCCTGCTCTGTACCACACAGGATGTGAGTCATCTCTCTGTCCAGCCATACCCCTTCTCTACATACAGTACAGTAAGATATTTTGAGAGAGAGACCACATTCACATAACTTATTACAGTATATTGTTATGCAAGCATACCTCAAAGATATTATGAGTTCTGTTCCAGACCACCGCAATAAAGCAAGGCTTAATCTTTTTGCTGGTGGTAGGTCTTGCCTTCAATTTGTAAAAAACTCAGTATCTGTGAAGTGCAATAACACAAAGTACAATAAAATGAGGTATACCTGTAACTATTCTTTTATTATTGTTAATCTCTTACTGTGCCTAATTTGTAAATTAAACTTTATCAGAGGTATGTATGTATGCAGAAATCATAGTACTTAGAGGATTTGGTACTATCTGTGGTTTCAGGCATCCACTGGGGTTTTGGAACGTATCTCCTGTGAATAAGGGGGCAGACTACTTCAGTCTTTAGAAAAGCATTTTCTATAGAGGTATGAAGATGAAAGCCACCATGCGTGAAGTTAAGGAAAATGAATATGTTAATGGAACCTAGAGCATGTAATGAAATGGAAGGCAGTGTCTATGATACTAAAAAGAGTAGCATGAAAAAATCCTTTGTTTGTTTGAGATAGGAAGACCTGAGCAGATTTACAATTAGAAAGAAGGGAAGAGAATGGGTGGGTGCTAAAGGAATGACTAACAGTGGTGTGGCCCTGGTTCTAAAGAAGATAGGAAAGAGTGTTCATGGTAGACATCAGGAAGCAAAACCATCCTTTGAAATTAGAGTAAAGAATGAGAAGGAAGGACAGATAAAAATGGGGAAATCTGGAGTTGCCTATATCAGAAGATCTGTTTTTTCTGTTAAGGATAGGTCATCTGTTTTCTCTATTAAGGAGATCATCCCCTAGTAGAGGTACTCTACTTTTATGGACTAAATAAAAATGTAATTGAGGACTGCTATTGGAGAAAATATTGTAAACTTGTACAACTTTTATAATCTTTTCATGTGATATATCACTCATGTTAAATCACAAATATATATTTTCTCCCACTTCAGCAAAAAATCAGTTAGAATTCTGTTGTCATATGCTTCGAGGAACAATAGACCCAAAGGAGCCATCTACCTATGAATATGTGAAATTTATAGGAAATTTCAAATCTTTAAACAGTGGTAAGTTAAAATGCTTTTCTTACAATGCATTTTAATCTGGTATTCTTTCAGGCTTTCAAAGACATACATGTTTGAATATCAATAATAATGAGTTTTACTGGAGTAAGTGATGATACATATTTCCTTATTGTTTTTTAGTATCCACTTCAGCACACAATGGTTTTGAAGGAACTATACAACGCACACACAGGCCTTCTTATGAAGACAGAGTTTGTTTTGTAGCTACTGTCAGATTAGCTACACCTCAGTTCATCAAGGTATGTTTCTAATTTTATATCCTAAAGGGATTTAAATTCATATTTTGCAAATGATGCCTATGTAATTTTTTTGCTGTTCCCAGAATAACTGAAACTCCTGCAAACATTAAAGGTATTGATGGCCATGAGTCTTTAAATGTACATGATTATAATATTTTTGAAGCACATAATGAATTATCAAGGCACTCATTAAATTATATAATTCATTTTGAAATATACTTTGCAGTTAACCAGTGGTTAGAGATCACTATTATCCTGCCTTTGTTCAAAATTTTAGGATGCTTTTTTGTATAGTTCACAACCTATATTAAAGGGGAAAGGCCAAAAATGTAGTAATTTTAAAGATTGTTTTTGAAATTTTCTTAAGAAATATACAAGTGACTTTTTACTGCATGTAATTTACCTTTCTAATTTTAAAATTTAATTAAATAATTTATTTTTATTTTTTGGGCCCCACAAGCAGATGATTAGTAGGGAAGTGGGAAGGTGAAATAATTCAACCACTGAAAGAATAGCTGGAAGTAAGCCAGACTAAGATTTTAAATTTAGGGAGGCATCATATTGTAGGACAGAATATTGAATTAGCAGTTAGAAGATCTTAAACCAGTTTTGCTCTTGTTTTGATCTTAAGGAAATAATAGCAGTGGCTAACATTAAGTGCTTATTACATGCTGTATACTTTATGCGCATTATCTAATTTAATTCTTAAAACAACTCGATAAGGTAGATGCTAAGGTGATCCTCATTTTATATATAAGGAAACAGGTTTAGGGAAGTTAAGTTACTTGCCCAAAGTCATAGTTATTAAGTGGTAGAACTAGGATTGATTCTAACTTTTTCTCTCAAAGCCCAAATCTTAATCACTTGGTTGTGCTATAGAAGGTCATTCAAGGACACAGAGGCAGATTGGAATCCATTGTTGAATATGACTAGCGCCTAGAGTTACTGTGTGTGGAGGGGGGGTGGGAATGTTGGGAGATGACATTAGAAAGGTAAACAGAGGCCAGAGCTGAAATATGTTTCTTTCTTTGTTTCTCCATGCTGAAGAGTTTAAACTTTATCCTAACAGAATGAGAAACCATTAAGGTTTTTAAGCAGGGAAGTTATATAGTCATATTCGAGTATTAGTTAAGGTGATTATAGCCAGAATAGAAGATGGGTTGAAGAATACCAAGAGTGATTTGGGGAGACACTATGGCAATAATGTGAACCAGTGATAATGAGGGTCTAGGATCTAAACTGAGACACTGAAAATGGATGGGATCAAATAGATTTTTTTAAACTTTGAAGGTGAATTTGAAAGGATTTAGTTGTAGGTATTTAGATGATAAAAGGTGAAAACAAACGTGTATTGTGACTATCAGATTTCTGCACTAATGGTATGACCAGGTATACCTCATAATGAGATGGAAAATTGCTTTAACTGGATGTGAGGAATAAGGCAGTTAATTCATTTTAGGAAATACTGAGTTTGTGATGTGTGGGGACATCCAGGCAGTTAGAAATATGGAACTGTGTAGTTCAGGAGAGAGATCTGAATTCACAATTAGGGTTTATCGGCTTCTGAGTAAGTGGAGAAATGTGTAAAAGCCTGCATTTATTTATTGCCGTATTCTTTTTTTTTTTTTTAAATATATCTTTATTGATTTTAGAGAGAGGAAAGGAGGGGGAGAGAGAGAGACAGAAACATCAATGATGAGAGAGTCATTGATTGAGCCCGCAACCCGGGCATGTGCCCTGGCTGGGAATCAAACCCCGATCGCCTGGATCCTAGGTCGACGTTCAGCCACTAAGCCACGTCCGGCCGGGCTATTGCCATATTCTTTAGCAGTAGAAAATTAAAATGCATTAAAAATTGCTGGAAAAGTTATCTAATAATGACTTTTATGGCTAAGAATTTTTAGGATTTTTGTAAGGACAGAAAAATATTTCTGAATTTTATTTATTCATTTGTAGGAAATGTGCACTGTTGAAGAACCCAACGAAGAGTTTACATCTAGACATAGTTTAGAATGGAAGTTTTTATTTCTAGATCACAGGTAACTCCATTTTAAAATTTCATAAAAAGTTAAGTCATATAATTGTTTAAATGAATGGATTTTAAAAAAAACCTTTTTCTAATCCAGATGATCAAATTCATTATCCATTTTTGAAAATTAAAAGGTTTCCTTAAATTGGTATTGAGTTGGAATATTTCTCGTTATGGAAAAAGTTACAATATTGTTTTATATGTAATTTAGGGCACCACCCATAATAGGATATTTGCCATTTGAAGTTCTGGGAACATCAGGCTATGATTATTATCATGTGGATGACCTAGAAAATTTGGCAAAATGTCATGAACACTGTAAGTAGACTTTAATCTTTCTGGTGATGATAAATGTTTTTAATCATAGAAAGAGCTATTGTATTAATAGAAGGTGGTAAAATACAGACTTATAACCATTTTTGTATTTTTGAAATACACTAGAAGATTTTACTTTATATGTATACCAATCCAGTAGGAATCACAGATCAAGTTTAAATTTTGTTCCTCTTTATATATTTTAGTCTGTAATAAGTACAGTTTTATAATATGGTGTCTAATAAACCTTGTTCTGAATGGTATAAGTGCTGCATCTGGAGTAAGAAAAGTAGATTCCTTTGAATGTTAAAATAGTATGTCAAAATATTAGAACACTATTTCATAAATTTTGACTTATAGGCATATAAGTCTACCAGGGGGTAGGTACACAAATAAAGAATCTCTTAGAATGATCATAGTGAGTGCTTAATAATACCTGTCGTTATTGTTATTAACAGCAAAAGCATTATCTCATTGTACCCTGCAGTATTGTAAACAATTTATTCATCACTACAGTTCTAGAATAGATACTGTTGTTATTTCTGAGTAAACTGAGGCACAGTAAGCCCAAGTAATTTACCCACAATCTGGTAACTCGGTGGTGGCAGCAACAGGATTAGAATCTAGACCTGCCCCTGGACCACATGCCATTTGTAATTTGTTCAGAGGCATGTTTCAGTGAGAGGCTTTATTTGCTTCCTCTCCTCCTCCCCAAATCCTGCCCTCTTGGATATCCTCTAAACCCTTCTTAGATGTTTAGGACACTTTCATGATGTCTTAGGCTGGTCTAACAAATCTCTATTCTATATGAAAATTAAGCATGTTTTATGGTAGCATCAACCGCATGGAAGATTTTTAGAGTAAAGTCATTTCAGCACAAAAGAAAACATTATTCACTTCAAGCGATATGGGCACTAAGTTCATGATAACGCACAGAGAGAGAAATAGATTTTGATTCTTGACCAGTACTTCCTCAGGTTTGGTCCACTGAATGCCAGTCCATTCAAAATGGATTTTATGGTCAAGGAAGACTAGGAAACACTTCATAATCAATCTTCCCCCTCTCCCAAATCTTGACATATATTAATATACTTAAGATTTTGAGGAGATTAAATAAACCTGTTTAACAAAGTTTCCCAAATTAATTTAACCACAAACTCCCACTTTACTTGGGCTTAATATCTGTTAAAAGGCTGCAGAATTTAAAATCTATAGAGTGTTTAGGGAAATACTCTCAGAACAAAAGATACACACAGACTAAAAATAAAGGGATGAAAAAGATATTTCATTCAAATGGAAATGAAAAAAGTTGGAGTAGCTACTTATATCTGACAAAATAGAATTTAAAATAGGCTATAGCACGAGACAAAGAAGGACACTACATTTGATAAAGGGAGCAATCCAATAAGAGGTTATAACCCTTGTGAACATTTATGCACCCAAAATATTAGCTCCGTAAATGTGTAAAGCAAATCTTGATGGGCATAAAGGGAGAGGTCAACAATAATACAATCGTAGTAGGGGATTTTAACATCCCATTGACATCAATGGATAGATCTTCCAGAGAGAAAATTAATAAGGAAACAGTGGCTTTAAATGACATACTAGATCAGATGGATTTTTTTTCGATCACATGGATTTTGATTGACATCTTCAGAGAATTTCACCCCAAAGTAGCATAATATACATTCTTTTTAAGTGCCTGTGGAACATTTTCTAGGATAGACCACATATGAGGACACAGAACAAGTCACGATAAGTTTAAGAAGATTGAAATCATGTCAAGCATCATCTCTGACCATAATGGTATGAAATGAGAAATCAATCACAGGTAAAAAACTGACAAACACACAAAGACATAGAAACTAAATAACATGTTACTAAACAGTGGGTTAACAATGAGATCAATAAAGAAATCAAAAGATCCCTTGAAACAAACAAAAAATGAGAACACAACAACCTAAAATCTTATGGGACGCAGCAAAAGTAGTCCTAAGCGAAATTCATAACATCACAGACCTACCTCAGGAGATAAGAAAAATCTCAAAACAGTCTTAATTTTACACTTAAAGAAACTAGAAAAAGAACAACCAACAAAGGCCAAACTAAGTAGAAAGAAGGAAATAATAAATCAGAGCACAAATGAATGAAATAGAGTCTAAAAATAAAGTACAAAACATCAGTGAAACCAGTAGCTGGTTCTTTCAAAAGATAAACAAGACTGATAAACTTTAAACAGGCTCATAAGAAAAAAAGAGAGAGGACCCAAATAAGATCAGAAATGAAAGATGAGAAGTAACAACTGACACCAAAGAAATACAAAGGAGTGTAGAAAATATTAGGAACATTTGTATGCCAACAAATTGGACAATCTGGAGGAAATGGATAAGTTCCTAGAAACAGAATCTTCCAAAACTGAATCAGGAAGAATCAGAAAATCTGAATAAGCAGATTATAGCTAGTGCAATTGAAGCAGTAATCAAAAAACTCCCAACCAACAAAAATTCTGGACTGTAAGGCTTTACAGGTGAATTTTACCAAACATTCAAAGAACTAACTCCTCAAACTATTCCAAAAAATTCAAGAGGAGGGAAGGATTCCCAAGCTCATTTTATGAGGCCAATATTATGAGGCCTAACCCCAAAACCAGATAAAGACACTACAAAGAAAGAAAATTATAGGCCAGTATCCCTTATATAGATGCTAAAATCCTCAACAAAATATTAGCAAACCAGATCTAGCAATACATTGAAAAGATCATATACCATGATCAAGTGGGATTTATCCCAGGGATGCAAGGCTGGTACAGTACCTGCAAATCAATAAACGTGATCCATCACATAAACAAAATGAAGGGGAAAAAATCACATGATCATATCAGTAGATGCAGAAAAAGCATTTGATAAAATCCAGCACCCATTTCTGATAAAAACTCTAAGCAAAGTGGGAATAGAGGGAGCATACTTCAATGTAATAAAGGCCATTTATGAAAAACCCAGAGCTAACATGCTCAATGGGCAAAAACTACAAGCATTTCCCTTAAGGTTGGGAAGAAGACAAGGATGTCCGCTTTCATCACTTTTATTCAACCTAATACTGGAAGTCCTTTCCACAGCCATCAGACAAGACGAAGAAGTAAAAGGCATCCAAATTGGAAAGAAAGAAATAAAGCTGTCATTATTTGCAGATGATGTGATACTGTCTTTTAGAGAACCTGGAAGATTCCACCAAAAAACTCCTAGAACTAATAAATGAGTTCAGTAAAGTAGCATATAAAATAAATATCCCCAAATTAGTTGCATTTCTATATACCAATAATGAACTATCAGAAAGGGAAACTAAGAAAACAATCCCATTCACAGTTACTTAAAAAAAAAAAGCCTAGGAATAATTTTAACAAAGGTAAAAGACCTGTAGTTGGAAAATTATAAGACACTGAAGAAAGAAATTGAAGATGATACAAGTAAGTGGAAGCATATATTGTGTTTAAGGATAGGAAGAATTAACATCATTAAAATATCCATACAACCCAAAGCAATCTATAGATTCAGTGCAATTCCTATCAAAATACCAGTGGTGTATTTCACAGAACTAGAACAAATGTTCCAAAAATTTATGTGGAACCACAAAAGACCCCAAATAACAAAAGCAATCTTGAGAAAAGAGAACAAAGTTGGAGGAATCATGGTACCTGATATAAAACTATACTACAAAACCATAGTAATCAAAACAGCATG
This sequence comes from Miniopterus natalensis, assembly GCF_054644295.1. Taxonomy (NCBI): domain Eukaryota; kingdom Metazoa; phylum Chordata; class Mammalia; order Chiroptera; family Miniopteridae; genus Miniopterus; species Miniopterus natalensis. Next base: position 171,695,471 of record NC_142081.1, read on the forward strand.
GTACTGGCACAAAAATAGACATATACATCAGTGGAACAGGATAGAGAGCCCAGAAATAAACCCACTCCTTTATAGTCAATATTTGACAAAGGAGGCAAAAACATACAATGGACTAAAGATAGTCTATTTAATAAATGGGATTGGGAAAATTGGACAGATGTGAAATAAAATGAAACTAGACCACCTTCTTACACTGTGCACAAGAATAAACTCAAAATGGATTAAAGACTTAAATGTTAGACTCAAAACCGCAAAACTCCAGAAGAAAACATAAGCAGTAAAATATCAGACATTTCTCGTAGCAATATGTTTCTGATCTAGCTCCTCGGGCAAGGGAAACAAAAAAAATAAACAAATGGGACTACATTAAATAAAAAGTTTTTGCACAACAAAGGAAACCAACTGTGAAAAAGACAACCCAGTGAATGGGAGAACATATTTGCTAGTGATACCCAAAATTTGGGTTAATACCCAAAATTTATAAAGGATTTACAAAACTCAACACCAAAAAGACATTTCATTAAAAAATGGGCAAAGGACCTGAATAGACACTTCTCAAAGTAGGACATACAGAGGGCCAACAGGCATGAAAAGATGCTCAACGTCTTTAATCATCAGAGAAATGCAAATTAAAACCACAGTGTGTTGTCACCTCACACCTGTCAAAATGGTTATAATCAGTAAATTAACAAACAAGTGTTGGGAAGGATGTGGAGAAAAAGGAGCCCCTGTGCACTCTTGGTTGGAATCCAGATTGATGCAGCCTCTGTGGAAAACAGTAGGGAGTTTCTTCAAAAATTTGAAATCACTGGGTCGTCAGGCAGTTCTATCTTTACTTCTGGAAATATATCCGAAGAAACCCAAAACACTGATTTGAAAGAATATATGCACTGCTATGTTCATTACAGTGTTATTTACAGTAACCAAGATTTGGAAGGAGCCCAAGTGCCCATCAGTAAGTGAGTGGACGAAAAGGCTGTGGTGTATTTATACAATGGAATACTATTTGGCCGTAAAAAAAATAGGAAAGCTTACCCTTTGCAACTGCATGGATAGATCTTAGAGCATTATGCTAACTGAAATAAGCCAGTCAGAGAAAGACAAGTACCATATGATTTCACTCATATGTGGAAACTAATAAAGAAAATAAACTAACAAAATAAGAACACACCCATAGATAGAGAACAGACAGCTGTTGGGAGGGGAGGCGGATTGCAGGGCTGGTGAAGGGATTAATTAAAAAAAAAAGAATACTCATATACACAGACATCAGTGTGGTAATTGCCAGAGGGAAAGGGGGATGCGGGATATAGAAGATGGCATAGCGGGATAAATGGTGATGTACACCTGAGAACTATATAACTTTATTAACCAATGTCACCCCAATGCAGTCAATAAAAAAAAAATTTTAAAAGAACAGAAAATTGCATTGAACACAGGAAGCTAGAATGCTAGTATTTTCTTAGAAATAACAGTGCTACGTGAATACTGCATAAATTCCATTGACAGACTGGGTGGAACACCTTGCCGGTCCCATTTAAAATAATAGGTTTTCATTACATCTGAAATCATAAACAGTACATAATTAGTAGGAGTTTTAAAAAAGTTGTGGTACATTTACACAATGCAATACTACTTGACCATGAAAAACAAGGCAATCTTACCTTTTGCTACAGCACGGATGGCCCTGAAGAGTATTATGCTAAATGAAATAAGCCAGTCATAGAAGGACAGGTACCATATGATTTTACTTATATGTGGAATCTAATGAACAAAATAAACTAAGAAACAAAATAGAAACAGACTCATAGATGCAGAGAACAGTCTGACAGCTGTCAGAGGGGAGGATATTGGAGGACTGGGTCAAAAAGGTGAAGGGATTAAGTAAAAACAAACAAAAGCTCATAGACACAGATGTCGGCATGGTGATTAATGGGTAAAGGGGGGATGGGAGAGGTAGAAGAGGGTAAAGGGGATATAAATGGTGATGGAGACTTGACTTGGGTTGGTGAACACACAATATAATATACAGGTGATATATTATTGTACACCTGAAACCTATATAATTTTATTAACTGATGTCACTTTAAATTCAATAAAACCAAAAAAAATAAATGAATAAAATTTAAATAAACCTATTTAACAAAGTTTCCCAAATTAATGTAAACCCCTCCCCTTTTGGCTTAGTATCTGTTACAAAGCTGCAGAACTTACAATCTACCCAGAGTGTTTGTTTTGGGAAATACTTTATCAGTTCAAATAATTAAGTTAATCTAATTTTGGTCAGTTAAGGTTTAGAATTAAATGCCTCAAAGATGCTACACCTGCCAGGGTACAGGTGGGAAATAAACTCATGTGATTACTTATTGCTGTTACTGTCAGTATATTGGCAGGAGGAAGTCAGTATGTGAATACTTAATTGTTGAGAATTTGGAAGTTTACTGTGTATTAAAAGTACCCAAGATCAGCAATAATTAGCTATAAGTTGGACACTGTGGAAGATAAATTGCTGGAGACCTTCAGCTAGCTCTGCAGAATAGTATTTTCTTATAATTGATATATATGTTACTAAAAAGCCAGAAGAATTGTATACACCGTGTGGATATAAATATAAATGATAAGTTTCACTAAAAAGCAGATTCATAACTTATGAATAAAAAAATTTTTTTCCCTTTTTAGTGATGCAGTATGGGAAAGGCAAATCATGTTATTACAGGTTCCTGACCAAAGGACAGCAGTGGATTTGGCTTCAAACTCATTATTATATCACTTATCATCAGTGGAATTCAAGGCCAGAGTTTATTGTTTGTACTCACACTGTAGTAAGGTAAATTACTTTACAGAATTTCTGAACTGTAGAAACATCCATAATGATATCGACAATGAAATTGGTATGCATGACTTGTTAATGAACTATTAAGCAATTTTTTCTTTTCTTAAAAAAAATACTGATTTCAGAGAGAGGAAGGGAGAGAGAGATAGAAACATCAATGATGAGAGTCATTGATCGGCTGCCTCTTGTACCACGCCCCCGACTGGGGATGGAGCCTGCAACCTGGGCATGTGCCGTGACTGGGAATCAAACTGTTACCTCCAGTTGCATAGGTCAATGCTCAACCACTGACCCACACCGGCCTGGCAGATTTTCCCTTATTTTTGATACACTGTTAAAATATAATATAAAATTTACTTATATTATATAGAAATAGAATGCAGGTATATAGAGATATATATAATTCTTGACATAAATTTTATGGTTTAGAGCAGAAGTTGTAACTGTCTTAAGTATCAAAGTCAGTTGTATGAAAGGAAAACTGGAGTAAACAAGCATACTCTTTATTTAATATCTCTGAATTTAAGAACTGTGCAGTTACAGATTATTTACATTAGATACCTAGAAAAATTCAATTTGAGATACCTAGAAAAATTCAATTTGATTACGATATTGTACACTATCTTTTAATTGTACATATGTTGTAGTTTTGTGTAATGCATGGAAAATAGCAAGTGAGACTCATAGAAAACACCGAATGGGTACATCTCTGCAGTATTTTAAATGAATGACCAAACACTAAAATTCTTTTTTTTTTGTTTTTTTTTTCATTTGTAGTTATGCAGAAGTTAGGGCTGAAAGACGACGAGAACTTGGCATTGAAGAATCTCTTCCTGAGACAGCTGCTGACAAAGTATGTATATTATAGTTTTTAAAAAAATTACTTTATTTCTTTGCAATAAAAGACAAGATTCAGTAATTTATAGGAAAATTGTTTTTCAGATATTTTATTTTCTCACTTGTGACGGCGTTATAAACTTTTAATTTATTAATTTAAAACCTTACCTGCTTCTTAAAAAGATTTGAAGGGTCTTCTGTTTACTGATAGTTGGATGAGTGACATGTATGATCTCAGATTTAAACTACCATTAATTAATTGTCTATAACATGTTAGGCTCTGGCAAGTTTCTTTATATGAATTACAAAATATCTTTAACTCCTCAGACATTCTCACCTGATAGGCAATATCCCCACTTGGAAAATATTGAAACTGAGGCTTTAACGGTGGGGGAAGGCCTCCCCTAAAGATACATGGCTGGGAAGTTATAGTCAGAATTTGAACTCTTCGTTTCTCTTTTCATTATATCATGTAGCAATGTAGTATATTAGTTACCTATGGCTGAGTAACAAAACTTGATGTAAATTAACAGTTATTAACTCATAGTTTCTGTGGTTAAGATGCAGGCACAGTTTAGTTGGGACCTCTGGTTCAGAATTGGTCATGAAGCTGCAGTCAAGCTGTCAGCCCAGGGTCTCTGACAAGGCTGTAATCAAGGTGTCCTTGGGCGCCACAGTTATCTCAAGGTTCACCTGGGCCAGGATCTGTTTCCAGGGTTTCTTGGATTGTTGGAAGGATCTGATTTCTCATGGGCATTTGGACTGACAGCCTTGATTCCTTGCTGACTAATGGCCAGAGGTTACCCTCAGTTTCTTTCCAGGTGGCCCTTTCCATCAGAGCAAGTATGCAAGAAGATCCAGGGAGAGAAAACCAGCAAGATGAATCTTTTGTAACCTAAGCACAGAAGTGATACTGCATCACTGTTGTCTATTCTGTACATGAGAATCAAATCACTAGGTCCAGTGTACACTGAAGGGGAGGGCTTATACAAGGGAGTGAATACCGAGAGGTAGGAATCATCATGAGGCATGTCAGAAGTTGCCTGCCAAAGGTATTTTTGACTTGGAGAAGATAAGTGGAATGAGAAAAGCCAAGGATCTATGTAAAAAGTATGTTAAACATACAGGGTACCGGGGACACTATGGGGGATATTGCTTGCCGTTCAGGAAAGCTTGTTAAGTACCTTCCGTATGCTAGGAAGTACCGGACATGGCTTTAGATGCTAAGAGTACGGCAGTGGATAACATAGACAGGCTCTCTGCTCTCATGGGTCCCACATGAGAGAGTGTTTCAGAGAGCTTTGTGTAATTAGAGGAAGAAGGTCCAGTATGTTTTAATAAAACAAATTTTCTGAGAAAAGTGCTTTAAATCTAGGGTTCCTCGAAATTGGGACCATTTTATAGAAACTAAAGTAATACAGGTTGTTCCCCCTTGCTTCTTTTTCTCTTATGCCAGTGTGTAATCCTACTTCCAAAATATACTCCCGCTGTCTGCTTTCTCACCGTGTTTACTGTTACCACTGTGATCCACTGGGAGTTTAGGGAAGCAGTTCATTTGAGATATATTTTTGAGACACTTCAGTGTGTGGATGGTTTTAAGTCATGAGTGTTAAGTTCGATCACCAAGGAAATGGATGTAGAGAAGAGATGACAGCCAAATACTAAGCATTAATGTTGGGGGGCTCCAACATTAGGAGGTGAGGGAGACAAGGAAATGTGGCCACTGAGGTATGAATAAAAGCAGAAAGCTAAGTTGTCCTAGAAGGTGCAGGGATTGAATGACTGAAGTGGAGTAGAGGAAAAAGTTATTGGAGATGAGGAATTCCTAGAAAGCTGAGAGACCAGGACAGGCCATTGGATGAACCATTCACGTGGATATTGAAATTCTGTACAAAGGTCAGAGTTGGAGTGAAGAGGAAGATTTTGAGCAATCAAATGCTGAGTTCCAAAGATGCTTATAGTACCTTGTCTATAAACTGAAGTGCCATCTTTATTCTGTTGTTTATTTTTTTACACTTTATTTTAATGTGATAAAATATACTTAAAAAAATTTACCATTAACCAATTTTAATTGTACAGTTCAGTGGCATTAAGTACATTCACACTGATGTGCAGCCATCACCAAAACTTTTCATCTTATCAAACTGAAACTTGATATCCATACCCATTAAACCGAAACTCCCTGTTCCGTCCTCCCTCAATCCCCTGGCCACCACCAGTCTACTTTCTGACTCTATTAATTTTGACTCCTATAGGTACAGCATACAAGTGGAATCATCAGTAATTGTCCTCATGGGACTGGATTATTTGACTTGACATAATGTCCTCAAGGTTTATCCATGTTTTAGCATGTGACAGAATTTCCTGAATAATATTTCATTCTGTGTATATGCCACATTTTTGTTATCCACTCATCCGTCATTGGACACTTGGGTTGCATCCATCTTTCGGCTCTTGTGAATAATGCTGCTGTGAACATGGGTGTACAAGTATCTGTTTGAGCCCCTGCTTTCAGTTGTTTGAGTGTGTACTCAGAAATGGAATTGTTGGATCATATGGTAATTCTGTTAAATTTTTTAAGCACCCATCGTATTATTTTCTATAGTAGCTGCATTAGTTTACATTTCCATCAGCAGTGTACAAGAGTTCCAGTTTCTTCATATTCTCACCAACATCGGTTATTTTCTGTGTTTTTGTTTGTTTCTTTTTATAATAGCTATTCTGATGGATGTGATTTTGATTTGGTTTTGATTTGTATTTCCCTAATGATTGTTGATACTGAACATCTTTTCATATGTTTATTGACCATTTCTTTGGAGAAATGTGTGCAAAACCTTTGCTGGTTTTTTTACTGGATTGTTTGTTGGTGTTTTGGGTTTTTTTTTTGCTGTTGAATTGCAGAGTTCTTTATGTGCTCTGGGTGTTAATTTATTATCAGATACGTGATTTGGAAATGTTTTGTCTCATTCCAAGGGTTGCCTTTTCCCTCTGGTATACTGTCTTCTGATGCACTTTTGTTGCTTGTGCATTTAATGTCATAGCCAAGAAATTATTGCCCAATCCAATGTCATAAAGCTTTTCTCCTTCTGAAAGTTTTATAATTTTTAGCTCCTATGTTGAGGTCTCTGATCCATTTTGAGTTAGCTTTTATATATGGTATATAGTAAGAGTACACCTTCATTCTTTTGAATCTGTTGTTTCTTTAAATTGAGAATGAAGCTAAAATCTTCTGGCTATAAAAAAATAATTTTTCTTTTCTTTACCTAATATATACACAAATATAATTGCCTTGTTATGAGTAAAACTAATTTTGGGGAAGTGGGGTTAGTAAGCAATATTAATATTTGGGGATCTCTGAACCGAACCACAAGAAAACATTTATTTTACTCTTCCTCCTTAGAGCCAAGATTCTGGGTCTGATAACCGTATAAACACAGTCAGTCTCAAGGAAGCACTGGAAAGGTTTGATCACAGCCCAACCCCTTCTGCTTCCTCCCGTAGTTCAAGAAAATCATCTCACACCGCAGTCTCAGACCCATCCTGTAAGTACTCTAGCTTGAAAGCTGACTTCCTTTACAGAGAGTGTTCCTAAATTATGTTACTGGTACCAGCATTGTTAATAAAATGCTACTTTAAAATAAGTTTTTACATTTCTGAAATACATTAAACTTTCCAGTGAGTAAGAGGCCCATCGCTCACATTTAGCAAAGAATTAAGCTTATGAAGTAGCCTATAACATTCATAGGTAGTAATGTTGATACTGTTTTTAATATACTCTCAAAAAGAAAGCAAAACTACTTATTCCCTTCTTTCTTTTACTGGTAGAGCCAGTAAGTATTCTTTAAATTTGCTTTTTGAAAGTTTTTTTTAAAGAATTTTGTCTGTATGAAGACTTGCATAATTGTCATTAACTTAGTACCCTTTTTTTAAGAGTAACCTTTATTTCTCAGGGTATTAAAACTATATATACTAGTAAGGAGAAAAGAGACTGTAGTGAACTACTCAACATTGTGGGTAGAACATCAGAGGTTAAACATAGAATTTCTGAAATCTTAGGAAAAAATTTTCTCCTACTGTAGCTCGTTTTCTTCCCTCCCTCCCTCCCTCCCTCCCTCCCTCCCTCCCTCCCTCCTTTCTCTTTCTTTCTTTCTTTCTTTCTTTCTTTCTTTCTTTCTTTCTTTCTTTCTTTCTTTCTTTCTTTCTTTCTTTCTTTCTTTCTTTCTTTCTCTCTCTCTCTCTCTCTCTCTCTCTCTCTCTCTCTCTCTCTCTCTCTCTCTCTCTCTTTCTTTCTTTCTTTCTTTCTCTTTCTTTCCTTTCTTTCTCCCTCCCTCCCTCCCTCCCTCCCCCCTCTCTCTCCTTCCTTCCTTCCTTCCTTCCTTCCTTCCTTCCTTCCTTCCTTCCTTCCTTCCTTCCTTCCTTCCTTCCTTCCTTCCTTCCTTCCTTCCTTCCTTCCTTCCTTCCTTCCTTCCTTCCTTCCTTCTTTCTTTCTTTCTTTTATATACCTTTATTAATTTCAGAGAGAGGGAGGGGGAAAGAGAGAGAGAGAGAGAAACATCAGTGATGAGAGAGTCATTGATTGGCTGCCTCCTGCACGTCCCCAACTGAGGATCAAGCCCGCAAACCTGGGCATATGCCCTGACTGGGAATCAAACCTCGATCTCCTGGATCCTAGGTTGATGCTCAACTGCTGAGCCATGCCCAGCCAGGCTAGCCATTTCTTTTTTTTAAAATTTTATTTTATTGTGGTAAGAACACTTTAAAGTGATATTTACCGTTAAATTTTTGAGTGAACAATACACTGTTGACTGTAGGTACAGTGTGTTGTACTGCAAGTCTCTAGAGCTTATTCATCGTGCTTAATTGTAACTTTATGCCCATTGATTAGTAACTCCCTACTTTCCCCTCTGCCCAGCCCTTGACAATCACCATTCTCTTTGATTCAACAAATTTGACTACTTTAGATACTTCAGGTAATGGAGTCATGCACTCCTTGTCTTTCTGTCATTGGCTTATTTTGCTTAGCCTAAAATTCTCAAGGTTCATCTAGTTGCATATTGTAGAATGTCCTTCTTTTTAAAGATTGAATAGTATTCCATTGTTTGTATATACAGGGGTGGGCAAAAGTAGGTTTACAGTTGTGAGTACACAAAAGTTTATTTTTGTATTATTAATTATTGTATTATTTTTCATATGAACAACTGTAAACCTGTTTTTGCCCACCACTTATATACCACATTTTGTTTATCCATTCATACGTCAGTGGACATTTAGCTTGTTTCAACATCTTTGCTATTGTGAATAGTGCTGTAGTGAACATAGGAGTGCTAATATCTCTTCAAGAACCTGATTTCAATTATTTTGGATAAATACTTACAGGTGGGATTGCTGGATCATATATGGTAGTTCTGTTTTTCATTTTTTGTGAAACCTCCACATTGTTTTCCTCAGTGGCTGCACTGTTTTGTATCCTTACTAACTGTGCAAGAGTTCTAGTTTGTTCACATTCTTGCATACACTTGTCTTTTGTGTGTGTTTTTTTATAATAGCCATCTGGACAGGTGTGAGGTGATAACTTATTATGGTTTTGATTTGCATTTCCCTCATGATTTGTGATATTGAGCATTTCTTCATATGCCGGTTGTTCATTTGTATGGCTTCTTTATAGATATGTCTATTCAATTTCTTAGCCCATTTTTCAGTTGAATTATTAGTTTTTTTTTTTACTGTTGAGTCGTAGGGTTGTAATCACTATTATATTTGAAGTTTTTTCTATTTCCAACCTTTCTTTGTCCTTAAAAAAGAAGTAATTAAAAAGAATCATCTTGTCGTAGACTTCACTTTTATTAAATAATTTAGAAAAAACCTCAAAGACCTTATTTTTATTCCCTGAAGTGCATTTTAAGATTCAATTTTAAAAACTGTATTTAAAAACTGTAAGTACTAATTCTGTTCTGTTTTTGTTGACTACTCTCAGCAACACCAACAAAGATCCCAACGGATACTAGCACTCCTCCCAGACAGCATTTACCAGCTCATGAAAAGATGGCACAAAGGAGGTCATCATTTAGTAGTCAGGTACTCTTCAGCTAGCATTCTTCTGAATAAAGATTTATTAAAAGGGAAAAAATCATCTAAATCTTCAGAAATTCATTGATTCATTGTCCCTTTCTATAAAGATTAAAATAGTTGTTGGTATATGACACCTACTCAAGGTCTTTCTTTTGTGAAGCGGTAGTCAAAGGTATCAGTCCCATAATTATTTTCATGTAAAATGTTAGATTTTTTTGTTGTTGTTATGGAAAGCTAATCATTTAGAGTCATTCCATATCTGAGTTTAAATACCAATGACTTTCAATTAAATCCAGTCAACTTTTATTGAGAGCCCATGCAGGGTAATGTGGCAGATGCCTTGGAAGATAAAAACATAAGTAGGGAACAGGCATTTTCATTGTAGAGGGGGCGACATGCCTGTACTCAGCTAAAAAACTGTGAGGCAAATTGAAATACAGTTATAAAGCTACCATGGTGATATTTCTGGTGGAAGTATTCATGTATGGGCACGATCATCACTCCAGTGTTGTTTTTTATTTTGCTTCTAGTCGATAAATTCCCAGTCTGTTGGTCAATCATTAACACAGCCAGTGATGCCTCAAGCCACAAATTTACCAGTTCCACAAGGCATGTCCCAGGTATTTTTGTTTGTTTGTTTCAGTTGAGTATTTTTAAATGGTAGATTGTTTTTAAGCTAGTACTGATTTTAAAAATATTCTTACAGACGCAGTAAATCTCAACTGTGGGCATTTAAAATATTGGGATATTTTTGATTGTCATTGTTCTGGGGGTACCACTGGCCCTTATTTTAATAGGCAAGGGCCAGGGATGCTAATTGTTTTAGCATGCATGATAGTTTTACACAACAAAGAATTACCCTGCTTAATATGCTATAACACGTCCATTGAAAAACACTATAGACAGAAAGATATTACAGATGAAATATAGCTGTTCATTTTGTTCTTCCTATGGATAGTGGAAGAATCAAGTAATTTTCATGTACTCATTCATTTGTTCATATATAGAACATTTATTGTTTCTTATATGTATCAGATATTGCAGGTGCTGGCAGTACAAAATATATAATATCTATACTAAAACACTTTATTACAACGACAGAGAACTACAGTATGATACATAATATATGCCCAAGGGTATACAGGCTGGTAGGTGCACATAAGATGGACACTTATAACTTATGGAGCCTGAGGAAGTGAAAGAAAACTTTCTGGAAGAATTTGTGCTTAAACTGAATCCTGAAGGAGGCCTAAATATAGAAATTAGCAAGACAAAGGAGAATTATTACAAAAGTGACAAGAAGAAACTACTTTTGATTATAGATTCCCAACTTACGACTCTACACTCATTCAGTGCCTCAGACACATTTAAAATACTACTGAGTAGTAAAAATAATCCAGAATATTCTTACTGTTTTGTTTGGCATTAAATATACCTTGACTTTAACAATGCCATAATTTCAAATAGTGATAGTTAACAATAGATAAAAATAATTTTCTAAAAACACCTTTGTCTTTTATGGTTATTATTTAAATTATACATATGACACTTGTAGAAATATATTGACAGTGCAGTAAATTTCCTAAAGGTCATAATTTTGACTTTTAGCAACATATGATCATGTAAAGTATTTATAATAGCATTGTATTATTAAATATTATGTGCACTTGTAACAGTTTTTATCATCGATTCCTCAGATGCTTTTTATTCTGAAGCTTAACAGAATTTTTATGTAAAAATTTAGACATTTTCAATCTCAAGATACTAAATAAGCATTTAACATTTTAAAGAGATTCATGAAATAAAGAATATGTGTTATGTCAAAAATGTTCTTTAAGTGGTGACAATATAGTTATCCAAAGGTATAATTTTACTTAGGATAAAATATATTTATATATATATATATGTAAAACATTTGGAATAATATTAAAAAAATTAAGGAATGAGGGGTTTGGGGTACTAAATTTGTAGTATTTTCTAACACCAAATGTAGTCTGTGGTATGGTCTGGTTATTATCAACTTCAGAAGTCAATTTCATACTTTGAAAAGTAATACTCGATATCCTCAGTACAAACTTTTGAAGTTGAGTAAAAGCTTTTGGGGGGCATTTCTCACTTTTGGATGCAGTTCACTCTAGAAGACTATTTTAAAACTAAGTTAGATTTCCAATAAAGCTAAATTCTTCCTGCTCTTATATTATATCCTGTGCTGAATATTCATGGAAAAAATTAATGAGTGTAATTAAAATAATTAAGTGTAGACTTAAGTGGTAAATTCCTAAATGTTAAATTTTGAGAAGTAGTAAATAGAAGCTGCTTATGACTCAGGTAAACATAGAGAAATAAAAGCAAGATTGAAAGCCCTGTTAATAGAATAACTTTTTTTCATTCACATATGTATTCATTCATATATAATTGCTTAGTCTTTAAAAGCTTATATTTTGTACTTAACCCGAGAACAGTTTCAGTTGAAAATACAAAAAAAAATATTATGGTTGGTTGTCAGATTTTTGTAAGTGTCTAATGATGCACACAAAGAGGACATTCTAGGGATATCAGAATTTGGTATGAATAACTCTGGGTGCAGGCTACTTTTTCAATTGTTAAAGGGTAGCAATGAAGTTACATAACTTGTCCTAACAAGTGATAGAGCCACAATATGAGCTCAGGTTTTTTAATGCCACTGTGTATTTTTAATCAAGGGTGCATTCAGAAGTCAGAAATTTGAACAGGGGTACTATAAAAGATTGTTAACTGGTAACAGGGATTAACTACTAAATTCTTAAGACTACAAAGATAACAGACATAGAAAGTAAGTCTAACTATAGTGAAAAAGAGAGTACCCAAGGAAGGAACAACTTGGAAGACTCTCCCAAACCCTCAAAATTTCTCTTTCAGGCCAGGCTGAGACTCAGATCCTACTGGGGGAGGTGTGGCTGTAGCCACTGGATGGTAGAGAAGTTCACTGAAGTGTCACGGACTAGGACTGGAGAGCAGGAAGCCACCTGTGGGGTACCAGTAAAATTTGCTGGGGAGCTGACCACTTGGATCTTAGGGAGACTTGCTGGAGAACCACTTGCTTGGGTGCTGATGAGACTTACTAGGAAGCTAATCATTGTCAGAAGAGCAAGAAGGAAGAGTACCAGAACCAGAAGGATAAGCACCTCCCTTTGTAGTATCCCTTTAGCACCATTACCTGGCATGACTAAGTTTGTGCCTGCTGGCAAAGGAGAAATATTTGTCAAGTTCAGCCCTACTATGACAAAGCTGAGCAAAGATGGGTGAATTAGCTGAGAGGCATCACATTGATATCTGGCATAACATTCTTAGCTCTGCTTAGATATACTGCTTGCTTTTCACATTGCACAGTTAGAAATAAGTAATTCTAAAATATCTTATACTTTTTTTATACATGGTACTTCAGTTTCAGTTTTCAGCACAGTTAGGAGCCATGCAGCATCTGAAAGACCAGCTGGAGCAGCGGACACGAATGATAGAGGCAAATATTCATCGGCAACAAGAAGAACTAAGAAAAATTCAAGAACAACTTCAAATGGTCCATGGTCAAGGGCTGCAGGTAAGATACTACTATATTGGATTTAAACAAAGCATGCCATTCACATTTTAATTTTTTAAGGAAATTGACTATCCTTAATTAAAAATTACATGCAAGAGAGGCTTCTGGTCAAGATGGTGGAACAGGCAAATGTTGTATTTGCCTCCTTCCATGACCACATCAGAGTTGCAGCTAAACTTCAGAACAGCCATCATTGAAAACTCACCTGAAGTATAGCTTAACAGAAGGCCTATAACTAAGGATATACAGAAGAAGCCACATTGAGACGGGTAGGAGGGGCAGAGACTCGAAAGGGGCTGGTCCCACACCCACGTGTGGTGGTTGAGAATTGCAGGGATACCTCAGCTGCAGAGGTTCCCCCTGAGAATCAAGGGGTCCCAGCCCTATACCAGGCCCTAACCCAGGGTTTCACTGTCAGGGAGAGAAGTTCTCATAACTTCTGACTGAAAACCAGCAGAGATCGTGGCTGAGTGAGACAAGAGGGCTGCTGGGCCTTCTCCTGGCCCACGCGCAGGGTCTCACTCCCTCTGAGCTACAGCACTGGGACAGCAGCTCAAAAAATGCCAGGGACATACAGGGAGGAACTGAAATGCCTGGCTTCAGGGCAGGGGCTGGAGGGGCAGCTTTCTCACAATGCTGGCAGAAGCCATTATTATTTTGCTGACCTCTCCCCCTGCAGGTGCAGGCATGTGCCATATCTTGAGCCTCCATTAACCTGGCTATCACTGTTCCCCCTGCCCTGGTTATTCCCTGAGACCCCTCCCCACCCAAGCTGTTTTCAGTGGCTTTTTCATATAGATAGCCTGTCTTGGCTCATTCTGCAGACTTTTCTAAAATCTCTCAAAGATTCACAAACTCCAAGCAGCATCTGGCCTCGGCATGCCCCATACCTCTTGCTAAGGAGCCCCAGGCTTAGCACTAGTGGCATCTGGCCTCAGTTAGCAACTTAGCCTCCCAGGCACCTTCAAACCAAGCACAAGTGGCAATCATCTACATACCACTTTGTAGTTCCTACCAAGTGGCCCTGGGCAGGGCTTAGGCAGCAGCTAACCTTGGCCTGCATCTACCAAGAGGCCCCAGAACCAACATACCTGGTGGGCAGCCTCAAACCACACCAGAGCACCACACAACCACTTCCACAAATGACACTCAAAGGGCAAACTTGGCAGGCACCAGAGCCCTCCTAAAGCAGATCCTGCTTCATAGGGTCAGCGCCTGCACAACAGCTCTTCCACTGTAGTCATAGCCAGTCCTCACAGTCAATCAGCCTGAGGGTCAGTCCCTCCCATTGAGGTGCCAACAGCAATCAAGACTCAGCTGCAATAGAGGGGCACACAGAACCCACGCACAAACACACCTGAAGCACCTGGCTCAGGTGACCAGGGAGACTGTACCACTGGGCCCCATAGGACACCTACTACCTAAGGCCACTCTACCAAGACCAGGATACGTAGCAGCTCTACCTGATTCATAAAAACAAACAGGGAGGTAGCAGGAAGGAGGGGACAAAAAACATCCCAAATGAAAGAACAGAACAAAACTCCAGAAGAAGAACTAAACAGGATGGAAATAAGCTATTATGTGCAGAGTTCAAAACACTGGTTATAAAAATGCTTGATGATCTCAGAACTTCAACAAAGAGAAGGAAATATAAAAATGGGAATAGGGCACTGGCTGGGCGACTTGGTGGTTGGGTCATCATCCCATATACCAAAGGTTTTGAATTCTATTCCCAGTCAGGGCACATACCTAGGTTTTGGATTTGACCACCAGTCAGCACATGTATGGGAAGCAACCGATCAATGTTTCTTACTCTTTCCCCTCTCCCCCGTCGTCTTTTTCTAAAATCAATTAAAAACATTTCCTTGGGTGAGGATTTTAAAAGGAAATAGAAAACATAAGAACCAGTCAGGAATGAAGAGTGCAGTAACTGAAACGAATACCTTAGAGGGACTCAACAGTAGATTAGATGAAACAGGATCAAATTAGTGATTTGAAAGATAGCAGAAAACATCCAATAAGAACAGCAAATAGAGAAAAAAAATGACGATAGTTTAAGAGTCCTTGGGACAATGTCAAGAGTCCTAACATTTGCATCATAGGTGTAACAGAAGGAGAAGAGAGAGAGCAAGGAATTGAAAATAATTTGAAGAAATAATGACAGAAAACTTCCCTAACCTGACGAAGGAAATAGATATACAAGTCCAGAAGTTCAGAGAGTCCTAAACAAATGAACTCAAAGAGACCCACACCAAGACACATCATAATTAAATGACAAAGTTTAAAGACGAGAGAATCTTAAAACAGCAAGAGAAAAGCCAGTGCCTACAAGGGAGCTCCCATAAGACTCAAATGATTTGTCAACAGAATCTTCACAGGTCAGAAGGAATTGGCATGAAATATGCAAAGTGATGAAAAGCAAGAACCTACAACCAAGGTTACTCTACTTAGAAAAGTTATTGTTTAGAATCTAAGGACAGGTAAAGAGCTTCCCAGACAAGAAAGAGCTAAAGGAGTCTATGTAAAACATAAAACCAGTATTATAAGAAATGTTAAAGTGATGGCTTTAAGAAGGGAAAAAAAGGTAAAAAATATGAATAATAAAATGGTAATAACTACATTTATCTATCAGCAGTTACTTTAAATGTAAATAGGTTAAATGCTCCAATTAAAAGACACAGGGTGGCAGAATGGATAAGAAAATAAGACCCTTACATATGCTGTCTATAAGAGACTCACCTGAGATCAAAAGACACACACAGACTGAAAGTAAAGGGACGGAAAAAGATATTTCATGAGAATGGAAATTAAAAAAATTTTAAACTGGGATAGCAATACTTATACAAGACAGAATAGACTTTAAAACAAAGGTGGTAACGAGACAAAGAAGAACCCACCAATTCTACTCTGGATATTTATCTGAGGAAACCCAAAACACTAATTCAGAAAGACATGTACATCCAGTACGTTCACTGCAGCGTTATTTACAATAGCCAAGATATGGAAGCAACCTAAGTTTCCATCTGTAGGTGAATGGATAAAGAAGTGGTGCTGTATACAGTGGAACATGACTCAGCCATAAAAAGAATGAAATCTTGTCATCTACAAAAACATGTATGGACCTAGAGTATTGTGCTCAGTGAAGTAAGTCATACAGAGAAAGATAAATGCCATTTGATTTCACTGATATGTGTAATATAAAAAACAAGTATACAAACAAAACAGAAACAAACTCATAGAAACAAAGAATGTTTTAATGGTTGCCAGATTTGGGAGGGAGGAGGTAAAGGAATTGAGAAGTACAGATTGGTAGTTATAGGATAGTCATAGGGATGTAAAATTTTGCATAGGGAATATAGTCAATAATATTGTAGCCCTGGCCAGTGTGGTTCGGTTGGTTGGAGTATCATACTGTGTTGCCAAAGCGTTTCGGATTCCATCCTTGGTTGGCGCACATACGGGAGGCAACTGATCAATATTTCTCTCTCTCTTTCTCTCCCTTTCCCTTTCTAAAATCAATTAAAAAACATATCCTCAGGTGAGGATTAAAAATAATAATACTGTAACAACTATGTATGATGTCAGATGGGAACTGGATTTATTGGTGTGATCACTTTGTAAATTATGTAAATATCTTAATTACTGTTGTACACCTGAAACTAATGTACAACAACTGTAATTGAACATTTTTTAAAAATGACATACAAGAGATACATTTCATCAATTTAGTTCAGCAAATACTCATTGGTTACCTGCTCATTATAATTGCATTTATAGTCTCTAGAAATAATTCATTCCTAAGATGATTTCCATCAATATCCTTGGTCCTCCATGTTAGAGTCCTCTTTAGCAGTTCAATTTTTAGTAAGCTTTAATTCATAATATAAAAATTATGTTTTACATAGACTTTTACATGTTGGTATAGAATTTATAATAAATCATCAATCATTGTTTTAATAAAATACCAGTAGGTATAATTTCATAGTCTTATTTTGTCAGCCAGTCTAAAGTTATGTTTGTCAGAGACTAGGACTTTAGTAAAGAGAAACTTTAAGTGAAAACTACTTTTATCTAATGCCATAAGTTATAAATAAGTGATGCAGAACTGCCAGTTCAACAGTTGGAAACGTGGTGGTAGGATGACTGGATGAATGATTGTGAAGTATGTTTTATTAAGTAATTATTGCTAATTCATTCAAAATGTCTTAGTCTTGTTAGTTTTTAAACTTTAATTTGTAGCTTGTTTTTGCTTTCCTTTTTTTAATGCTCTCATTCGTCTTTGTTTTTAATCTGTGAAGCTCATTTTAATGTAATCTTTATTTTAAAAGATGTTTTTACAGCAGTCAACCCCTGGGTTGAATTTTGGTTCTGTTCAACTTTCTTCTGGAAATTCATCTAACATCCAACAACTCGCACCTATAAATATGCAAGGCCAGGTTGTTCAAACTAACCAAATTCAAAGTGGAATGAATACTGGACACATTGGCACAACTCAACACATGATACAACAGCAGACTTTACAAAGTACATCAAGTCAGGTAATGTTATCGACTACAGTGGGCTGTGGGGTGTTCAGTGATTGAAATGTGTATTGTTGCTGCAACAAAAATAAAGCTCTATCTTAAATAATACCATATTAAAAAATTTAATAGTAGTAATTAGAAAGTATAGTATTGAGTGATAATTATTAAAATATTTTGTTCAAAAGTGTTAGTTGTGAAACTGTTGGATGTTAAATACTTTCACTGTTTCGACATTTAAATAATTTTGCAGTTTTTAAAAAAATGAACATACAGACTACTTCTGTAGATTAAAAGAGTTTGAGTTGCAAAAGAGGCTGACCAGGAAACATGTTACCATATGTCAAGAATAAATTGTTGGGACAGTGATGGTTTAATCAATATTCCAGGAAATTTTGGTAATTGATGTACATCTGTGACTATAAATCACAGGGCTTCAAATGAAATATATAAAAATGACTAATGTTGGTCACTCATTTGGGGCATTTAATAGAAATTCTTTGTTTATATTGTATTATCGCTGTTAAGATCATGCTTCTTTTCTAAAATCATAGCTTACCTTCCAGCAAGGTATTGAAAACTAATTCATTTTCAGTTAACTACAAGTCATTACTTGGTGGTCATATTTCCCCCAGAGTAATATGTCCTGCCACTTCTATTTCTGTCTTGTCAACTATTATTAGAATGATGTAGAAGCATACTTCCTGATGTAAATTTTTTCAGTTAATCTGTCATTAAAATCTCCTCTTTTCCAGCAGAGTCAACAAAATGTACTGAGTGGGCACAGCCAACAGACATCTCTTTCGAGTCAGACCCAGAGCACTCTTACAGCCCCACTGTATAACACTATGGTGATTTCTCAGCCGGCAGCCGGAAGCATGGTGCAGATTCCATCTAGTATGCCACAAAACAGTACCCAGAGTGCTGCAGTAACTACATTCACTCAGGACAGACAGATAAGGTAGTTATCATGGTTCTTTAGGCATTCAAAGTTGTAACTTAATTAAAAAATAACTTAATTTTTAAAAACATGATTTTAGATTGTTGCTGCAGCCAGTATCTTTTTTAAAAAAATTCATTCAGGGAGCGGGGAGGAGAGAGAGAGAGAGAGAAAGAGAAAAACATCGATGTGAGGAACATCAGTTGGCTGCCTCCTGCACAAGGCCCCACCAGTGATCGAACCCCAACCTGAGTATGTGTCCTGACAGGAAGTCGAACCCACCACCTTTTGGTGTACCAGATGATGCTCCAGCCAACCAAGCCATACTGTCCAGGGCCAGTCAGTTATTTGTTTTGTTGTTCTTTTTAAAATTTATCTTTATTGTTGAAAGTATTACAGATATCTCTTTTTTTCCCCATTGACCCCTTCTGTCCCGCTCTCACCCCCACCCCTGGCCTTCACCACACCATTGTCTGTGTCCATGGGCTATGCAGATACACATATAAATCCTTTGGTTAACCTCTCCCCACCCACCCTCTCACCCACCATCCCCGCCTTCCCTCTGAGATGCGTCAGTATTATTGAATTTGAAATACAAATGCATAATGTATTCATTGTTTAAGGAATTTATAATGAAAAATGTAGCAGCAAATTTTGTTTCCTGTCCAAAAATGTGCTACCAGATATTGTAGAATCCAAATTCTACAGCACACTGTTATATGAGTTTTATGACAGACTTTGTATCACTGTGAAACTTTTATCATTCTAATCTAAATACTGATAAGTTTTTATGTAATGATTAGGGTGTATACTACCATGGTTTATATATGTTATGGAATAAAACTAGCTTTCCTTTCTTGAGTTTGTTTAGTACTTTACTAAGTGCTCAAAAGATATTATGTCATTTAATTCTTATTTTAAAAAAAATGTGTTAGGGTCTTTTATTTCCCAGATAAGAAAAAAAGTGTGTTTTTAGTAATTTGGTCAAGGGCCTGCAGCTAGTTAAGGGGGTGAAGAAGGGGTTTAGAATTCAAGACTCAGTGTCTGATTTCAAACTTCAAGTGCCTAAACTTACACTACACTAAACTTCTGTGAGCCAATCAAGAATGCCATCTATGATTTATTTTGGTGGGAGTAGCTTAGAAACAAAGGTTTTGAAGAAATGCTGTTTTCTTAGATTGGGAAGCTTTTACTTTAGGATCTCTATAGTCTTAAAACTTCTATTTTAAATACATTTTATTTTTCACTATTTTACTGCAATACAAGTAGGGCTGCTGCTTTTATAATACAATTTTGCAATTGTAGTGGGCCCCATAATAGATTATATTAAAATCCTATTAATAATTTCCAGAGAGTAAAGAAGTTGCAGGAAGAACTAACTCACTGCTTCCTTTTAGAACTCATTTCCTTCAAGTTAAAAAGTCCAGCTTTTAGCTCTAACATCCTGAAAAATAGTATGAATGTGCTTTATAAAAGTGCAGAGGACTAGTTTTAAAGCCTGAGAAAAAATCCATTAATCTGGAATAATTCATCTAGAGTAATCTATTAATCTAGAATGCTGATGTGCATTTTGGAGGACACAGTTTATCAACTATTTGTGAACATCTGATATTTGAGGGGGACTTACTTGAGCAAACATTTGAGTGCCTACTGAGATTAGTGTGGCACATACTGTCCCAAGAGAAAGATCAAATTAGTATTAGCCATAGAAAAGTACACAAACAGTATTATTTGGTGTCTTAAATACTTTGTAGGTCTTTAGAAAGGAGGAAGTGAACAGTTTTACAGGTTGAGGCAAGCAGGTGAAAGAGAGCAGTGTGGCCAGAGAAAGCTTCATGGAGGACATACTTAGCCAGAGTCTTAAAAAGCTTGGCTTTGGGGGGGGGGGGGGGGTGTGGCGGGGAGCCTGGCGAGGGTATTCTAGGCAGAGGGAGCAGTATGTTCAAAGCCACAGAAGTGAGAGTTAAGCAGTAGATTGAAGAATGTCTTGGTTCCAGAGATGGATGATGTATTCTCATCATATTTTACCAGTGAGCAGTTGGGCAATTCAGATACTAATTTCTTCTACAATTACATAAGAAATAACACTTAACCACTTTATAAATGTTACTTGTTTCTTTGGGCTTTTTTAATATATAAATTTTAAAAGTTGTGTATGTGGAGTTTTTTTTTTTGCATTAAATAATGCATTTGGTTCTGAAGCATCTAAAATCCGGTATTTTTAACTTTGGCGTGGTTTCACAATAGATTTATTTTGTCTTGTGGAACATGTAAATAATAAAGTGTGTTTGCCCTAAGTATAATACTATGTACTTTAAACTGTGCAGGTGTAGTTCATGCTACATCTACAGCAGTCATGTGCATCTCAGTTTTTCACTGTAATGGCCAGTGTTAGAAATTGACGTCTTCTCACAGAAAAGGCAAATAGAAATAATATTCTTCCCTGAAGAGGCATCATTTTTTGTTCTTTCATTAAAAAAATAGAAGCAGGAAAGCGGGGCGGGAAGGAATGTTAGTGAATTCTAACAGTGATAAACTGAGGGTACTTTTATGCACTATTACAGTGTAATTTAGTTTTAAACTAAAATTGTACCCATTGAAAAATAACTCCCCATCCCTCCTCTCCTCCAGCTCCTGGAAACTACCATTCTACTTTCTAAGCACATAATATCTTTTTATTACTCTAGATACCTCATATAAGTGAAATCATACAATATGTGATTGACTTACTTTACTTGGCATCATGTCCTCAAAGTTTCCATGTGCTAGAATTTCATTCCTTTTTAAAGCTAAATAGTATTCCATTGTATTTATATACCGCATGTTGTTTATCCATTCATCCACTGATGGACACTTGGGTTACACCCATTGTTTGCTGATTGTGAATAATGCTGCTATAAACATGGGCATACAAATACCTGTTTGAGTCCCTGCTTTGAATTCTTTTGAGTATACGCCAAGAAATGGAATTACTGGGTCATATGGTGATTTTTTTTTTTTTTTTTTTTATGATTGCCAGCCTGGTGGGTGGGTATGAAGTGATATATCACTGTGGTTTTGATTTCCATTTCCCTAATGGTTAGTGATGTTGAGCGTCTTTTCATGTGCTTATTGACCATTTGTCTTCTTTGGAGAAAGACACATTTTTAAAATCAGATAATTTTTTTGTTGAGTTGTAGGATTGCTTTATGTATTTTAGTTATTACCCCCTTATCAGATATATGATTTGCAAATATTTTCTCCCATTCTGTGGGTTATCCTTTCACTGTGTTGATAGTGTCCTTTGATGCATAAAAGTTTTAAATTTTAATGTGCAGTTTATTTTTTTTGTTGTTGCCTGTGCTTTTAGTGTCATATCCATATAATTATTGCCCAGTCCAGTTTCACAGAACTTTTCCCCTACATTTTCTTCTAAGAGCTTCATTGTTTTAGCTCTATGCTTAGGCATTTAATCTATTTTGAGTTAATTTTTGTATATAGTGTAACATAAGAGTCCAGCTTCATTCTTTTGCATGTGGCTATGCAAGGAAAGTTTCAGGTTGTGTGATCATTTCATTTTGCTATATACACGTTTGTAGTAGTTGTTGTTAATCCTTACCCAAGGGTATTTTCTCCACTGATTTTTTTAGAGAGTGGAAGGAAGGGAGGGAGGGAGAGAGAGGGAAACAAACATCAATGTGAGAGAGACACATTAATTAGTTGCCTCCCACATGTGCCCCAACCAGGATCAAACCTGCAACCCTTTGGTGCGGGGGCCAATGCTCTAACCATGGTGCAGCACCACTCAGGGCACTATATACACATTTTTCTTTTGCTGATATCTCAGAAGGAATCTTTAAAAACATGAAACAAAGTTTGAACTTACAGCCTTAAAAAAACTAAATTGGCAATATCATTGGGAATTATATTAGAGAAGTATTCAGCCACTGCCTTTTATAATACATATTTTATATTTCTGACTTCTCTTTTCTTTTCTTCCTCTTATAGATTTTCTCAAGGTCAGCAACTTGTGACCAAATTAGTAACTGCTCCTGTAGCTTGTGGGGCGGTCATGGTACCTAGCACTATGCTCATGGGTCAGGTGGTGACTGCCTACCCTACTTTTGCTACCCAGCAGCAGCAGTCACAGACATTGTCAGTTACGCAGCAGCAGCAGCAGCAGCAGAGCTCCCAGGAACAGCAGCTTACATCAGTTCAGCAACCATCTCAGGCTCAGCTGACCCAACCACCACAGCAATTTTTACAGGTAATTCTTAAGGGCAGTGTCCCAAACCTATTTAATTTTATATAATGAAATTAGGCATTAAATGAACACTTTTGTAAATGATACGAAAAATCCATAAGAGCTTACTGTACCAGTTAAATTTCTATAAAGATAAAGTTTGTCCTGGTTAGCTATAAGTTCTTCCCTATTTAGTCTGTTGAAGACTTTTAGCCCTGCCATGGACATACCAGTTATCTAAACTGCTGGATAGAATAAGGGGCTACATCCTGCCCATATCAAGAACTTTACATAACGCCCTCCCCAGCTAGAGTTTCTGGAATTCAAGCAAAGGCACCTTTCTTTTGTCTCTTTTTTTCTCTAGCAGCCCATCAAACTCTGTACTCTACAGAGCAGGGATATCAAAATCCTACAGAGCAGGATTTAAAAAAAATTAGTATAGACATTATCTTAAATTATTTTTAAAGTTAAGTTTCATAATGATTTTTTGGTTATACATTAATATTAGAGTAGAAATACTGTGGAAGCAGTATATGTCATAGTTAAGAACTTGGACTCTAAAGTCAGACTGCCCTGGGATTAAGTCACTGCTGTACCGCCTACTGTGTGACCTTTGGCAGGTTACTTAACTTGCTGAATTTCGGTTTCCTCATCTGTTATATGGAGGTGCTAATAGTTCCTATCTCATGGGTGAAAGATGGATATAAATTACTGAACATAGTATAAGGCATATTAACTAGCTGTTTATAATCACAAATGATAAATACATTGACCCAAATGCAGACACACAGGATCTACTTCTCTAAAGGATACAGAAGAAAGCCATTTAAGTCAGCATCCTCATCAAGGAAATCAGGACAGATTTCTAGTACTCTTGGGGGTACACAGTAGCAGATTTTGACATCTGGAAATCCAGCCTTTCCTCTTCTGGCTGAGGGGGAGCCATTTTGAATGTAAGCTAGTCTCGATTTGTGCTAGAGACCAATCCATGTAGGCCAGTCACAAATGATCAATTTTAGAGTTATACCACATATGGTATAATTAGAAGATTTAGTATTATACTGTATGCTCAGGCACAGATACAGTGTTTATCACGCTTGGAGTTCTGGTCCAAATGTAATTCCTAACCTCATGATGTGGAAAACTAAAACAGGTTAGTTACCTAAATCTCTCTGTCAAGTCATCCATAGTCCCTTAGACTGTACTGCAGCCATTAATGACTGGCTTACTTACTGTTATAAATGAATTAATAATCAGAATTTATAGCAAGTTATAAACTATTACTGTGGGGACATATATCCAGTGAGAATTAAGTAAAAGCTTAACAAAGGAGTGGACTTGCCTTAAGATCTGATTCTTCTAAGTCTTATCAGAATGAGGGCCCTTAAAAGAATGAAAAAGCATTCCAAAGACATGGGATCCCTAAAAAAATAAGTTAGGCAATACCCTTCAGAAATATACTCATATGTAGAGAGTAAATATACAGTTTGGCTTTTCTCACATATAATACCTAGTTCCAAAATGTACCTCTGTTGTAACCCCTGTAAGGCTCATGAATATCCTGGGTTCTTTATCTTTCAAAAGCTGTTCCTAACGTGCCCTGGCCGGGTAGCTCAGTTGGTTAGAGCATCATCCTGATAGCCCAAGATTTCGGGTTCAATCCCCGGTCAGGGCACATACAAGAAAAAAGAATCAACCAATGAAGGCATAAATAAGCAGAACAACAAATGGATGTTTCTCTCTTGTGGAAAAAAAAAAAAAAAAAAAGCTTTTCCTAATGAGAAAGACAGAAAGCAAATTGTCCAGATCCTTGACAAAGCTTAATGGTTCTTAAGGTTCAGGATCTATTCACGTGTGTAGGTATTTGCAAACATCACCCGTCAGTTTCCATTTTAAAATGAGGAGCCCTGCATCAAGTTGTATTGCCAGTAGTAAGGAAGGACTTTCATTTTTAAAATTCACTTTCTTTTCTCTAGTTTCCTTTGTATCTCCAGAACTAGAAATTAGGTGAAAGAAACAGATTCCTAGAGTTGAGACTTCCCCAAGGTCACACAGCTATCGGTGGCAGAGCGAAACTCAAATCCAGGGCTTCTGACTTCAGATCCTCTGCCGTTTTGTTTTGTTTTTTTATTACACTACACTGCTACATATAGCACTCAAGTCTCTAACTCAAGTATCTATCAGTCCTCATTTTTATAATACTTTTAAATAATGTTAATATTTAATCTTCATAGAAATTCAATATGGGAGGCACTATGATTATCTTTATTTTGTAAGTGAAGAAACTAAGGCTCAGAGAAGTAAATAACTAGACCAGGTCACACATCAAGTGAACGGGGCAGCCAGAGTTTGAACACAGACAGTATTCCTCAGGGCCCATGCTCAGCCACTGGACTGCTGCTCTTACCAACCGGATGAACCTGTGCAAAGGCGCTATCTATTTAACCTTAGTTTTTGTGTTTTATATGTTCTTAGCTATGCTTAAAATTTACCATCTGTTTAAAATTGTGTTCTTTAGGACATATAAAGACAAAGAATATGCATGATTTGTCTCAAGATATAGATCACATTTTGTATCCTAAAATCTCCAGCTCAGAGTCCTTTAAAAAATGAAATTTTGTAATATTTTCAAAATGAAGGAAAGCCTCATAAGCATTTTCCAAAATGTTATTTTTAAATGAGAGCAAAAATGCCCATTATGTGGAATTTAAGGATTTTGTCCCAATGGAAAGTGGAAAACTTAAGCAAATCTTAATGTACACAGCATAATGGGGGTAAAGCAATGTTGCATAATCCGTTTGTTTTTAGACTTCTAGGTTGCTCCATGGGAACCCTTCAACTCAGCTTATCCTCTCTGCTGCATTTCCACTACAACAGAGCACTTTCCCTCAATCACATCACCAGCAACACCAGTCTCAGCAGCAGCAGCAGCAACTGAGTCGGCACAGGACTGACACTCTGACCGATCCTTCCAAGGTTCAGCCGCAGTAGCACATGTCTCCTCTCTGACCTCAAGGGAGGAAGGGGTTTTCCCATAAAGAGTTGCTCAGATGATCTGAGGATTAGGAGGAAAAGTTCTAGCAGTTTCGTGAGATGCAGTATTGAGTATTCTAATTCCTTGAATTAGTTAGCAGGGAAAATGCTGCCTAGTGCTACAGAT
The DNA here is from genome assembly GCF_054644295.1 of Miniopterus natalensis. Lineage (NCBI taxonomy): Eukaryota > Metazoa > Chordata > Mammalia > Chiroptera > Miniopteridae > Miniopterus > Miniopterus natalensis. The sequence goes on from NC_142081.1 coordinate 171,721,629, forward strand.
GTACATTAAATACCAGCCAGCAAGAAATGATCATATGGCCATAGCCAATTCTGACAGTGTTTTAATTTCCCAGATATTTTTTGATGGAAAAAGAGTATATTGCCAAATGTTAAGAAGCTCAGCTATGAAATATAACCTCCAGTGAATCAGAAAGGCACTAACAATGTTAGTAACTTTCAGTGGTTCTGTGCCTGTTTCAAGTGTTACAGAGGACACACCACTGCCACGTCAGGGGTTTGCTTACAATGATGCCATGAAGACAGTCCAGTAGACCCAGTAGGCCCTCTTCCTCAACCCCTCTCCCTTTCAGATAATGATGGAATTGCAATTTCAGAATGTTGTATGGTTTCAAACTCTCTATGTACAGATGCTGTAAAAATATTATGTATATGTCTGGATAAAAGGAAAGAAAGCAAAACATTTTGTATGCTGCATGAAAGCATTATCTCCTCCTTAAAGGTATGAGTACATTTCCATAGATTCTGATGCCATGTGCAAACTAAAACATCCTTTGTTTTCCCTTTTGTTTACAACACAATAGTGTTCTCACTTTCCGGGGCACAAGTCTTTCGTTCATACTTGGCTGTGATGTCACAGTTTGTTCAGTGAGGTATGATGTGCTGCTGGGAATGGATTTTGTTTTTTCAGGTTAAATGATTGAAATAACAGGATTTTCAAGTTACTCAGAAGTATCCTTCATTTCACTATTTTTCAATAATGTTTGAAAATAGGATTTGCACTGCTTTATTTTAGAAGGTTGGGAGTTTTGATCACATGTTTTGATATAGTTCATAGTTGGAAATAGTTGTGTAAATGGTTTTCAACAAGCCTGAAAGTAATTCATGAATGTTTCAGTTACAGGAGTGAAATTTGCACACAAAACGTTTTAGGCACTTTTTAACATTCTCACTGGTGGGAATTTTAACTTTTAGGATTTGTTGGAATCTTTTTATTATCCTTCACAATTTCAATGCTTCTTTTAGTCAGAAATGATTCAGGGTTATTTGAGGGGGAAAAAAACCCATAGTGCCTTGATTTTGATTCAGGTGATAACTCACCATCTTGAACTCATTGTCTGGTTTCAGTAGCAGTTTTGAAACCTTAGTCCATTTCTAATAGCATGTGGGTATCAGTGCCATTATTCCCCTAAGTTCCCTTGAAGACTGCTTTGAGTCTCTTGGGCTGGAGGTACAAATTATTTAGAAATAAAAGGTGACATCCTAACACTATCAGAATCATTAATATGATTGCAAATTGTTTTTCTAAGCACCTTCCTTTAAAGCTAGATAGTCACTGAAGAATTACCAGTAAATATTTGCTCAGTGTGATTCCTACAAAGAAAAAGGGTAGGAATTTGCTTTGCCTTTACTACAACAATAGAATATTGTAACACATGCTTTCTAAACATGAACTAAGATTTCATTTGGCAATATCATATTCCAAAGATAATAAATTACAACAAATTATATTCATAGAGAAGCATTTTATATATTCTATGGTACTAATAATTAAATTTACAATTATAGAGCAAAGGAAAATATCTTATTAAAATATAAAAATTATTACTGTGGAAAGGGAAAACAGCAAACTGTAATAAGTCAAAATTGACCTGAAAAGAAAATGTATAACAGAATTGAGGTTGTTAACAGAAAAGGTTTTGAGCAATGAAAATGACCTAATGCAGAATTGCTAGATAAAGGAGTCAGAGGAACTCTAAGTCAGTTCTTAAGACTTTTCTGCCCTCAGCTTTGCTATCATCATTAAGGGATATATTATCTTTCTATAGAAAACTATACCTGGCCACACTTAAAATAGAAATGTTGAAAAAGAAAACAACCAAAGAAAGTTGGTACCTACCCTTCTATAAAAGAAGTGTCACTAGATACCAATCCGTAATTAACATATCAAGGAGCTCCTTCCTCTTCTGGCTAAATGATCAGAAGAGATTTCTGACTTTCTCATGAATGTCAAGGATAGCTGTCAGAATGTGTGTGTACTTGAGCACACACACACATAGACGAAAATTGATGTTGTAAAATATGGCAACAGTATTAATTTTCTCCCCTTTCAAATTGCCTGTGTTGACTTTATTATGCCATTCCATACATATCTGAGTTGTGCCTCATTCATTCATTGGTGATATCTAGTGATACAGATTTAGCTAATAAAAGATATGAAAATTATATTAAGGTTTGTCCTCCAAGTACCATACTTAAAAGAAAGATAGATGGTAGACCATGAGTACTGTGTACTTAAGATTAACAAAAGCAAAGCCTAAGACAAGTTAGGCAAAATTTTGCATTTATAATTCCTGTTGTTCCTCACAGCTCACTTTTTCCTGCTTAGAATTGATTGCTAAATTTAAAGGAGCAGCTAGCTGCTTTTCCTCTGCTGTCAGTAGGCATTGTTGTGTTGGAAGAGCTAGTAAGCAGCATCTGCCTCTTAGCTCCTTTAACTGTTTTCCTCCTGCTTCTCTTGAACTTGGGCTGCAAAGCTGTCCCTGCTCCATGAATGGAGACTTGAGCATTCTGATGAAGATTCAGCAGTTTGCCTGTTCTCCATTCATTTCTGTAGCCAAAGTTGTAAATTAAATCCTAAATCTGTCATGAAAAAAACACCAAATAGGAACACCTTTTAACTACTTAAAAGTCATCTTTCTTCTGCTTTACTCTCATAGTCAGTCATTTTTTTGTTAAAAAAAACAACATTTTATTCTGGGTGGCACTTTTTAGGTAGAAACTGTTGAAGATCAGGCAAAATGCTAGCTGTTCTGCAGTTATCTTGCTTTGGACTGCTGTGGCACTGCACCAGTCAGTATTGTTTACTACATGTGAAGGCTACCAGGACTAATTATTACTGCCAGGAGTGTGTGAAACCTGAGCCTGGACACTCAAAAGTACTCTATTTTTTGAGTGAAAACTATGGGCAGAAAAGCAGATACAGCAGATGGGGGTAGCATTCAGTAAATACTACAGTTCATTCTCCACACCCTGTCTTGAGGGGGTAATTTGAGTCCTGTGCTCTGCTTTGTCACTTAGATCTGGTTTAGGAATGTACTAGTAATAAAAGGATGCCAGTGACTTTGAATGGTTCTAGTACTGAGTGCAGAATAGTGAAATGGTCATTTGGATTCTTCAGAAGTGCTGTGGTTGCTGGTCATGGCCTTAAAGCGGTCTGCTTGCAGTTAGCTACGGGGCAGTGAGGCAGTGCAGCTCTGTAAGGGGCATTGTGCGTTGGAGGGAGATGAACGATTGTTCAAGAAGCCTTAGGTAGGGGTCCTACAGACAGGTGAAAGTTATTTTTAACTGGATATTACTCAACTGTTTTAAAATGTTTCCACTACATTAAGGTAAACTTTTTTTAAAAGTAGAATGCAAATAGCATTTTACTCTAGTATTATTTTTTCTTTTTCTGTGTTTCTTTGGTGATTGAAAGTTTGTTAATGAACATTTGTGTTAAACTCATTCAAGTCTGTAACCTTTCCAATATCTGTGACCCTGTTCATAGCCCCTGGGAGTCAATGTTGGAAGGTGTAAACACTGGATATTACTATTGCTGAGTGAGTCTAGCCAGGAGTAAACCGATTGGAAAAGAAATAGCACAACGGCACTTGCCATTTTAGTAGTGATTGAGAAAGAACCTTTTAAGTTTGTTTGGGTTGGGTGAGCATTCTTCTAAAAGGAGCTTCTGAAGTAATTGCAAAGGAAAAGAGTCGACTATTTTTATAGCATATTTAATATATTTGTATATAACTATGAATATAGTAGGAACCACCCTTCACATGCCTCCCACTTTTCTAATTTCCTCCCCCTTTGCCATAGCACTAGTATAGCCTCGTCCGCATGGGTAATGTGCCTCTTGTCAGCCTACCAAAAGATAGTGCTGCTGCTTTCTGAGACAGGTGAGACTCTCATGCCTGGGGATCCTTTATGTAGGAGTAGCACACACTTAAAACAACATACCACAGTCTAAAAGCATCATTTTGAAATATAACAAGCACTTTATTGCAATTATTCATTTTGATAAAGTTTATCTTAGGCATTACCATTTGTAAAGGATCCCCAAATCATCACTTAGGTGAAATTTTAAAATGACATTTCTGAGAAATGTTTAGATCCAGTGAACCGTAGTAGGTTTATGGGAGTGATTTCAAGGTAGCCAAATGAACTTTGACTTTGTTTTGAATGTGGTGGAGTTGAGATTGTTGATGCTAGTTCCATTTAGACACTATTGTAAACCTATCTTGCCTATTGTGTGGACACCAAAAGAGCCTGTTTATTTTCAGAAGTCTAGGAAAATTGAGTCAGTGTGAATAGATGTATAGAACTAACCTAAAAGTGATTGTTAGTAATATTTTAGAATACAGTCATTTCAAGAATTATCCTGGGTGTTTTCAATGTGGTCTGAAATGTTAGCATGTCATTTCAGCGTTCCCATTTGAATTGCTCTTGTATATTTTTGCACAAAAAGGACTGAGATAAGGACTACTTTGGTTGAAGAAAAGAAAAAAAAGTGTAATCTGGTCTTATTTTAATGACTTCTGTGGAAACACTGGGGGTGAATTTTGTTGGTATAGTTATAATTCAGGATATTTAAAACAGTATTGAACAGCTCACAAATTAAACAAATGTGGATATTTAAAGATTAAAACACTTTCTTTCCATGTGACTGTTTTGCATATTTCCCCCGTGTCATAATTTAACACTACATTCCTTGTTTTTCTTAAATAAAATACTTTGCAGGTTATTTTGAGTATTTAACATATTTTGTAAGCTGCCTGGGTTTTCCTAAGGAAATGTCCTTTACTGAAATAGGATATAGTTTATGAAGAGATTAAGTGAAATTCCATCACCACCACCACCAGCAAACACAGGTGCTGCGTTAAGTGACAATCAGAATAGCGAGTATTTATGGAAGAGTTTAGAAAGTGGTTTTAAAGAAATTGCTTTGTAAGCAGTTCTCTGGGTTTCTTGAATAAAAATGGCTAAATGTATTTATTTATATTTTTAAGTATCTTTGTGTCCTGTTTTCTTACCAGTGATTTCAGTGTCATGTATTTAATTTGTGGTTTGTTTTGTTTTGCCTTGGACTCTTCCACTAGAGAACTGGCTCTTCTCACATGGAGTGCAGTCTCTCGCCCTCAGATGAGACTGCATGGGCGACCCAATCTACTGCGGGACAGCAGTGGGGAGGCCCACATCCAGGTGCCTCTTACTGCTCTCCTGTTCTCCATTTACTTAAGGAAAAAGTAAAGGTAACTCCTTTCAAATTTGCTTCATATAGCTCCAACCTTTTTCTATTCTTCCTGCCTTTTCCATTTTGGGGGCACTTTTTATGATTACAGCCAAAGGCCAGTATGACAGAACCAATGGCACACATTGCCTGTTTTGCCCATTTGGGGAATGTTAGTAAAACGGCCAGCATCTTCTAATGGCCTTTACTATCATATCCATGTTAAAATCCATTTAGTCTTTAACATAGGTGGAACAATGTATATGCACTGCAAACTCTTCTACAAAAAATGGTTGTCTCTATAGTGTGATGTTGCTTGGTCCTTTAAAAACAAAACCAACCTCCACGCACAGCTCTGCTCAGTAAAGCAGTGTTTGAACATTTGAAGCCTGGACCTTTGAGGATACTTCTGGCTGGAATGCATTGGAACAGAATTCTCTACTTTAGAGTTCCCACAGGTCAGGTACAGGGCACACTGTCTAGCTTTTGGGATCCCTTAGAGAATGGTAATTAAAGCAAGTTGGATTTAATATGTAAAAATATGTTCCTTAACTCTAAGGGTTCAATTGAAGATATACTTTCAAATGTTATGCTTTTAAATTTCTGAGGAAACAAACTGTGACATCGCTTAAAAAAACGACATTCAAATGTTTCGTAATAGGTGTTCTTGAGTTGGCGTGTACTGGTACAAATTCACTGCTGGCAATGGTTGTGCCAGGACTGGTGTTAAAATGTAGGAAAAGCTGTATTATCTCCAGATTGATGTATTATATAATTAGACAATCATCATCAAGCAAAAAAAAAAATTGGACAGAAAATGTCTTTTACTTTTTCAGTAGCTATGAAAGCTGTAACTTCGACCATTCTAGAATTATTTTGAAAGCTATTGTATTGTGGCCTAAGTTGGAGAAGGACCTCTGTATGGCACTTGCACATTTACTGTGTAAAGATTGAAGCCCAAAGATGAGTTAAATTCCGTGCTGTAATGAAACCAGTTAGTGCAAAAAAAAAAATTTTATCTTTGTAAATTTTTAATTGTTAACACCACTTGGTAGCTGTAAAAGCATACACCGAATTCTTATGTTCTGTGTGTTACATTGCTGTCCCTACTGCTTGGTTCTTGGTTTTAAATAAAAATTAGATGCAGCCTAACATTCTTCTGAAAGGGTGAAGCTATAAATGGCTAACTGATCTTGACATAGAATACCTCTTTTTACTAAAGCAGACATTGAACTGAAGTCCAAGTTGATTTATAAAAAACGAGAATGACATTTTCCAGGTATTGTCTTCAGCCCAAATCCTAAATTATACAGAAGCCAGAAGGGATAATGAATGGTTTCAACGGTGCTATATTAGGTTCTCTGATTTTCATGAGCTATGTGTGGAAATACAATATTGTGTAAAATGTGGGTCATTTTGTTACCTATTTGGTACCATTTTAATCTGGTGTTACAATTGGTTACACTTGTTTTTCAGAGCTATCCTTGAAGAGGTAAAAATGTTTTACTAGCCTACCTTCACTCAGGCCTCTTGCTATATGATCATTTTTCCAGGTTATGACGTGCAGTTTTTCAGAACTACATGTACTATTATGATGCTCTTTCCCATACCCTTGTAATGTATTCAGAACCTGAAATTACAGCAGAAGAGCCAAGCAGTAGCATTGTTGTTGTTTTAAATGTAAAAAGATTAGGTCCAGACTTTGTTTCCTTATTCAATCTTAAAAATAAAAAATACCTCAGTGCTGTTTTCAGTATCACCTACATTTCTCAAAAAATAACACCTGCTTTATGTGGCACTTAACTTGTAAGAATTACATTATTTTGGATTTTAAAGAGAAGAGTATTAAATATTTTAAAATCACTACCAATGAAATTTTCCTTTCTTTTATTCAGCAGTAGAGTCTACCTACATTAGTGACTTTTACCTTGTAGCTTAGGTCTGAGCTACCAAATTGGGTAATTATGTACAGTTACAAGATTGCGGTGCCTCAGAAAGCTATGCTGTTATTCACATGTTCAGCTGGTCCTAGGCCTGGTCGCCTGCATCGCCAGGTTGGGGCTCTGATGGTATTGTCCTTTGTGTTCTTGGAAAAGAACATAATTCCTTTCTCATTCTGTTTATAATAATCTAAGGCAGTAATAGGGGTATCTAACTGCAGAGAATGATGGTGCAGTCTGGGGACTTAATCTGAAATTCCTTTGAACTGCTTTATTCTAACTCATGGACAGTTTTTCTACCCTGTAATGGACACTTTTAAGGGGTTCTGTAACTACCGTAATGTTTTGAAACATGATTTTTTCATCAGTGTGTGCTAACTGCTCCTTTTCATTAATTTGAGAGAGAGGGAGGGAGAGGGAGAGAAACATCAATGATGAGAATCTGATGCACTGTCTGCTGCACGCCCCCTGCAGGGGATTGAGCCTACAACCGGGGCATGTGCCCTGACCGGGAATTGAACTGTGACCTCCTGGTTCATGGGTTGGTGCTCAGCCATTGAGCCACACCAGCTGGGCACATGCACTGCTACTTTTTAACTGACAGCTTTTAGATCTCTTCCCAGTAGTGGTTAGCTGTCTTTCCCACAAAGTTACTAGTGCAGAATGGTTGCTACATCGACAATGCTGGGCGATTATATTATGCATGATTAGACTCTTCCTAAATCTTTTCAAATTACAAGTGTACTACCAACTAAGGACTTTTGTAGTAGCTCAGTCACACAAGGAACATGTGGGAGGTTCTATAGAACTGTCCTTTGGGTTTGAAGAGGCAGAGTTACTGCATATGTAATAGAACATGTCAGGCTAGGAGAAAGCAATTATGCTGCTTGGATGGAATATAGTTAGTAGTCAAGTTAGAATATAATTACATGCCTGTGATTACTGAAGTTCCTATGATAAAATGAGGGAGCCTTACCATGATGATTGTAGAATGAAACTGACTTGACTCCCTGGTCTATCATGTAACCTTAGGCGGACTTTTTTTTTACATCAACTTTAGAAATAGGTCTTATAAATATTAATACTACTTTGATAAAATAGAGAAAGAACTTGTATAACACAAAAGGGAAAACAAACACTGGTCATACCACTTTTATTTACATTGTATCTGTTACATTGTTTATTCAATATAGAAAAAATACGAATACACTCATAGTATTCTCCTTTAATTTGGTAATTCCACGTTGTCAAATATTGACTCTTTTATATTGGGTTTCCTACCCAATTTTTTTAAAAAGGAAGAATGGCCTGGCAAACAATTCTTGTCATGTTATTGATATAACAGTACAGTTGTCCTTTGGTGTCTGAGGGGGACTGGTTCCAGGGCCCTCCCATCTACCCAAGGATGCTCAAGTGTCTCATATAAAATGGTGGAGTATTTTCATGTAACCTACTCACATCTACTTTAGATAATTTCTAGATTATAATACCTCATACAATATAAATGCTATGTAAATAGTTGTTATACTATATTTAGGGAGTAATGACAGGAAAAGTCTGTATATATTCCATACAGACACAACCCTCCACTGTAGGCCTAACCACAGAGTATATATATGTCAACAACAATGTAACATTTTTTCAAGTATTTTCCATCTGTGGTGGTTTGAATCCCTGGATGTGGAAGAGCTGATTAACATACTTTTCTTGCTCTCTTTTTTTTAACCTAATTTTGAAAAGATTTAGGATTAAACTACTGCTTACTGGTTTGGAGGAATGCTTTAAAAAGATAGAAATTAACTCATTCTTCCCCCAAGAAAAATTGTAAGATAAACATCTGAAAGCACCTCAGTGATCCAGGGCAAAAAAACATATTCCTTATAAAGTGATCAGTGCTGAAAAATAAAATTAAATGGTAGACCTCACTGCACAATGGTTCTGTGTATACTGCCCCCTCGCCCCCCCAAAAGCCAAAAAAGTCCTCAAAACAGAGGCTGTATTAACATAATTACACTGGAGAAAAGAAAAATCCACACTTAGACATCAGGTTTCTTTTAAAAATCCATGTTGCAAATAGAATCAATGATTATTTCTTTTGGACATAATAACTCATTGCTACAAAACACAGTAGTTTTCATCACTTTTAGTTTCCATGTACACTATGTACATACACACAGGAGTTACCTATCTTAAACTAAATACGAATGAAGAGCTTGTTAAAAACCAGAATCGGGACTTATAAATAGTGCAGAAAACGCGAACGCCAAAAATACGATGCCTCCTATGATTGTCACTGTAAGAGAGGAGAAAAAAGTTAAATAATGCAAAATTCCTCCACGTGGAAGACAAGATGTTACCCATTATTCTTCCAATCTAGTAAATTAACCTTAAAAACAAATTAGAAATGCTTAGACCCCATTTCCACAGCAAAGAACACTTATCGTGCCTGACTGTGAACAGTCAGAATCAGTGTCTTCTCCAGCACTGTTTTGAGAAATGACAGAATTGTACTGACAAATAACAGTAGAACTAGAACTCATCTTAAACCCGTTACGAAAGAGCACGTCCAACAACTTCTGGCTAGCAGAGAGACATGCATCTTTCGGGCCTACCACATGCACAGGACGTTTCAGCAGAATGAGTAAATACAGTACCTCTGATTCCCAACCTCGTAAGACATATTCTTAGGCCAAAAAGTTCTCATATTTCCACATGATGATTGTTTTTTACTGACTTCATTTACTAGATTCATTACCATGAGTCTAGGAGTGCTTATGGATGAATCTGTACTTTCCAATATCTACTCATGTGAAAAACAGTCCATGTTTGCAGGAGCAGGGGCAACACAATGACTGGATCTCTAAGAGGTTTTCATTACGAAGACCAAGTCTACTTCAGAAGTGAACACTTAAAAAAATAAAACAGCCCCTTTCCTTCCTCAGCTCTCTGTGATTCCAAGAGTTAAAACATACGGTATTTTCTTTGTAATTAAAAAGAAAAACCCCACGTACCGGTTCTGACAGAGATTTTTTGTGCTATCATGCGTCCTCCGATCACAGCCAGCCCAGTGCACAAGCAGTGTCCCACGGTCCCTCCCACAGCTACGCCACAGGGGTCCTGGAAACAAAGCAACATTAACTTAAAAGGGGCTGGAACTGCCACCTGAGAAAGGTAACTAACTGTGAAGCACTGAAAATGGAGATCAATGACGACACAACAAAACCAGCCTAAAAGTTACGATGCGTGTTTATGAAATGTAACAGCCGCCTAAAGGAATATGTTTCAGTTATACTAGGACTAGAGAGAAAAGTAGAAAAAACTCAATGTGTAAGATGAAAATAACCCTAATTCAACCTTTCATCTGTTGTTAAACTTAATTCACAGGCAACAGTTAGCTCAGTGCTAAGGAGACTTAACCTAGACAGTCTTCCTTAGCAGCATCTGTCTGTGCAGAGGCTAAGTGACCCTGCATCCTTACTCTCCAGTGTCCTCAACATGACAACCAAGTTTCTCAGTTGTAATTCTCTGGATAAAAGATGGTGATACCACTGTGATTAAAAATGTAGGGGAAGCAATGGAGAAGGGTTTTATGGGTGACGACAGGAAGTGGCGCTCAAAGGAGACTGAAAAGGAGGCCAGGCAAACAGCCCCCCAAGATGACCAAAGCGGGGCCCGTTGATGGCTGCCATGATCTCAAAGCACGTATCAACATCACTGGTGAGGCCAGAAACTAGAGCTTGTGGGCTTCGTAAGCAAGGAAGCAGAGCCAAGCCTTGTCCCATCAGTCAAACCCTTTGAGACTGAGGGAAAGGGAGGAACAGGGTGGTATTTGGAAAAGACATAGAACCAAAGAAGGGATAAAGCTTCTTTTCGATGAAAAAACATCTGCAGGCTAAAATGCTCACAAAATTGGGTTGGGAGAAAGGCAAAGATTTAAGCTGTGCATGGGGGCTGGGACCCAGAGTACAGGAGGGAAAAGGACTGCCACTGGGATGGGTGGGAGTGGAGCGGAATGACTTCTCTCTGAAGTGGCAGGTGAGGCTGTTTGCTGAGAAGCAGGAGTGTGTGTGCAGAAACTGAGGAGATGGAGATGGTTTGAAACATCTGAGAAGAAAAGCATGGGACTGCATCTCCCAAAGTGTGTATTACAACTTCTAGAACCGGTAAGCCAGAAGATGTTTTCATTCTACTTGAAAAATCACTGGATTAAATAAAATAGTTCCTTTAATACAGGATTTTTCAGTCTTTATTATTTTGCATACTCAGTCTTCAAAACAGAAAACCAGGATGCATTATTGCCAAATTTAGTTGACCCAACTTTTTCTTTAACTAGTACAGTAACATGTCAAAAGACACTAGGATTCTGACGTCCATGTGGGAACACTAAATTATGTTGGAAGCAGAAATGAAGTTCAGGCTAAAATGGACTGAACTAGACCGCATGGTTTATACAAAAAATTACCAAAAAAAAGAAAAGGGGAACAGAAACAGATAACCGTATTTCTGCCCTTGAAGAGCTCACTATATATCCCCGTGGTGCCAGCAGTGTGGAAGGTGGCTAACTGAGGGCTCACTGTGTTGGGGACCCTACATGCATTATCCTGTTTCACAGAAAATCCACAAACAGGGCCGAAGGGAGGCACTGTCGAAATGGGGTCACAAAGCAAGACTCGAACCCAGTCAGCATGTGCCACACTGCTAAGACCAAGGTAACTCATGCAGAATTGGAACCCTGAGCTTTCACAAGCCACTGTGCCACTCAGATGACAGTATTAAGAAAAATGCAGTGACTCTGCCCTCATGATAGTTCACGCAGGACTGCCACCTCCACTAACAAAATACATTCAAGTCCCAATTCTGGGATCTGAAAGCCAGTAAAAAAGGCTAGAAATCAAGAAAATGATAGGGCAAAGACATTCAAGTGACTTTTTAAAAGAGAGTTTGTTTTAAAATATGGGAATCATATTTTAAAATACAGCAGTTTTGAAGCTCCTCTGACAAAACGGCCCTGCCCCAACTATGTTAATTAACTGTGGTCTTTATTAAGGAACCTGTTCTTTTATTATACTTCCTAGGAATTAAAAACAAATCATCAAGCTAGTTATCTAAATCCTACCATGAGATAAAAACAATGTAATTTAACAGATACACAATCAAACAATATTAGTTGATGAAGACAAGCATGAAAAGTAGCAGCAGTGCATTCCAAAAACTCCACACCCACCTCCTCAGCTAATCTCGATAAATCTCTGCGAATATTAATACTTTTCATGTAAAACTTTACTATTGCCCTCAAAAGAAATAAACTTTAAATTTAGATGGGTATCTTTTAAGTAGCACTTGATAACTATGAACAAGATACAGCAGAAAAGACAGACTGCTACCCACTAGCTTATGGGCCTCAGGTTCTCTCTTGGTAGAGCCTAAGCTAGAACCAGATGATCAGGTCTATTCTGACTTACCATCATCCTAGGACTCATTATTCTGGGGCTAAAATGTAAATTTTCTAAGTCATCTTTGCAACATTATTTCTTTAACACAAGGAAGGGAAGAACCCAAAGATACCCACTTTTATGGTTTTAGATATTTAATGCCAAACTGACCTTCAGAAGTTTATATCAACTTATATTCTTAGCTAGTAGTATATAAAGGCAAGTTCTAAGAAAAGAATGCCAAGCACCACAGCATCATTTTGGCAAAACTGGAGAGGATTCAGCCTGATGAGTCGAGAGCAATAAGTTTGCACACACTATCATCCGACTGACTGCAGAAATGGGAGGAGGTCCGTTCTGAAGAGTAGCAGGATTACTATCTAAAACAAATAATCTAGCACACGAAATAATCCCTCGGCCCACCCTGTGACTCTGTCCAGTGTCCTCGGGAGCAATTAGTTATGCTCACTCACCTCTCTAGCTGCCAAAACAATCGTAGTTAGTTGAGAGCGATCACCCCACTCTGCTAAGAATGTTAACGTAAGAGCCTGAACAAAGATGGGTGAAATAAAATGCAGCCACTTTTTCTGAGGTATCGTGTTTGCACCCATTTCAACATCTCCTGGTCCATTTAAGAGTTTAGTTCGTTGAAACTAAATTAAAAAAAGAAAATGACATTAGTCTCAGGAAGCGAACAAAGCTGCACAAAATTACTTAATGTTTCTTTAAAAAGTGTTAAAATTCTATGGAACAGGCTCCAAGGAGAAACTAAAAGTTAGGTGACCCCAAGCTTACCTTTTGAATCACCGTCTCACCAACAAATACTATATTCTCAATTCTTCCATTCCTCCCCAACAAAACAAATCAAACAGTATTTACTGATCACTTGCTAGCCTACATACTGTGGGAAAAAATGTAAAATTATAAACTACAGTTCCTGCTTTTCAGTTTAAAATTAATCTAAGGAACCTGATTACACATTTAGTATTCATCCCCACCTCCTCTCTCTACCACATTCACACTAACCCAGTCATAACACAGCCAGGTGTGAGAATAAAAACTAGGCAAAATAATCTGTTTGTGTATCCCACATATCGCACAGCTATGGGGAACCATGGAACCCTCTGGATAGTGTGTGCTTAGCTGAGTGCCCTCTTGGTCCAGATATTTAACTGCTATGACTTACTTCTTCATCTTTTTTCTTTAATTCTGCTTGTACTTCTTCAAGTTCCTCTTGGCCTTCATCTGGACTCATCTTTAGGCCTTCCCGAAGCATTCGAATGCCAAAAATGGCAAATAACGCAGTTGAAACATAGTAGGTGTATACCCTGGGGATGACTGTGGTAGCATAGCCAAACAACACTAGAAGACAATGCCACAGTATATCTGGTTAATCAGCAAGTATCACAACCAAAGAAAGAATAGTTACCTTCAGAAACCATAATTTACTGTTTTAAAGGAATAATGGTTTGCATTAGAACCTAATACGTAATTACTTCAAATAATTCCACTTCTTTCCCTTCACTGATAGTGTCTTGAACCCTTAGGTCTAGCCAATGATGTAATATAGCTTATCAAGAAATCAGCGTTCCAGTTGGAGACAGCATGCGTTCCATAGCCGCCTCTTATGAGATAACGAACTCCTCTCTAGACACGTTTAGTACTTTAGGCAGAAGGTTAACTTGGATGCCCTCTAAGGATCCAGAAATCTTACAACCTGGAAGTTATACCAAATTCCCATGTAAGTGATATTTCTTCATTACAAATCTTTAAATTACAAACTTCCACAGTGTAAGACCTTAACAAGATTCTCATATGGCGTGACTTCAACTCTGCTCCTTTGTAACTGTTTAAAATAAATATATGTTATGAAAGAAAATGAATTCCTTATACAAGAAAAGTATCTGAAGTGAAGATACTGACTGGGGAATCACTAACTTACAGGTAACTAATTACTTTGAGAACACTCAGCATGAGAATGTTAGTGTGAGAGGGAAAAAAATGGGCCAAGAACGAAACTGTAGAGCATATCAATATTTATAGTACCAATTTTTTTTTCAGAGAGAGAGAAATTTAACTAGAAGCACATGGTGTCATAGAAGAGAATAAAAAGTTGGGCAAGCCCATGAACATGATCTGTGGGGCTCACTAAAATGAAAACTGGGCTTATAACCAGGAAGCTGATCGTCAGCCTTTACAACAGGGTTAGAAGCAGAAGTCTGACTGCGAGTGGGTAAGGAGTGAAAGGGGAGGAGGGCAACAGCTGTAATAATAAAGCTCTGAAGTGGGTAAGACTGTCATCCTGCTGTCAGATGGCACAGAGAGGCTGGGCAAATCCCCCCAGCTAAGTGAGAGGCAGAGCCTGGATACAAGCCCAGGCAGCCCGCCTTGCACTGTTGGCCCTCTAAAGCAGAGACACAAGAGACACAGGTGAGCAATCTACAAACTGACTGACATACCCCCAAGGGCACACGATTTTAGAAGGGGACACAGACGACTAGTTTGTGAAAGAATATTTCCAGCTCAACTTCTATGCTATACTCTTTCCTAAACTCATCTGCCTGAAAACATGCTTATAGTTAAGGAGTCACGCAGGTTCTCCTCTCTCATCCCTTCTTCATGGTTGCCCTCTACCCACTTTACAAAGACTCCTTTACCCAACTTCCTAAGGTGCACTTCCCCATAGTAAGAAAAACAGAAATTCTAGGGCACCAAAGAGGGTGTGTGAAATACTGGTGTCCTCAATCAAGGCATCATAAACCAGAGACACGGCTTTGGCTCTTCCCTGTCCTACACACGTTTCTGACAAGGTCATGGCATTAAAATAATGCATTATGGTCATTGGAAATAACGGTTATGGCATCAGAAATACGGTACTTTGGCCTTAGCAGTAATAATTTTCACTTAAAAACCATGCCTTTTTTATCCCCAGCCAGTGTAAACAATTCATTTTCCCTAAGGCAGAGTCTTGTTACAGCAAAGAGCATCAGAAAGACATACTAAAGCTCGGTGTCTTATTTCCCCCAGGTGGCACACTCACAGCTGGGTTCCATGCCAAATCCATCCATCCATCTTAGAATTAGAATTCTAAAGTAGACGATTGTCATGGGGATGTATATCATGTTTATTTAAATTCAAAAAACTAAGTCCAATGCTTTCTGCCAGAAAATTAGCCTGACTTAAATGATTTACTGTGGACTTACTATAACCGCCATGGCAATTAGGTAATGCAGTAGACATTTTCCATAAATTAAATAAGCTAAATCTGCAGTTCTGAGGTTCCAAGATAATATACTTAAAGTACATGATGTGATACAACTTTTAAAATGAAATGCTTTATTGGCAAAAGTACACTGAAATGAACAGTATTTCAATTTTTGCAACCATTTCTAAATACAGTATATCCAGTTATACAAGGTAACATAAGACTAACATGTATAAGAACAGTAATTTCATAAATTTCAGAAAAACCTTTTTTGGTATACTTGATGGTTTCTAATTGTCTGCTTTCAACAAAATCAACAAGTTATTATCAGCTGGTAAATCATTAAATATCATTTTTGATGACAGACCAACCAGTATGTGATTTTTAGCATATAACCCAGGAGTTCCAAGGAACTGAGTGACATGGTCTAACAAAATTCTTTCTTAATTATTTATGTGAATAAAATTTCTCAGCCCTTGTATCTACTTAAAAAAAAAAAAAAAAAAAAATTCAGAATTGATTCTAAACCTTGCTCCATACTAGCAATGTTTCCACAGACATATAAACTAATTTTTAAAATAATAGTTCCATCATCCTGACTGGGTGGCTCAGTTGGTTGAGTGTCATCCTGTCCACGAAAAGGCTGCAGGTTTGATTCCCAGTCAGGCCGCATACCTGGACTGTGGGTTTGATCCCTAGTTGGGGCACATACAGGAAACAACAGATTGATGTTTGTTTCTCACATTGATATTTCTTTCTTTTTCCCCCTTCTCCTCTCTCTAAAATCAATAAAAATGTTTCCTCAGGTGAGGATTAGAAAAAATAATAGTTGTACTATCTGATTAAGAAAGGCATTCAAAAATGTTTAAATTTGTGATATTTTGCTTTGATCAACTGTATACTAATAACTATAACTCCAGTCATAAAAAGTGTTAACATTTACAGACTTAAAGAACATTTTCAGCATCTTTTAAAATTCAATTTATATACATATTTTTGCAACAAATAAATAGGACAGTGTGATCCAAAAGATTTTCAAGTAAAAACTTGTAATTGTTAAGAGTAAAATTCTATGAGAAAAGTAAATGAAAATAAGGAGGAAAAAGAACAATGTACATTTCCAAATGTTAAAGAGTTTATTCATGCTTTTTGAAGGATTGATGGTGACAGTGGCTATTAAACTGCTAATGGTATTTGGGGTCCACTGGGTATGTTTTAAAAGAATACTATATAGTTTTTTTTATACAATATATCAGAAATTAGATCTTTGTAACTCCTTAAGCTTAATATGACAAGTTTTGGATTACCATCAATGTGACAGTGGGTACATACTTTTTCAAAATTATTTTAGATACACGAGGGAAAGGTTTGAAGACCACAGATACGACCTCTTTTAAACATTACAGGTGAGGAGAGCTGTCAGTACCAGCAGCTAGAGTGAGGTGGGCCGAAGGTCAGGACAGGAGAGACTAACTCCACTTACAGCTGAAGAAATGGAAGTGAACACAAAGGAGGGGGAACTGATGGAGCAGCTTCTGAGGTGGGAATGAGGCTAGCCTTCTAGTTATCCTCAAAGTTTCAAAAATAAAATTCTGATATTATTGAAACTCATTCCAAACAAGTAATTTTACCATTTACAACTCTCCCCACTTTTCCTATAATCAAAATTTACTTTTAAAAACTGTTTTTACTGTGAAATACAAATAATGCTAATATTCTAAAATATGAAAAGTAGTCAAATTATTTTAATCATTAAAATACTCATGTTTTAAAAGACTTTAACAAGCATCCAAGCAGCGAGAAATAGAACTTGCCGAGAGAAGAAGAGGGGTGAATGACTGAGCACTTGAAATGTAAGATCTCGTTTTAAAAACACATCACAACCCTGTAAGGTAGGTCGATATTATTTCCATTTTACAGACAGGGAACCTGAAACTCAAAGAGGTTAAGTAACTTATCATTACACTAATACACGGCACAGTCAGACTCTGACCCAAGTCTGACTCTAAGGAGGAAGCTTACTATTTTCTACCCACGTACAAGGCTCAGGGTTGCTTCTGAATAAGAGACTAAATTATGTTTATTTAATAGTAAGTTTACTTTCTCATAGTCTCATTCTTTGAAAAATTGAAGCCTATATAATAGCAGCACAAACTAGGTATCTAAGAATGTTTCACTCCTTTACTGTAATAGGTAAGAATAACTTAATAGAACATAATAAACCAAAAGTGACTCCTCAGTTATTGTTATCAAATGTCCTTGAACAGGAGAATATGCAATTCTCTGTGGTTGCGTGAGTCCAGAAATAAGCTTACCTGGACTGAAAAGGAAAAGCAGCAAGAATACACAGCAAAAGCAAGGGTTCCAATACAGGGAATAAATGAGTGTGTATCTTGACTGAATAGCTGAACAATTAATTTTAAAAATGCAGTATCGTTTTTAGGAATTTATGTACTAAAACCATTTTCTCTTTACAAAACTCTGAACATGAGCCAAATTGAATGATTTAGTGACTCAATGCCAAACACTATGCTTTTGCCTAAATCCAATAAACTTGTTAGGAGGAAAAGTACACTTACTTACCCGATAAGCACGTCATTAAGCCCAAGGCAAGCATAGCACCAGCCAACACTGTCAAACGGTTATAGCGCATTGCCATAATGGCTGCTATAAAAAATGTCTTATCACCCAGTTCAGATACAATGATAACTGATATGGCAGCCACAAATGCATGGATAAATCCCAAATTTGTTTGGGTAGCTGGATCTTCTTTATTGGTATGAACTGCAGCAGCTGGTGTGAGTCCTTTCTGAAATAAAAAAAATATATACATCAGCTACTTTTTGAAAGAAGCTGTTATTTACAATTCTTTTATTTTGTATGTCAATTAAGACTTTTTCTGTCATGGCCATTAGACTTATTGACAGTCTAATCACTCTGAAAGCCATTAGTAATGACAGAAACCTCTGATGGATAGTTGCTACAATGCAGATCCTAGTACAATTCTACAAAACAAATGGGGGGGGGGGGAGTGTAGACGAATCATCCACACATTAAAATTACCTTATTTTCTAAGAATTTGTAAGCTAAGATTAAGTTCTTAGCCTTTTATTTGTAACTTGTGTGAAAGACCAAGTTATGTTTATCAAACATTCAAATAACAGGAAGCTGAGATAAATTTCAGTAACACGTTAGAGGACAGAGTAAGATTCAGAAAGCTCTTGACAGGGTAGAGCATGAGTTGGCTCTAGCTAAGATGAGGTCTAATATAACTGGATATCCTAAGAGATAATAAGGCCTGATAAAAAAGACAAACCAGTGTTAGCATTAAGGTCATTTTAAACTGAAAATGTGACAAAGCTCCAAAAGGGCAACAAGCACTTTCAAGAGTTAGTAACACGTCCAATATTCTATGCTGCTCACTCTTTACCCAAAGTTCAGTACTGGTCCAGAGGCACCACATTTTAATACCAATGGCATTCTTCTCAGAACAACTAATCCTAAAGTTTATATGGGACCACAAAAGACCCCAAATAGCCAAAGAAATCTTGAGAAAGAACAAAGTGGGGATCACGCTCCTTGATATCAAACTATACTATAAAGCTACAATAATCAAAACATTATGGTACTGGCATAAACACACACACACACACCCAATGGCATTGACTACAGAGCCCAGAAATAAATCCTTGATTATACAGTCAATCTATAACAAAGGAGGCAATAATATACAATGGGGTAAAAATAGTCTCTTCAATAAGTGGTACTGGGAAAACTGGACAGATACAGGCAAAAAAATTAAATTGAACCACATTCTTACACTATCTACAAAAATAAACTCAAAATAGATTAGACTTAAATGAAAGACCTGAAACCATTAAAACTGCTAGAAGGAAACAGGCAGTAAATTCTGACATCTGTCTTAGCAATATCTTTTTGGATGTATCCTTGGGCAAATGCAACAAAAGAAAAAAATAAAACAGCATCAAACTAAAGTTTTCCACAGTGAAGAAAACCATCAACAAAACGAAAAGACAACCTACTGAATGGGAAAAATATTCGTCAATGACACATCTGATAAGGTTTTAATACCTAGAATATATAAGAAAGTCATACAACTCAACGCCAAAGAAACAAACAAAAATGGGCAGAGGACCTGAACAGACATTCCTCCAAAGAAGACATGCAGATGGCCAATACACGTATGAAAAAGTGCTCAACATCACTAATCATCAGGGAACTGCAAATCAAACCACAGCAAGATACCATCTCACACCTGTCAGAATGGCCATCACCAATAATGGCCATCATGCTGGCAAGGCTGTGAAGAAAAGGGAACCCTTGTGCACTGTTGGTGGGACTGTAATTAGGGCAGCCACAGTGGAAAGCAGTATGGAGATTCCTCAAAAAATTAAAAATAAAGTTATTTTTAATTAAAAATTCCTCCTCTGGGTATTTATCTGAAGAAAACACTACTACTTGGAAAAGATATATGCACCACTGTGTTCAATGCAGTATTATTAGTAATAGCCAAGATATGGAAGCAACCTAGATATCTACCAATATATGAGTGGATAAAGAAGAGAAGTGGTTTATGCATGTACATACACAAATACAGAGGTATTATTCAGCAATAAAAAAGAATGAAATCTAGACATTTGTAACAATGGACGGATCTTAAGGATATTATGCTAAATGAAATGTCAGACAAATACCGTATGATTTCACTTAGTTGTGCAATCTTAAAGAAACACAAAAAACAGAAAACAGACCCATAGATTGGGAACAAGCTGGTGCAATGGCTAACTTGAAAACGCCCTGGGGTATGTGCATTTACCGCCTTCCCTGCACTGACAATTTGAAAGAATACTGGCATTCTGAGAACAGGAAGTGAACATCAGATGAATGGGGTTCAGGGAACATAAGATAAACAGGGCCCAGACTGAGAGCCCTGTATGGCTACTGCCCAGCTTCGAGGCAAACACAAAGCCCTTCAAGTTTTGAGAAGACAAGAACATGATTACGGCACTGTGACTAGATACATCAGGGCTAAAAGAGACCACCAGCCACTGAACCAATTAGGAGGCCATCTGCACAAGACCAATGTTAGTAACAGGGAAGGAAAAAATTTTGTACCTGATGTAAAGGAAAATCAACAGAACTTTTAAAAGGGAGGAGAGTCAAATATGATGGTTAAACTGTTCCACCTGGTTAAGTGAACTACTAGTGTTCCTATAAGGTATGTGGGAAAGGAATACAAATAAGGGGTTTGGTTTCAGACGTGTTCAGTCTGAGGTGATAAAAAGCATTTCAAATGAAGGTTTCCAAGACGGCGTACAAATGGGACCCCTGAGTTTAGGCAGCATAGCCTTACAGTATGTGCCTGCTTGTAGATGAAATTTCCCCGGGAAAAGGAAGAGATGAAGCTGAAAAGCCTTAGGGAATGTGTCCATTTAGGGAAAAGAGAAGAGGGGGAGAGAAAGAGAAAAACACACACATTTTCTTAGGTGTTTAAAAAGCCGGGCAAGAGACCACCAGATGGTCGAGAGGGCAAACACCATTCACTGAGCCACTAACTAGGTGCCAGGTAGTTTCACATACATTGTTTTATTTGATACTCAAAGACCTTAAGAACTGTTATCCCAACTTAACAAAAGAGGAGAAACTGAGGACCAATAGCATTAAATAATTTTCTCAAGTTCATATAGCAAAAATGGGGTCCAACTCTTCAAAAAGTGGAGCGGTAACAGTGTCAAATGAGAACTGAAAAAGAGTCCTGGATTTAGCAATTAGGTAAGTTACACATATCCTTCAAAAATGAAGTCTCAATACTGAGTAGTAAAATAAAAAGACAGGGGCTCAGCCCTGGCTGGGTGGCTCGGCTGGTTGGCGACACTCTGGGTGGTTCACAGTGTTGTCTGTACACCAAACGGTCTCGGGTTCAATTCCTGGTCAGGGCACATACCTAGGTTGCAGGTTTAATCCCTGGTCAATGTTCCTCTCTGTCAAAAATCAATAAAAACATATCCTCGGGTGAGGATTAAAAATAAAAAGATGGGCTCAAGCCAGATAATGGAAGACTAGAGCAAAGTGAAAACGCAGCTAATTTCCTGCATAGAAATTTGGTTTATAAAACTGAAGAACAGAAGCTACAGGCATACCTCAAAGGTACTACAGGTTCAGTTCCAAACTGAGCGAGCCTAGAAATAAAGTGAGTTATAATCTTTCTGCTGGTGGAGGGTCTTACCTTGAATTTGTAAAGAACACAACACCTGTGAAGCGCAACAAAGCGAAGCGCAATGAACAGAGGTATGCTTATAATGCAGTCAAGAAAAGTTAAATTAATGACCTCCTTTCTTTCCCCAAGTAGAAAACAACCTGTGGGCATGCATAAGCAGACAGAATGGACCCAATGAAGAGAATAAAGATCTTGAGGAAGAAAAACACTGGAGGTCAGAGAATAGGGACATGGACACAGAGAAGAGGTCCAGTACCTGACAAAAGCAGAAGGTATGGGCACAGAGGAGCAAATATTTAGATGTGTACAAGAGGGTCAGATGCAATTTTGATATTCCACTATTCAGTTACAGTGTAACAAAATAATGAAATACAGTACATTGTTTTCCTTGTTACAAATACCACTATTTCATTATTTTAATTTGAGTCTGAAACCCAAATTATTTACATCTTGAAAACAGGGTCAACAAATAATTAAAAAAAAAACTTGCTGAATAACTCTTCGTTACTCAAAGGTTAAATTAGTTCCAAGTTGAACTGTTTTTAAAAAAAAAAAGGACGCCCACTAGAAAATATTCTTTTATACTTTCATGATCTTCAAGGAAGAAAATGACAGCCAACAGTGAAAAAATAATTCCTATTCTAGTTCTAGAGTTCAAATGAACACATATGTATGACTACTGAAATTGATACAGATACCTGCATCAGAATCTTCATCTACACATGATGAAACTAGGGAAGATGAAGATACTTTCTTTGAAAAAAAGACTGATGTCCCTGCAAAAAAAACAAAAAGTCACTCAATGAAAGTCACCACACAAGAGGTTAGATTTTCTGAAGATAAAAGATTCAGATGGAAATGCTTAGAATTGGCTTAAAACTGTCTCCTAACCATTACTTTAAGAAGTCAGAAAAACCTTTTTCAGAAGTTGGAAAATGTGCTCAAAAATATACATTCAACCTAAACGACACCATGGACAAACCTGGTTTTAAAAGACTGCATTGCAATAAAAGATAAAATTACATTTTATTACAAATTCCCACTATCATTTCTTTTTATGGATGGTTTAGTCTGGTTTTAAAATATTTTCTTTTTTATTAATGTTACTTATTAATTCATAGAATAATATATATTTAACAAAAACATTTTTATTTTAATGAATGTTTAGTGACTTTATTTTTATGAATGTTTTTAATGGATTTATAAATTTAGACACTTGAATGATATTAAATGTTTCACTGATTTTGTTTTAATGAATTGCTTTGATGGTAGAACATCAGGCAATGAATTCAGTATCACAATGTTCACTTCATCCTGACACAGCAATCCTAAGCAAGACAAGAGTCCTCATATCCGATGGCCTCAATCTTAGCTATAAAGAGGCTAGAGCTGGGAGACTAGACTGGATTGAAGCAGAGCTGCAACTTAATGAAAATGAAAACAAATTTAAAACATTGTGTGGAAGGCCTTCTCAGTTAAAAGATAATAAAAGAAATGCCAAGAGACAGTAAATACCAAGAATTTGTACTGGGCCACGTAATAGGCTTTGTGGCTTTACCAACAGTGCTACTTAACCAGACAGTTCTTGGGGCTTCCAGGATATGCAGCACATTAAAAATCCCCTTTATTAAATCTATCTGATCTCCCTCAACTAAAAGGACTTAACGTCGCTTAATTTACATACTCAGCCAGGGAAGGAATCAGGAAAAACGGAGAGTCACTAGAAGCATAAACCACACAGATGAAAAAATACAAACCGTCAACCGCACTTTTTCACCAGTTTGGAAATGGGTTTAACTGTAAATATAAGTTCAGAGTGAACTCCCCCAACTTTTACCTGATCATAGAGAAAAAACACACCCAGAGTAGAAAGCTGTTAGAAATTCAGCTATCTTGCTTCGAAGCACCCTATAAGATAGAACTACATTTTAATACATCTGACACTTGAATGCCTACCAATAAAGAAGAGATTTCCCTCCTATTTTCAGAAACCCACTCTCACATAATGGCACGAAAAGGGTAAGTTTAAATAGCCTACCCTTTAAAATAAATATCTTCCAGCATTCTGTAGTACTGTAAGCAGAGAAAAAATAGTTGAACCATATTAAAAAATTATATGAAAATATAATTAAAACAATTGGGTTCTACAATATAGAAATTAGTATAAATTCCTATCAAAAAAGAATCATCAAGAATACAAGAAAATATTAAAGACAAAAATCACATATTGTGCCTGCCCCTTCCCACCACATCCTGAATTTTAAAGACAAGGATCCTTAAGACCATTTAAACATAGTCACTAGATGCTGCTGACTTTTTTTTATATGGCTAGATTTCCCCCCACCCCTCATTGTCTAAAGGGTATTATTTTGTATCTCAAAAATCACTATATGACTTAAACTTTAATGAAAGACTTGGAGAGTTACATTGAAAATATCTTTCACTTAAAAAGTTACTTAACCCAAAATAGTTACTGTTTGAAAAAAAACTTCTGATGAGTTAAATGATAGGAGGCTTTTAAATACTAAACTCTTAAGACTAAATGTCATGAATCAGCATTTCAGCTCAATTCAGAACTGGAAATGGCAAGCAGGGTCAGCTTAGGCCAGGATGACAAGAGAGAAATCACTTTTCACCAGGTAGGGAAGTCTTCACAGAGAGGAGGTTCTTGGAAGGTGGAAAGGTTCTGACCAGTGAGTGGGCTTCAAGCTCACTGAGGCCTTTTTAGGGAGGCCTTTTGTTGGAGAGACTAGCCACGGAGCACATGGAAAGGTCTCCAGTTTGTGTAAAGCACATGAGCAAGGGAGCGGTGACTAAAAAGCCTGGAGGTTGACTGGAGCCAGATCAGGAAGAAACCTGAACATCCTGCTGAAGAGGCTGGACTGAGATCAGTAGGCAGGGGCAACTCTGGAGATTTCTGAGAAGTAAAATAGAATTCAAAGTTTAGGAAGATTCGTTGGGTGGCGACAGGTGGAAGTTGGTGGGGAGAGGAGGGTTGAGCGCGAAACCGTCCCCTACCAGGACAGAGGACCCGAATCCAGGAATCCAAATTGGAAATGATAAAGCCCAGAACTGGCAGACGGAAGAAACTTATGGAAGAAACTTAAAAACGCCGCTGAGATTTTGAATACGAGTGATTAAGTGGTTCTATTAACATAAATTAAGACACTAATAATATCTACTCAGGGAAGGCAAAGGACAGTTCTGGTAGAGGTATACACTTAGTTCAGGCATCCCACAGCGCTGCAGGCCTCGGTGCTCCTGCCGAAGCCAGGCGGTTCCTCTGCGTCCCTAAGGGCTACTCCTACACGCGAGAGCACGTTTTTGAAAAGTGAGAGTCACGCTTCATAATCCATGTACATCTGGCAAAAACACAAAGAAAGTCGCGCAAAGCTGAATTTGGGTAAACCGCTCGGGATAAGCTGTTCCAACCATGAAAACACCGACGTTATCCTCAGAGAAAACCAAAAGCCTCCCAGCTGCCCTCCGTGTTCAACTTCCCACTTGGGATGAGCTTTTCCAGCTCCACAGGCTACATCCGGCCCGCAGGTCCCCGCGCCGCAGCATCTCCGTCTCCTGAGCTCAAGGACCACAGCGGGGCCCCGCCTGCCTTCCCCTGGCACACGGGGCCGGAGAGGCCAGGCCTGACCCCGAACACGCGCCCGGCCGGCTCCCCTCCCCCGCCGGCAGCCCCGGGCCGAGCGCGCGCTCCGGGCGGCCGCCAGCCTGGTACCCGGCCCGGCCCGGCCCATTCCGTTCGGCTCACCTCGGCCCGCGGTGGCTCCGGGCCCTGCACGGCCACGGGTTGCGGCTGCAGCTGCTGAGCAGGCGCCGGCGGCTCCTTGTTCCGGTGGCTAAGGTCTTCGTCGGGGACAGCCCGGACCCGGGCCGGGGCCCACAGCAGCGGAAGCAGCAGGAGCAGAAGCAGCCGCGGCGCAGAGGCGCGGCCGCTCCCGCGGGCCGCCGCCATCCCGCCCACCGAGACGGCCGCCGCGGGAGGAAGTGTGGGCGACTGGACGCCGCGACCCCGAGCCACCGCCGCGGCGCCGCCCCGCACGTCTCGCCGCCGCCTAGCGAGGGGTGGGCACCATGCGGGAGGGCGCAGCGTCGGGCGCGAGGCTTCGGGCAGCCGGCGTCCGCGGCCGCCGCTCGCCTCTCCCTCACCCGCCGTGGCCGCGCGATTCCGCCAACGGGCTCCGTGCGCCCGGCCCCGGCTCCCGGCCCCGCCCCTGACTCTGACGGCCTCCCATTGGCCACGCGTCCCCCTCGGCGTCGTGACGTCCTCGGGCAGGTTGAGGTGCGGCTCGCGCCCTCTTCCGATTGGACCCGGCGCTCCGGGCAGGTACCTTCGCCACGTTCCCCGCATCTCCTCCCGCCCCCCGCGCCCCTCCGACCCCTGTCCTCGCGCTCCGCCGGCCGTCCCGGGCCGCGCGGCTCGCCGCCGCTGCTCCCTGCGAAGCCGTCCGCCCTCACATCCAGGCCGGCCTTGCCCCTCTCGTAACCTTACCTAGGTGTCAAATTAGTTCCCGCCGGGTGACGTGGCGCTTGCTGCGAGAGCCGCCGCCCCTGGCCGGGCCCCGCACTCCCTCCCGACTCCCGGCGAGGCCTCCGGCGCGGGTCTGCTGAGGACGCGGTTCTCAGCTGTGATGCGAGTATTTCAGACAAACTTCTGAGCTAGAACTACGGAGGTAACACACAGAATGTTTCCAGCCTTGTTTTAGATGCTGCTGTTTGTTTGCCAGGCATCACCCCCAGCCCCGAAGCGCTAGCTGCCCTTGTCCTGCGGCGCCTGTCCGTTTTGGACGTTTTGTGTTGCACCTATTTTTAGACTGGCCTCTTAAAATGTTTGGCTTTTGAAACTGTTTAGGATTTATGAAGAATGGAGATTAACGTAGGAAAGAGTAGAAAACAGGAAAGAGTGGTTGGTTGGGCATGGGAGTATTTTTACATTTTATATTTTAAAAAGTTGAGCTATGTAGTTATCAAAAGTTTCATTAAGACAGTGCTAACCATGTGCCAGGCACTCTTCTAAATACTTTGCATATGTTAAACTTGTATTTTGTGAAGAGCTGAAGAAGGTTATCACTAAATACTGGAACAAGAAATGAGTTCACCACCACGGTGGCAACTTGGACAAAGGTACTTTGACTTTGCGGAAGAACCATGTTGTGTCACGGGTTAGTAAGGCTTTGTCCGGGCTGTTCTTCCATCTGTGACTGACTTCCTCCATTCTATCACCGTAAACGACTCGTACTTCCAAAACCTGTTCAGGCCTGACCTCTCAGAAGCCTTCCCCAAATACCTCTTCTTGCACAATTCATCACTCCTTGCTTCCTGCTATTGTAGCTTATGCGTGCTTCTGTTATTGTGGAAGCAACTGGGATGCCTCTTACACAGTTTTGGGTGCAACTATTGTGCCTCCCAGTTCATCTCTAGAGTGCAAATGTTTGAGCCCTCACAAACCAGAAGTCCAGACTGTCCTCCCTCCAACTCCATCCCCGTTATGCATACAGGATTCCCTGTGCTTAGGAGGTACCTGAAAGAAAGTATAGTACTGTAGATCAATCTCATGGCTAAGACAGAAGAGTAAATGCAGCAAAATTGGCCATGTGTCCCTGATTCCTGGAAGGTGCTTGACACATTTTGTGGGGGTGGGCCACCCACACCCCAGAGCTCTCTAACAGAAAGTGCTGCTGGCCAGATTCCCAGTCACCTCAGCAGAGGAGGCAGCAAGGACTTAGGGTTACAGAGAGAGAGTTGGAGGGAGGAGAGTCTGGGCCTTAGGGTTTTCTATTACTGGACTGTGAGAGCTCAAACATTTGCACCCTAGAGATGAACTGGGAGGCGCAATAGTACCGCAAACTGCGTTAGAGGCATCCTGGTTACTTCCACAGTAGGTTACCTATGCACTGGCCAGCCGTGTGAGGTGGCTCAGGGGCAAGGCAGCAAGGCTGCTTAGCAGAAGATGTAAAGTAAACAAAGATAAAGCATTGTACCCATGGTGAACCAGTCCAGTGTGGTCAGTACAAGGTCAAGAGTCTGGGCCAGAGTGGGGCCTTTCCAGCCTGTCCTCATGTCACCCTGATCCAGGGGCCCTCAGGTTCTGCCAGTCTAGGCTCCAGGTGTCAGATTCCAAAATGATCAGCTCTTTCTGTGCTCAGAAGTGCTAAACCAGGGCTGGTTCTAGCTTTCACTATCTCGAGGATTTAAAGCCATCATTGTTCTCTTCCTCCCTGGCGACGAACTCCTTTAAAAAAACAACAAAAAACAACAAAAACAAAACTATAGGCAAGTTCTGATACCTTTCTTGGTGAACAATTTGAGCAACTTCCTTGACCCCCCACCCCACCCCCCACCCACCCAAAAAGGGTATGGGAGACTACAACTCCAAGATGATTTTTTTGTCCTGGCCTACGTAGATAGATAGTCTCACTAAAATGTTATCACTTACAGGCACCCTTCTTGTAAGAAACCCTATACTTCATGTGCATTACATTGTATTTTAATGGTTTTTATTCCTACCTCCTGACTGAGTCTTAAGCTTCTAGATGGTAAGATTATGTCTTTTATCTTTATATCCCCAGCACTAAGCAGATTTCCCAACATGGTAATAGTGATAGCCATCATTACAGTAGTAGCCGTAGCAGTAATTCTTTATTGAGTGCCTGTCCTGATCCACTGAATGTGTTACATTAATGATCTCACAAAGTAGGTACTATTATCCTCATTTTTACAAGTGAAAAATCTGAGACTTAGGTAAGTTTCCCAAAACTACAGAGTCAGTAAGTGGCAGAATTGTGCTTGATATCTGTTTGTTGAACTTAACTGTGACCTACTTACTGAGAATCTAAATTTTTAAAACTAGCCAATTAATGGTGAATGTTTTCATTATCTATTAGAGAAGGCCTTTTCTCCACTTTATGGTTCCACAAGGACGACTGTTTTCTGGCCCTTCTCAGAGTCTTAACCATTTCACCTCTGATGATGTAAAGTAAGCTGGGCAAAGTGAGCATACTGGGCTTGACTCTGCCACCTTTTTCCTCTTAGGAAGTGCAGTCCACAGGGAAAAACAGTCTCTACCATTCTCCTTGGTGGCTGCCTGCTCCCATCCCACTGCTGCTTGCAACTGGGTGGGGCCTGCTGTTGATTATGAAATTCAGTATTAGTCCAGCACCCCTGGCTACCAGCCTGAAGTCACTCCTTCCAACCTGGCTGCCTGTCTCTCACTATTTTCTTCCCCAGCTTTTTCAGAAGGAAAGAAGAGGCAAGCTATTTCCTGAACTTTCTTATAGACCTCCCCCCCCCCCCCCCAATCATCAGAAGGTAGAGTAAAGCTTTTTACTTTACACAGTCCACAGAGTAAAGGCTCATTAGAGAAGCCAGGACAGGGAGTGATGAGAAAGGAGAGGGGGAAGCAGAAACCAGAAACTTTATATACTAGGAGTCACTGAAGATCATTCATAATTAAAGAGGAGGCACCTGGCAAATTAAAATGTAAGTTAATGACAAATAGCAATTTACAACTTGCTTGACCTTCTCAACTCTAAAGCATTTCTATTATATGCACTGAAGCTTATCGCTACCCATAGGCACACTAAAACTCTTAGATGATGGGGCCCTGGCTCCTTGGAGGGGAACTCCGCTGTTCTAGGAGAAAGGGGGAACTGCCCTTTCAGGCCCATTCTGGGATTTTTCTAGGCTTCTACAGTGGGCAGAAAATTAAAAAAGGAATGCTAAGTACGTGCTCCAAGAATTCTCATTTATCCACTGTTAGCTTTCCGCCTCCACCTGGATGTCTCACAGGCATTTCAAACAAAACCTGGACAAAGTAGGTCTCTGATTTCCTTCCAAAAAACCTGTTTCCTCCTCAGGCTTCCCATCTTGGTGAATGGAAACAGTATCCATCCCCCTATTAGATTCCTCTTATTTCCTCCTACCCCATATCCAATTCATTAGCAAG
The DNA here is from genome assembly GCF_054644295.1 of Miniopterus natalensis. Lineage (NCBI taxonomy): Eukaryota > Metazoa > Chordata > Mammalia > Chiroptera > Miniopteridae > Miniopterus > Miniopterus natalensis. The sequence continues at coordinate 171,751,636 of NC_142081.1, forward strand.
TTCTGTTGGCTCAACCTCTAAAATAGATCCTGAATCTGCTCACCTCTCTCTGTCTCTACTGTTACCACCTCATCCAAGCTAGGTGTCACTTCTCACCTGAACTATTAAAATAGGCTCCTAAGTGTTTTCCCTGCTTCCACTCTTGCCAATCTATAATCTAACCAACAGCCAGGGTGAGCTTTCAAAATTAAAGGAAATAATTTTATTCTCCTGCTTAGCATTTATCTAATGGCTTCTAAATGCCCTTAGAATAAAGTCCAAAGTCCCTGAATGAAAGTTCTGTGTGATCTAACCCCCACCTTACGTGTGACTTCATCTCTTGGTGTTCTCTACCTCATGTGCCATGCCCAACCATGCTTGTTTCCACCTCAGGACCTTTGTCCTTGCTGTTTGTCTTCTTAGAACACACTTTTCCAGGTCTTCTTCTGATCATTGAGGGTAAATATCACTTCCTCAAGAGAGATCTTCCTGCCCATCCTTCTAAATTAGACCCTCCCCTCATCCTGTCATGCTATCTCACCTTTTTTTAAGTTGTGTTTTAAAAGCTTTTTTCATAGTACTTATCACTGTCTGAAATTATCTTGATTATATAATTGTTTACTTGTTATATTTATTATTTGTATCCCTCAACTGAAATGTAAGCTTTATCAGGGCAGAAATATTACCTGTTTTGATCATGGTATTTCCAAGGCCTAAAATAGTGCCTGGCCATGGCAATACTAAGATATGTGTGAATCATTAGTTTAATGGAATTTTGACAGTAAAAAGAAACGACAAATGAGGTTTTTTCCCTTTGCTTAATCCCTTCACCTTTTTCACCCAGCCCTCAACTCCCTTCCCCTCTGACAGCTGTCAGACTGTTCTCTGTATCAATGAGTCTGCTCCTATTTTGTTTGTTAATTTTGTTCATTAGATTCCACATATAAGTGAAATGATATGATACTTGTCTTTCTTTTACTGGCTTATTTCACTTTGCATAATGTTCTCTGGGTCCATCCATGCTGTAGCAAAGGGTAAGATTTCCTTTTTTACAGCTGCATTGTACTCCATTGTGTAAATGTACCACAGCTTTTTTATTCACTCATCTACTGATGGACGCTTGGGCTGCTTCCAGATCTTGGCTACTGTAAATAATGCTGCAATGAACATAGGGGTACATAGATTCTTTTAAATTAGTTTTTCATGTTTCTTGGATATATGCCAGAAGTGGAATCGCTGGGTCATAAGGCAGTTCTGTTTTTAATTTTTTGAGGTACCTCCACACTGCTTTCCACAGTGGCTGCACCAGTCTATGTCCCACCAACAGTGCACTAAGGTTCCCTTTTCTCCACATGCTTGTCAACGTATGTTGTTTGTTGACTTGTTGGTGGCAGCCATTCTGACAGGTGTGAGGTGATATCTCATTGTGGTTTTAATTTGCATCTCTCTGATGATTAATGACATTGAGCATCTTTTCATATGTCCATTGACCATCTTTATGTCCTCTTTGGAGAAGTGTCAGACACAAACAACAGTATGATGGTTACAAGAGGGAAAGGGGGAAGGGGGAGGAAGAAGAGGGTAAAGAAGGGGGGAAATGGTGATAGAAGGAGACTAGACTCGGGGTGGTGAACATACAGTACAGTATACAGGTGATGTGTTATAGAAGTGTATACCTGAAACCTATATAATTTTATTACCCTATGTCACCCCAGTAAATTCGATAAAGAAAAAAAAGACAAAGACAAATTTAGATACAGAGTCTGGCTCAAAAACGGGTTTCTGGTCTTATCATACCTTCCCCTTTAAACTTTTTTTAAAATTTATTTCAGAGAGAGGAAGGGAGAGGGAAAGATAGAAACATCAATGATAAGAGAGAGTCATTGACTAGATGTGGGAATTGAGCCGTGACCCTCTGGTTCATAGGGCCAAGACCAACCACTGAGCCGCACCAGCTGGGTGATACCTTCTGTTTTAAAGGTCAGCCTCATTTCACACCCCTACCTTCCTCCCAAAAGGCCTGAGCAACCTGGAAGGGTTTTCTATGCCTTCTTTGTCATTGGACTGATTCTGAGAGACTGAGCTCATCTTACTTTCTGCTCACATCTTAGTGGCCTTGAGTTCATTCATAGCCAAAGACAAGAATCAGTCTTTAACTCACCAGGAATCCTTCAACTTTGAATCTCTCCTCCCCAAATAATTGCCAGGTCCATTTAGGTCCGACAGCAACTAAGACTCCAACCCCTATCCTCTAAGCCCCTCCCCCAGATGAAGGGAAACCCTCTTAGGCTGTTCTCTGCATTATTAAAGCAGTGCAGGAAGTTTGGTGATGTGGTTCAAGGCAGAGAGCTGGTTGGAAATTGGGAGAGGGTGATGCTCTTTCACTAGAGTAAGACTTGAGTGTTAGTGAGAAATTGAGTCAAAATTGCGTGGACTAAAGGAATACAAATTCATTAAAATAGATGACGGTCTTTAAAACAGGAAAAGTTGCAGCCTTGGAGTGGGAGATCCTCTGATCCCCTCCTCCCATGCCTTGGGAGTAGAGCTTCCCCAACATGAAAAGTCTGTGGACACTGAGACCTGCACTCCCTCCTCCCACAGGCAGGCCTGTAGGACTGTGACTGACATGGTATCTCGAAGTGTAGAGAAACAGCCCTGCGTCCAACAGCATCAGAAACATCCTTCTTTGTGGATTACACCAATCTGGGAATGCTCGTGCTGAAAATGATGGAAAGAGAGTTTTCTATTCTGCCCCGCTCCCCGAAACAGTAGCTGGAGAAACTGCCTAAGAGAGCAAAGTAAGTTTATACAGGGGCCTGTCACACTGGTTATAGAAGTAAAACCCCAACATCCATATCAGGGATGGGAAACTCACATGCCTCCAGGAACTTATATAAAGGAAAAGAACCTCGTTGGGGTCTCCAGTGCTGTCTAAAGCAAGCAAGCAGCCAGTATCCTGCCCTAGGCAGTGGCCGCAGTGGGGAGCATGACTCCAAGTTTACCAGACATTCTGAACTGTCAAGGAAGAAACAAGAGATCCAAATTTTTATGTGAAATTTCCTCATTTTAAAATTAGGATTACATTTCTCTAAATGTAACAGAATATACAAAATAACATCTAGCATAAATTCGATAAGATGTTTCTCTTTCAAGAGAGGCTTTTCAGAACAGATCCAGCAGCTGCACAATGATCCAGGATCCAGGTTCCTTCCAACTGTATGTTCTTTCATTCTTAGGGTGTGGCCTCTATCTTCATGACCCAGTATGGCTGTGGGAGCTCTAACAGCCTGTTCCAGGCAGGACTGGCTGAAAAAAAGAACAGGGACATGGGTACATGTCTGTTAAGGAAGCTGCCGCAAAATGCATGTTTATATCATATTGGCTAGAACCTAGCTGCATGGCCACAGCTAACTGCTGTGACATTTCCCAACTTCCCTTGCAGATATGAATATTTATGTGTGTATATATACATAAGTACATGTATAAGTATATATGTGTTGTATATATACATACAGGTATGTACATATGTAAGTATATCTGTGTGTATACATATATAGAGAGAGTTACTTTAAGGAATTGGCTCAGGTGATTGTTGGGGCTGACAAGACTGTTTCAAGGCAGGCCAGCAGGCTAGAAACTCAGACAATATTTTTATTTTACAGTCCTGGGGTAGAATTTCTTCTCCAGGAAACCTCAGATTTTGCTCTCAAGGCCTTCAACTCATTGGATGGGGACTACCAATATTATTGAGGGTGGTCTCCTTTAGTTAAAGTAAACTGATCGTAGATATTAATCACATCTACAGATACGTTCACAGCAACATTTAGGTTAGTATTTGAACAAACTATTGAGCATCATAGCCTAGCCAAGTTGACTTATAAAGTTAATCATCACAGTAACTATTTCAGAATTTTATAAAACTGTGCAGGCAAAACAACACCTACCTGAGTTGGGTCTGTCCTGCAGTCTGCCAGCTTGCAATCCTTTCTCTGCATGCTGGAGCAAAGAGCTTGGTCCTTTCCAGACGCGTGACTCCTGACGACCCTATGAATGAGTGGTATCCACAATGTCCTGTCCTTAACAACCCTACCCAGCTCCTGTAAAATCATGCCTATGGCTTCTTTTGTGGAGTTAATCCATCTCATACTCAGTGTTCCTCTTGTCCTGCCTTCTATTTTTCCCAGCATTATTGTCTTTTTCAACGAACCCTGCCTTCTCTTCATGTGCCCAAAGTAGGACAGTTTCACTTTTGTCATTTTTGCCTCCAGCAATGTTTCAGGCTTAAATTCATCTTCCTGGAGGTCTGGGTATCCATTGAGTTCTCCTCTGACACCATACTTCTATGGTGTCAAACTGAATCAGTTTGTTTCCTATCAGCCTTCTTCCCTGTCCAACTTCCATTTCCATACATAGTTATTTACAGACCTACAATATAAAAATCCCTAACCGTACGCTCTCCATACAACTGGAATCACACCTGCATGGTAACGAGAGGCCTGCAGCAAACATGCCCAAGTCCCACCCTTCCTGGGATACTTCACCTAGAAAAATAGCTAGTCTTGTTTTTTACTTTTTAAATTTAACCACTGCGTTGATGGGATGCTATCTGATAAACAACACACTTTTCTGTTTGACCCTGTTCTAACTCATTAAATTATTTTCACTTTAAAACCCAAACTTCTGGTGCTAGGTAACGATATAGAGAGTCATGGGAGGGAAGGCTGAGTGGGAAGGTAGGGAGTTGGGGCCAACGCATGCCTGTGGCTCTGTCAGCCTATATCCCCAGTCACTCCATTCTGTTCCCCCAGCACCACCCAGACAGAGCAGTGCCTTGCTACTCTCTCCTTATGCAGTTCCTTTTCACTGGTCTTTCTCTTTCAAAGTTAACTTAGACACAGCCGGCCTAGAAAACGGAGGCATGCTGCAAAAATGTCATTGATTTGTAAGAGGGCTTTATATATTATGGATACTTATTTTCTCATTCTATTCTTACAGCTATTGCGATTATTTTTCCTAATAAAAAAAAAATATTGATTTTATAGTGAGGAAAGGAGAGGGAGAGAGAGAGATAGAAACATCAATGATGAGAGAGTCGTTGATCAGCTGCCTCCTGCATGCCCCCTACTGGGGATCAAGCCTGCAACCCAGGCATGTGCCCTGACTGGGAATCGAACCTTGATCTCCTGGGTCATAGGTGGATGCTCAGCTGCTGAGTCACCCTGGCCAGGCTATTTTTCCTAATTTTTAAAACATTGTTTTATGATGTCTCTCACTGTAATTCTCTACATGCTTGTAGCTTTTCTCCGTCTATTTTAACAATATTAGTACTAGAAATGTGGCTAACGTGGAGCCATTAAAAGCACTGACACAAAATTATATCACTTAGAAATCTGTAATTCCATTAAAGTCAAGAAGTGAGGACTAAAGTTGTTTTTGCATAAATGTGCATCTTCTTTATGTGTCTCAATTCCTGCAATAAATTTGTTTTATATAACAATCATCATACAAAAATAAAAACAATTACAATTAAGTGAATCTTTTTTAGCTTTATGGGAAGCAAATTTGGCTTAAGTGCTTTCCCCTGATGTTTCATTTTCAAGCGTAAGTCATCTCTATTGTGAATTTGTTTCTATGCAAAGTTTATTGGAAGTCATCAGTTCTGAAGGAACTAAGAATGGAAGGGGTTCCATATTGTAGTGCTGTTTCTTTGGAAAAATAGCTTTCCGTACTGGAAAATCGCAGAATGCCCATAGAAGGACAACCTGACAGGCTCACTGCCTACAATGTACCTGAGTTTGGCCCTCATTTGAATTGATGTTGATCCCTGTTAAGCTCATGCTTTGGATGGCAAAGGCCATAATTTTAATGAGGATGCCAACTCATTGGAGGCATTGTCCTAAAGTGCTTTTTTTGTGACGTCTGTTTTGGATCAAATACAAACAGATTTTTCTGTATGCCAAATTCTGCACTCTAGCCATATTATTACATTGTTTTAATATAGATTAAATGCCTACTAGCTGATAGATGTTATATGGAACACACCAAGAACATGCATTTTCTTGGATTTCTTGCTCTTTTCTACACTTCTTAAGCATTCATAACCATGAACTGTTTTCTATAATAGCTTATGACAGAAATTTGCCATACTCTTACCTGTGGTCAGGGCTGGTTACATAATTTGCTGGACTCAGTATAAAATGAAAATTTGGGACCCTTGTTCAAAAAGCAGGGGAAAAAAGAGTTCAGTGAAAGGTACCAATGTAATATGAGTAACAATGATACATCAGTAACTCAATGAACTTAAAAATTGCAAAAATAATATTTTTGGTGTCAATTCTATGTAATACAATAAATGATAATAGTTTATTAATGTGATATCTTGATTGATTATGAAAATTTTCTGGCTCTCTGGTCTGAAAACTCATCAAGATTTATACCTGTTTTATTTTCATTTTCAATAGATCAGAAATTCATTTCATGCAGTTTCTTTTTCAAGAGATACATCAGTCACTCTTGGCAAATGTGCAATCACAAATTTAGGTCATTTTCATTTTGAAAAGAATCGTTCTGCTGATGCAGTTGTTAGGAATATTTAGAGGCTATGACAACACTAAGATAAATTTCTAATATTTTGAAATATAAACCTTAGCACTTCTAGATTGCTGAGCCTTAGAAATAACTTTTCTAAATAGATTTAATTCTTCATATGAATTAGTTTTATGTAATTTTGAATTTAATTTTAAGTATAAATTTATACAATGGTGTTATAGTGTTTTCTCAGGCAGCTGAAAGTGTCTTCATGATTTGAGTGTAATTCAAAAGGCCTGGTTATGCCTTCTGTCATATATTCAATTACAAGTGAAAACAACTTTAAAAAATTTTTTATTTTTAATATGGTTTTTAATTGATTTTTAGAGAGAGAACAAGGGAGTGGGAGAGAAACATTGATTGCTTGCCTCCCCCATGTACCCCAGCCAGGAAGCAAGCCCGCAATCTGGGCATGTGCCCTGACCGCAACCTTTTGGTGCATGGGTCAGCACTCAACCAACTGACCTATATGGCCAGGGCAGGAAAACAATTTTAATTTTCTCTCTCATTAACAAAAAAACTGATTCATTCAAACCTTCATATGAAAATAGTGTTATTTTCTATAGAATGTGATGATCTTTACACTTAATTTCTATACCTGTGTTTATTTGCTTTGCAGGGTTGCAGCAGTTTTCAAAACTAGAGATTCTAAACCTTTTAAGAACTCTAATAATCCCCTGAAATGTTTTATTGCAATTCTCATATATACATTTTTATTTGTACTAATATACCGATAAAGTTTGCTGCCTGAGTGCCAGCAGTTACTTTCGCCATGTCAGGTTGGAGAGCTGATATTTATGTAGATGACACAGGGATTGGCGAGCTGGCCTACCACTGCAGGGCTGGGCACCGTTCCTGTGCAGAGTCCCTACCCATCTCTGGGGCCAGAGCTGCCACCCATGTCTATCAGCTATTGCCTCTCCTTCTGCTGCCACCACCACACTGCAGTGTGGGCCCAGGCCCCGCCCAGCAGCGCCCTGAACTGCTCTGAGGCATGTGTGTGCATGCTGGGGTGCCTGCACTGCTTGAGCCTTCTGCACACATGCAGGCGTTACCTCCCATCGTGTTTCCACTGCTCACATGCATGCTCCATTGTCCCCCGGGACTTCACTTACCAATAACAAATTCAAAAATAAAATTTTTGAGATTTTTCAAGGCACAACTGTATAGGATGAAATCCAGCATGGAGCCCTTCTGAGAGTGGAACCGTGTGCAATGGCAGTGTTTGCATGCTCTTGAAGCTGGCCCTGCAGATGGTCCCACGGTTTGTCAAGCATCAGGATTTGAGCTATATATAGAAGAGAACATGAGGTGGCGGGGAAATGATGGCACTGACATATTCCCTCCATGACCTTAAATTAAGGCAATAGCTTTTTGACAAATACTGAAATGTGTGCTCTTTGAGAGCAGAAATCTGTCTTATATAACCCTCTGTGCACCACAGAGCCTACCTCTGAGCTTGCATATAGTAGACAGCAAGTAAACTTGGTTGAACAGACAAGTTGTTATTCCGTTTTCAGAGGAGTAACATGTAAAGAACTGGAATAGGTAAGTTCTCTTTTTATATAAGGCACTGAACTGATCCAGTCAGTACAAAAAAAAAAATCAGATCTGATCATCTGATCGAGGAGGAGGAATACCATTAGTAAGCACTGTATTTCCTATACTCCACAAGTGTGCGTGTCTGCCAACTCCTGAGTTTGGTAGGAGTCTTTCTGTCTTTGCCTGTACTTGCAGAGAATCTCGTGATTGATTTCCATTTCCCCCCTTGTTTCCTAGGAGGACTTAATTCTCTCCCAGATCCAAGATTAAGATGGCCTTCTTCTTCACCGAGTTTGCAAAGGTAGTTTTGTAAATTTTGTCTAAGACCAAACTATAAAAGATTGTTGACTAGGGAAATTTAATCAGAATACACAGTATGCCAGTGGGAGAGGATGAGGGAGGGAGCAAGGTTTATGACAGTGCCTGTAAAGTTTTATTAAAAACTGACTGGTTTAGCCCAGCCTACTAACCCTGTGACTCAGCGGTTGAGCATCGACCTATGAACCAGGAGGTTATGGTTCGATTCCAAGTCAGGGCACATGCCCAGGTTGTGGGCTCGATCCCCGGTAGGAGGCGTGCAGGAGTCAGCTGATCAATGACTCCCTTCATTGATGTTTCTATCTCTCTCTCCCTCTCCCTTCCTCTCTCTGAAATTAATAAAAACATGTTAAAAAGACACACACACACACACACAAAATAACCCCCTGTCTCCTTTAGTAGGCAAATCAGGGTGCTATGATACCACTAAGTACTTTCCTTGGGGGTCTTTCTTATTTCTTACTGTATAAAAGTTTGAATTTTATGGTAAAGGACACAGACCTTGTTGAGTTATGAAAATGAAAGGTAGGCCTGGATATTGCAAGGCAACTTACAGTGAGTGCTCAGCCTGTAGGTAGCCATGCCTTTGTGAACCTCTACTAGCCAGTTTTGGGGTCTGCGCATATCCAAAATGCCTTTTGATCTTGATGGTAAGTCTACATCCTGTGAATATGTAAAATTTATTAGTGGGCATGCCAACAATGGCATACTCAGATCTGACGTATTCATTCCAACACACCCTCGTAGTATCACTATCACGCGCTTGTGCAACTAACTTACACCCTGATAAAGACATTCCAGAGAATGCAATCCAGGAAATGCAAATAAAATTCATCGGAGTTAATAGCCTATGTCCTTCTTACAACAAACAATAAGAACAACACAATTTAACAACTTGGACAACCTGGAAAGTTGTTCTGAGAAGGGAAAATATTAAAGCACATAAAATCATCATTGTGGATAGGACTTATTCTATACAATCTGGAATTCTGGAATGGAAAAACAAAACTATTGAACAATGAAAGACAAAAGGTAAAAGATGTCTCCTCCATCTCTTAAGTTTTTGAGCTTGATTTCATGGAGAACACTCATCTTCTAACAAATTTTACTCTCAGAATTGTAGACTCTGGGAGAGAAGAAAGAGTATCCATTCTATTTCATTGCCCCACACCAATTGCTGTAATCTCAAACTGCATGATTATCCTGAACTCTCAGAAGTGTGCTTTAGTGGGCTGCACGTACTGACTCCCTTATAACAAACAGAATATGGCCAAAGCCGTAAGATGTCACTTCCGAGATTAGGTTACAGAGAGCTCGTGTCTTGTGTCTTGCACACGCTTGCTTACCTGCTCAGATGGGACCTGAGGACCATGATATGAGCTGCTCCACAGAGAGACCCATGTGGCAGGGAACGGAGGGAGACTCCCGCCCCTAAGTTCAATAACCCATGAGAAATTAAATCCTGCTAACAGCCATGTGAGGAAGTTTGGAGGTGGGTCACCCTCAGTGGAGCTTACAGATGAGACCTCAACTCTGACGACACCTTGACAGCAGTGAATCCTTAAGGCAGAGGCACCCAGCTAAGTTGCACCTGAAATCCTGATGCACAGAAACTATGAGATGATAGATGTTTGCTGTTTAAGCTGCTAAGATTTGGAGTACTTTGTTACACAGAAACAGATAACAAAGATAACTAATCCAGTGACTTGGAGGAGGTGAGGGAGTTAGCTGTGTGGCTAGCTACCTGGGGGAAGAGCATTCCAGGCGGAGGGAAGGCCAGTGTATCAAATAAGTAAGACAAGCAGGAGATGAGGTAAGACAGGTGACTGGGGGGGCCAGATCATATGGGGACTAGTAGCTTATTATAGGAACTTTGGCCTTAATCTGAGAGAAATTGGGAGCTGTTGTAAGGTTTTGAGAGAGTAGTGACATGATATGAGAGATGGCTCCCGCTTGTGCTGTGAGTCAGCTCTAGGGTAGAAGGGAGAAAGCGGGGAGACCAATTAGGACTCTCTTGCAGTAAACTGGGCAGTAAATGACAGTGGCTCAAATCAAGATGTTAGCAGAGTTGTAACATGGATGGATTCTGGATAAATTTTGAAGGTAGAACCACAAATTGGTTTGCGGAGTGTGAGAGAAAAGGAAGAATCAAGGAAAACTCCGTTGTTTTTGGTCTGAGGAAATAAAAAATGGGAAGATGGTAGTTGGACAGGCGTATGGGATGAGGAAAATCAGAAATCAGCCTCAATCATGTCCAGCTTGAGGTGTCTGTCATACGTTACATGGAGGCTGTAAGTGAGCAGCCAGATATCTGAGTCCAGAGTGCAGGGGTTATGTTTAGGCTGGGTATATAAATTTAGGAGTTGTCAGCATGTAAATACTATTTAAAGTCATGAGACTGAATGAGATCGCCAGTTACAGAGAAAGGGACCAAGAACTGAGAATTGGAGCACCCTAACATTCGAAAGTCAGGAAAAAGAGGGGGAATCAGTACAGGAGCCTGGGAAGGAGCAGCCAGGGAGGCAGGAGGAAAACCCGGAGCACATGGTGTGTTGGAGTCAATTAAAGAAAGTGTATTATGGTGCTCTCCCTCCAGGGAGCATGCCATGCCATCCCCACCCCTTCCCTTCCCCCACGGGCACGTGTCCCCTAACCTCTAAGGGACCCCATGAGACTTGCAACCAGGGGAGCAATGGGCAGCGGCAGCTCGTCCCTGAACCTGTCCCAAGGCCCCCTCTTCTCTGACTTCCCAGTGGGCCAGAGCCACCCAGCCCAGGCTCCCCTGTTGCTGCTTCTGTGCCCCTCCTTGTTTCACTGTCCTAAGTATATTTTTGCTGCAGTCAGTAAATTCTTGCTTTCTTTTCTACACTTTGTCTCTTGATTGAAATCTTCCCCTCAAGAAGAACTAAGGTCTCCTCATCTCGCAGGGAACATCTTTCATCTGGTGACACATTTTCATCTCATTGGCATTTTCACACCTTTTATTTTGAAGTTACTTTAAAAAAAGGAAAAAGTGTATTATGGTGAAGTGACCAGCTGCTGCTATGATGCTGGTATGGATATACCGAGGGGCGACCACTGGATTTTGCATAGTCATGGGAGACCTTTTTAAGAGCAGTTTCTGTGGAGTTGTGAGGTCTACAGAGTGAGTGGCGTGGGCTTTAGCAGTGAGAGGAAGACAACTGAAGCTACTAGTAAGGATAAAACAGATTTTCTAGTTTTTCTGCAAAGGCACCAAAAAAAGCAGGTGGCATCTAGTGAGGGAAATGGCTTAGAAGGTTTTAAAAAGATATTTGTCTGCTGATGGGAATATTGAGAAAAGGCAAAAATTTGATGATCTAGTAGGAGAAAGAATGGCTAAGTGATATCCATAGGTAGAATCTAGTGCTCAGGTACAGGGCCTAACTTGGGGTAGAAATCCAGAGAGACTGTTTATAATTTCAGGAGAAAATCGTAAATACCTTTGAAATGAGCAAATAATATTACTGGTGTTCTGTCTAGCACATTCTTCGGGTTATCTGCATCTTGCCTTTGAACTATCACACAACTCTGTAAGTTGTAGATAATTGATAGGAATGCAAACAGTGCTTTCCCATAAGTATGCAAATACATTTTTTCTAATGGAGGGACAACTGATTTCCTTCCCCTGCTATAGAAACCAGTTTTGTATCTATTGAGCAAATTCATTTGGCATGCCTCATTGCCCATATATGTGTCTGCTGTTAGGATTCTTCTTTGAATTGGTTCTGACATCTGACTGGTTCCTGCATTTATTAGTAAGCTAAATAAAATCTTTGTCACCTGTTCATTTATATTTGTATGAGAATCATGATTTTACATTCTTTTTTAAAAAAGTAGGAGTGAGGTCAGCATCATGGCGGAGTGAGAAGACTCCTTTCTTTCCCCCCTTAAATTTATAACAAGTCAAACAACTATAACTCAGCAAAGGATCCCCTGCTAATACACAAACTCACCTGAGAGGTCCACAGATCAGGGCATTTGAAGGTGGGCACAGGGCACACTGGAAGGAGTGGGGGAGGCAAGATGGAGGAGAAGGACAGGGACAGTGGCTGCAGATGCAGTTCAGCCTACTGTGGCTCCAACAAGCGCAGTAATGGTGAGAAGTTGGCTGCAGCCCTCACACTGCAACCTGGAGTGTAAGTGGGGCAGAATCAGTGCTACTCTTGGAAAATACATCTCCTACCCTTCACTCCATTGCAACAGACCCAGTAGAGGTAGCTGGGAAGCCTTACACAGAACAGAGGTGCCAACAGCTATTGCTGGCTTAGAGGAGGAGCTGAGAAATCATGAAGTTGCCTCCCCTGCCCCATCCATCCCAGCAGAAGGGCAGTGGAGAAGCCTCCAAAAACAGTGGGACCAGCAGCCACTAGAACAAAGGAGGTAATGCTAGGAGCTTGCAAAACCAGTCCACCACCTGCCACAGTGGTGCCCTGTAACAGAGGTGAGCTGGTCACAGAGGGGACACCCACCATCCCAGTGGGTACGTGGCATTTTCCTTAATAAAAGCCATACCACACTATCGATTCCAAAGGCACAAATAGTGTAGGCAAGAAAAAATAAAAACTTGTGCTATATTACCATTTACTGGAAAACAAAAGAATGTACCCTACCTATCAACTTACTGCATTGTTGAGAGGAAAACAGTATCTAAGCAAGAAAAGAATTCACTACCTCAAATGTGCAGGCAGAGAAACAATCCAAATACCATGAGCCACCAAGGTAATTTGGGAGCACAGGAAGGAAGTGAAAAGTCTCCAGAAACCAAACTCAAAGTCTTGGACAACTGCAATTTAAAAGACAGAGAATTCAAAATTGCAGTTATGAAGAAACTCAATGAGATATGAGAGAACTTAGGCAGCTCAGGTAGCTCAGGAATTAATGAACAAAAGGAGTACTTTACCAAGAGATGGAAAGTATAAAAAAGAAACAAATTCTGGAGCTAAAGAACTCATTAAATGAAATGAGAAAGGCATTACAGAATACTGGAAATAGAGCAGACCAAATGGAAGAAAGAACTAGTGAGCTCTAAGAAAGAAACCTAGAAATTACCCAGGAGGAAGAAGAGAGTTAAGAAAAAAAAAAAGGAAAGAACTCTACCAAGAGCTATCTGAATCTATTAGAAGCAGCAACATAAGGATGAGGGGTATACCAAAAGGAGAAGAGAGCCCAGGCCAGTGTGGCTCAGTTGGTTGAGTACTGTCTTGTGCACCAAATGTTTGCCAGTTTGATTCCCAAATGACAGAATACACATTCTTCTCAAGTGCACATGGAGCATTTTCAAGGACAGACCATATGTTGGGGCATAAAACTATTCTCAATAAATTTAAGAATAAAATCATACCAAGCATTATTATTATTTTTTTACCACAATGGTATGAAACTAGAAATTAACTGCAAGAAGAAAGCTGGAAAACCCACAAATATGTGGATATTAAGCAACAGACTACTGAACAAGTATTGGGTCAAAGAAGAAATAAAAGAGGTAAGAGTATATTTAAAGACAAATGAAAATGAGAACACAATATACCAAAATTTTTGGATGCAGCAAAAGTGGTACTAAGGGGGACATTTATAGCCTTAAAAGCCTACCTCAAGAAACAAGAAGAATGTCAAGTAAACAATATAACATTACACATTAAAGAACAAAGCCCAAAGCCAGTGGAAGGAAATAATAAAACTCAGAGTGGAAGTAAGTGAAATAGAAAACAAAAAGATAATAGAAAAATTAATGAAACAAAGAGCTGGTTCTTTGAAAAGATAAACAAAATTGACAGACCCCTGGCTAGACTCACTAAGGAAAAAAGAGAAAACTCAAATAAAATCAGGAATGAAGGAGGAGTTATAATGGACACCACAGAAATACAAAGGATTGTATATGAATTCTATGAAAGGCTAATACACCACCAAACTTGACAACTTAGGAGAACTGGACAAATTCTTAGAAGTATGTGAGTTTCCTAGTCTGAACCATGAAGAAGTAGAAAACCTAGTTAGACTGATCACTAGTAAGGAAACTGAAACACTAATCAAAACCTCCCAATACACCAAAGTCCAAGAACAAATGGTTCCAGTGACAGATTCCACCAAACATTCAAAGATGACTTAATTCCAGTCCTTCTCAACCTCTTCCAAAAAACTGAAGAAGACAGAATACTTCCTAACTCATTTTATGAGGCCAACATTACCCTGATACCAAAACCAGGCAAGGACAACGCACAAAGAGAATTACAGGCCAATATCTCTTATGAACTTAGATGCTACCATATGACCCAGCAATTCCTCTTCTGGGTCTTACCCCAAAATTTATGAAAACACTTATTTGTAAAGATATGTGTACCCCTATACTCACTGCAGTATTATTTATAGTAGTCAAGACACGACAATAACTTGAGTGTCCTTCAACAGATGATTAAGGAAGACGGGGTACATACATACTATGGAGTACTACTCAGCCATAAAAAGATGAACTATTGCCAATTGTGACAACGTGGATGGATCTTGAGAGTACTATATTAAGTGAAATAACTCAGAAAAGGACAAGAAATGTAATATCTCACTTGTGAGATACAAAACAGAAAGCAACAAACAAATAAAAAACCAAACTCACAGATATAGACAACAGAATGTGGATAACAGAGGGGCAAGAGGGCGAGGGAAGGGTGAAGAGGGCAAAGGGGTCAAGTACATGGGAATGGGAGACTAGACTCAGGTGGCGAGCACACGACAGTGTACAGATGTCACGTGACGAACTGTACTCCTGAAACTTGTATGATGTTATTAACCAGTGTTACTCCAATACATTTTAAAAAAGTATCCTTCACCAATAATAGGAGGGAAGGTAGTGTTTATGGCACAGGTGCTTAGGCGGGTGGAGGTGGTGGTGGTAACCAAGAGCTTCATTTGCTTGAGGACAGGACATCGTGTAATATAGCAGAGTGGGAGAGTGAATGGACCAGGGGATTTTAGTATTTAAGACCACTTGTGGTCAGTGATCATGAATTTGAAGTGGGCTGTCAGCGGGCTGTATTTCTCCGGCCACAGTTCAGTTGCATAAGTGCACACACAAAGGAGGGAGAGTTGAATTCACCAGGGTTGTGGCTTTGCTGAATCAGGACAAAAGCAATGAAGGGAGGCGATAGAGTTGAGAGTATACGCAAAGGAATGATTATAGTGATTTACCTGGAATTTAAGCAGGGTAAGGAGATAAGACTTAGGACACTAGGGCAATAAAAATACCATGCGGCCCTGGCGGTATGCTAATTGGTTAGAGCGTCAGCCTGCTCACTGCAGGGTCTCAGGTTCAATCCCTGGTCAAGGGCACGTACCTGTGTTGCACGGTCCATTCCTGGCCCCAGTGGGGGCTTGTTCAGGGGGCAACCAATGGATGTCTCTCTCACATCGATGTTTCTTTCTGTCTCTCTCCCCCTCTCCCCCTCCCTTCCACTCTATCTAAAATCAATGGAAAAATATCCTCGAGTGAAGATTAAAAAAAAATGCCATGAGATCAATAGGTTGGAAGTCCCAGAGGGATGGAAAGATTGTCAGGGTTGCAGTACCAGACTGATAAGCTGGAAACAGGAGCTGGTAGACAGAAAGGAAGCAAAATACTGTCTCTATTTGGGGCCAGCATTCTAGCATCGTAACAGACATTCTATTGTTTGAGAGTCACTTGCCTGCTAACCACCAAACTCCTCTTTCTGTGTGTAGAAGCACAGAGGTTTTGCACGGAGTGCTTAATACCTCCTTCTCCTAGTTTCATTCTTATGGTCCTTCTCAATGAGATGGCTCCATAAAATCAAGTCTTGTTCTCTTCAAGAGTGAACAGATTCTTCAGACAGACAGCATGCTAAGAGGGTCTCGATGGAAGGTTGTGCAGTCTGTACACTTCAGAAGACACCAGACTGAAGGGGTGAGTGGGGTTCAGATGCAGCCTGAGCTCTGCTCATTGAGCTGCAGCCCCGTCACCAGCTGCCATTTGTGCCCACAGTGGTTCCTGCCCTGCTATTGGGAGGATGTTCCTAGAGTGACATCTTTTCTAATTCACAGAAAGGTGCTATGGAGGCCAGGGAGCCCTGATAAAAACTGCATGTGCTGTAAGAGGGCTGGACTCAGCAGGTATATTTGTCTTTCCACTGAGAAATCCCTTGTGTCCTTTTGTGCTTTAAGTTTTCAGTCTTTTTGAAGGAAGAGACCCAATATTATACTTTATCAATTAAGTGCATAGAGTAGCTCCTTATAGCAGTTTTTATTTGGATAATTAAATTTTGATTTCCCCTAAACCAATACATGTCTTTCTAGGAGATCATTGGTATTTGACAAAAATGATGAAGTATGCATCACATGATTTATGGATCACTGCCATCTCCAGTTTAATGGTTTTTTTGATAAGCAATGTGAAAGAGTGGACAGAAATTGCTTGCAGTGCTGACTGTGTTAAAAAATTTCTACTTGCTCATTTACTATGAGAAGTTCTCTAATATATCAGTCCATTTAGAGCTACATTACTTATCAATGGTCCTTGAGTTTTCAGGTACTTTAGTTATGCAAATGTTTATAGTGTCCTTCAACTATCTATTAAGCCTCATATAAAATATCTGCAAAGGCTGTTTTATCTTTGTGTGAATTCTAGCAATAACCACCCATTGAATTAAAAACGAAATACAGAACAGTCTTGTGGAGACAACCACCCATGCCTGCTGAAAGAAAGTGTTAACAAAGGGATGAGCTACCACTTGGAGCCCTATCAAGGGCTATTTTCTGCAGCTTTTTATAGTTAACCCAGGGAATGCTGTTATGAGGTAGTTCAGTATCATTTTCCCCTAATTTAATAGTAACGGAGAATGAAATGAGGTTATTTAACTAAGCTCTTGGGAAAATCAAGAGTCTCCATCCCTAAGTGATTTCTGGATTAGTTGTGTGATGAATTTGCCGACTCTCTATGGTACTTTCTCCCTTTAGGCACAGGGGAAATTTTCATGGACACAAAGAGCAGTGCTGACTGTGATCCTGCAAGCGCAGCACCATTCTCAATTATTCTCAGGGCTAAGCTTCATCAAAGACCACGCTACTTTGTTCTGAACCCCTCCGAGGGCATCATAACTTCCTCTTTTATCTTCACATAGAAATGCCATGTTTGGGCAAGAAAGGGAAAAGCAAAGTAAGGGGCATGGAAGAGTGTCAGCAAGGACAGCAGGGACGGGGCACACTTTCTCAAGTCCCTGATAACGGTTTTTCACAGGGATGCTCATTACTTTAGCTAATGAAATTCCAGGATGTTGGCCAGATTCCTAGTCTGATCTAGTGTAAAATGGGTGCTACAGCAAAATACATTCCCCCCCCAAAACAATTTGCTATTAAAAACTATTCATGCCATTTGTGTGGAAATTAAGCCCAAACTATAATATGCTTTACATTTCCAATGTAGAAAGTTTGGTTCCTGAGTCCCGGTCTTGAAGATGGCAAATCTAAATGATAAATGAAATAAATACGTCATTTATTCGAATAGACTGAGCAACTGATTGAAGTGGTATTTGATGGGAGGGAAATGCTGCAGCAGAATTATTTTAAGACTTTAGAACATGCTCTGACATGCACATATTAAAATTTAGAGTAAAAAGAATCTCAGTTTAACAGCTTTGGTTTAGTACTTCAGGGGTGAGGGAGGGGAGGGTATATGTATGTAGACTGTTTGATATGTACCTGATTACTAATTAGGTTCTTTCCTCCATAGTAAGGTATATATATTAGTGCAAAAGTTTAGTACCTAGTAGACTATATAGTATTACATCTACATAAGGAATAAAGTTAACACCTCAGTCAATAAGCCGGTAAATCTTATGGCGTATGAATGAAGTTTTTGCTGCATTGCTCAGGCTGTAGCATCATTTTTCAAGTTTATGTTTTTCTTTATTTCCCTTTGATTTAACCATAGGCATTTTTACATAAGCTATTTTAAGTGTAAACTTTATTCCACAGTAGCTTCAGATTCATTCTATTAATTAAAATGAATGCAGGCAGACATTAATCCAATTTGAATAATTACATATGAATGAGGCTACAGTACCATCTTAATCCAGAGTGTAAGTCAGTTCTATTCATGGAGCTTCTGACGCATGAATACAAAAATATTTCACTTTCAGACGCTTTCAGTTTTAAGGTACTCCTCGAAAGGGATGTCAAAAAGTATTACATAAAAGAGGTTTCAAACTTCCCCTTGGGTTATGATTTGAGGGAGAGATGAGTGGAAATGACTAGTGATGGTTCCATAACTAGAAACTTTGTGGCAAATGTGAAAGTATAAATTAACTCCAACAAACTCGTTATTCCCTGAATCTTTTGGTGTGAAATTATATAGTTATTTTCAAAAGCTATTCTGCTTTTATTGAAATGCAACAAGCAATTACTGAGCATCTACTATATTGCTTATTATGATATCCAGTTAATTTGTCCCTCACAAAAGCCACAGATGATCTAATCTCTTCCTCTGTGTATGTATGTGTTTGGAGCTATGTGCATATTCTGGGTTACTTTGCTTTGAAGCAGCTTAGAGAAGTCGCATCCAGTTTTTAGCAGGTGGTTGGTTTTACAAAGCATCTCAGAAAGCAGACACAGCACTCCCTGTTCTGCCAGAAGTAGTTCTTTGAAGTTTCATTTTCTTGAGGGGTATCATCTGGCCTATTCAGTGAAGACTTTGGGTATAAATATAGAGAGTTTCTAACAGTTCTGCAGAACCTGCACTTTGGTCTCTAGACGTCCTTGTCCTGAGAATTGGACCTGTCACCTGGTCGGCATTCTTCGTGACTGAGGTTGTCTTAGAACAGAAACGGTAGAAAAGCTTTCCTATGCTTCGGGTAGGACGAAAATTTGCTTTTGTAAAACTTGTGGCTGAAGAAAGCAGACAGGGCCTGGCTAAAGAAGACGTATGTTACCACTAGCCACCAGGTCACGTTATGGAATCCTAAGGTGACAGCCATGGAGATGTAGATCATCAGCTCTGCCAAGTAGTTAGGGGAGGAAACATATTCAAACCAGTCTCCAAAAGGGATTCGGTGGTTGCAGTGAATAACCACTCCTGAAGTGAAAAAAGGAAACTTCCTGAACATCTGAAGCTGTGAAAAGAGAGTTTTACCATATCACCCCCCAAACCATTTACAAAAACTCTTATTTGGAAAACAGTATGACAGACCTGTGTGTACACCACCATCCTGTCACACTTCCATTGTCAATATACTACATATTTAAAAAACCACATGCTTAGGTTACACTATCAACTGTAAATAAGCACAAGAGGAAAGCCTGTTACACCAGCAATCCTCCAAGCTAGAAATTAAGAGCTCAAACTCCAAAAAGCCAAGAGAGAGCTCCTCTTCTCTTCTGCCTGCAAGTCCTCTGCCAGTGGCCTGTGCAGAGCCCCTCCCTCCCCCCGGGGGCAGGTGGCTGGGGAGAGTGCCTGCATGGCCTTTACCCAAGTTCACATGTCCAAGGGGGGCCAGACTACAGATGTCTCTTTCGGTGGGTGGTGGGGTGGGAGGCCTTGCCCAAGAGTAGAGTATGAAATGCTGCAGCCGGAGTCATGGCAGGACAGGCATGCAGAAAGTTTCTTCCGTTCTTTGACCAAGTATTGGTTGAAAGGAGTGCTGTGCATACTGTACCCACCTCAAGTGAGTATTGTGAACCTCTACGTAAAGCACTCAGAATAGGGCCGGGCACAAAATAAGCACTCAGTAAACACTGAATAATACTATTCTATTTTTAGTATTTCAAAAAGCCTAATAAAAACTGTACCTCTGATAAGTCAACACGAGCTAACCAAGAAGTCAAGTTTTTTGCTCTGGCTGGAATGATACTAATTCAGCATGCTCATACTAGTGCTCACATACTGGTCAGACACATATATGCAGTGTAGTCTCCAAATTGTGGGCACAGAATAGAATCATAAATATCAGGACTAGTAGGGCCAGAGAGATCTTTCAGTATAATGCGCTCGTTTTACAGGTGGGAAGATCAAGACCCACAGGTGTCTTACCAAAAATGAGTATTTGATACATTAGTCAACTAATTAGGGCAGGAAGGAAAGGAATGGAAGAACATGGACAACTAACTTCTGAGTGTTAAAATCCACATGCAGTGCCTCGAAAGACAGCTTACCTGCTTTATTTTTCCTGAGATTGCCAAGAATGACGTGGCACTTATACTGATGGACTGATGACCAGATGAACATCATCATTCCGAGGATATGGAACCACCGAGTTTGCATCAAGAGATTTTTCCCTACCACGTAGACTAAAGAACAAAGAATTATCTTATTAGCCAATGCTGCAAATTTTCAGAGGCTCAAGGAGCACAGTCAGCAGAACACAATCATCCACTTACTGTTCCTCACGACTATAAAATTATGCTGACAGAACTTCCCAAGTACAGGAGGAAGAACACCAAAGGAGAATTGCTGCTCAGCCAGAGGCAGCTGCAGTGCCCTTGGCAGAGATTCTCTAATACATTCCGTATGTAATACATTCTCTTGTTCCTCCAAATGCTTTAAGCACAGAGTTCAGCTCTGTGTCCTACTCTTGGGATGTACTCTTGTGTGGTGACACGACTCTGCTTCTATTTCTAAACCTGGATATATGCCTTCTTTCTTATACTCTACTGTCAGGAAAACACTTTCTGAAACCTCTCCCTGAGCTACTAACCTAAGCCATTGTGAGGGAGACCCTGAAGGCAGAATGCTGACTTGATGGGCTCCAGCCAATGAAGAAAACCACTGTAAGTGAAGGCTAAGGGTGGGGCTTCTCAAAAAGAGGAGAAATGTAAACTCCAAGATGAAAAACAAAACAGTATCCCTTTCTAATTAGAACCGAGTCAGAGAGACTTAGTTTTAGGAAAAGAAATACTCAAAGTATTATCTTCCTCTTTCTTTCCCAGCTATCTGAAAGAAGGATGTGGGTCTTATAAGAACTGGCATCAGGAAAGTACGGATGTCCCTATGACCAGCAGAAGCAGTCAGGCTAGTCAGGGACTTGGCTCAAGAAACAAAGCTGTCCATTGACAACAGGAACTAGCTGGCTCTGGAGCCAAGAGGGAGCCCCTACAAAGTTGACTCAGGTAAGAGAAGCTAGGATCACGCTGTTCCATACAGGGACTGGCAGTAGGACTCAGTGATGACAGCTAATGACTAATGAGAGTCCACCAAAGTCTATCTGTGTTAATTTCTTTTCAAAACTTGCTTTGTATAAACAATCTACCTAGAGTCCTTAACATTTACTAGGCTTAGCCATTTAACTAAAAAGTTATTTTTTATAAGTTAATAAGAAGTGAAATATGAGAAATTCAGCTTTTAATCAAAAGGGCTTTAAGAACAAGTCACTGGAGGATTAGAAGTTGAAGCCAGTGTCTGGGAGTTCACATCTCTACCCAGTCACCTGCTCTAAATGCAGAAAATGAGGGGAAAAAGGTCTTTAAAAGTCAGAATTAGCATGCAGAAACGGGGAAGCAGGTGGAAGGCTCATATTTACTGAGTCTAATCTGTGTAGTATTTTATTATTCATTTATTCACTAGTTACTGAATGGGTGTTGACTGAGCCTGGTGCACTGTTGCAGGCATGAGGCATAAAGCAGTGACTGCATCAGGCAAGATCCCCATCTTCATGAGCTCCCTTTCCAGTGGCAGCTGCCACTAGAACTGAGTAAACAAATCGATAGCCCGATAATTCCAGGCAGAGATGGCACCCTGAAGAAAAGAAACTAGAACAGTGTGGTGGAGAGTGACTGGGGGAGACTCTTTGGACTTGAAGACAAGGAGATGTGAAGATCTGGGTAGTTTACAGATATTCTTTCTTTTCACTTTCACAAGAACACTCTGAAATGAGTATATATCCCTGATTACAGATGAAGGGTCTGAGGCTCAGAGAGGTTGAATAAGCCAGATTCAGACCCAGGCTCTATCTGACCCCAAGCCCATTTCTATCAGACGCTACAGCTGACAATGCCCCATTGTACTCTCTCAATGAACTCCTGGGACCAGCTCTCCCTATATTGTCCCATATGATCACAGATGACCTCTTGAAGGGCAAATAGGTGAAACAAAAGACAGCTTCAGAAAGGAGTGTTAGGAAAGCTCTTTTTGTGGGTGCCACAGCTGCCTTTCCTTCACTAGCTACACAGGAAGGAGGGCAGAAGGTGGGGCCCAGCCAGCAAAGAAAACTCCAGAGGACACACGTAATGTTAATGGGAACTGAGAGACTGAAAGCTGGTGAGTTATCAAAGTGCTTAGGCAAGTTCCTTGGGGTGGAAAACCCATACTGTTCACCAGGAGTGACAGCTCACACCGTGATATCGGGCTGCACATGAGTGCCACAGCAAAAAGCTCAGGGAGGAAGAATGGACTTAAGTTCAGAGCACTTAGATGGAGAGATGCTAGCTGAGCGGCTGGAGCCAATAAATAATTCATGAATTGAGAAATATCATCAGTAAGATGTACTTGAAAATCATCTCCCAAGCCATAGAGGCCTTGGGTTATATTCCTGCAAGAGAGAGGGGCACGCTGATACTGAAAGCAAACCCGAGGAGAAAGCTCACTCACTGAGGACTGAAAATATCTAGATCTTGGTCTCGGTTTATGAGGATAAATGTATGAAGCCTTGGACTGAGAGACGACAGTCTCGCAAGATCTGCTCTATAATGTCTGGGCTGCAAGGTCAAGTTAACTTTGGCACTAAAAATTCATTTTAATCACCCCAAATAACTTGATTCTTTATAGCAAGCATATATTGTTTTTACAAAAATGGTGGTCATACATGTTAGATAGTCACTGTCCCCCTTCAATCCCCCCTTCATTTCCTCCTCATAAACAAAAGTCATGATCTTGGTTCCCTCTTCCCGGTTAGTGAGAGCTCAGAAATGTTAAGACACAATTCTGACTTACCACAGTACTCTTCTGTCCCCTCCCCTTGGCAGCCTCGCTTACAGATAAGCTTTGTGTAATGGAACAATTATAAGACCTAAACGGCACCAAATGGCTCCCTCCTCCCTCTTCAGATCACAGCTATCCACCCGGAGTCAGGCCACCCGCTCCTCCTCTGGTTTCCTACGATTAAGTCCTGCACCACACTTCCCCTTCCCCAGCCTCACCCCTCCCCTTCCACACACACAGGATGACCGAGGCTCCGTGAAGCAGCTGTCCTCGCTGACCTTTGAGCTTGGGTGGCCCCTGCTTCCTGTTCATCTCTGGACCATATTCCCTCTCTCTCTCCAGACTTATCCACGTGAGTTCACTGCCTTCACTCTCACTGAGGGAAAGCTCACCTCCCAGTTCATCGTTAAACCGACCCTCCCGAATACCTTGCACTTTACCGAAGACATTACAAATTGGGCAGGTCTCCTGCTCTCAAACTTCCATAGTGCTTGGTGCCTGAGGAGTACCTCATGCCCCCAGCAACTCAGGGCACAGTCCCCAGGGACCACTCACCATTGCTGCCGTCCATCGGCACCTGGGCTAGCACAGTTAGGCCGAGGAGGACATAGTAGACAAGTCCAAAGCAGTACTGCACGGTGTGAATGGCGGCATCGGAAAAGACGCTCACGTAGAGGCACTCGAAGAGCCTCCGCCAGCTGTGGAGCCACACAGATGCTAGGACTAAGAAAGCCGACAGCGCCAGCTCACCCCCTACAATTCAGAAAGCAACACCTTCAGCATTTTTCCTCTGGGAATAATCCGTTACGTTTTTCCTACTGTTACACATAGTTTTAAACAAAACTAGAGAGAGGAAGGGGCTCTAAAAACCATCCAGTCTAACACCTTTCTTTTTTTCAGCAGTAGGGAAGTGGGCCAAGTGAAGTGAAACCATGTGGCCCAAGGTTACACAGTAAGCTGGTGATAGAGCTGGGACAAACTCAGGTCTCTTGACTCTGCTTTGCCCTGTGAGAGCCTTCCAGATGGGGTGGACCTCACTGTGCAGGGCTGTCTGTGCACTCAGAAACCAGGGTCTGTGGGTCTCTGGTCCCTGGCACTAATAATAATGAAGATGGTCAGGAAGAGTTCCTGGGTGACCTCTGAGCAACCCCACCTGGTGGGATCCCTGGGGTTGGGGGGAGAGAAGAGACACAGGTACCCAAAGAGGCTGAAGGGGGACAGGAACTGAGACAGGGAGAATTATGCATTCCTTTTCATATTAAAAAAAAAAATTATACTTTTAGGGGTCTGTGATCCCTGAGACCTATATTCCTACCAGCCTCTCATCCCTCTATCCCAAAAGAAGTCAGAAGAAATAATGGTTTTTAAAATGATATAAAACCTAGATTTTTTTCTTAAGTGAATATCACACCCTGCCCCTCCCAAGGATACAGTATGAATACAATTTAATGAGTTGTTATAAACTAAACCAACGCATCCCACCCATATAACCAGTACCAGGATCCAGAAACAGAACATGACCAGCACCCCTTGTGTTCCCTTCTAGGTACTGCCCCTCCTGCCTCCCTCCCAAAGGTAACTCATGTCCTCACTTCTATCAGCTTAGATTAGCTTTGCCTGTTTTGTATTTTAAATATAGTAAAATCTAGTTTAAACTCTTTAGGAATAGGTTAAAACAAATGAATAAAATTCCTAACAACCAACCCTCCAAATACCAGACCCCAGCCATCCCCATAAAAACAAATGAAGAGATGAAAGATTCAAGTACCATATGATTCCACTTACATGTGGGATCTGAAGAAGAAAATACTTGGACAAAACTGAAACAGACTCACAGACACAGAGAACAGACTGGTGGGTGCGAGAGGGGAGGGGCCTTGGGGGACTGGGTGAAAAAGGTGAAAGGACTAAGAAGCACAGATTGGCCCTGGCTGATGTGGCAGCTGGTTGGGCATCGTCCGTGCACTGAAAGGTTGCTGGTTTGATTCCCAGTCAGGGCACATGCCAGGGTCGTGGGCTCGATCCCCAGTAGGGGGCGTGCAGGAGGCAGCCGATCGATGCTTCTCTCTCTCTCTCCATCTCCCTTCCTCTCTCTCTAAAAGTCAAATTTTTAAAAGTACCAGTTAGTAGTTACAGAATAGTCACAGGGATGTAAAGTACAGCACAGGGAATATAGTCAATAATAATATAATAACTATGTACCGTGTCAGGTGGGTACTGGAAGTATCGGGAGGAATCACTTTGTAAAGTATATGATTGTCTAACTACTATGCTGTATACCTAAAACTAATACAAAATCATACTGAATGTAAACTGTAATTAAAAATAAAATTTAAAGTGCTTTAAAGAAATTATCAGAAAAGCAAAACAAAACAAGTGAAGAAATGAAGTTTGAATGCGTGAAGTGGGATTCCGTGAGGTATCCTTCCCTCCCATAGGATCTGCATATGTTTTCCCTTCTGACTGTCATCCTCTGGTTGCACAGAGAAGGACTGTTCCCAGGGAGCCAGTGGTTTGGCTGCTGGTACAGAGATAGCACCAGAATAGTTTGTTTCTAATTCTGCCCCTCACCCGCTGCCTGGCACTAACTGAGGCCGCTTTGTTTTCACCTTCAATTCCTTATTTTAAAATTGTTCTTTATCTGGGGCAAATTTAATGTCTGTTTTGTAACCATCTGGTCAATGACTGTTTACAGTCAACTATCATGAAATCAAAGCCTTATGGCATGACATTTTTAACCAGTGATCAACAAGTAATTTTCTATCACATTTCTGGAGTTCTGAGACATGATTTTGGTTGGACTATATGAATGATAAATGTTTCAAGGCAAAAATGAAGGAATCCTAAAAGCTTTTCCCCTAAGTCTCAAGACTTCTGTATAAATTTATCAACAGTATGAAAAATATCAGAGAGAGAACAACCAGTCCCATCCACGGCCCAGCACTTGCTGGGAAGTAGGGCCGAAGAGCTCACTCTCAGCTCTGCCAAGATCTCAATGGAAGACTTGGGGGAACCCCCTCGGGGAGATGGCTACGAACCACACACAACTCTTTTTGCTCTCACCCGCTGAGGAGGAGCCTGACAGTAGCTACGAAATACCAAGAACAGCTTCCTGCCGGCAGGAAAGGCAGGAACAGGACGCAATGGTGTGATTACCTCGGAACTGAGTGGCCCCAAGAATTCGGAGTAAAGTGTACAGCCAGTTTGGAAAAGGCACTCCCAGGAACAGAGATTGAGTAAGGCACCAAAGCAGGAAGCCATTCCACAGCACTGAGATGATGTAGAAGTGAGAGAAGTACCTGCAGAGAGAGCAAGTCAGGCAGTCAGGACAGAGCCTCCTTCTCATGCAGAAACACTGTGCTTTAGTGCCCGCCCCTTTCCCCGTCCCCGAAGTCTACTCTTTTTCATACAACCTGAATCCTACAGGTGTTCAGATTTCAAAAACTTCCTTTCAAATGATGGGACTGGTTAACTCATAGGAAAAAGAGGCCTCTCGAGGTTAACAAGAATACGACTGACCCTGTGAAACTTAGACTGAGGTTCAGTTAGCAATCTCTTTTATCTCTGGGTAAGTGGATTGGGCTCAAGTTCCAAAATAGGGGGGTCCCAGGTCCTGGCAGAGAGATCCTCGGGTGTGCTAACAAAAGCCAAATCTGTGAAAGATTTCTAAATAACGAGCAGTATTGCTGCAATAGCCATACAACTGTTACACAAGATTTGCACAATTGCGGGTGCTCAGGGCTATAAGAAACCTTAGAGGTCTTCTGATTCAGTGTTTTTCTAAATTGTGTTGACCTAAATTACTTAGATGACAAATACTAACTCATAAAACTAGGTATCAACTCCTGCCTGTGACAGCTCTCATACAACTACACCACCTATTTTGCAGTCAACAGTTACAAATGAAATACAAATAAAACCACAAAACCCATCAAAATTGCAATTAACAATTTGGTGTGTAAGATGATGTTGGTTTGCTGAAACAAAATCACCTAAAATGGCACAAGTGCCTAACACAGGCTCTTTCAAGATCCACTTACTATATTTCTCTATTCAAACCAATTCAGAATCATTGACTTTGCAAGGTGCCTGGAGGTCATTTGGCCTTCCCTGGTCTTCAGTGAATCATGTACATAGTAAGCCCCCCTCCCTCTTGTCTCATTAGACTGTGACAAAGTAAGACTACCTGGAGTCAGGAAGATTAAATATAAACTCAGGGACTCCTCTTCCAGATGATCCAGAATATTCTTGTATCAGAACTCACAGCGCCCCCAGACCATGCCCACAACCCAGTCTTGACTAGCACTGATCTAATCTGATCATTCCACAGTAACCCACTTAATTCTCCCAACTACTGTTACAGAGCCTATCACTGGATCTGCCCTCTCTGAGCCATCCCATTCCTAATTCTGATCTTCTCCAGGCTCAAGAGCTTAGTTTCTTTAAAAGTTCATGCATCAGTGTTAATTCCACAACCCCCTCCACCCCCCAAGCCTCTGGCCTTTGGTTGCCTTCCAGTGTTTTCCTTAAGACACACTTCCTAGGCCTGGCTGGGTAGCTCAGTTGGTTAGAGCATTGTCCTGATACATCAAGGTTGCAGGTTCAATCTCTGGTCAGGGCACACACAAGAAGCAACCAATGAATGCATAAATAAGTGGGACAAATCGATGTTTATCTCCCTTCCTCTTTCTCTCTAAAAATCAATTTAAAAAAATAAAAAAAAGACACACTTCCTAGAAGTGGGCCCAGATCTGGTCTGAGTGACAGAAGCAGAGCTCTGTAGGCTTCCACAGAAGGGGAGGGGCCTGCTCCCAAAGAGCAGCTTCTTGACCAGCCCTTTTACCTACTTCATTTTTTCACAAATATTTCCTGAGCACTTAAATCATGCCAGGCACCATTGCTGGAGGTGGGGACCCAGCAGGGAGCCATCAGACCAGGCCCCTGCCTCAGTGAAGTTTATCTTTCAGTGGTAAGTCCACAAATGAACCTGTGGATGTGCAGGTAATGCTGGGTGAGGGGCAGAAAGGGTGCAGAGGGGAGGTCATTCTGGTCAGGTGGCCAAGGATGGCCTCTCTCAAAGTGACATTTGGCTAGAATGAGTAACCCTTGTGAATTAGAGGGGGAAGAACTTTCTAGGCAGAGGAAATGACAAGCACCAAGGCCCTGAGGAGCAATGAAGGACACCTATGTGGAGAGGGCTAGACGGTGAGGGGGAGGGCGCACAGGCCACAGGGTCTTGCAAGGACAGTGACTTTTGTTAAGTGTGAAGGGGAGCCATTTGAGTAGAGTGACCTGAGTAATAATTTATGCCTTAAGAATCCCTCTGGCTGATAGAAAAGTTCTGGAAACTGGTAATGGTGATGGTTGCACAGAAATGTGGATGTATTTAAAGCCACTGGCGATACACCCAAAAAGGGTTAAAATGGTAAATGTTATGTACATTTTACCATAATAAGAAAAAGAGCACTCCTCATTCATTTCACTTTTCAAGTTAAAAAAAAAAAAAAAAAATCCCTCTGGTAACTAGATAGAGAACAGTCTAGTTAAGATTATTTCATCTTCACAACAATCCTGCAAAGTTTACGTGGCAGATGAGAAACCTAAGGCTCAGGGAGGTTAAGTTACTTACCCTTCACAGTGAGTGGCGGCATTTGCTCAGACTCAGCCCTGATGACTGAAGTTAGAATCACACTGCTGCGCTACTATTTGTGCAACTCAGACTGGCCTGAACCTACTTTCCTGGGCTACATTACACTTACCAACTCCTACCTAGACTAAAGCCAACATCACTCAAGTATGCCTGGTATAAGCTGCTAAGCCACATCTCGCTGTTCCCTACTTACGCCACCATGTTTTTGACTCACAGGAAGACTTATTCCTGCATTTTGTACATTCTATTTCTTGTTAGGCTTGCCTGATTTCCCTCTAGAGGAAACACGTTCTACCCTTTATAAGGTTACATCTCTTGCTATTTTAAAAGACCCAGCTCTGGCCTCAAAAGGCAGATCTAAAAACTCCACTTCCTTCTGACATCCTTGCTCTTTTTCCTCCCTTGGCACTTCGCTTAGTTGAAGCACTGTCTTCCTAGCCCTTGGGAACCTGGATAAGATGATCTTTATGGTAACCCAGGGCTTAGCACTGAGCAAGCACTCCTTTGATTTAGCACACATTTTAGTGCTTGTTATAAGCCAGGGACTGCTCCAGACTCTGGGGATACAGCGACGAACACAACAGACAATTCCTGCCTTCATGGACCTTACACGCACACACAAAGTAAATTTTATAGTATGTCAGTAGGCGGTAATTGTTACTGAACATACTAAAGCCAGGAAGAGGAGGAGGAATGCTGGGATGAAAGAATTAAAACAGGGTGAATAGGGCACACCTCATTGAAAAGGTATCTCAGCAGAATTATAGGAAGTGAGCGCATAAGCCATGTGGCTATTTGGAGGGAAAGCTTTCCAGTCAGAGCAAACAGGCAGTGCAAAGGCCCTGCGGTAGGAGAGAGGATTAGCAGAGAGGCCCCTAAAACTGAACTGGATTACAAAGGAAACCAACTGTATTGAAATACAGGTAACACAACTACTAAAAAACAAATTTGTAATATAGTAATACACGTGCTCCTTTTTAAAAATTTTTAAATTGATTTTGGAGAGAGAGGAAGGGAGAGGGAGAGAGAAATATCAATTGGCTGCCTCCTGCACGCAACCCACTGGGGATTGAGCCGGAAACCTGGGCATGTGCCCTGACCAGGAACAAAACTGGAGACCTCTTGGTGCATGGGACAATGATCAACCACTGAGCCACACAGGCTGGGCAATATATGTGTTTCTTAATTAATGTATCAAATAATAAGATCTAGTGGAGGATAAACCACAGTATTCTTATAGTGATAAAAATAATGTTTTGAAGTCTTCAATATTTTTAATGTAATACAAAAAACTCACAAAATTGCAGGTAGTGCTAATTTTACTGTGGTTTGCTTGTTATACTCATCATTAATAACTGCTGAATTTCAGCTAGAGGTTTGTGAAATAAAGATGTAATTTTTGTCCAATCCAAGTTTGCCCTGAATGCTATCTGGGAACCTCTTGGACCTCTGGTTAGAAATCCTGGACCCCAATGGGGAAAGTCTGGACAGCTCTCTGCTTCTAGAGTTCAATTCAATAACAATGATTCCGTAACATTTTAAAATTTTAGAAACAGGAATGCTTCCATATACACTATGCAGGTCTAGACCATTGTGACTCATGTTTGAGGTTACATATTCATTCAAGCTTTCTGGGATATTAAAATTCTAGGAACCAAAAAGAAAACCAAAAAAGAGACCATCACCTTAATTTTTAAAAAAATCTAGCAGGGGCAATGGGATCACACATGCATTCTATGAACTGATTTAAGATTTTATTCTTGCCTCCTCCTGGAAAAAAACAAACAAAATTACCTAAGCACTGTTTTTAGGTGCAGGAACCAGATTTACAGCTGCCTATTTCTAAGTGTAAAATTATAGGTTTATTTTAATTTTTATGAGTACTACTGAATTCTGCACAAGGAAAATATTTAAATATAATATCTAGACATTTTTGCCTTTCATGATTGGCCTCAATTTGCTGTTCCTTCTGAAAGAAATATTTGTTTAAATTTGGAGAAAAGGCAAAACAAAACACCATGGGAGGTTCCACTCTAGAATCTGGAAGAAAAAGGCATAAATTATTTTATAATAAATGGAAATGACAAGCCCAAAGAGTACCGACTGTTGTAGTAATAAATGAGGGAAAGGTACACGCCTGTTTCCTGGCTGTCAAATAACATCTGGGGCATGGGAGCCAGAGAAACAGGCAAGTGCAGGGAATGACTTGAAATGTGTCCTTTAATCCAGGAGCATTAGTACCTCTTTCAAAATTCAGACAATTAACTGTTAGAATTCACACTCTCTAAGAAACAATTTCTCCCTTCACTTTATAACATTAAAAATGACAATCTAGAAATGCCTGTTATAAAGTAGAAAAGGGCACAGTACAATCAAACTGATAAAAGGGAGAATGACAGGTAATTTTCACTTAAAAAGAGTCTAAGAACTAGGAGGTTTGGCTCTCCCTCCAGGCAGCATGCCCAGGCCTTCCCCTTCCCCTGCCCCTTCCCCTCAGGCACATCACCTTTTACCGTCCTCACTTCTAAGCTCCAAAGGCCCTTCCTTTGCCTCCATCGCTTGTTTCCTAAGCCCATTACTTCTCCCTGTGTGATTTTCTAAATAAATATTTAAAAAAAGAAAAAACTAGGAGGGCTGACCAACTTGTCTTGAACAGTTTTCCCCAGGGCCCCACTCCCTTTACATTTCCTCAGGACCAGTTCTCCCTGGTCGGTGCAACACCTACTGAACTCTTCCCCAGCACTCAAGCAGGGGGCTGGCCGGCGGGCGCGGCTCAGCGGCTGAGCATCGGCCTAGGATCCAGGAGATCGGGTTCGATTCCCGGTCAGGGCACATGCCCGCGGTGGCACTGGATCCCCAGTCGGGGTGTGCAGGAGGCAGCCGATCAATGACCCGCTCATCACTGATGTTTCTCTCTCTCCCTCTTCTTTCCTCTCTCTGAAATCAATAAAGATATATTTTTTTAAAAAGGAGTGGACTTATCCACGTTTCAGAATCCAAATTACTCGTCTGCGGACCTGGAGCACTGCCTAGGAGGTGATTAAGCGATAATACATTGGAAACCACATCACATTCCTCCAGATTCCTTCCTAAATGCCAATTTAAGACATCTTAAAAATATTTTTAAAAAGGCCTATGCATGAGATCTTGCTTCTGTCAATGTCATTGGTTTGGCTCAAATAAACTCTTACAAATTAAAAAAAATTTTTTTAAAGCCACTGCTATATCCCTAACATCTAGAAATGTTTGGCTGACTCTTACCAGCTATGTTCTGAATGCAAAGTAAAAAAACAAAAACCAAGCTGTAACAACTCTTAAAATTTTGAAAGAATTCTCACTAAGCCCTTACGATTTAATCTTTCACTGATTTTGGTTATGAAATCTGTTAGAAGTCAAATGGGGCTTCGGTTTCAGGCTTGCCTAACCTGCGCCGTCACGGGCAGTTTTCTCCAGGGGCACCTGCCCAGGTGCGGGGTAGGAGGGTCAGTGCAGCCGAGGGTGGCGCGAAGCGTGGGGACCAGCATCCAGCCCTTCGTGCGGACAGCGAGGGTCGAGGGGATGGGAAGACAGATAAGGGGCACCCAGGCGCAAAGGGCGGTCCTGCCTTCATTTCTAGCGTGTTCTGGCGACCTCAAGTTAGACTAGGGGCGCCTGGAGTGCAGAGGAGGGGAAAGGGGAGAAACTGGAGACAAAGGAGCCTTTGATTTGCCTCGTGGTGGCCAGGCCTACATTCAGAAGCGTTGCCATTTCCCCGGAGGGAAGAACTCCGAGCGGTCCCTAGTTGACGCTTCTGCGCCCCGGACGGAGCGCGCGGCTCAGCTCCTCGGTGGCCGCGGGCACTCGGGACATTCCGCCCCAGGGCCACGAAGCGGGCGCGCGCAGGGACAGAGACCAGGGCGAGGCAGCGCGGTCGGAGAGCCCGCGCCCGCCCTGCCGGCGGCTCGAGCCGGGCCCCCGGGCCCTCCGCGCCCAGGCAGCCGGGACTCAGGCCGGGGCGCAGTTACCTCTTGGGGACATCAAAGCTCCGGCAGACAGCCGGGCGTGGAGGTGCCCCACGCTTGGTCTTCCCGTAGCGGACCAGGTCCTGGAAGACCGCGCAGCTGGGGAGCAGGCCCGGCGGCGCGAGCTGCAGCAGCAGCGTCAGCAGGAAAGCGGCGGCCAGCGTGAGCCACACGACGCGCAGGGGGTTCAGCAGCCAGAGCGCCGCCCCAATCCAGGGAGCCATGCCCGGCACGCGCGCTGCCGCGCTCGGGGCCCGCGCCGCCTGCGGGCGCAGAGGCGCCCCCGCGCCGGCGCGGCAGCCTCGGGCGGGCGGGGCTTCGGTGACGCGGCGCGAGGCGGGGCCCGCTCCGCCCTCCGGGGACTCGCCCGGAAGGGCCGGGGGACCGCCGGGCGCGCGGGATCCCGGGGCCCTGTCTTTCTGGCGTTCGGTGGCCGCTTGCTGTCCCTAAGCTGACGCAGGGATGCCCAGACGGAACCCGAGGGTACGATTCTATTGCGCGAAACTCACCAGACCACGTGCCTGCAAGTCTTCATCGCCTCATCCTTTTCAGTGGGTAATGGGAAACTACCCTGAATGTTCCGTGTTAGGGTGTTTAGCCAAATTATGGTACTAGAATATGTTGGAATGGCCTGCAGCCATAAACATGATAATCATGAAGAAACACGGGAAGCCCTTTATGAGAACTGGAGAAAGCTGACTATAAAACACATAGCTGTGATTGCAAACAACTACGTTAATACA
Source organism: Miniopterus natalensis (assembly GCF_054644295.1). Classification (NCBI taxonomy): domain Eukaryota; kingdom Metazoa; phylum Chordata; class Mammalia; order Chiroptera; family Miniopteridae; genus Miniopterus; species Miniopterus natalensis. The sequence continues at coordinate 171,785,386 of NC_142081.1, forward strand.
AATGTGCGTATATATGGGTGAAAAAGGCAGGCCAGACACAAAATGAATAGGCTGTTGGGAATGTGTATAATCTAAACATGTACTGTATAAAGTCATCAAGGCAATTTCAAATAACAAAAATGAAAGCATTGAAAACTGTATTTAAAAAACATCAGCCCTCCCCCTACTAGAGTTCCATTCCCTAGAGGCAGTTTTTAACTCAGCTATTTCTTCTGATATTTAGCTCCATGTAGTGACAATGTTGTATCTTGACTTATCTGTTTTGAACAATACTCATTTTCAATGACAATAAATGAAAATTTAACTCAGGTAATTTTTAAAAAGCCTTTAAAATGTCAATTCCAAAAACTATTGCTGCACGCCTATTAGATGACAGTCACTGAGGTTTATAGGACAGCGCTGCTTTCTTTTTGGAGCTTACCTTCTTGAGACTGGGTGGTAAAGGATGGTGAAGCTTGAAGTCCAGCTAGGACAAGGAGGCCTTTTCCTATAACCAAGGATCTCTTCTGCAGGGGTGACCCCTTCATTGTTTCTTCTTTGTCCTTAGGTTAGCCCCACAGAAATGCAGCTGGCCTTTCTAGGACATCCTTTCAGACAAGCTATTTATAAGTGCATTGCAGGAACCAAGTTTTCTGGATGAGAGATACTCTTGTAGTTATCTGGCCTGGGCAAAAATTGCAAAACGAGAGAGTGTTTTGCAGGTGAGTGTGTGTGTACTGGAAACAGGAAAGATTGGGGCTGGAGGGAAAAATTGTCCCAAGTTTTTTGGTTGGATTTGAATCAGAATACACAGCTCTCTGACAAGCCCCCTATAGAGGGCAGCGGTAGAACAGAAAGCTGGTAAATATTTAAATCCTTCCTGGACTGGGTTGTCTCAAAAGTGGAGAACCAGGCTACAGTCTGTTAGAGAGAGCATTCATGTAAAATGGAGCATCTACCTTGAAAAATACTCTGGAATTTCCTCAGAAAGTTAAATATTAAGGTACCATTTTTACTCCTAGGTATATAACCTCAAGAACTGGAAACATATGTCCACACAAAAGCTTGACCATGGATCATAGCACTATTATTCATAATAACCAAAGGTAGATACAATCCAAATGTCTATAAACAAAATGTGGTATATCTTTATAATGGAAATATTTGGCCATGAGAAGGAATGAAGGACTGATGCATGCTGCAATCTGGATGAACCTTGAAAATAGTATAAGTAAAAGAAAGCAGTCACAAAAGACCACATAACAACACACTGAGATTTGAAGGGGGGTAATTTATACTTCCCTCTTCCTCTCCTAGCCCCCTATGGCAATCTTACTTAGAACTTCAGACCTATCCTCTTGAAAAAGCAAGAGCCCAGAATCTGCTGAGCCTCCCAGTCTGTTTCCTTTCCCAAATTCATCAGCGGGTGAGTCATTCTTTCTCCCATGAGAAGGAGTGAGTGATGGGGACTGGAAAAGATGCCAGATACGGTCTTTTCATACTTTTTCTTGGTAACCCCTCCAAATATTGCTTGGTACTAAGTCAGTACTGACTTTATTCACTCATTTACCAAATAGTTATAGAACACCCACCATGGGCAAACTGTACAGTGAGGAATACATAGACTGGGCTATAGCCTCAGGGTGCTAGCAGTTTGGTTGGGAGATGACAAAGCTAAACATTTGAACAGTTAAACCACAATCAGCCCCTTTCAATGTTGGATATTCCAAGTCTCAGTCCTGAAACTCTTCTTGGCTCCATTTCCACTCGCTTCTTTGGTGACCTCATGTCTCAGGGACTGAAATAAGGATGCCAGCCTCAACCTTTCCCTTCAACTCTGTCCTACTCTAATTTTTAAGAATGAATATTTTAAAACCATCTTAAATTCATCTCTAAAAGCAATCTCTGATCTTTCCTCCCTCCCTCCTCCCTCAGCCAAATCTACTTATGTCTCAGTTTCACCAGGAATTGGTATCCCCATTGCTGGAAAAACTTGAAGTCTTCTCATACACCATATCTAATCCCCCTAAAAATTCTGCTGCTTTTACCATTTCATTATCTTCACCACTATTATCCTGGTCCAAGTCACCTTCATTTCCTGCCTGGATTATTATAATAATCTTCTAACATCTGCTTCTGCCTTGGTGCCTAAGGGCTACTTTCACCACAGCGGCTAGAGTGATTCCTTTGAAAGACTAAGTCAGATCATGTCGTGTCTCTGCTAAAAGCTCTAGTGGCTTTTCCTTCTACTCAGAGGCACACCCAGAGTCACACATGGTCCTATCTGGTCCGGCCCTTCTACCTCTCTGATTTCATTTCCTAGTCTTGCTCCCCACACGCTGGCCTCATGTTGTTCTTCAACCTGCCAAGATGCCCCTGTCTTAGGGCCTGTATAGTTTTGTTCCATTTGACCAGACAGCTCCCCCCCAGGTACTGACATGGCCTCCTCCCTTGCTTTTTTCAGGTTCCCACTCAAAATTCAGAGAGATCACCCTATATAAAATAGTATCCCTCTCTGCATTTCCCCCCTTAATGTTCTCTACATCACTCATCAGAATCTTATGCACCATATATTTCATCATTTAGTGCTTATTGTTTGTCTTTTCCATGAGAATAAACGTTCCAGGAGGGCAGGGATTGTTTTATTGGTTATTGTTTTTCCAGTACCTTTGTCAGTGCCTGGCATATAGGTGCTCAACGAATATTGTTGAATGAGTGAATGAATCATTCCGTATCTGTTTAAGATATCAATAGAAGAAATGTTGAAAGGCAGTACATAATGTCATTGCCAAATTAATGATATGTGTGTCAATATTTTGGCCTATTATTTTTATTATTACCATTCCAATAATTATGTGCAGCAGTCATTGTTCATTATTACATATGACAAGCAGGATTGATGTTCTATTATTTTATTTAGGCTAATAACAAAACCTGGCATGAGTAATGGATAAAACATGAGGAAATAGGACAATTGAAAGGAAGAGAGTGGGAGTAAAACTTTCCTTCCTATATGACTTACATCATTTAAAAAAATCATTTCAATAATGTGCTTCCTAGTCTACTTAGTATATTCAATTCATATAACACAGAAATTCATTTCCTAAGTTAAATCTACATTTTCCAGTTAGCATGCAAAAAAGTGACCTTTTGTGAGAGAAAACATTTGGGCTATATGCACAGTGTACTGGAAATTGATTAGGCTTGATTAATGTCTCAGTAAAAATCTTTACAAAAATGAGTGAAACTATTTTAATAGCTTTTGCTCCTTGGAATTATTTGTCAGTATTAATTTACCTGGAACCTCCTCTTTCTAGTCAATGGATTATGGTTTCATGACCAAAGTTAATATCTATTTGATTTTTTCTTAGTAATGTGCTTAATTCCAAAGAGATTTTAACATAAAAGCAGTACTAATTTTAGCTATAGTTTCAACTTAACTGTTTTCCTGAATTTCTTTACATTGTTACCACACAATGTAAAGGAGGGAACATTTCCTGAGGCTTAGAACCTAATCTACGGAAGCTAATCTGTGCATTCAACACACTTACTCAAAGCCTTCTATGTGCTAAACATATTGTGGGGAGCTGGACATTCAAAGAATGAGTGAGACCCAGCCCCAAGGAACTGAGTTACAAAACTGAAATTCCTTCTTTCACCTTTGAACTTATCCTAAAGGAATCAGTCTCTAAATGGTTTTTACTGACTCAGTGATTGGCACATTATTGATTCCAAACCCTGGCCTTTTTTTTCACGATCAAAGGAGGTCATTTGTAGGAATAGTTTAGAAAGCCCAGGTTTTCTCCATTTTTGTGGAGTCAGTTGTGCAGGTGCTAAAGAATACCCTAGAATTCTGTTATAAATATCCCTAAGGTCACAATATTTACTTGTCTGTTTACTGTGATATGTTCTGTGGGGTTTTTTGCTAGTGAAGCAGCAGCCTGTTTTATTTTTACTCTAAGAGATGGAAGGGTCTGCAGCGGAGGTGGGGTATTTGGAAGTTTCAAGACCACTGGAGGATCAGGCTTTAGGGCTACCAACTAGATAACCACGAAAAAGCCACGTTATCACTCTGGGTTTCATGTATTCCTTTGTTAAAGGAGGTGATTGGGTTTGATTACATCAGCAAGTCTCAAACTAATACATACCAGTCACCTGGGGATTTTGTTAAAATGCAGATTCCCATTCAGTCGGTTGGATTGGGGCCTGAGATTCTGCATTTCTCACAAGCTCTCAGGCAATGAATGACCACGCTGCTGGTCCATGGCCCGCACTGTGCGTGACGAGGACGAGAGCATCACTGTCCCATAGAAAGATAATATGAGCTGCACATGTAATTTTAAATTTCTAGAAGGCACATTGAAAAGGTGAAAATAAAAAGTTAAAACTAATTGTGATGACATTTTATTTAACCTCATAATAAAAATATCATTTTAAATGTCATCAATGTAAAAATTATGAATAAGATATTTTACATTATTTTTTCCATATTAAGTCTTTGAAACCTGGTATGCTTTACACTTACTGCACATTTCAATTTGGACTAGCCACATTTGAAGTGCTACCTACCATTCAGGACCATACGGCTAGACCGTCTCCCTAGCCCATTTCAGTGCTAACAATATTCTCCCATAATTCGTCTCTCACATGTCAAGTAGACTCCTGCCTCCAGGTGGCACTAATGTTCTTTGTTTCATTCTTGAACATTTATTTCTTGCTTCGGTGAAAGCAGTACAAAAGGCCACTTAACATTATTTTTTATTCACTTAGTCCCTTCTCTTAATTCATTCCTCCCTTAATTTATGTTTACAGGATGTAAGAGTGTTAAGTATATTATATTCTCCTTAGCTTTGCCTAATAACTAAAGCCCAATAAAATTATTATTAATTAAATTATAGAAGGAACAAAGTCATTGTTATCCACTCTTGGAAGGAGAAGCTATATACAGTAATATTAACCCCTAATTATATAATATTTTTAGACACAGGATGGTGACTAGCTATTTAACAGAGCAGAACTGGAAAGAGGAAAATTGCTGACCAGTATAAATCAGATTCAAGTAATAACTTTGTGAGACATTATTTTACAACTGTACTTTGTATTGTTGGTTTATGTGTTGAATTTTCGGAAAGAAATGATGAATATAAAAATTAACCTCAGTTTCAACTCTATAATTTTGTCTTTACTCCAGACATACTGTTCCTGAGAGATTATGGTTTCTGAAGGAATAATTTTAATTCTCTGCTAAGCTTTAAGAAGGTATGAGCACTGACCAATTTTTGAAAAGCTTGATATGATTTCTTTTGTCAGAGTGTGCCTCGAATGATAACTAAAATGTGTCAGGAGTCATGGCCAAGGTATTTAAATGTGTTCATTTATCCTCACAGTAAACTGATGAGGTAGATACGTTTATTATCCCACATTTCACGGGAGGAAATGGAGGCCTGAGAGATTACGTAACTTGTCCTGGGCGCATGACCATTAAGAGGTAGAGCGGGAATTCAAATCCAGTCATTCCCTTAACTACTACACTACATTGAGGAAGCACCCTTCCTCTGTTTTAAGTTGAATTTACTGATCAGTAGGGAAAATAGTGAACAAAAATTATGATCTACGATGTCTAAGTCTAGAATATCCATGATGGGGGAGGGGTTGTCTTTTATAACGATAAGCTATAATGTGTTTAAAACAAGGTTAGAGCCTAAAAGCTCAGGTACTTTTGGTCTGAGTTCTCATTTGACCAGTGATGCCCTAAGCCAAGTCACATACACCCCATTTTATAAAAAATATGCTTTTAAAAAAATTGATTTGAGGGAAAGAGAGAGGAAGGGAGAGAGGGAGAGAAACATTGATGTGAGAGAGGAACATTGACCCCCACTTGGGATGGAGCTGAAACCCTGGCTGGGAATCGAACCGGCGACTTTTCTGTGCATGAGAGGATGTTTAACCAACTGAGCCACACTGGCCAGGGCTACACTCCATTTTATACACCTATAAAGCGGAGTGAAATGGGAATCTTTTTCATGGATGTATGGGTTGAATACATGACATGATTTCATGACAACTCACATCACGAATTCCTTGCCCATAACCATTGTAAAAGTATATTCATCATATTGTATCACATGGATTTCCCAGCAGTTTTTATGTGCTCCCTTTTAGATGCATAAAATACAAAACGGTGTCTGTGTGTGTGAGAGAGAGGGAATTGAGTTCAAATACTTTTTTTTTTTTTTGGCCAACCACTGGCTCTATTATCTTGAGTAGCTTAGTAAATTTCTCCTGGAACATCAATTCCCTCAAATAAAAATAAGGGTTATTTTGCCTGGCTGGCCTGGCTCAGCGGTTGAGCATCAACCTGTGATCCAGGAGATCATGGTTCGATTCCCGGTCAGGGCACAGGCCCGGGTTGCGGGCTCGATCCCCAGTCGGGAGGGGGGGGGTGTGCAGGAGGCAGCTGATCAATGACTCTCTTATAATTGATGTTTCTATCTCTCTCTCTCTCTCCCTTCCTCTCTCTAAAATCAATAGAGATATATTTTTTAAAAAATAAATAAATAAGGGTTACTTTTTTCCTGTGGATGAGTTATGAGAATTAAATGAGATGACATACGTAGTCTCATATAGTTAATACTCAGTGTTAATTTTGTAGAACAATAAAATAGAAATATCACTAAGCTACATCCCTACCTGCTTACTTTCCTTTTTAAAGGAACTTGATATGCAGTGATAAATGGAGCAGAAGAGGCTACTCCCCAGGCAAGGAAAGTCTACTTCCCCAACTCCCCAAATTCTCAAATTTTTGATGACATTGGGCCAAGTTCATCTAATTTATGCAGCAAACTGCTTTAGCTCTCTGCTTTGCTTTGGCAGTGAAAACCAGTCTCAAGTAATCTTGTTGAAGGGCTTATGAAGACATTATGGTATTTGGCTCCCTATCTTATCCAAGTCGCCTGGATGAAAAATTTGTCTTTCCTTCCCCTCTCTCAGACAAAGGATTTATAACTACTTTAGCATATTATTGAAGCAGAGACATTACGGAAACGTGACTCCAGGCTGACTTTTATAGGTCCTGATTTGGATGTGTTGCACAGGCGGAAAAAATACATTGTTTTTAAAATGTCAACATTTTCTGATATACAAGGAATTCTTTTTTCTCCCTTCCCCTTTTTCTCTCCCCTCACCTTCCTTGTCTTCCTTCTCTTCATCTTCGATGGTATGTGACTGCATCTGAAAACATAAATCATGAAACTTTTCACTGGGCTCCTGAAAACCAGCCCAAATGTTTTTTCCTCGTGAAATCCCTTCTTTTCTTGCTGGCCAGGAACAAAGCCACCTAAGCCAAGTGGTCGCAGTTCACTTCACACATAAGGAGAAGGAAAATCTATTTGGATCCCCCAAAGATTAAGGGACAGTCTGCTTCTGATGCTAAAAGGGGACCTTGGGGAAAAAATGATTCATGGATGGAACATGATCTCCAAATATCCTCCAAGGGCTCAGAGGTACCCCAAAAATATGGAGTACAACTCTTTCCCTGTGTCATGGGTTTGGAGGAGTGGAGAGTTGCAGAAAGAGGGAAAACTTGATCAAGGAGAGAGACAATGGCCCGGCATGAATGGTACCTCAGAGCAGCTAAGGGAGATCCAAGAGTGATGGTTTTGGATTTTGCACAAGGTTGAATGGACAGGGAACTTTCCCACAAAGGAAGCCGCGTCTGCTGTCCTTTCTAGGGAGCAGCTCACAGTAGATAGTGATGTGTGGTGAACTGGCCGTGGGACAGTGCAGACATTATGGTCTTTTAGCCCCCGCCCCTGTCCCCCCACGCTCTCCCTTCCCACTCTACCTGCATTCATTGCTCATATTATTGAGTGGCCAATGGTGAGCTACAGAGGTGCGGTGAAAATAGCACAGGCTTTGTAACCACATGAAACTGAGTTTGAATCTCTGCTCTACTCCTAAGTGTCCCTGGCAAGTCACTTAGCTTCCCTGAGTCTTAATTTCTTCTCTGGAAATGCAAATATTATCTGCCCTGATAACCTGACCAAGTTGTTGTGAGAAGCACATGAGGTAATGGAAAGGAAAGTGCTGCCAATGTAAAGTCCAATGATAAAGATAACCTAAGGAACACACGAATCTCACGTCTGGATTTCTGCAGATCTCAGGTTCAGGTTCGCTGATGAAATCTCCTTCCCTCCTTTTTGTCAAATAACAGATGGGGGGACTTGGTCAGCCTCCATCAGATGGATTGATCATATTCCAACGAAGAGCCCGCACCTGCCCTCAGGCCTCAGCTCCCAGTAGCCCTGTCAGAAGCATAGTTCCTTCCTCCTGCTATGCACCAGAAGCTCCACAGCTTGCCCAGGCTTTCCCACTAAGGCGCTCATCTGCACCTGGAAGCACTTGCTCCAGTTTGCTCCGCTGTCCAGTGGGAGGGCAGGACCCTAGGGAGGAGCCCTGGACGCGCCCAGGGGCCGTGTGGATGCGTGTGGATGTGCTCTCTCCTTTTGCGCCTCTTACCCTCCTCTTCCTCCTCTCCCCCCTCCTCTCTCCTGCTCCGTCTCTTGCTCTCCCTCCTATCTTTTCTTCCTTGAGGTATGAAGGCTTCTTTACTGAATAACCAGGAGGAATTTATAAGGAAATTAAAACAGGTGAGCAAGAGTTGGAACTCTGCTAAAGGAGTCCTCGGGGAGGACCGAGGAAGGAGACCCTGATACATCGTGGAGTTTGCTTGGTGAGTGCGGAGCACGTGGGCGTGGGCCTGCCCCCCAACACCTCCCTTCTTTCAGAGACACTGTTTATGTTAATTGGCCAGGAAGTACTGAAAGTCCTCACTTAACGTCCTCGATAGGTTCTTGGGAACTGCAACTTTAAGTGAAAGGACACATAACAAAACCAGTTTTACTATAGACTAATTGGCATAAACAGGAGTTAAGTTCCTATGGCATATTTCTGGTCACGAAAACATCCCCAAACTTCTAAACAAAGACCCCAAACACTTCTAATATTAAACACCAAAATAAATGTGAGCTATACGTACATTTTAAAAAGATTAATAAAATCAAGTAAAATTATTCTTTCCCAAAACATTTAGTCCAGTTCAGGATGGTGGGTGGCCACAGCCTATCGCTGCAGCTCAGGGCACAAGGTGGGACCCAGCTGTGGACAGGGCACCCGTCCCTGCGGGCCACCCACACCCCACCCACACCCCACCCACACCCACACCCACCCCCACACCCCACCCACAACCCACCCACACCCACACCCACACCCCACCCACGCCCCACCCACGCCCACGCCCCACCCACACCCCGCCCACGCCCCACCCACGCCCACACCCACGCCCCACCCACGCCCACACCCACGCCCCACCCACGCCCACACCCACACCCCACCCACGCGCACGCCCACACCCCACCCACGCCCACGCCCACACCCCACCCACGCCCACACCCCACCCACACCACACCCCACCCACACCACACCCACGCCCCACCCACGCCCACGCCCCACCCACACCCCACCCACGCCCACGCCCCACCCACACCCCACCCACACCCCACCCACGCCCACACCCCACCCACGCCCACACCTCACCCCACCCACGCCCACGCCCACACCCCACCCACACCCCACCCCGCCCACACCCCGCCCACACCCCGCCCACACCCCACCCACACCCACACCCACACCCCGCCCACACCCACACCCCACCCACACCCACACCCCACCCACACCACACCCACACCCACACCCACACCCCGCCCACACCCACACCTCACCCCACCCACGCCCACGCCCACACCCCACCCACACCCCACCCCACCCACACCCACACCCCACCCACACCACACCCCACCCACACCCAGGAACAAGGTCGACAGCCGCTGGCCTCCGTGAGCAGCTCCGGGAAGGGGCCGAGACCGGCGGCCCCGGAGAAGCCCTGGCAGCTGTGCAGGCTCCGCAGGCAGCGGCTTTGGCTGGGAACCGGTGGCTTTGCCCATGAAACGTCATAACGAAGCCCACCGAGTGAAGCATGGTGCCAGGACCTGCTGCGCACAGACACGTTTTCCTCGTAACGTCTACAACTGAGCATCACAGATTGCGGGGAAGCCTCCTCTGACCCCGCACCCCGTTCCCCACCTCAGACGCGGCCGCCGCTGTATTTCAGTGTACACAGCCGCGCGCTGCGGCGACACGGGGGCTGGACAGGCTGCGTAGACGAGGGCGGCCGGCACAGTGACGCTGGGGCCGGAAAATCCCCGCCACCTGGCGACGTCGGAGCCACGCGACAAGGCGTCCTCGCGCTGGGGGCGACCTGCCGCGCTGCCGGGCGTGGGGAGGCGCGGGCACAGCTGCGCCCAGCCCCGGGTGCTTGGCACCAATGACTGGCTCGTGCATTTACGGGGCACTTCGTAGCTGTCGTTAGCCTCGACCTCCCGACCGTCCGCTCAGGCCCGCGGCGCTGCGCCGGGCGGCGGCGTGCTCAGGCGCCCGTGGCCTGGGAGCAGCGGCTGCACTGTCTGGCCCAGGGGGTCGTGGGCTGTGTGCCCTCAGGTTTGTGGCAGTGACTCCGTGATGTTTGCACAATAAAAAATTCCCCTAACAATGCATTTCTCAGAATGTATCCCCATTGTTAAGTGGCCCATGACACTTTTTCTATAACTTTCAAAAGTAATTTATGCACACTTATTGAGATGAATACATATATTTAATTTCTATATGAGTGGTATCCGTTGTACTTAATCTATAGCTTGTTTTTAAAATGTTTGTTTAATAAGGTATCTGGGAGGCACCCCCAGGTCTGGACATATACATGAGCCTCAACCTTTTACTGCTTCACGGTGTGAAGCCACCGGAATTGAAGCCCTCTCCTACTTTTTAGGCGGTTTCCATTTCATTGCAAACGGTGCTCCAGTGAGCAACCTTGTGCTTAGATGAGAGTGTTTCTCTAGGGGAGATACTGTAATATTATGAGTCTGAGCATAACAAAATGGGCTGATTGGCCTCCCTCCTCCACCCACCTCCTGTTCTCAGAAGGCAGTTAGCTAAAGCTCTCTCATGTAATCACTAGGGATCCTCACTCCAGCAGATGAACAGTTGTGCACAATATAACTTTCATAATCTTTATCTTTGTGATCTTGATATCACAGATTGAGTGAAAAATACTGTTTACATTACTCTTGCAAGAGCCAACTCTGCACTTGACATGGAGTTGCGTGTGCTCGTGTATGTGTGTAGTTAATGGATTAAGAGTACAGTAATCCAAATTACCCCCTCAAATGGCAACACCAACTTACACTCCTGCCAGCACTGTACAAGAAATCCGATTTCCTTAAGTCCTCACCAGCACCCATTATTTTCTTTTTTCTTCATTATTTTCAATCATTAAACTTTTTGTCAATCTGATGGGATGGGGCAAAATGACATTTCATTGTTGTTTCAATTCGTATTTTTACCCTAATTTTCTTCTTATGGCAGCAATGGCCTCCTTAGGGAGTTCTTATGTTCTTGTTAAGCAGTGGGGAGTCTCTTCCCGAGATCTGTTCCATCCAGCACCCCAGATACCAGCTGGAGAAAAGACCTGGGACAGTGCTGAGGTCCCGAGTTCGATACACGGCCTCACTCTCCCGGGCTCTGGACCCTATACTGGAAATGCTTGCAGTATTTGCCTCTGCAGTATTAGGCCGTGTCGAGAAGTTCTTCAGAGATGCCGGGAAATGATCACAAGCTCACTTTCCCCTTGTTGCTTATTTTCCTGCTGTACATGTTGTACTTTATTCCTGTCAATTGTTTTTAAATATGAGGATCCACACTGTGGAATTTTAATAGTACATATGTGTTTTTGATTATGAAAACACTACATGTGCATTATTTAAAACCTGAAAAAGTTTTAAAGAAGTACAAAACAATCTTCCAGTCAGAGGCAATCATTATTAGTAAGGTGAAAATGTATGTTTCAAAGAAAATAAATTTTTACATACAGTCATATTTGTTTTTGATTCAGGTGTTATAAATGTCTGCTATACTAATGTTTTAGCCACTAGGAGAGATCATTTTCTCTTTATTTTCTCTATTTTGTTTATGACTGTGTTCCTGTTTTGCTCATTTGGAATATAATATATCTTTATACTTGTCTTGCTGCTTAAACCTAGACTGAGATAGTCACTCCTTCACATGTCTACTAAAAGTTCATTAACCTGTGAGGCTACTTTGGCTGAGGGGAACTTCAGACCATGAGGTGCTGTGTGTCCTTGGGGTAGACAGGCCTCTTAACCTAAACTAGAGAGGAGCACACATTTTATAATTAGGAGAGGCATAACCATGTAGAAGCTTTTTATATTTGTATTAAAGTACCTAATATAATTGCTATGTCTGAAATTATTTGAATTTAATATTAAAACAAAAAAAATCCCTCCAAAACAAAAAAACAAAAAAAAGTTACCCGGAGATCATAATAGGATAACTTCATAATTGTCTCACAGCATGCTCAGGGACACCCCCTAATTTATACAAGGCCCAAGAACCTCAACTGGTAAGAACACAAACCCTCTCCACAACTGGTGTCAGAAAACAAAGACCTAAGGAGAGGTCCCAGACGCCTGGGAAGAAGTCTAGCCAAGTGGGGAGATAGAACAGTGGCTCCAAGTTACGATGAGCCTGTGGCCGCCTCGTGCCCTAGCTCTTTTATTGACCTCCTAGATTGTGCCAGCTGAGGAGACAAAGACACCTTCTTGCTTCCGACTACCCCATTCAGCCAAAGGGAGAGTCAATTTACTGTTTGGCACACCAAATTCTTCCATAAGCACAAAATATTCTTTTGTTGTTGTTAATCCTTACTGGAGGATATTTTTTTCATCACTTTTTCTGAGAGAAAGTGGAAGGCAGGGAGGGGGAGAAAGAGAGAAACATTGATGTGAGAGACAGACATCGATTAGTTGCCTCCCACAGGTGCCCAGACGGGATGGCAGTGGTGGGAGGGAGAACATGCTCTTGAATGGCAGTTGAACCCTCTACCTTTCAGTCCTTGGGCTGATGCTCTAACCATTGAGCAAAACCAGCCAGGGTACAAAAGAACATTCTTTATTATGGCTAAGATAAATGCATGAGGCTGTATCATTTTTCACAGTTGATTAGGAGATTTGTTGAATTAAATGCTCTGATTCATTTCAGTTCTGTTGTGAGAATTATTTGTTGGCTGCTACTTTTTTCCTTTCTTGATTCACAGTTTACTTAATTGACTCTGAACATTAAGTGATGATTGAAATGGTTTGCTTCAGAGCAGATGGCTTCATGCTATTATATAGGAAGCACTTTCTCAAATTCCTTGCTTGATGAGCTGGGCCTTGATTTCTGGCAGAAATTATTTTAACAATAAAGACTCATTTCCCAATTTTGGTTGTTGTTTATAAATGTCATTATATCTGTGGAGTGATTGGCTGCAAGCAGTGATTCCTTGGCTGAGCTGGACCCAAGCATTGCATCAAGAATGGAGGTTTGTTGCATAGGCCAGGGGCTAGCTTCTGGGAGAGCTGGTGAAGATTCTTCTTTTGCTTGCAATTTTGGCAGCGTTTTCTGGGAGGACTCAATGTTTGATACTAAGATGCTTGTGCTGGGTTATAGCCCTCAGAAGGGAGCTTTAAATTCCAGAGGTGAGCATAGTAGGATAAGGGTCAGCCAGCCAACTGGATGGCAAGCCTGACTGTGGTCTTAGAAAGGCCACCATAAAGCAGATACGGGCGTAGGGGGAGGAACAATGAAAGAGGAGAAAGGGGGAAATAATCTGAAAGAGAGGAAGAAGAGAAAGAAAAGGGGTAAGGCTGGTGAAGTTCAATGCCAGCATCTGCCTAGGACTAGCAGAGGCCTCCAGTTTGGGGCAAGTGGGCCCTGAGGACACCCTATCTTCACTTACCAATGCACTAAGACACAGGGACACCTCAAGTCCCCAAGAGCTTTCTAATTCTTAGTAAGGTGTCATTTAGATTAGTGCAACCCTGGAGAGATGAGCAATGAAGGCCCTTGAAACTAGGCCATTTTTGGCTTCGTTGCTGAGGACCTTTGTGGGACCAGAGAGTGACCTGTCACTCAAAGAGGATCTTATTCTTGTCTCTTACAGACAGTTATACAAGATGTGTAACACTCAATTTAAAGGTGGTTATACTTGAGGTGATATCAAGGGAACCCTTCAAAAGGAAAGTATCACATTCTGTCCCCTTGTTTCAACACTTCCCTTCAAGCAGTCCAAGGATCTTCTGGCTCCAGAATAGTTTGGTTCAGACCCCAGAGCTGATGTTGTCTAGCAGAGGGGGCTGGGTGAGTTCCTTAAACTTTCTGAGCTCCATCCTCCTTGCCTGAAAATGGAAAATATGAGAATTGTAGAGACGTTGCTAGCAGCAGACTGCCCTGTACTCAAAACTGTATGGATGTATATACACACACACAAATATACACGCACACACACAAGTATATATATACACACATACAAATATATATACACACATACACACATATATACATATATACACACACATCATATATATGGTATATGAAATTGAATATAAATATATATACAGTAATTCAAGGATATGAATGAAATAGTAACTACACTTTAAAATTATATTTTGTATATGTACTTTATTATATACTGCACGTTAGGGTAATGTAAGGTATTTCTTTAGGTAATTTTTACCTTATACCCTGTGTTACAGTTCTGAGAAACAGAATTTTTTATATATATGTATATATAAATAAGATATGTATATAAAATAAAAGATACATACATAAATGGGATATATATGTATATATAAACACACAAGATAGAGCAAAAGTAGGTTTACAGTTGTGAGTACATAAAACAGTTTATTTTTGTATTATTATTTATTAATTATTGTATTATTTTCCATATGAATAACTATAAACCTATTTTTGCTTCACCCTATATATGTGTGTTTGTATATATATGTATGTGTGTGCATATATGTATATATGTGTGTGTATATATATATACACACACACACACATATATGCATATATATATGGTTTGTTTTAAGGAATTAGCTCATATGATTATGGAGGCTGAGCATTCTAAAGCCAGAAGGTCTAAGGGCAGGAGAAAACTGATGTTCCAGGCCTGAAGCCAGTGAGGCAGAGAGACAGAGAGAGAGAGAGAGAGAATTCTTTCTCACTCAGCCTTTTATTCTATTCAGGCCTTGAATGTGTTGGGTGAGGCCCATCTACTTTGGGGGAAAGCAATCTGCTTTACTCAATTTACCATTTCAAATGCTAATCTCCCCCAGAAACACCTTCCCAGACACACCCAGAAATAGCATTTAACCAACTATCTGGGCACCCTACAGCCCAGTCAAGTTGAAACATAAAACTAACCATCACATACTCCATTTAGGATTCCACTCTAAACAAGATAAAAATCATATCTAGAGAAAAGAATATAAATATGCATACTTACTATAAGGATTAACATAGATGCCAGTGTGTGTGTGTGGGGGGGGCTTGAACTTTGTGAGCTTTCGGGAAGCCAAAGCAAAAAAGAATATGCTCTCAGTGACACACACCTCGTTGTCAATACGGCGGAGCATACCAGTTTGTTCGGGGGGGATGAAAGGTTTTCTAGTACTGACATATAATAAATTCTTCAAATGAGATTTATGTAGGGAACACTCAAATGGGTAAGTACATAATGACCCTAACAATATTTCTTTGGTAAAAACAGTAATAGATGTTTCTTCATAAAAGTCAAGGACATGACCTTAAAATACAATACTGTACAGTGAAAGGCATTGTGAAAAGGCCCAAGGTAAGGTGTTTCAAATAAGAACTGTCCTGTGGGTTTGACTTTATTCCAAGCCTGGAGTTTAGAGGTCACAGCAGAATGGATGGACTAGAACTCTCCAAATGGTCTCCTGTACTTCACCTTTTGGCTGGTATTTTGATAAGAGTTGGAGAGCTAACAGTTTAAGGTAATAACAGTGATGATAATGCTGTTTTCTGTATCATATGGGCCCACATGTGTAGTCATTGCTGTGCTCACTATGTATGAAGAAAATACACCCTGCAGAACATGACATATGGAGTCAGAAGAACTAGGTTTGAGTCAAGTTACAAAACCTTGGGTTTTATACTTGTGAATCTTTTGTTGGATGTACTTGTGATAATCACCTTAAGATAATCATTTCATCTCTTTGAAGAGTTTTCTCATTTGTATGTAATTAGGTGAAGAAAAATTTTATCGTCTTAATGGCTGTATAAGAATTGACTTTTAAGGATGGACCAGCTGTGTCATTTAAAAGTCTTTCATCTGCAAGTCACAAAACTCAACTTAAAATAGCTTAAGAAGAAAGTGGAGTTTATTAGCTCAGTAAATGAGAAGTCAGGGATAGGGTTAGTGTACTAGTTTCCTAATTGCTACAACCTTGGTGAATTTGCTGTCTCACAGTTCTGTGGGCCTGAAGTCTGAAGTCAAGGTGCTGGCAGGGCCACATGCCCTCCGGAGGCTTTGAGAGTGCTTGCCTCTTGTAGCTCTGGGGCTACCTGGCATTCCTTGGTGGTCCTTTTAACCATAATTGGAACCACAATTGAAGTGCCTATGGCCATGTCACTCCAATCTCTGCCTGCATCTTCATATCAGCTTCTCCTCTGCATGTCTGTGCTTTCTCTTCTGTCTGCATCTAATCTCCCTCTCTCTAGTAGGGATGCATGTGGTTGCATTTAGAGCTGGATAATCCAGGATAAACTTCTCCTTGCAAGATTCTTAACTTAATCACATTTTCCCCCATGTAAGATAATAACACTTTTTGCCATATAAGGTCATATTTACATGTTCCAAGGACTAGGATGTAGATATAGCTTTGTGTCCACCATTCATACAGTTGGCTTCAGAAATGCTGACATCTGGTCTAAATTATACCATCAAGACTTGGTTCCATACCATCTTTCAGCTATCTTTAATGTGTGGCTTTGGTCTCAGGCTTCATTTATTGCAAGATGGTGACAGCAACTCTAGATTTTATATCAGCTTCATCTTTGACCGAATCAGATTCTCTCTTAGAGGCCTCAGCTGGAAGTCTAATGGGCTTCTTTGCATTGGAAGAGTCACTCATCTATCCCCAAACTAATCACTGTGACCAAAGCAATATGAGGCTCTGATTGGCTTGGCCTGAGTCATATGATCATGATATCAACTCTTCTGGGATCACATGGACTGGGAATTGGGGAGGAATGACTTCCCAAAGAAAAACGAGGGCTGTTACCACAAGAAAGAGAAGTGGATGCTGGGTGGCAAGATAAACAAAACCAAACCAATTTTAAAGGTCCCACAAATGTCTGAAACACTAACTTGTTGATAAAACACTTTAATAAGCCCCTGATTCATGTGAAAGAAGGAAGCTACAGGGAAAATAGAATTATGGGGAGTGAGGTGGATCTGGGGAGTGGAGTAGGAGGGGAGACTCAGGAGAGGTCTAATTGGGACTTTGTGAAATGACTCTTCCAGGTGCTCCTTGAATCAACTGGATTTCTCACTGGAATGGTGAAGAGGTTGAGCTTGCATCAAGCTTGAGGTTTGGCCAAAATAGAGTCAGCTCTTGTAGATATAGTTCAGAGTAGAGACCCGGGTTATATGTAAAGTAGGACTATGACCCTTTCTTCTTAGAGCTGTGGGGGATCAACTGAGATCAAGAGTATGAAATGCTTTCTAACTGTAAAGTAATAGGCTCCTGGGAGTTCCTCTTGTGTTGTTTTCATGACTTTCCTCATGAGTTCATAGCCATGTAGGTCTGTTAGTTTCCCTCTGAGTCATCCTCAAACACTTATCAGGGAATTAGTCAAGAATGTTGATAAAATCTGCTGATATTTGTCTTCCCACCAACAAGGACTTCAGAGCACATTTCTACTGATTGTAAGGCATCTTGGCAAAAACTTTCACCTATAGTTTATCGTGTAGATGAGATGGAGCTGAGCTTCAACAAATTAGACAAAAGTTGACTTCTTATGCTGTTACCTTATATCAAGGGCTCTTTAGCTGGGGGACATCCATAGGTGTGGTTGCATCTGTCAGTCTTCTGAAATTGTGCAGAATGTGTGTGTATGTGTGTATGCATGCACATGCTTCTTGCATTGTTTTGGGAAGAGGGTCCATGACTTTCAACATTCTCAGAGGAGTCATGACCCCCCCAAAGGTTAAGTACTCCAGACTCACAAAGTTTCTGGTGATGGGACTTTGTTGAAAGGTGAATGAAGAAACTTGAGAATTATAGCCCCTCTAAGTTGTCAGCTCTCTTCCACTGGCTCTTCTTTGAGCCTCTTCTGTGTTACTCTAACACTCCATTATAAGAAAAAGCAAAACATTTTGTTTGTGTCTGGATACTTTTTTCTTCTCCTTTACTAAAATAAAGTATTTTGTGTGTGTGTTTTTAATTAGAAATATAATACTACTTTTAGAAAATTTAGAAACTTAAGAAAAGCAGAAAGATATTAAAAATCATTCAAAAAATTGGTGAATAACTTTGTTGGTGGCATAGCATAATTAGCATGGCTTTTGTTGTCAGATATACCTGAGTTTCTGTTCTGTGAAATTTTGGGAAAGATTAATTTCCTCAAACCTGTGTTCTCATTTGTAAAATTGAAATAACAGTTATACTGACATCACAGGGTTCTTGGGAATTAAATAAGAAAATGCATATCAGTGCCTGGCACACAGTAAGTGTTTAACACATGAAAGTGTTTTGTCATGACTATTGTTTTCTTCCCAATCTTTTTTACATACTTGAGATCATACTGTGTTTACAGTTTTGTCTTCTGCCTTATTTCTCTTTTCGTTGTAATAATTCTCCATATTATTACATATCCATATAAACGTTAGTTTTGATAGTTTAATGTGTTTGATGGCATTATATTAAACACAGGGATATATGCAAACTTGCTTGACAATTGCCCTATGGTTGGATATTGGGGGTGTTTTAAATTTATTTTTATTTATTTATTTATTTTATTTTAAGTTTCTTTATCTTTATTGTTGAAAATATTATAGATGTCCCCTTTTTATCCCCATTGATACCCTCCACCCACATCCATCCCACCCCTAGGCTTTCCCCATACCAATGTCTGTGTCTATGGATTATGCTTATAAACATATAAGTTCTTTGATTAATCTCTCCCCACCCACTCCCCCCTCCCCGCCTTCCCTCTGAGATCCCTCAGTCTGTTCCATGCCTCTATGTCTTTGGATCCATTTTGTTCATCAGTTTATATTGTTTATTATATTCCACATATAAGTGAGGTCATGTGGTACTTGTCTTTCTCTGACTGGCTTATTTCACTTAGCATAATACTTTCTAGTTCCCTCCATGCTGTGCCAAAGGATAAAAGATCGTTTCTCTTTACAACTGCATAGTACTCCATGGTGTAAATGTGCCACAGCCTTTTTATCCGCTCATCTACTGATGGACACTTGCGCTGTTTCCAGATCTTAGCCATTGTAAATTGTGCTGCTGTGAACAAAGGGGTGCGTAAGTTCCTTGTGAGTGGTGTTTCTGGTGTTAGGATATGTTCCTAGAAGTGGGATCACTGGGTCAAATGGCAGGTCAATTTTTAATCTTTTGAGGAAACTCCGTACTGCTTCCCACAGTGGCTGCCCCAGTCTGCATTCCCACCAGCAGTGTACTGGGTGCCCTTTTCTCCACACCCTCGCCAGCACATGTAGTTCATTGATTTGTTGATGGAGCCATTCTGACAGGTGTGAAGTGACTGTGGTTTTAATTTGCATCTCTCTGATTAGAGATGTTGAGCATTTTTTCATATGTCTCTTAGCCATTTGTATGTCTTCTTTAGAGAAGTTTCAATTTAGGTCTTTTGCCCATTTTTAAATTGGATTGTTTGTCTTCTGTTTGTTTAATTGTATGAGTTCCTTATATATTTTGGATATTAACCCTTTATCAGATGTATTGTTGGCAAATATGTTCTCCCAAACAGTGGGCTCCCTTTTCGTTTTGTCGATGGTTTCTTTTGCTGTGCAGAAGCTTTTTATTTTGATGCAGTCCCATTTGTTTATTTTTTTCTTAGTTTCTCTTGCCCTGGGAGATGTATTGCTACAAGAAATGTGTGGGATTTTGCTGCCTATATTTTCCTCTAGGATTTTTATGTTTTCATGTCTTATATTTAAGTCTTTTATCCATTTTGAATTTACTTTTGTGTATGGTGTAAATTGGTGGTCTAGTTTCATTTTTTTGCATGTACCTGTCCAGTTTTTCCAACACCATTTATTGAAAAGACTGTCTTTACTCCATTGTATGTTCTTGCCTCCTTTGTCAAATATTAATTGACCATAATGGCGTGGGTCAATTTCTGGGTTCTCTGTTCTGTTCCATTGATCTATATGTCTGTTCTTGTGCCAGTACCAGGCTGTGTTGATTACAGTGGCTTTGTAGTATAACTTGGTATCTGGTATTGTGATCCCTCCAACTTTGTTCTTCTTTCTCAAGATTGCCGTGGCTATTCAGGGTGTTTTTTGGTTCCATTTAAATTTTAAAGTGTTTGTTCTAGATCTGTAAAATATGCTGTTGGTATTTTAATAGGGATTGCATTGAATTTATAGATTGCTTTGGGTAGGATGGACATTTTAATGATGTTAATTCTTCCAATCCATGAACATGGTATATTTTCCCATTTGTTTATATCTTCCTTTTTTTTTTTTTTTCAGTGTCCTGTAGTTTTCCAAGTAAAGGTCTTTTACATCTTTGGTTAAGTTTATTTCTAGATATCTTTTTTTTTTTTCAGTTGCAATGGTAAATGGGATTTTTTTTTTTTTTTTTTTTTTTTTTTTTTTTAGTTTTTCTTTCTGAGAGGTCATTATTGGTGTATAAAATTGCCATTGATTTCTGGGTGTTAATTTTGTATCCTGCTACCTTGCTGAATTCATTTATTAAATCTAGTAGTTTTCAGGTGGAGTCTTTAGGATTCTCTATGTACAATATCATGTCATCTGCAAATAATTACAGTTTTGTTTCCTCCTTTCCAATTTGGATGCCTTTTATGTTTTCTTCTTGTCTGATGGCTGTGGCAAGGACTTCCAGTACTATGTTCAACAAGAGCCATGAAAGTGGACATCCCTGTCTTGTTCCTGTTCTTAGGGGAAATAGTTTTAGTTTTTTGCCCATTGAGCATGATGTTGGCTGTAGGTTTGTCATATATGGCCTTTATTATGTTGAGGTATGATCCCTCTGTTTCTACTTTGTTGAGAGTCTTTATAAAAAATGGGTGTTGGATTTTATTGAATGCTTTTCTGCATCTATTGATATGATCATGTGATTTTTGTCTTTCAATTTGTTTATGTGATGTATCACGTTTATTGATTTGTGAATATTGTACCAACCTTGCATCCTTGGAATAAATCCTGCTTGGTCATGGTGTATGATCTTTTAGATATATTGCTGGATCTGATTTGCTAATATTTTGTTGAAGATTTTAGCATCTATGTTCATCAGGGATATCGGCCTGTAATTCTCTTTCTTTGTAGTGTCTTTATCTGGTTTTGGAATTAGGCTAATGCTGGCCTCATAAAAAGAGTTTGGAAATGTTCCTTCCTCTTGGATTTTTTGAAATATTTTGAGGAGAATAGGTGTTAATTCTTCTTTGAATGTTTGGTAAAACTCCCCTGTGAAGCCATCTGGGCCAGGGCTTTTGTGTGCTGAGAGCCCTTTGATTACTGCTTCAACTTCATCAGTAGTTATCGGCCTATTTAGACTTTCTGACTCTTCCTGATTGAGTTTTGGAAGATTTTTTGGAAGTATTTTTCTAGGAATTTATCCATTTCACCCAGGTTGTCCAGCTTGGTGGCATATAGTTGTTGTTCATAGCATTTTCTTACAACCCTTTATATTTCTGTTGGGTTAGTTGTTATTTCACCTCTTTCATTTCTGATTTTGTTTGTTTGGGTCCTCTCTCTTTGTTTCTTGATGAGTCCAGCTAAAGGTTCATCAATCTTGTTTATCTTTTCAAAGAACCAGCTCTTGGTTTCATTGATCTTTTGTATTTTTTTTTAGTCTCTATGTCATTTATTTCTGCTCTGATCTTTATTATTTCTTTCCTTCTACTTTGGGCTTTTCTTGTTGTTCTCTTTATAAGTTTTTAAGTTGTAGGGTTAGAGAGTCTGTTAGAAGTTTTTCTTGTTTTTTAAGGTAGGCTTATAGTGCTATGAACTTCCCTCCCAGGACTGCTTTCATTGTGTCCCATAGATTTGGAGTTGTTGTGTATTCATTTTCAATTGTTTCCAGGAAGTTTTTTATTTCTTTCTTAATCTCTTTGGTAACCCATTCATTGTTTAAAACCATGCTTTTCAGCCTCCATGTGTTTAAATGTTTTTTAGTGTTTTTATTGTAGTTGATTTCTAATTTCATGCCACTGTGGTCCGAGAAGATGCTTGATATGATTTCGATCTTCTTGAACTTGTAGAGACTTGTTTTGTGTACTAACATGTGGTCTATTTTTGAGATGTCCCATGTGCACTTGAGAAGAATGTATATTCTGCCACTTTGGGGTAGAGTGTTCTGTAAATGTCAGTTAAATCCATCTCATCTAGTGTGTCATTTAGGGTCACTGTTTCCTTGTTGATTTTTTGTCTGGAAGACATATCCAGTGAAGTCAGTGGGGTGTTAAAGTCCCCTAATATGATGGTATTGCTGTCCATCCCTCCCTTAAAGTCCTCTAGAAGTTTTTTATAAATTTAGTTGCTCCTATATTGGGTGCATATGTTTATCAGGGTTAGATCCTCTTGTTGGATTGATCCCATTAGTATTATGTAATGACCTTTCTTGTCTCTTGTTATGGTCTTCATTTTGAAGTCTGTTTTGTCCCATATGAGCATTCCTACCACAGCTTTTTTTTCATTTCCATTTGCATGGGAAATTTTTTTCCATCCCTTCACTCTCATCCTGTGTGAGTCTTGTTCTGAGATGGGTCTCCTGTAGATAGCATATATTTGGGTCATGTTTTCTTATCCATTCAGCCACCCTATATCTTTTTATTGGGGCATTTAATCCATTTACATTTAAGGTTATTATTGAAAGATACTTATCTACTGCCATTTTGTTTCTTTATGCCTGTTTCTCATTCTCTTTATTTCTACTTCTAATTATAGCAGTCCCTTTAACATTTTCTGTAGTGCTGGTTTTGTAGTGATAAAATCTTTTAGCCTTTTTTTTTTTTGTCTGGGAAGCTCTTTATTTCACCCTCTATTTTGAATGATAGCCTTGCTGGATAGAGTAGTCTTGGTTTCAGATTCTTGTTTTGCCTTACCTTGAATACTTCATGTCATTCCCTTCTGGCCTATAGAGTTTCTGATGAGAAGTCAGACAACAGCCTTATGAGGGCTCCTTTGTAGGTAACAGATTGCTTTTCTCTAGCTTCCTTTAAGATTCTCTCTTTGTCTTGAATTCTTGACATTTTAATTATGATGTGTCTGGGCGTGGGCCTCTTTGGATTCTTCTTGCTTGGGACTCTCTGTGCCTTCTGAAGTTGTGTGACATTTTCCTTCACCAGGTTAGGGAAGTTTTCTGCCATTATTTCATCAAACAGGTTCTCTAACCCCTGCTTACTTTCGACCTCCTCTGGTAGTCCTATAATACGAATATTGTTACGTTTTATGCTGCTGCACAGCTCCCTTAGACTGTCTTCCTGTTTTTGTTTTTGTTTTGGGGGGGTATCTGATTGAGTGATTTTTTTCTACCTTGTCTTCTAATTTGTTGATCTGATACTCAGCTTCCTCTAATCTGCTGTTTATTCCTTCCAATGTATTCTTTATTTCTGCTATGTCATTCTTCATTTCTGACTGGTCATTTTTCATAGTTTCCATATCTTTTTTCATGATGTTGAGCATCCTTACAATCAGTATTCTGAACTCTATATCTGATAGATTGCTTATCTCCATTTCATTTAGCTCTTTTTCTGGAAACTTCTCTTGTTCTTTCATTTGGGGCTTGATTTTTGGCCTCCCCATTTTGGCTACATTTTTAGGGTGTTTTTAAGTGTTAGGTAGATCTGCTAGGATTCTCGGTCTTTTTAGAGGGTCTCTGGTACAGGCCAATGTCAGATGCAGTTTCTGACTGACCCTGAATACCCTGTTTGGAGCTATCAACAACTCCAGGCTTGAGGTCTCCACTGCTAGGGCTGGGTGTGTTTGGACAGGACCAAGATGCACACCAAAGTCTGCTTTTCTAAGGCCTGAGTCCCGAAGCAGATCAGGCAAAGACTCAAAGCACCCTGAGATCTGCCTCTGCCTGCAGACTTGTTAACCTGATTCTCTTAATGAGCCTCAGGCTATAGAAGCTCCTCTGGGCAGGGCAAGAGGCTTTCGAACAGGGTGAGGCAATTGCTTCCCCCCTCAGGCAAAAGCTGAAAATTCGCTGCCAGAGAAAGCTGTCCTCCACAGCCTGGGGGAATGACTCGGCATGGGAATCCAGATGGGCATCCCTTGATCTCACTCTCCAGAGCCCACAACCCCAGACTCTCCTTACACAGCTCCAGTCCACTCCATTACCCCTCTACCAGAGCCCAAGGTGAGTGGCTGCACAGGAAACTTTGTGCTTTGGCTCTTGAAGAGGGTGCTTGTAGTTCCAGCTGCCTCTCCCTGGCAGACAGAAACCCAGCTGCTTTTCACAGCCAGATGTTATGTGGGCACCTTTCTCAGTTCTGGTGCTGGGGTTTAGGCCCAGAGTCCTCAGTGGGAACCCCCACAGCTGAGATCTCCCTCCAGCCCTTCAGTTGCTGCCTGTGGGGGCCCAGCCAGCCCTTCTGTGTCCGTACTTCCTACCAGCCTCTGTGTGGCCTCCACTTTTCCTCCTTGGTTATGAGGGTGCTCTCCAGCTAGTCTTCAGTTGGTTTTCAGGATGATTTTTATATGTTTTAGTTGTAAATCCAGGTTGGTCCCGGGAGAGTGTCAGTGTAGTTTTCACTCAGTCTGCCGCCATCTTGGATCACTGTTTTTTATTTTTAACTTCTATAAATGTATGTTGTCATGAATACTTGGGATTTCTAGTATCCAAATCAGATGGTCCCATCAACATATTTAGGCCAACATGCTTTTGAAGTCAATCTGTTCATGCAGAACAGATAGTATACTCTGCTGGAAGTCAGGGTGTTGTGGGTCTCCATGGAGAGAGGGGCCTTTTCTAACTAGAGTGGAGATGAGAACTGGTCTAGAGAGGTTTGTAGAGATGGTGCTAGAACTGAATCTTGAAGAGTGAAAGAAGGTGTTTATCAGACTGGGACAGTATGGTGAGGAGGAGAAATAGAATGAAGCACAGAAAAACATTGAATCATGGTTGTAAGAAAATACCAATTCAAATGGGCTTAAGCAGAAAGAGCAAATATGTTGGCTTGCACAATTGTAAAGTCTGTGGGGTGGGAAACGCAGGCCAGCTTCAGAATCAGCTGGATCCAGGTGTCCAAAGGATGCCATTAGGCCTGGCCTTCTTGCCTTTTTGGCCAGTGCTTTCTTCTCTGTTGGCTTCTTGTAGGCAGGATCTTTCCACGAGGTGGCAGAGATGGTCACGGATAGAATACTTGGGTTTTCAACCTAGTTTCTGAGCTGCCTCAGTGGAAAGGTAACTTGTTTCCTTAATGGTTCCGATTAAATTTCTGTATTATTTTTGATTGGACTCACTTGAATCATGTGCCCAACCCAGAGTACAAATACAAATACCAAACCATATAAACTGAGGGTAGATTAGGTGTTTCCTGAAGAATGATGGGTGGTGTTAGCAGAAGAAGGAAAAGTGGATGCCAGGCAGGCAAAACAGAAGATGCACATGATAGCCTATTTAGGAAACTCCTAGTCATCCAGGATGGGTAGAGCAAGAGGCCAAGTGATGGAGGACTTTGGATGCTGTAGTGCAAAGCGTGGGCTTTACCTGGTGTGCAGTGAGGTGCCACTGAAGGGTTTGAATTAGAAGTAACATGGTCCTTTGATACATTATTAGTAACTGTATTCCATAGTTGATATCAAAGTTCATTCTTTTTTTGACAAATGTATATTCTATGGGTTTTGACATGTATCCACCATTACACTATCATACAGAATAATTTAATGATCTAAAAACCACCTATACTCCACCTATTCATCCTTCCCTACCTCCAAATCCCTGGCAACCACTGGTCTTTTTGATTGTCTCCTAGTTTTGCCATTTTCAGAGTGTTAGATAGTTGGAATTTTATAGTATGTATCATTTTTGGATTGGCTTCTTGCACTGGGTGATATGCTTTTAAGGTTCCTCCCTGTCTTTACATGGTTGTATTCCTTTATATTGCTGAATAACTTTTGACTGAATGGATATACCACATTTTATTTATCCATTCAGCTATTGAAGGGTATCTTTGTTGCTTTCATATATTGGCAATTTCATAATTGCCAATTTATGCAGGCTTTTGTGTGGATATAACTTTTGTGTGGGCATAAGTTTTCAACCCATTTGGGTAAACAGCAAGGAGGGTGATTTCTGGATCAAACATGGTCATTTGAATAAAGCTCTTCTTTGCGAAGCATTCTCACGTTTATTAATTTACTCAGTTTTCACAGGAGCTCTCTGAGGTAAATGAGGTCTGTATTATTATTTCCACTTTTTTAATGAGAAACTGAGGCTCTAAGAGTTTAAGTAAAACATATAAATTCACATAATTGGTGAATGTGTAACCTAGGCACTTAGTCTGGTCTCTCCACATGGCCTGAAGTTTACAATAAAACAATTAGCAATAGCCAGAATAATTCTCATGACCTCAGCCCAAACCACTCAAACGGTGGGACCACACCAGTCTCAGAAAAATGGGGAAGCAGTAAGGTTCTTTTTAATGTCTCCCTGGGCCCACACCCAGAGTCTGTCTTCCAGACAGGCATCCTCTGGCCTTCTCTACAGGATCAAAAGGCATCTTTACTATTGGGAAACTGCCCAGTAACTGGCTGATTAACTAGATGAAGTCATCCAAGTAATTGTTATTATTAATGACTTAATGTGCTGCTACTCCTCCCAGATAAAGTGCATTTCCATAGTAGCTTTTGATGTCTTCACTCAAAAAAGTATAAAAATGGGGGAATTTTCAGTACCAGGCAAGGTTTAGGGGGTGGAAAGAAATGATGTGAGATCTCCCAGTGCTCCTCAAATTATACCTCACATTTATTTAGTTCAGACTAAATGTCACATTTACAAGTAATGGCATTTATTCTTGCATTCATTCTTAGATGCAAAAATCGTCCCCATAGAGTCCGAAGAGGATATCAATGGACAAAAGAACTTAGGTATAGTTCACATATTCCTTCCAGTAGCGTGGCCTTAATTTCCCATCAGTAGTACTTGTCAATCTTGAGTTAGTTACCCTTAGTGACGTATACCACATTTGTCGTTGGGCAGTGATAGCATGACAAAAGAGTATGTAGTTTAGGAATAGTTACCCCCCTCTCTTTAATCTCCAAGACATTACAAATAAACATACAATCTGAATAAAAACAAATGCAGCTTCAGGACAAATCTCTTCCAAATAGGTAGTTTGGCCCTAAGCTCCTCCTTTGTAGAAACTCTGTAGCTGCCACTGAGAAAAATTTCTCATCAGGTTTTAGAAAACAAACATTTCTAGCATGAATTTTGACACTGTCCCTTAGACATAGAAAGAGTAGTGTCTTGATTACTACAATGGCTGGCTGGCTTCCATCCAGCATACTCTATTTTTACTACTAAAATGACTCAAATTCCTTCCTCTTGCCTTTAAAATATTAGTAATGAACTGGCAAAGCCCTGGCCTTGGGTACCTCTGATCTTATCATGTGGATAATCTTGGGACTCTTACAGTAAATGAAAGTGTTGCTGGCCTGAATATGATTCCTGTTTTTAAAAAGAGGATTTCTGGGTCTCAGTCTATCCGAATGAAGTTTTACCTCTTTGTGGGACTCAGGGAAGCCACTGCCTAGCTCTGAACTGCTATTGAATTAGGATAGATGTAACTTTGAGCACCCCCCCCTTGGGTCATTTTGCAAGGAGAGGTTTTAATTTGTTTCATTCTGGGTGCCGGAATCTGGATGAGATACTGTATTTGGGCTTACCTATAGTGCGAACATTTATAACAGCACCGGTGGAGCATTTAACTTGATATATCTTTCTATGGCTTCCATTGTCCTCAGAATAAAGTGTAAACTTCATTACAAGGCTTCAGAGCCCTTCAAGTTCCTACCCTTCCAATCATCCCGGTGCTTTCCTCTCCCTGGGTGCTCAGGACTCATGTAGGACCCGTGTCTGCAGTGTAACGCTGCTGGCCATTCTCTCTCCCCTACTAAGCTGTAGGCTCTGGACTCTCGTTCCTGAGCACAGGGTGTGGAATTCTGTAGAAGTCCATAAGCATCTGCCGAATGAACAAATGACAATTCATTGATGAACCAAAAGTATGGGATGAGCTATAAATGCTTTACTAAGCAGTTAGCTTAAGCAAATGTCTTAGTTAGACAAAGGCACAATATTAAGTATGTGAAGAGAATGGATCCGCAATTAACTTGTCTCCTCACTTTGAACTCAGTAACCCCTTGTGTGGAGAGAAGCCAGGGGAATCATTGTGCCCCGGCTCCGTGTGTCTTGGCTCATGTTCTTGGCGTGTCAGGATGCTGCTCTAACCAACTGAGCCACCTGGCCAGGTGTCTTGGCTCATTCTTTCCTGGCCCTGCCTTTGCATTGTCCTGGAGGCTCTCTGTGCCATCCTCGCCTGCACCGCATGCTCGTGTGCATTGGGAGGAACTCTTCCTTTTATCAGGGTTTTAGTGGAAATTGCTAGGACTTCTCAGTCTATCTGGATAAGGCTGTGAAAAGTCCATAGTCTAAGGATGATGCTATTCTTATAACCTGGGCTCTTGCTGTTTATAGTTTGCTATTGTAAGACCTCTGCATGGCTTGACCTTGAAGAAGCCTGGTGCTTTACTAAATGTTTGTGTCTTCCCAAATTCATATGTTGAAACTCTAATCCCCAGTGTGATGGTATTAGGAAATGGGGTCTTTGGGAGGTGTGTCCCTCATGAATGGAATTAGTGCCCTTATAAAAGAGATCATAGAGCTCCCTCAACCCTTGCACCATGTGAGCAAACATGGAAAAGGTGTTCATCTACGAACCACCGTTACCGTTATCACCACCACCACCACCATTATCACCACCAGCACCACCACCACCATTACCGTTATCACCATCACTACCACCACCACAATTACCATTATCACCATCACCACCACCACCATTACTGTTATCATCACCATCACCATCACCGCTATCACCATTGTCACCACCAAAATTCACACGTCACTTGCTTGCTCCAGCTACAGCACTTGGTACCCCATTCATGTTCATTCACTGAATCCTCACAACAGCCTGATGGAGCAGGCACCATGATTATTTTCTTTCTTCTGCAGAGGAGAAAAATGAGGCACAGGAGTTACACAGCTAATAAATGACCCTTGTCGTCTGGCTCTTCGGCCAGTGCATTACACCCACCTGGGTTTTCCTTGGGACAACTTCCCTCCTATGTTCTGTGTCATGCTAGCAAACATCCTGCACCCCCCACAACCTTAGCTCTAGCCTCCAGAGTTTTTTTGTGTTTTTTTTTTTTTTAATTTATCTTTATTGTTGAGAGAATTACAGGTATCCCATTTTCCCCCCGAATTGATCCCCTCCACTTTGCTCCCACCCCCTCCCCAGGCCTTCATCCCGTTATTGACTGTGTCCATGCGTTATGCATATATGCATATAACTTCTTTGGTTAATCTCTTCCCACCCTCCACCCCCCTTCCCTCTTTCCTCTGAAATATGATCATCTGTTGCATGCGTCAATGTCTCTGGATCTATCTAGTTCGTTGGATTCTTTTGTTCATTAGCTTTTTCTTAAAGAAGACCCTTCAACTTTTCCTGTAGTGCTGGTCTGGTGGTGATGAACTCCTTTAGCTTTTTCTTATCTGTGAAGCTCTTTATTTGACCTTCAATTCTAAATGATAGCTTTGCTGGGTAGAGCAATCTTGGTTGTAGTTCCATGTTTTTCATCACTTTGAATATTTCTTGCCACTCCCTTCTGGCTTGCAGTTTCTTTTGAGAAATCAGCTGACAGTCGTATGGGTGCTCCCTTGTAGGTAACTAACTGCTTTTCTCTTGCTGCTTTTAAGATTCTCTCTTTATCTTTAACCTTTGTCATTTTAATTATGATGTGTCTTGGTGTGGGCCTCTTTGGGTTCCTCTTGTTTGGGACCCTCTGTGCTTCCTGGACTTGTAAGTCGATTTCTTTCCCCAGGTAGGGGAAGTTTTCTGTAATTATTTTTTCAAATAGGTTTTCAATTCCTTGGTCTCTTTCTGCCTCTTCTGGCACCCCAATAGTATGAATGTTGGGCCTCTTGAAGTTGTCCCAGAGGCTACTTATACTATCTTCATATTTCTGGATTCTTTTTTCTTTCTGCTCTTCTAGTTGGGTGTTTTTTGTTTCCTCATGTTCCAAATTGCTGATTTGATTCTCAGAGTCCTCTACTCTACTGTTGATGCCCTATACATTATTCTTCATTTCAGTTCTTGTAGCCTTCATTTCAAATTGGTACTTTATTATGTTATCGATTTTCTCAGTTATTTCCCTAATAGTCTGCTTAAACATCCTTGTAACCTAAATTCTGAACTCTCTATCTGTTAGCTTGCATGGATCTATTTCATTTAGTTCCTCTTCTAGAGATTTCTTATGTTCTTTCCTTTGTGACATGTTTCTTTGCCTCCACATTTTGGCTGCTTCTAGGTGTTTGTTTCTATGTATTAGGTAGAGCTGCTACGTCTCCTGGAATTTGTAGAGTGGCTTTGTGTAGTAGGTGTCCTGTAGGGTCCAGTGGCTCAGCTTCCCCAGTCCCCTGAGCTGGGCCTTCTAGGTGCTCCCCTGTGTGGGCTGTGTGCGCTGTCCTGTTGTAGTTGAGCCTTGGGTGCCGTTGGCATCCCTGAGAGGAACTGACCCCCCAGGCCAATCAGCTTTGAGGACCAGCTGCAACTACAGCCAGAGAGCTGCTGTGCTGGAGACACCCCTATGGAGCAGGATTTACTTCAGTGGAGCTTTGGTGTTCACCAAGTGCGCCCCTTGAGTGTCACTCGTGGATGTGGTAGGGTTGTAATCCAGCGTGGTCGAGTCTAACCACCAGGTGCACTGTCTCTGGGGCCTCCCGGGAGGTGCAAAGTCAGCCTGTGCCAGTGCCTTGCCCAGGGCCACCCAGCATGAGCTACACAGCAAACCGTAGTTGGCTGCTACTTGTGCTGGGCTTGGAGGTGCCCAGGAGAGGCCCAGCTATGAGCCAATGCAGCTGCCGCTAGTGCCAGGCTGGGGCCACTTATCAAGCCGCGTGGGGCCCGCTGCTGCTTGTTTGAGAGATTTTAGGAAAGTCCTAAGCATGAGGCTCGAGAGGCCACTTGCACAGAAAAGCCCCTGGAAACGGCCTGGATGAGCTGCAGGTGGGGAGGGGCGGGGCCTCCGGGAATCACGGGGCGGGGCCAAAGGTGAGAGTCAGGTGCTGGCGACTCAAACATGGCGCCTGCCTGCCGGCTGTGTGCGGGGAGGACTCGCCACAGGAGCCATGGCCTCCGCCAGCCCTTCTGCCTGGGAGGAAGCCGCCCTCCAGCTCTCGCCCGGATCTCAGGCAGGTTAGTTCCCCCCCGAGTGTCCCGGGTCCTTTCAGGCTGCTGCCCGGCGCTGGGCTCAGAGGGAGCGTCCGAGTGAGTCCGTGCCGGGCCCTTTAGAGGAGCTGCTGGGGCTCCCGCAGCCTCCTCGTCCCTCAGTCCCTGCTAGTTTTACAGCCCTGAGTTGTGGGGATGCCTCTTCCAGTCCATGGAGCCCTGTTCTGGGGGCCTGCTGTGGGGCTGGGACCCCTCACTCCTCTGGGAAACCCCCACCACCGAGATTCCCTCCCGGGTTTAACCTGCGGCACCGGGTGTGGGCCGGCTGCACACCTCCGATTCAGCCCTCATTCAGCCCCGCCCCGCCCGCGTCTCTGCCCCTCCTCCCGGTCTCGGTGCTCCTTCAGCTCCCTGGTTGTGGGGCTTCTGTTCAGCCCGATCTCAGGAGGCTCTGAGTGACGGTGGTTCTGGATTTTAGTTGTAATTTTGATGTGGTTGCGGGAGGCGGCGGGTGCAGCTGCTACCTACGCCGCCAGCTTGTTTCTCTCCAAAGTTTTTTATATTATACTCACTTTCATGTGGACCTTATAGGCAGAGCCATGAAAGCAACATTTTTCCTCTCATGTGTCTTCATTTCTTCTATCTGCCTTTCTTTCTTAATGACATCAGCTCTTCACCTGGTGCTGAGTGATCCTTGAGTACTGGGCACTTTTTCCAGAAATAACAGAGTCATGCTTGAGGGAGGGTGAAGTTATAGTAGGAAGCAGTGGGGTCAAGCTTAGGGTGGAGCGTGTTGGGAGAAATATAAGGAAAGAATGTCTGAGACCCTGTGTGAAAACTGATGCAGGGCTTCACACCTTCCATTTCTATCACTTTTCCAAATTTAAAAAAACAGAAACTCATCTATCTTTACAACAGCCTTCTGAGCCAGGCGGGGTGGGAATTATTGTTTCTCTTTCTTTCTTTTGCCAAAGAGAAAACAACAGCTTAGAAAGTTAAATGATTTGCAGTAGGTCACCCAGCTGCTACTAAGCAATGAAGGAGGTCTAGTGCCTCTGTCTTCTTGTTCTGTTTTTGCTACATACAGCACCTCTTTTTCCCCTCTCTATCCTCATATGAGCAGACAATAAACAAAAACAGACATACTTCATCTTTGTAATTTAAATTTTTCTTTCGTTGCTTCCCCAGAAAACAAGAATGAAAAATGAACTTGGAGTCCCTGTTGACTGGCTTGGCTATCGCTACCACCTTTCCTCTCCCTATCACATTCCAGCAGGTTATGGCTGGAATTTGTGATGAGTGGCTTCAGAAGGGCCAAGTCTTTGGACGTTAAACCAATGCTGTTTGAACCATTTTGTCTGAAAATCAGACTGACTCTGATACTAGTCTGGATTTGTGAAGCCAACTGGCTTGTGTGATTTTGAGAAAGTCACTTTATCACTTTGTTCCTATTTCCAGCTCTGTCCCAGGTGATAGGAGAATTTTTATACTTGAAGTGTTGAGAATTAGGAGGAGAAAGATTGTTCTGGAACTTCCAAATGATGTAATTACATTTGGTTCCACCACTGAACTTACCACGCTGTGTTTGTGTGGTGTTCACATTTATTTTCCCCTTTCCATCTTTCACCAGACTTTTAATTTTTTTCATCATAAGAATGTATTATTCTTATAATAACAACAAAGAAATAATATAACATGACCAGTAACCAATTGACTCTACTTTAATTCTACCTGAAGCCTCCCAAGTGAGATAAATAATGAATGAGTACAAAATTCATTTTTTTGTTTAAGGGAGAAAAACCTACCTAACTATAAGTACAGTATTTTTTACATTTCATCCCCTATGCATTTTTATACTCTGGCTATTCTACTTAAATTAAAGTTCTTCATACTCATTTTAATTCAGCAAAACTTTGTTCCATGACTACTTTGGTTAGCTACTGATTTGATTCCCTAAACAGTAAGACACAGTGCCTGCCCTTATAGAAATGATAAATTGGTGGACAAAAAATGAAAAAAATGCTGGTTTCTCTAAGATATTGTCTTGGGGCAGAAATAGGGGCCTAACATACACGGACCTGCAGGACTTCCAGGCACATCCCCTCCTGGTGCTGCTCCACTGGCCCCTCTGGGTCGCCATTCCTCTGCTCCACTGCAGAGGCGGGGTGCTGGTCATCCCTGATGCTCTGATACTGCAAATGATGATGTCATCTCTGGCTTCTTTTCCGGCTGGTCGAGCTCGAAGCTCAGCCTGTTGAGTCAGTTCTTGCCTCAGCATCCCCTAACTTTCACAGCAAGAGGGAAAGGTGTCATTTCTCCCCAACCCTGTTCCACTCTCACACATAGACCACAAAGCAGAGTTGCCTTCTATTCTCACAGTTGTACAGGGATTCAAGTTACAATTTAAAAAATTAAAATGATAAAAAAATTTAAAAAATAAACAAAGAAAATCAGAAACCACCCACTTTTTAGGTTGCAGCTTCCCTCTCTTTAGGATTCCCACTAAGCTTTAAGTTAAGCTCCTTAAGGTGAGGGGATGGGTCTGTCCTGCTCACTTGTGTGTCCTCAGTGCCCAGCACAGGGCCTGGCCGAGGGTAGGCACTCACTAAATGTTTTATGAGTGTAAATGGATGACTACATGACTCAAGCATGTATCCCTGTGAACTTGGCCAAGGACAGGCTGAGTGGTTGACACTATGCTGTATCAAAATTATCCTTTCCTTGGACACTGGCTGACTGTCCTTGGAACATATTTGTGTGACTTGGCCCTCTCTTCCCTCAGGATGAGTTCATTTCCCAGGAGGCTTCTCATACCCTCATGCAAGTAGAACCTTGGTAGACCTACCCCAG
Organism: Miniopterus natalensis; assembly: GCF_054644295.1. Lineage (NCBI taxonomy): Eukaryota > Metazoa > Chordata > Mammalia > Chiroptera > Miniopteridae > Miniopterus > Miniopterus natalensis. Next base: position 171,819,868 of record NC_142081.1, read on the forward strand.
GGGCCTTCCAGACTTGCCCAGGCTCTGTCTGGATCCTGGAGTAAAGATGGCCTGGGCTCAAACCAGCCTTAGCTACACAAATAACAACTGGAATGCCAAGTGCAAGGACAAGAACTACGGCAGGGAAGAGTAGTTACTTCTGATTGGAAAGGTAAAGGAAGACGATCAGAGTGAGGGACCAGCTGCAGGAGCAGGTCACAGAGCACCTGGGAGCACAGTGTTTGGGGCAGTAGTCAGAAAGCCCACTGTGGAAAATTCTATTGGGAGATGATGAAATAAAGATTGTTTAGGGACATCATGGACTTTATTCTACAGGTCACGAGACGCAACTTGACCTAAGCCCTTTGAAGTATGATGATGAAGGATGGATTGCAGGGAGAAAGATTGGAAAATGCTTAAGAAGCTCCAACAGTAATCCAAGGAAGAGGCTTGAGGATGACCAAAGGCAGGGGCAATGGGAATGCAAAGTGCCCTCTACGGTACAGCATTTGACCTTTGTTTACTTCTTTTTGTATTCGCAATACTTCCAAATCCAGGGTCAGGCCCAGAAATAGTGGTCAGTAAATATTTGTAGTATGAATAAATAAAGCACAGGTAGAAAAGACACTGGGAACGTAGAATCAATAGGTTCTCAGGGTGAGAGAAAGGGACAAGATGAAGATAAGATGAGGGTTTAAGGTGGTCTGTGTAGTTGGGGTGCTGAAGGAGCACAAAGGGAAGTAAAGGAAGACACGTGGGATGCATCTCCATTCCACTAGGAGCATATGAGTTTTCTGCCTGGCCCTGGCTTTTGGGGCGATGGTGAACAGTATCATCGCAGGCAGTCAGGAGGGCCCAGAGTTAAAGTCCCATTACAGCACAATCTTAGCATCAAGTTACTTTCTTTGCTTTTAATCAACACACTAGATTCCCACATGCTTTTATGTGAGCATTTTTGATGAATATTTATTGGCTTGGGTTATATTACGTCTCCCCCTAATATATATTTATTCTGGGGCTTGCACTTTTAAATTCTCAGAAACTACCACAAGTATTGACATTTATTTTCTAGGCTCCAAGAAAACATTATCTATGTCGTTTGGAAAGACATTATTCGGTGTCTGGTTAGTTAAGAAATAAAGGCTTGGAAATATAATCTTAGTTCGGGGTCCCCAAATACATTTTTGAAAGTGTAATTTCTATCCGCATACAAGAATGTTTCAAAAATAAAAGTATATTTAGGCTTTACATAGTGCTTTATAAACACGAGGTCATTCTTTCTGTGTTCTTACGATGCGACGCAAAGTACAGTCATGTTTTGAGTGGAGTCAATAAAACCCTTAAAAGAATAAATTGGCCTAAATTACTTGGTGGTCAAACCAGGAATTAAACCCTTGACTCCAGACTCCCCAACCAGGGCACCCTGGGAAGTAGTGGAGGTCTGGTTGACATCCTGGGAGGTCTGGTGGAGAGAGTATAGACTCTGGAGTCATGGGTTCAAATCTCTGCTCTGTCCCTTACCAGCTGCATCAACTTGGGCAAGTTATTTGATGTATCTAAGCCTCATTTACCTCACTGGCCAAACATACTTCCATCAAAGGTTTGTTGTGAGCTTTAACTGAGTTAACTGTAAGTGTCTGGCACAGAGCATGTGTGAAATGTCTGTGCTCTTTTCCTCCTGCCTTTGGTTAGTAATCACATGTGTGCCTCTCTGATGGAGAACGATCTTTCCCATTCTGAGCACTTAGAAAACATGCTGCTCACAAGCTAAGGATAAACTTGAATCACTATATTAGTATACCTGAAACTAATATAATAAATATCATATTGTATACTGACTAAATTTTTTAAAAAGTACAATAAAAAGTCCACTAATTGTTATTGTATGCTATCATGGACTCTTAAAACAGTCATGTGCTGCTTACTGATGGGGATATGTCCTGAGAAATGCATCTTTGGGCTCTCTCATTATTGTGGGAACACCACTGAGTGCACTTACACAAACCTGGGTGGTATAGCCTGCGACACACCTAGGCCGTATGGGATAGCCTGTTGCTCCTAGGCTACAAACCTGTATACCCCATGACTGCACTAAACAACATGAGATTAAATCAAGCACAAGAGAAAATGATGCAATTAAGAGATACAGCAAACACAAGATGCGTGAGGCTGCTGCTCGCATAACACAGGCGTACTGTTTTATAGCAAACTTTTTTTTTTTTACAGTAGAAAGTATACTCTAAAATAACGATGAAAGTAAATACATAAACCAGTACCCTAGGCATTTATTATCAACTATTATGTACTGGATGTAATTGTATGCACTACCCTTTCATAGGGCTAGCAGTGCAGTAGGTTTGTTTACACCAGCATCACCATAAACACGTGAGTACTGCATTGTACTATGATGTCATGAGGTTATGACATCACTAGACAACAGGAATTTTTCAGCTCCCATTATAATCTTATGGGACCACCGTCGTCTATGTGGTCCACTGTTGACCTGATTCCCATTATGAAGCACATGACTAATATATTCTGTGGCGTTATTTATAAAATACCTTGTCTCACATGCACTAGAGCAGTATCCCTCACTGAACTGCAATGCACGTTTTCTAGCCTTGGTAAGGACGTGGCACAGATTCTTCCTCCTTCCTTCTCTTTTCACACCTGGGACCCACAAGGGTGCACAGGAGATAACTTATTTAGTTTTCTTTTTGGTTAACTGTTAAATTTTGGATGGGAAACACTGTTAAACAGGATATTGACAGTTTGGTGATTATTCCGAGGAGCAGAGTAAAGCAGGAAGAGTGTAAGGAAATTAGAGAGGAGGCACTTTCAGGTGGATCTGAATGAACCTGGCTATGTCCTGTCATGTAAGACATAGGTAATGAGGGAAATTATCAAAATAAAGTAATTCAGTAAAGCTTTATTCAGTAATAATAGCTACCATTTATTAAGTATGTACTTAGTACAGATATTGTGATAAACATTTTATATGCTCTAACTTATGCCAAGGCAGGGGAGGGGTGTGAATTCTCTTTCTCTTCTGGGCTCTGGCTACATGCAGTCTCAGTAGTGTTCCTTGGTTTTAGAGAAAATACAGGAGCAGAAAAGCTGGACATACCTTGGTGGGAGCTTGAGTTAGAGTCGGGTGTTTCACGCAAAGCTGCCCATCATAGCTGTGTTGAAATCAGGGTTGAAGGGAGTGGCAAGGACTACAGAAACTGTTTGCTGCAGACCTCTCTTCCCCTCGACAGTTTCTAATAATGTTCAGGGGCACCTCATATATGATTGCCATCACGTGGCTGGAGCAAAAATGTCTGATGTAAAAACCCCTGGGCCCCTCTGAGCCCTGCAAAGCTCTTCACCACTGTGGCGGCTCCTGCACTAGCGTGCTCCTCAGTCTGATGCCCCCATCTCTTACATCTTCCACTGAGGCATAACACAGCCACGCTGTGCCCACATCAAACCACTGAGGTGGGGAGAATCCCCTTTGCCTGACTTTGTACCCTACACAGTGACTTTGATTCCAGAAGCATTATGGCATTGAGAGTCGGGGAAACCTCTGTGAAGCTGCAAATGTCACCATCTTGATCCACTGTGACTTCTTCCTGCACAGTCTTTGATCAATTAATGTGTTTTGTACCAGAGAGCATAGAGGTGAGGAAATATGAAAGCAGATTGGTAGATTTTGTTGTGGGAATCAGGAGTCTAGACACTTCTAGGAGGAATTGGATGCTTCATTTTCCAGTTTGAGGTTTAGGATTAGATCTTATTTAATCTTGATAGCATGTCACACTACTATGAAGTAAAGGTTATTATTTCTAAGGCCATCAAAGCAACAAAATTTTAGAGAGAATAAATAGTTTTCCCAAGTTCACAGAGTTAGGAAGAGGCAGTGGCAGGATCTGAGCCTTGGTCTATCTAGCTCTAAAGTCTGATCAATCATATAGTAGTTGAATGGAAGAAAGAAGAAAGAAAATTCAGGAGTTAAGTCAACTAAACTGGAGTAGAGCACTCGAAGAGCAGGTTGAGCCACAGATTGATTTCATTTTGTGCTCTGACCATCTAAACAGTCCCCCAAATGAATTTCACAGGTATAAGCAAATGTTCATGTGAAAAAGGCCTGGGGTATTGAGCTGACCATAAGTTCACTGAGCCATCAAGACAGCTGATGCTACTAAGAAGGAAAAGTGTCCTCAACTTGCATAATAGAATTATAAAGACATCATAGGAGGTCATAGACCTACTGTGCTTTGTTTTGTTTAGAATTTATCTGAAGGTCCATTTTTTGGTCACCACACTTTAAGGGATACTAGGAGACTTTCAAATCAGTGTGCTTGCTCAAAGAACCAATAGGACATTGAGTGTTTCAGAAAAATTGATGTGTGGGGTGTGCTGTGAGCAGGAGATATTAAGCTGGAGGAATAGAACACTACGAGAGACATGGTGGCTGTTTTCAGATATTTCAGGGCTAATATGAGGATCTGTAGACCAAGACAGTGCATGTAGAACAGATAGGAAGAAAAGGAAGCATCTATTAAGACCTACTGTGTGTCAGTCTCTGTCTAGGACAAGTATTTGAACTCAACATAAGGAAGATAGGAACAACAGCTGAAATGTCCATCAGTATAATAGAGTGAGGAACTGGAAATTTCAAGCAAAGACAGGATTAATGATGGACAAAGATATTGTCGAAGGAATTTTGGCATTACCTGAGCAGCTTTAATAGAAGATGAATGACTTCTCAGATCTAGTCTCCATTATAAGTTTACAGATAATCTCAGCCACTTATCATTCTTGGAGATCATTGAGAATATTACACCCATCTATTATATATATTAAAGTGAAAATAAAGATCCTCAAAGACAAAGATAAAAAATTCTAAGATCCTTCAGAAAGAAAAAGCAGAGCACATACAAAGGAACATGAATCTTGTTGAAATAAAAAAAAATGCAAATTAATCCATGAAATACCACTTTACAATGATAATTAACAGAAAATTACCAGGATTGATAATTCCAAGTATTGGTCAGAGAATTCCATGTGGGTAAAGAGAAATCCTTGATTTGCTTTTGGTGGGAGTGTGGGCTGGTGCAGCCATTCTGGACAGCAAGTTGGTGCTCCTTAGTGAAATTCAGAAGAATGCTTATTCTCTGTTACCCACAATCCATTTTCTTTTTCTTTTCAAAAAGTTCTTAGTTTCTTAATCTTCTCATGAAAATCTGTATAAGTGGTGATTACTCCTTCTTGCCAGCACCAACACTGGCTTTTGCGGTCCCCCTGACTTCTTCATTCTGTTCTTGGGTTCCTTTCTCTGTTTTATTGAGGTCGTTGTCTTTTCATATAGGCCATGTCTTGCAAGTCTAGGTTTGGGTTCATTTTCCTTTGCGTAATCCAAGGAATCATAAATCATGCTAAAGCCAGTTGTCTTGCCACCACCAGAATGGCTTCTGAATCCAAATACAAAGATGACATCTGGTGTGGTTTTATACATTTTGGCTAGTTTTTCCCAAATATCTGTCTTGGGTGAAGGATGTCAATGACCATTTGTTTCTGCTGAAGTAGTCTGTTGGTCATGAACTTCTGGGTCTGGATGTGATGTGTCGTGCATGATGGAGGTTGATCTTTAAGCAACCATGGAGGAAAAGAGACCCACAATTCATTTTCTTGTCATAGAGCCCAGAGAAACTCTTGCACAGGTCTGTAAGGGGTCACATAGGAGAATATTTGTGTGTGTGCAATGTCATTTGTGATGGTAGAAGTTGGGAGGGACTTGTCCACTATAGTGGGAGTTGATCAGTAAACCAAGGTGGATATCCAGTGTAGAATACTATACAGCAGTCACAATTCGATGGGCTAAAGGTAGCCATGCTTTTACATGAATGGATCTTAAAAACAGTGAGAAAAGCAAGAAACTGAACAAATTTGTATGTAATATTACTTATGTAAAACAAAAATATATACATTCAAACACTGTTTATCTTTCAATAATACAAAGAAATGCAAAGACATTTATTATAAACATTAAGGTGGAACAGGAAATGGAAGTGGAGATATGAAGGGAAAAAGAGGCACACTATAATAAAATGAGGTAAAAGAGGGATTATGAACCTCCAATATTGTCTTGTGAATTGGAAAGGTTTGCACAAATTTTTAAAACAGCAGGAAAAATATAATTTGTGCTTTTTATAAATCTAGGGGAAATTATAATCTATGTGTTGGTCTTCTTGCCAATTTATCTTTTTTTTTCTTAATCCTCGCCTGAGGATATTTTTACCATTGCTTTTCAGAGAGAGTGGGGGAGAGGGGAGGGAGAGGGGAGAGAGAGAGAAAGAGACATCAATGTGAGAGAGAGACATCGACTGGTTGCCTCCTGCACTGGCCGGACTAGTGACCAGGGCCGGGGATGGAGCCTACAACCAAGGTACATGCCCTTGTCCGGAATCAAACCCAGGACCCTTCAGTCCAAGAGGTGACGCTCTAACCACTGAGTAATACTGCCTAGGGCTTGCCAACTTATCTTTTAAACTTGCATATTCATTCATCTAATCATTGAACACATTTTTATTGAGCACCCACTATATACCTGGTACTGTACAAGGGCTCTAGGCACTGGGAATACAGCTATGCATGACGTACCTGTAAGATAAATACCTAAAAAGAATTGCTGGGTCAGAGAGTAAGCACATTTGAAATTTTAGTAGATATTGCTAAATTATACTCTGAAAGTCTACACCAACTGACATTTTTTTATTAGGGATATTTTTGCTGTGGTATTAATAAGGGCACTTTCTAATGATTTGTTTTTCTAAATGTGGATGAGTGGACTGAAAGGGAGGTAGGAAGAATCCGAAGGCAAAATGGGACTGGAGTTGTACATTTTGTGTGAGCTGAGGCAGCCCAAGCTGGGGGGGAGGCAGGACCCCGAGCAAATTCTGATGGGCATCAGAGGCAGATGCCACCAGGCCTCCTCAGCGCAGGCCAGCCTGCTGTGACCTGGGCGTCTTCCCTCTTGGGTCGTTTGGCAGTGAGCTGTGATACCAAGCACCTGCTGTGGCAGGAGGAGAGGAAAAACCACCTCATGATTATTACTTACCCATTGTCACCCTTTATCTGGAGGGTTGCATCTGTGCCCACAGCCCAGCACCCCACGAGGCTTCCGCGTGCTTTCCACCCCTGCGCAGGCCTGCCCAGCAGCCTCGCTCCCCTGCCGGGGCGGAAGCAGGATATGTGTCCAGGAGGGGGGCAGCAGCTGCTTATCTGCAGCGCTCAGCGAGGCAGACAGAAACATTCTCCGTGACCTTCCTTCCTTGGCTTGTTTGAAAACCGTGACCCTACTCCCCGTTACGGGGGAGGTAAATGTGGAGCTTTAACTAGGTGGGGGTATGAACATGAAATGTTTGTATTTTTTCCAATTGTTGATTTCTATAGTGTTCAGCTGAATTTCCATGTCCTACTCTGTAACATCTTTGGTAACTTTCTGCTCTCTTTCAGTTATATTTCAGTTCATTTTGGTTTTAAGTGTCAATCTCAGATTCAATTTAAATCTAATCTCCTGCATCTTCCAAATCACAGTGTTAACCTGAGAGGCCTGGGACATGTGGAGTGTATAAACTGCCTTTTCACTTTTCCTCAAACCCAGCACCTTGGAATAGAGAGAGGGGTGACAAGCAAGAGGTGGGGGGAAGGAGGAGAAATAATCTACTCTGAGAACACACCTTTTTCCTCTCCTGGGTCTACACATTTTCTTCTCCATGGTGTGGGAGATGCCATTGTCATTTTGGATGGGATAATTCTTAGGGTGGAACTGTTCTGTGCGTTTGAGAATATTTAACATTTCTTCTCCTTCATCCCCAACGCAAATTCTCATAACACCTTTCAGTCTTTATGATAACCACCCTCCTCTAGTTTTCCAAACACCTCCTAGGGGGGCCGTTCTGCCTTGGTTGAGAACCACTGGAACATTCCCCAGCTGGGGCCAGGGAGAAAGGATGGAAGAGCAAGGTCTTAGGTTGCTGGGCCAGCCAGCGGTGGGAAGGAATCCCTGGTTGTCCTTTGGTTGGCTCTGGCTTCATCTGAATCTTTCTGCGGCTGTGTGGAAGTCTCTGTATAGACAGTGTGATTGGATTTATAGGGATGGTGTTATCTTCCTCCGGACCTCTGTATTGCTGAGGACCACTTTAGAGAGGGTAGCTGTGTCTTCTTTTGCCCCCACCAATGGTCCATGACCCCAACGCTTTCTCTAGAGAAGATGTAGCCTCAGAGTAAATGGAGGCTTCATTTGCTTCTACCCGACAGCCCTTGGGCAGCCTCTTTCTTTTAACTCCATGTTCCTCTGACTCCATGTCCAGTGCAGTAGTTATGAGTACTAGAGTTTTCTTGGGCATCCTCTAATACGCTGTTGTCTACATCTTTCAAGAGCTGCTCAGCAGGGGTTCTGCCTTTATAAATTTCCAGAAGAGCAGCAGACACGAGGCTGTACATTCACAGATACCTCCAAACTCCAGGAAAGGCATGTCAAACTCTCCCAAGAGACATCTTGCCACACTACTTTTGGATGGTAACCCCAGTATGGGGCTTCAGGTTGTACACTCAGTGAGCATCCGTCCAAGGGTGAGGTACCAGTTTCCTCTTTTTCCAGATGCCCTTAGTCTCTAAAGGTGATTCTCTTGCAATCCTGCCTACCTTGGCTTTGCGAGCGATGGGGATGCACACTGCTCTAGTCTTGCATAAAATGTGTCCCACCAAGGACCCAAGGGGTTGGGAGCTTTCAATTCCAACTATCTCCTCTTTTTACTTTTTAGCTTATACTGAAAAATGTTTTATGCATGTGGATGATTATGATGGTGGTGATGATAGTAGGGCTGGTTCTGCCAGTTTTCAGAAAGTCCTTGTGTTGTGGCTCATTTTAGAGTGTGGTGTATTTCGCCCTCATTGCTGATCTACTGAAGCTCTTGGCAAGTAATTTAATTTCTTCCTGGTTTTCTTCTTTATAAAGTGAGGTATGAAGGTGACTTAGTTTTTTGTGTTTTTTTTTTCTATTAGGTATTATGAGCTATATAGAAAATTAAATATGTGTATTCCATTTGAATACGGAATTAAATATATGACTATGTATATCAATAACATAGAGAGACAGACATACACTCAGCTGTAGATGCAGATATTATTATTCCTGTTATTTGGGTGAGGAAACAGAATGTCTGAAAAGTTAAGTCTTATCTAAGGACTCAGAGTACTGGTAAAGTCTGAATTTGAACTCAGGCCTATTTGATTCCAAAGACCCCCGCCTTCTTTCTACTTACACCGTAATGCCTCTAAACCAGTAGGCTATATAAAAAGAGGATAAGTAAAAAAGAAGAAATCACATGCATTCCACAAAATACACGAGGTCTTTAGAGGACTATCTTCAGGGCAGGGCTTTGGAGAAGATGCTGAGGGATTAATGAATTCCTTGTGTGCAATCAGTGGTTAGTTCTGCGCAGATCACAGGGGAGGACTAGATTTAAATTTGTGTCTATGACTGGTATTTGTTTTTCTTGTCATTGTTTTCATATTTGCCTCTTAGTAATAAAGTTGCTGAACATTTTTGTAAGAATTTCCCCATTCCCAGAGCTTCCTGGGGGCCAGACTCCCTTCTCTGGCTTCTTCCCAAGAGGGGCGCATGAGTATTTGTGCTTTACAGATATGATTATGGTAGTTACTCTCTAAAGATTAACCCAGCACCTCATGGAATTTATGCCCTTTATAGTCTCTTCCACTTTAATCTGGCTGTGCCTGTGACTCACGGTTGTCCAATAGGATATGGTGGAAATAATGCTAAGCCGAGGTCATAAGAATCCTTGCAATCCCTGCTTGGGTCTCTTGAAATGTTTGCTTTTAGGATGCGTTCTTCTCAGAATACTCCCTCTTGGAACCCAGCTGCTGTGCCCTAGAAGCCCAAGTCACATGGATGGCCATGTGTTGGTGCTCTGGCTGATAGCCCCAGACAGGCTCCCAGCTGACAGCTAGCATCACCGTCTTGAACATGTGGGGTAGCCCAGTCATGCCCTCACATAACCTTTGGCCCTGGTTATCATTTATATGATTGTAACTACATGAGAAACCCTAAGCAAGAACTGCCTCACTGAGCTCACTCAAGCCAAAGAACCATAAGAGAGAAAAGTAAATTAGAGATTTAAGCCATTAGGTTTTGGGGTGGTTTATTACAGAGCAATAGATAAATGGAACAGTTCCTCTGGGAAGAGGCCGGACTCCTAGACTAGAGTTGACCAGTGGGGCTTTGGAGTTAGAAACTGGAATTTATTAGCCTTTTGACCTCATGCAAGTTCCTTCATATCTGTGTATCTCAGTATTCTCATCTGTGAAATGGGAATAATAATAATATATTCCTCATTAGATTTTTGTGAGAATTAAATATATGATCTGTATAAAGGGCTCAATGTGGTACCTGGCATTTACTAAGCACTGACTAAATGCTAAATGTTAGCTATGATAATGATTATTGACAATAGTGGTTGTGTGAAATTGAATAACGTGTCTCCTAGAACACAATCATTTATTAACATTTTTGTTTATTTTTGTTTTAGTCTCTTTTCTACCAACCCTAACCTACCAGCTCTTTTGAAAGTTAAGGCAAACACTGTGGCAAAGCTGCTTTGTTCTCTCCTGCCACATATTTCAATGGAAGGGAAGATTTTGTGAGTTGACCTGTTTACTCTGGGGGTTGTGGGAATATGAGCCTTCTATTCACCCACTTTCATTTCTTCTTCAAGTGTCCTATTGGTTTTGCATTTTCTTCTGTTTCCTCCAGGGAACTGCTTTTCCTTAGTTGAAGGCCAGGGGGAACTGAGCTGGGCAACTGATGCCTTGAGGAAGATGACAAGAATGAGGGTCATTGGGATGAAAATGAAAACTGACACTTAAATTGTCCTCTGTGGCCTCTTAATGACTTGTTGTGGTTAAGAGCATTATGCTGTTTCCATCAAAGGGAACCAAACATATACTGGGGTTTGTTGAAATGGCAAGATAAATGAAGCTTTTCAGAACAGCAAACATTTTTCTATGGCTTTAAACTCCTGTGATTATGTTAATGCTGGGGAGAGTGGGCAGGGACCTGGGTTACACCATGACCACCATGAATCCTATCTCCTCCCATACTCATATTTTAGATTCCAAGCTTCAAATACAAAATTACATGAAAACTTTAGCTCTCTGAGCAATGATGTTAGGTTATACCTAACCCACCGCTTACTCTATTAACTCTTTTCAGTCAGGAATCACATGTAGGAGTGAGGTAGATAGGGAGAAATATTACCACATTTTATTTATTTTTCTTTGGGGCTTAATACAAAAATATCTGGTTTAGGTCTTCAGTGTGTACCTGAAAGAAACTTAAATCACAGAAATAGTTTTTTTTTATATATATCTTTATTGATTTCAGAGAGAGGAAAAGAGAGAGAGAGATAGAAACATCAATGATGAGAGAGTCATTGATTGGCTGCCTTCTGAATGCCCCCGACTGGGAATCAAGCCCGCAACGTGGGCATGTGCCCTGACTGGGAATCGAACCCCGATCTCCTGGATCCTAGGTCGATGCTCAACTGCTGAACCACGCCTGGCCAGGCAAATCACAGAAATCTTAAAGTAAATTTTATCATCTGAGTTACTGGGGTGAAATGACCTATTTTCTGAGTCATTTTATAGTAGAAAGAATCCATTTTTATAGAGAGGGACCAGTTATTAGGAATTGTTCTTATAATTGGTACCACACTGTTTTTCTCTGGTTGCCTGAAAGTATGGTTAAGCCTGCTCAGCTCTAGATGGGTGTGGCATACAGTAAGTGCACAATAAATGCCTGATAATGGGATGAAAGAATGACACATGTCTGCCAATTGCTCAAACCATCTGTGGATTCTTCTGCTCAGCAAGTTGACTTCTACTAGTAGTTTGTTTATGTTTTTAAAGTCGCATCAACCTCTGTTCTAGCTTCACCTCTTCTCCCTTCTATTTCTGGGAGATGAAGCCCACTCTTCTCATCCAGCGAGTTGCCTTCATATCTGTGGGAGAGGGCTAGGCAAAATGAACTTTATGGGTTGTGGCCTGGAATGAAAGCTGAGACTGACTCTTAGTTCATGAAAAATGATCTATGCTTGGTATTAATATAATTCTGTTGCATTTTGTCAAAGGTGATCAGTATTTTTGAATTCTTGGCAATCTGTGATGGTGGAAAATTATATATTTTGAATAAAAAATCTGAAACTCTAGATTTTGAATAATAGATTTTGGAATCAATAACTAATTTAATAAAAGGCTTATGTTTGTGTTCGTTGCTATTCCTAAGCTTTGTTGATTAGTATGGAAAAATCATTACTCACTGAAGAGTGACTGCTCACCAGCTTCAGGAGAAAAGAGCTTGTGGTCTTAGTGCACGTCTAATCAAATTGATTTCCTTATCAGGAATGAGCATGTTTGAGCAACAGTTTTACCCAAGAGCTTAAAGACTGAACATAATGAGATTTCCTTTGTTTTTCTTTGAAATTTGGAAGGAAGTCTTCCCACCCAGTGTCTAGAGACTAGGCCAGTCTGGTCTAGCCTCGTGAAATCTGAAACTGTCAATCTGTGAAATGTATAGAAAAAAGCTTGGCTTATCTCCGACCATCTTTCATTCTCTAATACTCAGTGGTCAAGATGAGAGTTTGCAGTTCCACCTTTGGAAGCTTCCACTGCCCCCTCCTGCTCTATTCCCATCCTACTTCTAGGTGATTATAGAATATACTGGTTTCCTTCTTTCCTTACATTTCTACTGTTTTCCCTTGTTTTAAACCATTTTCCTTCTCCCCTCCCCCATATTCCCGTGTCCCTGATTCTCTGACATTTCCAGTGATAACCTGGCAGTAGCAAAATTGGTGGATGAGTAGAAGGAAAAATAAATACAATTTACATTTTAAAGGTCTATTGAAGCTCCAAAACTAAGGAAAAATACCTAAAAGAAACTGAAACTTTCAGGTAAAAATGTATCATTGTTATTATTATTTTATTTTATTTATTCACTTAAAAAATATATCTTTATTGATTTCAGAGAGAGGAAGGGGGGGGAGAGAGAGAGAGAAACATCAATGATGAGAGAGTCATTGATTGGCTGCCTCCTGCACACCCCTGCTGGGGATCGAGCCCTCAACCCTGGCATGTGCCCTTTCCGGGAATCGAACCCTGATCTCCCAAATCATAGGTGGATGTTCAACCACTGAGCCACATTCGGCTGGCCTGTTGTTATTATTTTAAATGGTGATAATAATAATCCATGACAAACAGATGTCAAAAACTATGAGGGAAAGTCCAAGCATGTCTTTATTTTCGTTTTTTCCATCACCCTTTCTCCCCTCCATGCCCTTCTCCCTCTCCCCTCCACAATCCCAAGCCTGCCTTTCTGTCGGAGGAGCAAATCTGAAAACTGATGATCAGTAAAGTAAAGCTGCCCATTATGTCAGCCTAGTTACTATCATATGGGACCGGGTCATCTTTGGCAAGTAGGGGTATCCATGCACCCTCACTTCAAAGGAGCTTTCAAGTCTGAGAATAATAACGTTTGAGACATTATTAGTTCCTATGAGGTGAAGGCTGTCATAAGATATATAATATAATAAATCCAATTTCTCTGAACTTCCAAATTAAAATGAACTAATGTGCTTATAACAAATAATCTTAATAACATTTGCTGAGGACTTACTGTCTGTCAGGTACTATGATAAATTCTCTCTTTGTGTTATTGCATCTAATTTCAATAACTCAGTGCCATAGGGGGAAATATTACTCTATTTTATAGATGAGGAAACTGGGGATCACCTGCATAGGCTGTTGTAAGGCAGTTTGTTACTACTATAAGAATTGCTATTACTATTACAGCTGTTACTAACATCAAACAGGTTTCAGGTGACTCCTGTCAGAACTCATGTACTCTGACCTGAACTATGTCGCTGACACACTGACAAGTCATTCTGCAACTTTCCATTTACAACTTAAATTTTATTAATTTTTCTCCTTCACAAAAGCAACACATATTACTCTATAAAACTGAGAAAATACAGACAAGATAACAGCAAAGCAAAATAAGACAACAGCAACAACAACATTGTTTGTAATCTCACTACTCAGAGATTGTTCCTGCTAACATTTTGGTATATGTTTTTCCCGTATCATTTACTAAGTATGCACGTATGCACAAAAATATTTTAAATACAGCATACTGCACATTTTTTTATAACTTACCTTTTCATTTGGCAATATAACTTGAACACTTTTCCATTGAATTAAATATTCTTCTGCTGCTACACAGTTTTCTAAATTTTGGGGGGTTATATAACACATTGTATCAAAGTTCAGATCCCTCACCTTAAAAAAGTGGAAATGCATACAAAGTATTGCATACAAATTTTAGGAGTTTTACTGCCTAAAATTTGTCTCTACATTTTCTGTCCCAGCTTAAACCATTATAGTCAGCAACACAGTATTCTATCCAATGTTTAAGGTAATACTATATTTTTTAAATTTTATTTTTCAATTATAGTTGACATTCATATTATTTTGTATTAGTTTCAGGTGTACAGCATAGTGGTTAGACAACTATATATTTTACAAAGTGGACCCCCCAATATTTCCAGTACCCAACTGATACCATACATAGTTATTACAATATTACTGACTATATTCCCTGTGCTGTACTTTACATCCCTATGACTGTTCTGAAACTACCAATTTGTAGTTCTTAATCCCTTCACCTTTTTCACCCAGTCCCCCAACCTGCCTCCCCTCTGGCAACCATCCCTCTGTTCTCTGTATCTATTCTTGTATATTTTTCCTCTCTCATGAATAATGTGATTGAAATCTTTTATGTTTATCATTATAAAATTCCTTCACAGGACAATTCCCCACGCTACAACTTCATAGTTACCAGTGAGCGCAAAGGTTTAACTATAAATGACCAGAACCTATGCATCTAGAAGAGTGAGGAAGATTTTTGGAAGATTTTACCTTTGAGAGTATTACATTAAATGTAGTGGTGCTGATATTTGGATTGATTTTTGTTTTTTTTAATGTTTCTTTATCTTTATTGTTGAGACCATTACAGATGTCCCCCTTTTAACCCCACTGACCCCTCCACCCCACATCCATTCCACCCACAGGCCCTCCCCACACCAATGTCCACATCCATGGGCCATGCCCACAAACATACAAGTTCCCTGATTAATCTCTCCCCACCCACACCCCCTCCCCACCTTCCCTCTGAAATCCCTCAGTTTGTTGCAAGCTTCTATTAACTTTGTTCATCAGTTTATTTTGTTTATTATATTCCACATATAAGTGAGATCATTTGGTACTTGTCCTTCTCTGACTGGCTCATTTCACTTAGCATAATAGTCTCTAGTTCTCTCCATGCTGTGCCAAAGGCTAAAAGGTTTTCCTCTTCACAGCCTCATAGTATTCCATGGTGTGAATGTGCCACAGCTTTTTTATCCACTCATCTACTGATGGGCACTTGGGCTGTTTCCAAATCTTAGCTATTGTGAATTGCGCTGCTATGAACATAGGGGTGCATAAGTTCTTTGCGATTGGTGTTTGGGGTTCCTTAGGATATATTCCTAGAAGTAGGATCACTGGGTCAAATGGCAGGTCAATTTTTAATCTTTTGAGGAAACTCCATACTGCTTTCCATAGTGGGTGCACCAGTCTGCATCCCACCAGCAGTGTACTATGAAATACCACTGGTTTTTGAAATACCACTGGTACAATGGTTTCTAGTGGAACATATTTTTAAAGATTCTCAAAGGTGGTAAATTTTTAATTTTGATAGTAAATTTGATTTTTAAAAAATAGCCCCATAGTCTTTGCAGCAAAGTTATTTTAATAACTTAATTAAATAAAATAATAACGTTTTGGCTATTTTAAAAAGTTACTATAAGCAAGGAGATTTATTTTCTCTTTTTCTTTGGGGATCGGCTCTGTGGCTGGTACAAAAAGAGACTTTCCAAAAGAGAACAAAGAAAGCATCAATGGAATCAGTGTATAACTTCCCAAGGTGACTATTCTTGGAATTAAAAATTCACTTATACAAATGCAGATATGCTTGTTTAAGAGTAGCAGCACAGTTTACAATAGCTAAGATCTGGAAACAGCCCAAGTGCCCATCAGTAGATGAGGGGATAAAAAAACTGTGGGACGTTTATACCAAGGAATACTACGCAGCTGTAAAGAAGAATAATCTTGTACCCTTTGGGACAGTATGGATGGATCTGGAGAAAATTATGCTAAGTGAAATAAGCCAGACAGAGAAAGACAAACATCATATGATCTTGCTTATACATGGAATCTAAAGAACTTAATAAACTGATGAACAGAATAGATTCAATGACATGGAAGCATAGATGAGACGAATGTCAGAGGGATGGAGGAGGGCGGGTGGGTGGAGGGGGAGAGAGTAACCAAAGAATTCATATGCGTATATGCACACCCAAGGACACGGACAATGGTGGGGAGAGGGACTGGGGAGGGGGAAGGAACGGGGTGGAATGGGTCATTGGGGAGAAAAAGGGACATCTATAATATTTTAAACAAAAATAAAATTAAAAAAAAATCTATATTATTGCTAAATGTTTAATTTTATGTGTCAACTTAGCTAGGCTGTGGAACCAGTTGTTTGGTCAAACACCAGTCTAGATGTTGCTGTAAAGGTATTTAGAGGAGATTACATTAACATTTAAATGAGATTATTCTTATTTAGATAATATTAACATTTTATATCAGCAGACTTTGCGTAAAGCAGATTGCCCTTCATAACGTAGGTGAGCCTCATCCAATTAGTTGAAGGCTATTAAAGCAAAGACCGAAGTCCCCTGAAAAGGGAGGAATTATATCTCCAGTCTGTAACATAGAGACCCTGCCTCAGCTTATAGCCTTTGGATTCAAGACTGCACCACATCAACTTTTGTTGGAATTTTCAGCTGGAAGCCTGCTCTATAGATATGACATGACAGCCCCACAGTCATGTGAACCCATTCCTTGAAATAAATCTCTCTACATATATTCTGTTGGTTCTGTATCTCTGGTGAGCTCTGACTAGTTCAATTACTAATTGTCCCCAAAGTCTTCAAGTAATCTCTCTGTTGCGTGTTACTCTTACTGCTATCAATTGTGAGAAGAGATACTTGCTGACTTTGTCTTAAATTTTGAACTCCATGTTCCTTCCGGGCTGATGGCTCTCTGTTAACTTAAATTGAAATAGTTCAGATTTTTAAAATCCTTGAGAGCCGTATTTTAAAAAAATGAACTTCCTATAATTGCATCGAACCATTTACTTATGTTTATTTTTATTCTTATTTTTATTATTTATAATTGTGCTAAATACATGTAACATAAAACTGACCATCTAAGCCATTTTTAAGTGTACAGTTCAGTAGAGTTAAATATATTCACATTGTTGTGAAATAGATCTCCAGAACTCTTCATCTTTCAAAACAGAAACTCTATACCCATTAAGAGACAACTTTCCATTTCCCTCTCCCCACCTGGCCCTGGAAACCACCATTCTACTTTCTGTCTCTATGAGGTTACTTATTCTAGGTACCTCATCTAAGTGGAGTCATCCAGCTTATTTCACTTAACATATTATCCTCAAGATTCATCCATGTTATAACGTGTCAGAATTGCCTTCCTTTTTAAGGCTAAATAATATCCCTTTGTATGTACATACCACATTTTGTTTATCCATTCATCTGCTGATGGACATTTGGGTTGCTTCCACCTTTTGGCCACTGTGAATAATGTTGCTATAATCATGGCTGTACGAAGTCTCTTTGTGGCCTGGATCTCATTTCTTTTGGTTACATACCCAGAAGTAGAATTGCTGGATCATATTGTAGTTCTATTTTTAATTTTTTGAGAGGCCACCATACTGTTTTCCTTAGTGGATACAACACTTTACATTCCCACCAACAGTGCACAAGGGTTCTGAATTCTCCACATTCTTACCAACACTTGCTATTTTCTGCTTATCTGATAATAACCATCCTAATGAGTGTGCAGTTATATTTCATTGTGGTTTTGATTTACATTTCCCTAATGATTAGTGATGCTGAGCATTTTCCCATGTATTATTGGCCATTTGTGTATCTTTTTTAGAGAAATATCTATTCAAATTTTTGCCCATTTTTAAATTGGATTGTTTTTCTATTGTTGTTGCTGAGTTTTAGGATTTCTTTTTTCTGGATATTACCCTCTTATCAGATATGTGATTTGCAAGTATTTGTTTCCATGCCATGGCTTGTCTTTTCGCTCTGTTGATTGTGTCTTTGGCACAGATGTTTTTAATTTTGATGTGGTTTATCTATTTCTTCTTTTGTTGTCTGTGCTTTTGGTGTCATAGGGTCAGTTCACTTGTTTTTTCCCTAAATTCACACCATATTTATGTCTGTCACACCATATGAATTGTCCATATATCACTCCAATAATACACATATTTTTGCCTTCAGTAACACTCAAATTTTCCCCTATCAACATTCTCTCACAGGAATCCTACCAAAAATGTCTTAGGAGAGAGATTTGGGCTGCTTTCTATGATCATGGCCAAGACTTGGTCATCGTGATTCACCATGGCTCTGAAGTGAGTGAGGAAGACATTTGGAGACAATTTTCTGTCACAACACCAGCTAGCACCAAGTAGACATGTAGGTCATATTTATTGAATGATTGAATGATTATCTTGTTTTTGGCATCTGTAAATATTTTCAGAATATTTTCATGTTTCTTTAAGTCCTATTACAGTCATTCCCTCAGACTGAGTATATGCAATTTGCATGACTGAAAAATCAGTCAAACAGTTTGTTGTTGCAACAGAATGTTTGGAAATTGTTGTTTTGAAAGTCATGTCATATCTTTAAGGCAAGTTGATGTGATAGTGAAAATTGAAGCTTAGAGAGTTTAAGGGCTACTTTCAGGTTACGTACTGAATGGAAAACAAAAGAGCCAGTTGTGGAAGCTGAAAATTCAAAATTTTATATAATATCATTGCACAGTGAGCAAATGACCTTTTTCTATAAAAACAAAGATTTCCAGAGAAAATTATGTCAAGTAAATCAACTCTAAAGTATAACTACTAGATTAAGAGTTCCTTGAAAGCAAAGAAGGGCCATGTCTGTCAATCCTTATGTTCCCAGCCAGCACACACATGCAGGCATGCACACACCTGCACATATGTACACATATAAAGCAATGAATAAAATTTACATGCTATCTTGTGACTTCTTTGTAGCTTCAGTTTTTCATGGTTTTAAAAGGAATAAAAAAACAAAGAATATATCTTAAAGTGAAATAAAATTTTGTGCCAGTTATCAGTTCTTTAGAGTTCCAAAGAACTCATTTATGCCTGTAAAATTATATACACATCATAAATATTTCTAAATACAAATTAATGTAAATATTTAAGTTTACAAATATTTTATCAGATTAAGAGAATGCTGACACATAAAGTGATTTGAAGATGTATGAGAAAACACTTTGATTTTGGTTGCAAGCTAACTTTTGGGGGGAAAGAAATATGATATTTTCTAATTTTTTTCTGGATCAAAATAAGAAACTAACTGGGTTTCTTAAAAATAATTACTGTTTGTGTCTTTCTCTTTGGAGACTGTAACTTGTTTCCCTTTGTTTTTTTGATATCACCACACTGGTTTCCCCAGGGGACGTTGACGTTGACAGAGAAAGACCAAGGGAACCTTTGTGACTTCATCCAAATGTCATAACAAAAGTAAGTCTTAGCATGCTTCTGAGGGATTGACTTTCAAGCAGGAACTAGGTTGTTTTGGAAACTTAGCTAATGACATTGTTATTATTTCTCATGAGTGATTAGGTTGATAGATCAATCCCACTTGCATTTAATGTAATCCCTACAGACCTGAGTGGTGAGCCCATCAATACAGAAGCTGTGTGGCCCTAAAAATTGGCCACTGAAAGTTGGGGCATTTGCCTCTGACATTTTTACCTTTGGCTGTGAACCCCTCAAATCATGTTTTCTTAATTAATATGCCTAATGATTTTGAAACATTCCCTATCCTGAGAATATTAATAGATTTTGAAAAATGTAAAGGATAAATTTGCAAAGCACAACTGACATTTGTAAACATTCTGGCAAGACAGAAATGGCAAGACTTGCACTTTTTAGTTGTGCTCTGCACACAGAAGGAGTGCAATAAATATTTACTGAATGTTGAATGGATGAAGTGAATTTGGAAATAAGCAGTGTCTTTGTGGCATTTTAAATCATTGCAGAAGTATGTTTTTACAGATACTGGGACACAATCCTAACTTCTTGACCTTCTTATGCCTTTATTGATGTGTTTTGACTAATACTAAGAAGATGCTAGTTTGAAAGGAGAAGCCTATAATTTAAAAACATGATTTTTACCATCTCCTAACACTTCACCAAAGGTCAAGAGGGTAGATAAACAACTTCCTACAGCTGCTGCTACATCTGGCACACGCCTGCAGCAGAAAGTGTGCGCTGAAAAGATAAACACATCAGGTTGTATCTACTTGCACGCTTATGCTTTTTGTGTCTGAACTTGACCCTTAACAATTAATATTAAAACCAGACTTGACATTAATGAATAAAAATTTGAAAGAAGTTCTCCTGAACTGAAATTACCAGCACTCCCAAGAGGATATATTTGTCTGATGGTTTTGAGGTTAACTCTGATTTTGTAATCCTGGCTCAACATCTTATCTTTGTTGTTTCCTTCTGGGAACAATCTCATGTTGATTTCTGCACAGTTTCAGGTCCCTTATGATTCCCTACTTGATTAATACTGAACATAAATTGTTTTGTTTAGGTCAATTCACTTATATATGGACATTTGCCAAATACTATTTCATTTTGTGACTTTCTTGAGGATGCTTCCAGCTCTGAGATTCTTTGACACTCTGTATAGATCTAAAATTAGCACGGTGATTTTCTCGTAAGAAGTCATCACACAGAATTCTCTATTAGTTTTTGACTGAAATAATCTGTTGGTTGATTATCTTACATTTATAAATATGAGTGGTGACTCAGACCCTTAAAAGAAATACCTCACTCAACCTGGATCCCTTCATGGATGACTCTACAAAGAAAACTGTAGGAAGGAGGTATGACTTTATAATGTTCACTCACTGAATTTGTGGTGAACTTGGGAAGGCTGTCTGTCAATACTGATTGAATAAAGACCTCTGAATTCCAAGTTAATTTTCCATCCACAAAACCACAGCCACTTTCTAAAAAGACTGTCAGACATAGTATTGTTGATTCTCTTGGTCACTAACTAGGCACCCAGGTGCCATTACTCACATTGTTTGGAAATGTTTATATGTTCCTATCTCAGATATTTTCCACAGAACCAGGTTATGTCTCTATATAAGTGTAGATCTGCGAACTTTAGATTTTCAATCCCCTGTCCTTTTTTGCCACAAATAACCATTAATATAAATGTACCGATTTTTATTATTGTTGTTAATATTATTATCAAAATGTTAATATTATTAGCAAAATGTTTGAATATTCAATTTCTCTTTGTGTTGGCAGATGCAACCTCTGTGGTGGTCATTTCTGCGTTGATCCTTGACCAACAAATGCAGGTATCCAGCCATGATGTTTATACTCTGTTTTTACAAAATTGCTGGGTGAGCAACTTTACAAGATCACACAGTGTTCTCTATCTCCTGATTAGCATTTAGAGAAACTCAGCAACTGGGATGGAGCCATCGGAGGGAACCAGGCTCCTATTTAAATGGAGGAAAGTCACTCAGTGGCTGATAAGCTGAAGGAGTGATAAATCGCAAAGGGCCTTTCAGCCTTAGGAATTCACAGTGAGGGTCTATCCTGAACCAGGTCAGCATCTGATGAACTTTTACTTTTCACAGCATCATCAGAGGGCAACGATAGGGCTGAAGAAATGGTCTGTATTGGATACCTGTCAGTTGGTTTACAGATAACCTGCAGACCATGGAGTATTTCACTGACGTCTGTAGGGCCAGAAACACAGTAGGAGGAAATGTCAAGTTCAGAAGGCTTCTAGGAAAAGGAGTCACCAGTCTATAGTATAATATTTCTGCTTTAAGAAGGGCCAATATGTTGTTGATAAACACTAGGTTTTAGATCTGTGCAGAGCCCTATAAATGAATGTGTGTGTTTTTAACTTAGTAACATCACATCTGTTGACATTATAAATACTAATAGAACTCCAGGGATGAATTGAGAAGCTCCTTCATCTGCAAGAGAAGGCATGGTTTGAGAGACAAAGGGTTGTTGACCCAGCTTAGTTTCTAGTTATGCTTCATTGATACACACTGGTGACTTATACATTGCCTGTGTGTGAGAACCTTCAGGGTTGTGATGGTGGTGGAGAGCACCCCCAATCTAACACAGTGCCTAGTACATTATCGTTATTAAATATGTATTTGTGAATGAATGAAAGGCTAGACATATGCTTTATTGAGTCATGTGCCTGGCTGTTTTCACTGATGCCCATTTTGGGTTAGGTTGTTGTGACTGATCAACAAGTACTTAGCAGGACTATAAAGTCATAGTGTGAATGGATGTATGTGGCTTTTGGAATTAGGCTCACATTCCGATGGCTGTTATGGTTCAGTTCTGGGCAGGGGCCAATACGAAATAAGAAGAATGGTGCATGATCTCCGTCTTCAAAGTGTTTTTGATCTAGTTGGGGGGGGTCCAGGCTAAAACTGTTCAACAGCAGGATTCGCACAGGAGTCTAAATGATACAGCGCTACCCTGTCTACCCTGGATGGTGACAGTTTAGAGGCTGTTACTCTCATTCTCTGGTTTTATTCTACTTCCGACAGTTCATGGCATTAGGTAGCATAGAATGTTAGGGTGAAATGGGACTCTCAGAAATCTTTGATACCTTTGTGTCCAACTCATTTTCTTTAGTTGAGAACCCTGAGAGGGTGAGTGCCTTGCCCAAGATCACACAGTCGCAGTCAGGGGCAATGGTTGCTTATTTCCCTAGGATTTCGGCTCCAGAGTATGTTCCAGGCTCATGCCAGGAGCCTGCCTTGTTTCTAAAGGAGGCCTCGGTTTTGTGATGATGAAGCCCCTGTTGCGTGCGTCCTAAGGAAGATGCAACTTATACCAGATTCTACTCCTCAGCAAACACCTTAAAGGGATTTCCCTCTACGTCCGCATTTTCTTTCCCTTCCTCCTCCTTCTTCCCTTTCTTCAAAAAACCCAGCTCTTTAGGGTTCTGCTCGTGCTCTGCACAGTGTAAATGCTGCGTTCACAGCGGCGCCCGGCCCCTGGCAGCCAGCATTTCCCGAGCCCGACGGCGCGGCCTCTGCTTCGCTCACTCCATCGTCATAACCACGGGGCTCAGTGGTTCGAGGAACCTAAGTTCTCAGAGGGAGCACGTGCTGGGGTCACACTGTCACCCCAACAAGCCAGGCTCCCGAGCCCAGGCCTGCAGCCACAGTGCCACCCTGTTCGTGTATATGAAAGGCCAGGCTCCTGAAAGCGGGCGTGAAACACGCAGCATCCATCCAGGACCTGGGCTGTGTCCTCCAGCTCGATTCCACCTCCAGGCTTGGTCTCTTCAAATGCTCGCGTCTTTTCCAAAAGGGACACCCCAGCACCAGGCCTGTCTCAGGACACCGCCCAGCCGGTGAGGATTCACTGTCCTCCAGCTCTGCTTGTCTTTGCCGTGATTCACTCTCTTTCTCTTCACTCCCTTTCTCTTCTCTTCTTCTCTGCAGTTGAATTTAGTGAGAAATCTGGAAGGGGTCATTTGAAAATGTTACAACAGTTATATAGAATTTGTGGGACCTTGTAGAATTGGTGATTTGATGAAAAGTTAATTATTTTAAGTGTTTCTCCTTTTCCTTGATGCACTTTTTTTTTTAAGTTAGCTAATAATGGAGGGAAAGGAGGCAGCCTCCTGCCCTGCAGAGGACCGGGTTGGGGACATCTCCTCCACCCAGAGGGGGCTGTGGATTTGATTAGCCTTGGAAGTCAGCTTACAAAATAAGCTGTTAAAAAGTCAAGGGAAAGCAGAGAGTGGACCCCTGACTCCTGGGGTGGGATGATGGCCTCTCCGAGCAGGAAGCGTTCTGATGTGCTGACAATGAGGAAACAGGCCATGTTTTTGTTTATTTTCTCATAAAGTGCTGATGAACAAATGAGGGAGTTGCATTAAGGGGCTCTGAAGGCAAGCTGTGAAAAGAGATTGGGGTTTATCAGCCTTTTAGCCTGGTTTCCTTTGGAAAGAATGCTTATGACGAGTCTGTGTGTCCACCCCCATCCCTGTGCCCCTCCTCCCCTCACACCCCTCGATAACTTCAAATGCCCCAAACTGATGTCAGCCCTTTTTGGCAGCTAGGAAGGTGGGCCTCACGGATTCCTTAATAAGAAGAAGCAAATGCATAAGAGAGAAAGCCAATTCCTACACTAAATAACCCCCTTTTTGTTTTTGTGCTTATGCCTGATAGTTCTAAATTTAATTTCTGGAGTCGTTTGAAGAGATCCCTAGGAAGTTGGTGGGGGTGGGGAGTGCGAGGGGGATTTCGTTGGGAGGAACATTTGTAGCTTTTTTGGAACTAAGATCTTACCTGACACAAGAATGGAGGAAAGTCAGAAATATGAGAAAAGCACCGCCTGTAGCTATGAATAAATTTGTCATTTGGAAGATAAAATTCTTAAGCAGTGTTCATTAAAAAAAAAAAAAAAAGTATGCTCTCTGAGTCCTTGGTGGAGCAAGGCATGGAATAAAGAAATAAATGATCAAATAAATTTTAAAAAATTCAATAATCCAGAAGCTTGCTTTGCTACTAACCTCTGTCCTTAAAAGTTTCATAAAGAGTAATTATAGAGCAGCGTTATCGCTGCTCCTTAGTGGCAGTTACATCAGCTTCAAAGTTCATTCCTTCTTCCTCTGGGTGAGGGATGAAGTCTGTTTCCCCTGAGCGAGAGGTGACATCGTAGGAGTTATCTGGTAAAATAACTCACTAACACTCAAGTTTGACCAGTGTGCTGCTGAGTCAAGGAATTTAAAATGTTTCACAGATGATAGCAATTTTTACCAAGGTGACCTAGAGCAATTCCAAGGAATAAAAAATAACAAAAAATGGTTCAGAATGGATTTGTTCCAATACTGAAGGTTTTTTCAGGTGTTTCTTTTTAAAAAAATTTCTTGCGATGCATGAATATACAATGAAAATATATAATGGGGATTTGGTAGTGATTGGATTGTATATTGGAGGGGGGTGAAATATTTGATAGGAAACTTAATCTGCTCAGAAATAAAGACTAGCATGCCCTTTGCTCTTTCTTGCAAAGATGTGAGGATCAAATATCTGACCATGGAATTATTTAATATCAGATACAAAAGATGAACGTGGTTCCAGTGGAGTCTTCAGCCTGGGGCTCACTAACAGTGAAGGAAACTATGCAAGTTAGTGGAGCCAGTCAATGATATTGATAGAATGCTGTTTATTTCCTTCTGGAGGGGGCAAGCTCATGGTAGCTATCATCGTATTGTGAGCAAATGAGAATTATTTGCAAGCGTTTGAGTTACTACTTTGATAAGCCTCAGTTTTCCCCACAGGAGGGTGGGGGTGATGACTCTGTGCCCTGGAGCCAGGCTGCTGGAGCTGAGGCCCAGCTTTGCGAGTGACTAGCAGTCAGCTCCTGAACCAGGTTACTCCCTTCTCTATGCCTTAGTCTCCTCATCTGTAAAACAGGGAGTTCACAACCTGCCTCAGAGGGTGGGAAGGCTTACACGAGTTAATACTAGTAAGGCACTTAGAATGTGTCCGGAACAGAGTAGACACCTAATGAGTACTTGCTGCTATTACTAATAAACATCACAAATATCTGGATTCTTCTTTATCTGCCTTGATTCAGTTTTTCTACCTGTAAAACACACAGGGTGATGAATGTCATGTGAGACCAAAAGGTTCAGTACTTCCTTCCGGGATGTCAGGTACAACTGAAGCAAAAGCTGAGTTTATTATTAAATGTCATTGTGTTACTTTGAGGCGCTCCCATAATATCAGTGGTCTAGACATCCTAGTACTTTAATGTGACCCCCCCAAACAGTAACACATATGGTTTACAAAAATACCATACAGGAAGACCTCAGATCAAAGATACTCCTTCAATGTGAAGCATTATTATTTTTATTTTTGTTATTTCTCAGCCTTTCCTACATAAAAGAAAAATATGATTTTGGTGCAAAATACCCCAGATTTTGTTTTGATATCAGCTAACTACAGTAAGATCAGTGTTATGAAAACTAAAATTATAATACTGTACTGCAAATATTATGAATTTGCTTGGAAAATCTCAAACTCAACATCTTTAATCTTTTTTCCACATCACATTGCTTAAAAAGCCAAAAGTAAGTGATACACCACATATTATAAAATTTTAACTTTATGATTTCAATTTAAAAAATTTTTGATTTTGATTAACTAGATCATCTAGTCCTTGCTTCACAAGTGGAGAGACTAAAGCCCAGAGAGAAACTGCACTTCTCTCAGCGGGGTGACGGTGGAGCTGGGACTGGAACCCTGGCAGGCCTCCTGATGCCTAGTTCTAGCTCTCCAGTCAGTATTTCATTCTACATTTTTGAAAGCTGAGTACAATTGACCCTTGAACAACTCGGGGGGTAGGGGCTCAGACCCTTAGCATAGTTGAAAATCTACATATAACTTGTGACTGCCCCCCCAGACTCAAGTTGTCCCTCAGTTTCTGTAGGGGAATGGCTCTAGGATGTCCCCCGCTACCCGGTGAATACCAGAATCTGTGGATGCTCCAGTCCTCTGTATAAAATGATGTAGATCAATGCACACATTCACTCCTCTGCCACCAGACTCCCAGGCAAACAGTACAGGCACTTATTGGGAAAAAATCCATGCATAAGTGGGCCCATGTCAAACCTGCATGGTTCAAAGGTCAACTGCATTTTCAACAACATCCCTGCTTCCCTCTTTCCTTTCTTCAACGCTGCTTTTATCTCCTATGTTAATTTTCAGTCAGTCTGGAACCCTCGGCTAGAAGCTTCTCTGGGCCTCAGCATCCTCACCTGTAAAACAAGGTTATCGTAGCCTAGTTTGCAGCGTTGTAAGGTCCAAGTAAAATAACATTTGGAAAGTGCCTGGCATAGGATGAGCTCTCAATAGTGTCACTGAAATACTATATGGTCCTTAAACCCCATTTTGGGGTGGGGTGGATATTTCTATCTTGCGACAGGCAAAAAATTATTTAAAAATAGTTTTTTGAGGGGTTTGGACTCACTGTGAAGATGGCAAGGCTGTCTCTCATTCAGAATTGGTGAACAGGTAGCCTTTTTGTTTCTAGACTGGTTCTGCTAGCAGTAGCTGAACATAGGACGGAGAGGGATAGATGCTAAAAGCCACCTGACTATAGCCAGTCCTTCCTCCCTCCAGGGATAGGAAGCATTTCTGAAGATGGAGGAGTGAAGGTGATACAGCAACGGTCATGGCAGCTACCCTTTCCTGGGGGCTTACTATGGGGCAGGCACATGCTAAGCTCTTCACAGAGGTTTCCCCTCTTAAACCTCACAGACACCTTATGAGCTTAGTCCCCATTTTATCTATGAAAAGCTGAGGCTTGGCGTTTACTAATTTACACAAGCTAAATGACAGAGTTAGGACTTTGATTGCAAAGCCCTAACTTTTAATTCAAGTCCCTGTGCTGCCCAAATTGTCAGTGGTCAAGCTCAAGTAACTGCTCAATTTTCTATTTTTCTAGTGTAGATCCAGGTTACCCATTGCCTGGTAGTTCCCCTCTCCTTTCTGGTGCCAGGGAAAAAGCACCCATGGCTGTTGTGTTAGGTTCCTGGAGCTGCAATAACTAAGTACCACAGACCGAGTGGGAAGCGATGGAAAGGTGTCTCACAGTTCTGGAGGCTAGAAGTCCAAAAGCAAGGTGTCGGCAGGACCACGCTCCCTCTGAAGGCCCTGGGGAAGGATTCTCCCTTGCTGCTGCTACTTTCCAGGGGTCCCAGCAATCCTTCTGTTCCTTGGCTTGCAGTTGCATCTCTCCAATATGCCTCTATCTTTACCTGACCTTAATTCCTTGTGTCTGTGTGTCTGAATCTCAAGTTACTGAATTTAGGGCCCACCCTGACCCAGTATGACTTCATCTTGACTAATTACGTCTACAAAGAGTCTATTTCCATTATAATAAGGTCACATTCTGAAGTTCTGGGTGGATGCAAAATTTGGGTGGGGGGGGGCACTATTTAACCCTCTATAACTGTTATCCCTGGAAAGCCCATTACTGGCCGGAGAAGCCACTCCCAGAAAGAATACATTGTTGCCTTTTCCAGGGCACTGCGGCCAGACACAGGCAAAACATAAGGCATCTTTCACTTTATATCCCTATTATTCCTAAAATCAGGTATTTTCTGTTGCAAATTGCAATGGCACCTAGTTAGTCTGGAATCTCTTTCATAAGCCTTCTGAAATTTTAATGAGCTGCAAGCAAAATCTAATTTTTCATAAGAAGTAATGCAGCGGCACCTCTGAAGCCGACTCGGAGAGCTCGTGGCCATGAACCCTTCCAGGAGCTCTCCCTGAGAAATGTTCCAAGGCTCATGTCTCCTTCCTTCAGAGCCCAGGGCCCTGGAAAATAGCGCCATTAGTCAGGAAGCCATTTATCTGTCTTCATTGCTGGTGGGAGTGAAAAGTGACAAAACAATGTTATCAGAGGCCCTGTTCACAGTTGTGATAGGCGTCAAGGAGACCCCAACTGGTTCTACATTTATTTATCAGAACTGCCAATAAGATTTGTGCCCACACAAACAAATACAAGTATGCATCATATTTGTGTCACGATTCTGGTTGAATTGGAAAGAACAATTGGCCCTTTCTTAAACTGAATTTTTGTGCCCCCCTTTCATGTTGAAAGCAAATTATTTCTTTGTTGATTCTCCGGGCTCAGCCCTGCTGGTCTTTTTTCCATCCCTGGATGGCAAGCTCATTCCTGCCTTTATGCATTTCTCCCTTTCTTTCTCCAAATCTCCCTGAGGCCAGCTCCTCTTTCTCACTACAGTCCTAACCTGACTTGTAATACTTTGTCTGATTGTTTATATATTTGTCTTTCCCACCTTCTATCTAGAATATAAGCTCCATGAGGTCAGAGACCCCGTTTAATTTCCTGCTATATTCCTAGCACCTAGAGCTGTACCTGGTGCAGAGTAGGTGCTCAATTAGTATTTGTAACTGATTTCCCTGACCCAGCCTAGATTCAGTCCTCATCTTGGACTAAAGGAACTCCAGAAACTCCATTCAGGAGAACTCAGTGTCCCCTCTCTCCTCTGAGACTAGCAAGGGGCAGGCCACTGGACATAGGCTGTGCCTGGCCCAGCTGGAATTGTGTGTCTAGGTACAGGGAAGGGTAAGAAGGACTGTTCAGGGCTTCAGAGCTTATTGTTAAAGGTCCAAGATGAAGCGAAATAAGCCAAGAACCCAGTTATCAACCCAAAGGGAATAGGCAAAGAGGGAAAATCCAGATTCAAGGAAACAGGAAGGAATTAGGGAAACCAGGCCAAAACAATAAGGTTCAGAGTAAAGAATGGGAGGTGGAACTTGGAGGAAGTCCCTGAGCCATGGAATCGTAGACACAGCTGCTTATAGGATCTTTGACCAAGTGCACAGGTGGAAAGGAAGCTATTAAGGGTAGTGACTTAGACTCATTCACTCAGAATCAAATCAGACTTTCTATTGGACCAGTTCTGACCTTGTACCTCAATCATAGTTATCAGATCTTGATCTTATCTCCCAAACCCAGTCCTCTCCATGTAACTAAGTCCTGGAATTGAGCATTAATACTTTTCCTGGTTATGGAGTGAGAAGGTGAGCAGAGGATGGAATTAGGGATAGAATTACAGATGTCCTACCGTAAATAGATTTGGCAAGCGTGGTTTCTTACTATTAAGCGTGAGCTTTGAAATGTTAAAATACTTATGAAAAATAATTATTAAAGGAAGAACTAAAAGTGAGCCTTGGAGGTAAATGGGGGTCATGTGTTGCTAACTAGCTAGTTACACCTATAGATAGGCACTGTTTAATCTTTAGCCAGAGCAATACTGTGATTTTATAAGCTGATCCATAAAGTTTTAAGTGTGCATTGTTCACAGTAAAATCTTCAAAGTCTGAAGAGTTATTGTTGGGTGGAATTATATGGGGTAAGAGTCCACAAGGTGTAGCAGAAACACTGGGAGGAAGGAGAAGCCAGGGTCCTAGCCCTGGTCTTGCTGCTAAGTAGTGGCAAGACTTTGCCAACTGCCCTCTCCCCCTTCATCTGCCAAGTGAGCAGATTTCTAACACGGTTGATTCTCCGTTCACCTGTAGTATGTATTAGTCCAGAATTCATATGATGAAATATACTTATAAGTAAGTATGTTTTCAAGATATATGTGCGATTAGGTTGATATGAGTGAGTCTAAAAGTAAAGCTGCCTGGTGATATTCACATTACCTGCTTACATTAAATATAGTGTCAAAATGCAGCTTGGTTTTTGGATTCAGTTTCGTGCTTCCAAGCCAGAACTCTAGCTTCTTCGTCTTCCCTCTGTGCTTCTGCCATGAGGCGATCGTCTCAGTTGTTTTGAAATCTCAGCACCTATTCTTTGTTTTTTTGGTAACAGCCTTATGATTTTTCCCTTGGGGAAAATCTCTTCCACTCTTAGTTCATGTTCAAGGAGGCTGTGTGACCTAGAACAGGCCTGTCAGAACATTGTTCCTCAGGCCATGGTGAGTGGTTCAGCGCTGGGTACATGATCCCATCAGAACCAACTGGACTTAACCTGTTTTTTTTTTTAACTACTGGAAAGACAGTATCTGTATTTCTACTGGGGTTTTTTAGGACATTGGATATAAGTCTGGAGTTGTTGACAACCATCTCTCCACTCTCAGGGGCGCCTGACTGATAATGGAGCAATCACAAAGAGAAGGGGGCTGCAACTTCATGTGTTATCGAGTTCTGAAGATTCCAAATAATCTAGCCAAGTGTGAAGTTGGTTGATCATGGACTCTGGTTCCATGAACTCTTCAATTTTGTTTTCTGATGAAAAATTTGAACTAGATGTTATCCGCAACTGAAGGAGCCTTGATAGAAAGGCACTTATCTTCCCCACTGAGCAACACAAATGAAATCTTCTAAATTTTAAGTCTCATGACAGCAGGGGTACTGACTGCTTTTCTATCACCTAGATCAGTGCCTGGTCCATAGAAGGTGCTCAACAAATAATTGTTACAATAATCAGAGCAATGAGACCCATTAACCAGTTCTGTTTTAAAAATACCCCCTTTTCTTATTATGTAGTAAATGTTTGTTATAGAACCTTTGCAAAAAAAGATTTAAAAAAAAACACCTATCACTAATTACCTTATCAGTCAAAGATAACCATGGTTACCTTTATGTTATATAGTTTTTCAATCATGTATCATATATTTTAAAAAAGTGATATGTATGTCATATACTGTTTTGCTCACAAATTTTCCAATTACTATATAATGAGCCAATTTCCAAGTCACTACATAATGCTTTGCAGCATACTTTTAAAAGGCTACGTAGTCTTTTATTGTATGGATGAATCAAAAGTTATTCAACACATCCCCAATTATGGACTTTTGGGCTACTTTCAATTTTCAATAACATAAACAAACTCAGTATTTACAAATATCAATGGTTATTTCCTTAGCACCATTTCCTAGAAATGAAATTATTAAACCAAAGAGTATGAACAATTTTAAGATTTTTTTTTATTCCTCATCTGAGGATATATGTTTATTGATTTTTAGAGAGAGAGGAAGCGAGAGAGAGAGAAAGAGAGAGAAACATCAATGTGAGAGAGAAACATTGATCACTTGCCTCCTGTACGGCCCCGACCAGGCCTCGACCCCGAAGCCTAGGTATGTGCCCTGACAGGAACTGAACCTGCCAACTTTTTGGTGTATGGGGCGATGCTCCAACCAACTGAGCCACTCAGCCAAGGCCAATTTTAAGATTTTTGATACATATTGTCAATGACTGTGCTCTCTTTAACCTGACTATTAAAAGTTTTTAAAATCTTTGAAAAATTAACAGGTAAGAAATATCTTTTTGTTTTTCTTTGTTAGTGAGGCTTATATTTTTAAGAAGTATTATAGGCCATTATATGTCTCCTTTTGTGAATTCTAGAACAGTTCTTTATTTAACCATCTGTTTTTAAATACATTTACAGTAATGGATTTTATATTTGAAGATGCTGCTCCAGGCCTGTGGAGCAGAATGACTGTCTTCCCTGCAGGGAGTGGGTACTTGGCCCTTCCATTAGTGGCCTTTAAGAAAACCAATCACTGTGGACTTTGCCTTTTAGTTCCATGAACTGCAAAAACATTTGGGGTCCCACTGCCATACCTATTTGAGATGCTCATACTGACATTTTCTGCTTGATTTAGTCACTTTTAAAGGTCTCTGCCTATTCCAGACCATCAATGTCAGTAGCGGCAGTGGCAGGTGTTTCTGTTTCACTGTCCAAATCAGCATCCCCTTCCCCCGGGTGACTGTGGTGCTCTCCCAAATGGTCTTTCTTCCTGGTCTCTCCCTGCTCTAATCTATGCCCTGCCTTCTCACCTGAGACATAAACAACCAACCAATCAAAAAAATCATCACTTGGAATCACATTATGCCCATAAACCGTTGATGGCTCCACATTGCTTACTGAACATAGACTGAGCTTCTTGCACTCCAGGCTTACTGAGCTCAAGGCCCTTCATGATTTGGTCTCAGCTTCCCTTCTGTTCAAATTTTTCAGTACTCTTATAACTCATGAATCTTAGCCATCAACCAAACTGAACTGCCTCTATGCCTCTATTCACGGTGCCTTGTTTTCCTCGAGTGCCCTTCACTTTCATCTCTGTTTGTCGAAATCCTTGAAGACACAGTCTGTATGCGCCCACTCCCACCCCCTCCCCCTCAATGAAGTCATCTCCACTCCTCCAGCCAGGAAAGTCTCTGCCTCTTCCTTGCATCAAACACGTATTACATATAAATCTTAGAAAACCTCCCTCCCCCTGTTACCTCCTATGGTTACTTTTATAGATGACTTGTCTTCCTTAATGAGAAGAAGAACACTCATCTAAATATATAATTATAGTTCTGAAAGATTTGGAGGAAAAATCAGTCAAAATATTTCAGAGGCCCATGTTTCCTCCCTTACACTGCAGACCTTGTCCCTGGCCTTTCCTGCACTTGTATGTCAGCATCCCTCTTAACCTAGAAACTTTATTTCTGTAGCTCTCGCTGTCTCTGATTTTCATCCTGAAATTTGCATGGGGTTTTCTGAAATGCATGTCTGGATTCCACTTTGTTTTTCTTCTGTGTTTAGGAGGAAGAGAGACTGGGAGTTGGTAAACACGGCCTGGAGACATTCCCCAAACAGGCAACCAGACACTTTGATCATTAGTTCTATTAAGTGTCTTCCTTTCTGCTGCCTCATGAAGATCTATTTTCCAGGCTTGTTCTGAGGAAGCAGGGAGCCATGGTGCTGTTTAACAGTGTTTGTTTCTTGTGAAGTTAATTACTTATAGTCAAAATTGTACAACCTAGAACAGAAGTTACCCTTTCCCTTTTACACTCCAAATAGGTTACCTGGGCAGAGGGGCTAAGCTTCTTATACATAGTGCCATATGGTTGATAATCACCTGCCCATCTAGATCTTAGAATGATCATGATTGGCATTGGCCTGTTAGAAATCTCTCTTATGTCACACTGATTTTAAGATTGCTAAAATAAATACTACTAAAAGCATCACAATATGTCAACACAGTAAGGAAGATAAAGGCATTCCATTTTTCCAACCCTCCCCTCAACTTTCTTTTTGCTCGCCAAAACTCGCACCAGCAAGATGTGAGTTTTTCAACTATGGTGGATAGTTGAAAATGAACTTAATGTCCCTCATTACTTTGAATACAGTTGGTTCTAGCAAGGAATGGCTTGGCTTAAGCTGGGACCCAAGTCATTGGCTTTCCAGGAGTCACCAGAGACCACAGGGTATGTGTTCAGGAGCCAGGCACAGAGTCAACCTTCAAGTGGAAGTTTCCACAGCTCATCAGCCATCACAGGGGAGTCTCTGTTAGCCTCTGCTATCTCTGCCTCCCTGTCCTGCTCTCCTCCATGATCTCCACTTCCTTTGTAACTCCTTCATTTTCTGTCCAGCAGTTCTGGGTAAGTTGCAACTGCATTGGTGCCCGGCACTGAGATCCTGATGCCTGCTTCCAAGGAGCTTCTGGACTCGTAGCAAAGACAACCATTATACAACCATTATAGGAATACATAAAAAATAAGTATTAGTGGTGTACAGTACAATGGGAACCCAGAAAAGGAGTAATTAATTCTACTTGGGGATCTCTGAAGGGGTTTAATAGAGATGTGAAACTTAATTTGGGTCTTAGAGCATGAGTTGGACTTTGGTAGATGAAAAAGGGGAAGAAAGACAATATTGTTCTAGGGAAGCAGTGACCTAAACAGAGTTGTATTTTATGAACACCATTCTGACAACAGTGTAAAGGGTGAGTTGAAGGGAAGAAGTTGTGGGCAGAGAAGCCAAGTGAGGAGCTTATCCAAACAAGAGATAAAGAGAGCCTAAACTGGGACAAGACACTGGACTCGAGACTATTCTTACAGCCTGATCTCCTCACTTCTTCCCTTTAGTTTAAAACAGGTGGACTTTCAGTAACACTTGAAGAATGAGGGTGATAATTTAATTTTTTAAAAGCAGACTTAAAGAGGGCATTTCTAAACTCTGTATTAGACTGTTCCTATCGATGAAGCATTTATTGAAGCCCTAGACTTTGTAAGGCCTTCCTGGGAAATACATGCATGGAAAAAGACTTAACAAGACACAGTTCATTTTTAAGAACCAGGCGCAGTCTCATAACCAAGGATATCAAGCACTATGTATGATATGGGGTTTAGATAATAAAATTCTCCAGGAGAGTCGTTCCCCTCCATCCGTTTTTGTTTTGTAAAAATAATTCAGTTAGCTTTCTTCATCCTGATGGCACCAACAACTCATGGCAAGAAGCCACAGGCAGAAGAGGAGGTTGGATATTTTCAGGGGTACTTGCTTGAAAAGTAAGAGCTTGCTGTATCCAAGACCTTAAATCTTCATTTGCTGTTATAAGAAATTCAATATGAACCCTCTTCAGTAATGTATTACCTATTTAATTAAACTCAACTAACCTTTGTGATGCATCTATTAAGTACAAGTCACTGTTCTAGAGTACAAAGAGAACAAGAAATTATCTTTGTCTTTACCCATAAGTGGGAGAGCTGAGGTATTTACTCCCACAACTGTATTTGATTAGAAACCATCTCACTGACAGACTGCTGATGAGATAAAGAGCATGAATGAGGGTCAGATGAAATAACATCAGTAAGTTAGTTCTTTGTCTTCTTTTCTTTTGTTGTTAGAGACTTGGCTGAATTTGCTTTTTTCTAATCGCTCTGTAAAGTTCATTGAGTCACTGTTTATTTTCCTCATCTGAAGTGTAGGAGTCGTAATTATAAACGTGCAAGTGTCCAGTTTGGGGTCCTGGGTGCTCAGAAAGTATTTCTTTCCCTTCCCTCCGGGATCTGATTCTTGGCACCAGAACGTCACCTCTTTCTCAGGTGGATTTATTATTTCCTCCGAGGCCCCATGGTCATTTCTTTTTCCCTCTTTCCTCATTCCATCTCTCTTTCTCCTCCCCTCAGATGATTTCTTTTTTCCTCTGACTCTTACCTTCCTTAGTTGACTTGCTGTTTATTCTTTCCTTTGCTTCTTGATATTAAATGTCTGCCTCTTTGGACTCTAAGAGGGATTTAAGTTTCCATTTTAAGACCCTGTTGTATTTATTACATACACTGTTATGTTCCTGATTCTAAACTTAAAAATAGGTGAATGTAATGTTTCACCTATTTCACCTATTTCGTATTTATTTCAAAAAAACAAGGTGGTACCTTTTATTTAGCCTTGTCATCTCCATTCTCCATGGAGAGGTGGCCTAGGGAAGAAAGTCTGTATCCTCTGGTCTGTTAGAGATAAGAATCTCCCCAGTAAACTTTATAAATGGATTAATCTGTGTCTGATTATTGTCTCAGGTAATTGGCCAAGGCAACTTTTGCCAAGGTACTTCACTGTTCATTTTTCATTGTGTCCAAACTCAGCTCTCATAGGCAGCCAGATTTCAGATCAGCTATTCTGAGCAGAGCTGAGCTCTGGAACACATTTTGGAGGGCAATTCCAATGAACTTGCCTTGCCTCTGCCTTCTAAGAGCCCATGTTCTCTGGTTTGGAGAGGTAAATTTGTCTGCATGGACTGAAGCCTACCTCTGTTTCTCTTGCTTTACATGAAGAATTGTAGCATTCATTTATTCATTCATAATATGTATCTACTCGGAGCCTGCTCTGTGCCAGGTGCTGTATGTTGACCCTACCCAATAGTGTAACTCTGTTTTATAGATGAGGAAACTGAGACTCGGAGACAGTAATGATGTTACCATGAGCAGTTTTCTGAGATTTAGGCCCAACTCTGGATGACTTCTATACCTCCTCCTACTTTTTGAACATTTACCAACTGCTAGCTTCAACACTAGGTGAGTTCATGCTTAATTAACATAGCAGCAACTAGAAATAAAGATTATTAACTCATTGTACAGGTGAGGACCCTGGAATAATGACTTGAACATAGTACTAAAGAGAATAGTTTTGAGTTGGAGTGGAAGGTAAGATTAGGAAGGCAAATCAGGTCTCCGGTATGGAAGGACTGAAGTACTAAGCGAAAAAGTATAGAATTTAACTGAGAGGTAATTGTGAACATTGGAGTTTTTTGTTTTTATTTTTAAGCTTTATCCCCATAAGAGAAATCATATTTCCCAGACTTTTAAATCTTAGAAGTTATTATAAAAATAAATATATGTGTGAAAATTCTTTCATTTTTTTCACAGAAAGAAAACTTCTTAAATAAGGCATCACTATATTTTAATATTTATAAAAGACTTTTTTTGGTGGGATTTATAAATGAAATAAATGAGAAGCTGTCTGTATGGATTGATGGAAATTAAAGTCACAGCAAAAATGAAATGTTAGGAAAAATCAAAAGAAATACTGACCTGATATAAACAGAAAATAAGCCTGTTCCAAAGAAGGGCCTCACTTAGGGACATTTTACCAGAACCAGGGTCAAGGATACCCACAAAGTCAGAGTTGAGAAATGACGCAGCCATCTTACATGACTGGAATTTTACTCTAATCTGAAGACATTCTCATTGATTGGACATCATGGATTCCAAATTCATGGACATTTACTTTTGTAGCTATGAAAGGATTGCCAAATAATTTAATAGTCTACACAAGATGCCATGAAGACATTTAAAGTGCTTGAGAGCACAAATCATAATTAAGTACCCCCACATGTTTCAGTACAACATTTCATATGCAATTGATACAAGACTTACAAATTATTTTTATTATCTGCTAAAATAGTTTCCTAAGGCCATCTTCTAAGCCTCACTTTAATTAGTTTGGTTTTAGTATACATCTGAAGGTAAATGTACATATTTAAAATCTTTAAAAATGTTTGTGTACTTTTAGCATATTTTACCAAATAATCAGGTAGATTCACAATGGAAGACAAGTTAGATGAGCTGAGCACATTCATTTGGAGAAATTGGCAGAGCTGTTAATTTTAGGTTTGCAGTCTGCTTCATGTATTTGCAATTAGTATCTGATTAGAACTGGAAACTTCTTTTTACTAATGGTGTTCAGAGAATTTTGGAAGATAAAGGGTCTGAATCTTACTTCATAAATTTGTGACATACAATTACATATTACATATGAAAATAGTTATTTTTAATTTGACATAAGGACTAGGGGATTATGTGATCCAGGCTGAAAGTATCATAAAGGAATAGTGTAATACATACAGCTGACTTTAATCTTCATTTTTTCCCCTTTGTAAAACTTTATGTCTATATATGTAAGCTGGGAAGGGGATCTGAAGCTATTATCCTAAATAAATAAAAGCTCTCTAGTGTGCATTATCTTCAATTACCGTTGTATTTCAGGTAGAGGAAGTTTTTATTTTCTGCCGATAATTTCCAGATATTTATGTAAATTCTCTATTCATGTTCCATGGATAGTTATTGCCTTTCATTTTGACGCTGTTCTCAGACTAGCCCTGGTATTCTTAAAAATGAAGAACATTTGTTTTATATACTTTGTATTTCCCCAAGTGCCTAGTACAGTGTTCTGCACACACTAAAACCTTAATAAAGGTTTTTAAATGATGATGGTATTAGAGTTGATAGTGATGATGGTGGTGGTGGCGATGATGAAGAAGATAGAAATGGTGCTATATTGGGCACATAGAGATTTCAAAATATCAGAAACATAATGAGGTCTCAATGAAATGTGAAGTCAGTCAGTGGGCTATTTTTAAATGGTTATAGCTTAAATATATTTAGAAAACATACTGTATTTTTTAAAGTAGAGCCTATAGGGTGGGAATGCAGACTGAATTAAACTGCCTGAGTTAAAATTGTTGCTGCTCTACTTATTAGGTCTGCAGCCTTGTTCAAGTATCATAATTATCCTGTGCCTCAATTTCCTCATCTGTAAAATGGGTATGGCAATGATATTCAATTTTTAGGATTATTACAAGGATTAAATGTGAAATACTATATAAAGGATTTAGGAGAGTACCTGTTATATAGTAGACTCTTGATAAGTGATAATTATTATCATTATTAAAAAGAGTCTTAAAATAAAAAAGGTACATGTTCATTATAGAAAACTTAGGAAGTACTAAGACAGAAAGAAGAAAAACCACCCGGTGTCCCATCCCTCAGAGCAACCACTTACTAATAGTTTGACATATTTACTTTTATTGCATATCAAGTTGGACAATTTAGTAGTGGAGTCTTAGAATAGATAAGATATCCAGTTGACATTAGTGATGATAAAATTAGGTGAATTTTAGGTAAAAACACTGGGCAGTGAATATAAAAATGAAATGCTAAGACTATGTGGAAACATGGGAAAATGTTTAGCATAATGTTAAGTGGAAAAAGATAAATGTAAAATTAACATGCACATGCTGTATATTTGATTGTGTAAAATTAAATATACAAAATAAAATTAGGGTTACTGGGGTAGGATTATGCATCATTTATTATAATCATCATTATCAGAATTATTTCTAGTATTGTTACAGTCATTTTAACCTATGTCAAATTTATTTTTTAAAACATAGTGCCTGGTTGAATTGCAATTATTCCATGGCTCAGTTGTTGGATGACGGTGTAAACTGCGCTGTCCCCTTGTACTAGGGCCTGGAAGGGACATGGAGAGAACAGCAAAGGTGGTACTTGTTGGGTACTCACAAGAGACCAATGTGTTGGGCTAGTTTGAGCAATTGTATACCATGAGCTTGTTCAGCTATATATCCTAAGGTGTGTGGGTGTGGGTGTTGGGGGAGGAAAGGAGAGAGGGGAAAAGACAGAAGAAGGTGTAAAAGGAGGAGGAGAGGGGGAGAAGACCCAAGATAAAAGGGGGTTAAAGAGGGGGGGTTCCTTGGGCTAGAAGTTGGAGGAAAATTTAGGTAACTATGAATTGCACATTTTGTTTTAAATAATTAATGCATTCTCTCCCCTCACCTCCCAATATCTATATTTCCATTGCCACCTTTTCTGTTATTTAAATAAAAAGGAATATTTGAGTTGGAGAGTGCATGTCATCTTCATTGGGAGCCCAAGGGTAAGTGACATAGTGACTTGGCAGAGGGCATTGGGTGGGACATTAGTAAAACCTACAAAAATGTCACAGGACAAATAACTTTATTTAAACTACCTGAGGTTATCCTAAAGAAACAGCCAAATTACTACGCTGTGCATCCTGTTCTGCCAGTGGTAACTTCACCCCTGGCCCAGGATGAATGACAACACTTGCCAGGTCTCAATAGCAGTCATTTTCTTCGCTGTGATTTTCAAAGGGGGGGGGGGGGGGGGGGGGGTGGAGGCTGGTGAAAAGCCCTAGGATGTTCAGACACACTTATTTGCTGGACTCATTTTAGAAGCATCTCTTAAGGTGGAAGACCGAGGTGCGTGTTTCACAGAGTGGCTGCCAGCTGAGGATTTTCCCCAGAAAACCTCTCCTGTTGAGCAGGGTTGGCAGCAGCAGGTAACTCAGTCAGGCACACGGAGCTTCTCTCAGTTGAAAGAAAGAAAATCCGTTTCTAAAAGCAAAAGACATTTGAACTTTAACCCTTGAGGTAAAAGAAAATAATAACCATATATGTGTTTTCCCGGTTTGCATAGTTTTATAAAACTTTATCTCTAGGGGTTTTCTGTTACTTCTAGCTCAGGGAAGCCTATGGCTTCAGACCTGCAGAGGGCTTCTTTTGCAGGTGGTTGCTGGCACTGTCTGGAGCCAATGTTTTATTAAAAGCCAATGTTTTGATGGCTCAAAACACAGAAAATAGTCCCTTCCAGAAGGAGCAGAAAGTGGTTCGTGCCATGACACTCACCAAAGCACGTATATGAGCAGCAAAACATTTAAGATGCAGAAGGAAAACAGGAAAAACAAAAAATTCCCTTTCAGGGGGAGCTGGAGGACTGGGAGGACT
This sequence comes from Miniopterus natalensis, assembly GCF_054644295.1. Lineage (NCBI taxonomy): Eukaryota > Metazoa > Chordata > Mammalia > Chiroptera > Miniopteridae > Miniopterus > Miniopterus natalensis. Next base: position 171,860,568 of record NC_142081.1, read on the forward strand.
TCCTCCGAAACCCAATCTTCCCTCCACGTGTTTGTGTAACTAACACCCTCCATCTGCGCAAACACATCAAGGGGCAGCGCGTCTTTGGGGGTTTCTCTGGATGCGTTTTCTGTCTCCGGGTTGAGGTGCGGCCTTTGGCGCTAATTGATTCCACCTCAGGAGGCAGGCTGGCCTAGTTAACAAGTGTGGCTTCCTCGGCACTCTTTCAGAATGAGTCTGCGCCGAGTTACAGAATAAAAAAGGGTTGAATTTTGGAGGGTTTTAGCATATTAACTTGCCCACAGTTTAAGGATTGACCAAGTACTTAACACATTTAAAACCCAGCTGGACGCAGCTGGACTTGTGGGCAACTCGGTGGGGCCCCGGGAATGTCGGGAACTGATGTGAATATTCCATTGCACTTCGGGTGACTGAGGTGTGGACAGGGCTAGGACAGGCATGTGTCACCCCTGGTCTGGGTCTGGAAGAAAGGTAAACAAGATTCGTAAGCTCTTGCCCCACTTTGCTCTATAATGCATTTAATCTTTCATTTGTAGGTAATATAAATATTTAACTGAAACTATAACGTGTATATATATATGCATATGGAGTAAGGCAACATAGGAATTTATGTTTCAAGAGCTCAAGTGTGGTTGGGAAATGAACACACAGAAAACGAACAATATAATAGCATAACTATTGGAACAATTCAGAGATGTGGAAAGTGGTTAGTGCAACCCCTTGGAAAGACTGTTTAGCAATGCGTGCTCAAGTAAAACATACACATATACCCAATGACCTAGTAATTCCACCTCTGGGCATATGCCCAGCAGAAATGAGTGCCTATGTCTACAAAAAAGATATGTATGAGAATGTTCATGGGAGATTTATTCAGAATAATGGCCCCCGAATTGAAACAATCCAAACGTTTATCCACAGAAGGATAGACAAACTGTGTTGCATTCATAGAATGGGATACTACACAAAAGAGTCCACACTGTGTGATTCCATTTATATAAAGTTTAAAAACAGGCAAATTCATCTATTATGGTAGCAGTTGAAATAATGGTTCCCTTTGGGTGGCCAAGTGCTGATTAGGAGGTACAAGAGAGTTTGCTGAGCTGTTGAAATGCTCGATATCTCGATCTAAGTGGTGGTTACAGGTGTCCACATACATAAAAATTAACCAACCCGTATAGTTAAGACTTGTGCCGTTTGCTGTATGCAAGTTATATCTCAATAAATAATTTTATATAATGATCATGCTAAAGATAAAAGAAAGTGATATGGTAACATTGACAAGGAACCATTCTTTTCCTGAGGGAATGAGATGCACCCACAAGGGACATTTGAGCTGGCGTGTTGTGGAGTTTCTGGCCTTGCAATCAGGCTTTCAAGGATTACAAACAAGAGTCAACAGGCAGTGACAGTGATCCGGAGAGACTGTGGGTTGGGGCCAAAGCAGGGCAGTAGGAACGGAGGGAGGCAGAGGTGAGGGCATTTCAGAGGTAGAATGAGAAGGGGTCTCAAGTGCTTGAAGCTGTGTGGGGGAGAGGAAAAGGGAGAGAGAGAGACAAGAATGGCTCTGAGCGCTCTCCTGGGGGTGGCTGGGCTGCAGATGCTGTTGCTAATGGAGAGGTCTGGAGGAGGAACACAGCTGGCACCGCCTTTGATCCTATGATCAGCTGGCCTAACTTGGCAGCAGCCAGAAGCAGCATTTAAGTTAACAGACAGCGCCTACGACATGACTTGAATTCTGCCCCTTTTTGTTCTACACACACGATCACAAAGCACAGATCCCTTATGCTATGTCTGTATAACGTTGAGTCTTTTCAGCGCCCTGAGAAGTTTTAAAATGTTTGTGATGATATTTATACATTTATATAGTTTGACACATTCAACACTTGACCCTCTTCTATTTCTAAACTCAGGTTCTTTCTGGAGTATTGTTAAATTTTGTGAAAAATTGCTAACATAAATTTTCCAGCTGTGGGTGCACTACTATACCAAGTCCAGGAAACTAGGTACAGCTGTGTGTGTGTGTGTGTGTGTGTGTGTGTGTGTGTGAGAAAGCATGGGCTAGCTTCCTTATTGTTTTATTTGCTAGGGGGGTGCTGTAATTCATCTTACTGTTTATGCTCATTTTGAGTTCTTATAGTGAGTCCTGTGGTGATTTAGGGTGGTGGTCACCCTGAAGAGTTCATGGCTCAACAAAAGACTTTTGGAGATGGAAAGTTGCTTGTCTCCTGTCTGTTTACTGCTGCTTGGCAAAACTATTATCTCCTTTTTTTGTTTAAAACCTACTTACTGTGTTTTTTAGTAGACATTATCAACTCAGTATCAACACTGAATGCATGTCCTCTGGATGTTAGGGAGAGTATGTGGGTTGCAGATGCTTTCTGCTCTCTACCTACCAGTCCAGACCTATAGACGGAACAAACCGTTTCATTTCCTGGGATAGGTCAAAGTCACTGCTGTGGCTCCCCCTACCGCTTTTCCTGCTCTGGGGGCAGGGTAAGAATGGTTGACAGAGAGCTTCCTGTTTCCTGTTTGCCTCTGGAGAGCACAATTCTAAATGGCCCTATTTCTCTGCCTTTGCAAAAGCAATTGTCCTCTGCTCTTAATCAACCCTCCTGGGAAGTCACCTGCGATTCTTCGGAGGGTCTAGCCTTCTAGAGATAACACTGTTGTTAAAAATTCCTCACTGTGCTGCTTGTTAGAACAAAATGAAAATGGTAAATTGTTGATGAATTACAGCTATTGTTATAGCTAAAGAGGAAGACTTTCTGAAATTAAAACTTCATTAACTAATTTTTTGAATATTTTAATATTTTTTTAATTTTTAGTATGTAAGAAATTATGTCTCTAATGTAGAAGGCCTCATAATAAATTTTTTACTTTTTAAAAGTAAGGAATATTATTTTTCTAGGTCAATCTGTTAAATTTGTGAATTTGAACAAATTAATTTTATGCCTCATGAAATCAATGAGGATTTCAGTTAAGTGATTCATTTTGTGAAAAGCTTTAAGAAGGCCACACAGATTCACATTTAGAGACAGAGATTTACCTGTAATGTGATTCTTCAGCTGAGATTCCAGACTTTCTATGATTCCATCCATGTAGTCTAAGTGTTCTTATGTTCTAGAATCCTCTGTTCTTGTGAAATCCATCTAGTCACAGCCCTCTGACCCTGCTTGGCCTTTTTCTAAACGCTAGGGCAATGGCTCTCAAAAGTGGTTCAGTGTATATCTGAAGCACCTGGAGGATATGCTACAGCTGAGGCTAGCAGTGAAAAGCTAGAATTCCTGCTCTTAAGGAGCTCCTAATCTGTATGGGGAGGCAGATATAACATGACCACCTCAATCATGTATATCAGGTACATGATTATGTTACATAGCTACATGTGATTTGTGTGTGTAGCATATATCATATAGATAATGTAACACATACTGCATTAGAGCATGATCATTAAGTTATATGTCTTTCTACATAGAGATTGTATACTTCTGGTGAAAAGGAACAATTTCCTATACTACTAATTTTCTGGAGATAGCAGTGGGTCGTCTTTTGAGCTCTGTTCATTATTTTTAAAAGTCTGATAGAAAAATTATACTTTTTTTATATTAGGATTATATGAATTGTCATTTCAGAAGTACATATTTAGTAAAATCTTTCAAAAGTTTGAGTCCACAGTGAAAGAGAGGAGAGAGGTAGAAAAAAATCCCTTTTGAACCAACTAGCATTTCATCATGAAAAGAGCATTGAATGGGAGTTAAGAAGCCAAAGTTATTGTTTTGGAGCAAATACATCTTCTGTAAAATGAATGAGCCTAATTAAATGATCTCTAAGATTCTTACAGATCTAAAGTTCTGTGGTTCTGTAATCTTTTCTCAAAACCAAAGCACAATGCTTTACATGTGAGAAGGGCTGGATAAATGAAGTAATCTGAGTGCTGTTTTGGAAGTATCAGACTGTTTTATATTCCACACATTGCTAAAGTATAAGCATGTCTGTTTGTGGAACAAAATGGGGTTCTCAGACACAAACTAAAATGAAAGTTTAGACTTAGGATAAATTACTTATTTGAAAACGAACTCAAATACTGTAACACTTCAGCATATATGTAACACCTCTTGTTTTCTATTAACTAAAGAAAATGTCTCAGTGTTCTAAGCACCTTGCAGCATAAGAGGCTTTTTAAATAGCACAGAGTGAAAGGAAGGTTTGGCAATCAGTGGGGCAACATGACCCATGTAGGTTATGAGAGATTCTGATCCACTCCAAGGCAATTCGTCAAAATCATCAGTCGGGACAGGTCTGGGAATGCTGAATCGCAGGTCAGTTCTTCAACTGACAGTAATTAGAAATGATAGATAACATTTACAATACATATCTTTGAAGGCGTCTGAGAAGTTAGCAAGACAGAGAGAAGTTGAGGGGGTGAAGATGCTGGAGAGAAGAAAAACACAAAAATGAGTCCAACTTCTTGTTGCCAATATCTCCAGGCAAGAGGCGATTCGCAGGTGAGGGATGAAACACGAAGAAGCTGGTGGAAAACGGGGGCAGGAGGTTATCTGTCATGTAGCTGAAGGAGCACTGTTGGGATCCAGGGCCCACCTAGAAGGAGAGGCTCGTGTAAACAGTCCAGGCTTTCCTTTGGGATCCCCCGAAGATTGCAACCCAGGAGGAAGGGTAAAATAGACAACCCTTTCAAAAACCAAAATCCTTTCCCAGCCAGCTCAGTGTGATTGGATAACCGTGATCTGTCCTTACGATGAATACCTGCTAGAAGCAAGTAAATCATCTTGGCCTGCTGGGTGGCTCAGTCGGTTGGAAAGTCATCCTGTACACCAGAAAGTTTGCGGGTTCGATCCTCGGCTGGGGTGTGTACAGGAGGCAACTGATCGACTTTTCTCTATCTCTCTCCCTCTCCTTCCCTCCTTCCCCCCATTCTCTCTCTCTCTCTCTCTCTCTCTCTCTCTCTCTCTCTCTCTCTCTCACTAAAATCAATAAGCATGTCCTCATGTAAGGATTAAAAAAACACAAAAAAATAAATCATCTTCGTAGGACCATAATATCACACAGAGCTTCAAATGATCTCCATAGCATTTTATCCTCAATGTCTAGCATGCAATAAAAATTTGCCAGGGATACCAGCAGACAAAAACAAATGATCAAAAATCAAGAAAAGCCCAACCAATCAGCAATAGATATAGACTGACAAAATATCCTGATACTTGAGGTAGCAGACACAGGCTTCAACATGCTATGGTGGAAAGATTAGATGACAAGATGGAAAACTTCCACAGAAAACTGGAAACCATGAAAGAGCTAAACAGTAGTTTTTTCCAAAAATTGAATTTTAGAGAGAGGAAGGGAGGGAGAAAGAGAGAGAGAGAGAGAAACATCCATTGGTTGGTTGCCTCCTGCAAGCACCCTGATGGGAATCAAACCCGCCACCTTTTGGTATCCAGACCACACTCCAACCAGCTGGCACTGGAACATAGTTAAAAGATCTAAAACATGTGACCGGGATGCTAGGAGAGGAAAGAGAAAATAGAGCAAAAACAGTTTTTAAATAATGATCATATTTCCCTGAAACCGATGGAGGATATCAAGGCACAGATGCAAAAGTACTATGAACTCGAAGCAGAATAAACACTAAGATTCACTCTGGGGCCTGGATTATCAGGATTAGTTACTTTGGCCAACTGCTAGTTTTCCCAACTAAAATATTACAATTTTCAGACTATTGTGCAATGAGGGGTGGCCACTGAGATGTAGCAGAAGTTGTTGATCTGGTTTGCCAGGAAAAATCTTGAAGAAAAATAGACACACACTGTCACATGCCTTTTGCCCTTGCCTATCACCCTCTTCCTGCTTCTTAGAATGAGGCCTGACAACCATGTTTCAGCAGCCTTATTGGTTCATTAAACCATTGTAGTGGTTAATTTTATGTATCAACTTGCATAGGCCACACTACCCAGATATTTGATTAAACAGTAGTCTAGATGTTGCTGTGAAAGAATTTTTTAGATAATATCAATATTTAAGTCAGTAGACCGAGTAAAATAGTTTTTCCTCTATAATGTGGATGGGCCTCATCCATTCTGTTGAAGGACTTAAGAGAAAAAAATCTGGCATCCCTCAAAGTAGAGGAAATTCTGCCTGCAGTCTACCTTAGGACACAGTTGAAACATTAAGCTTTTTCCTGGATCTGTAGCCTGCTAGTCTACCCTACAGATTTTGGGCTTGCCAGCCTCCATAATCACGTGAGCCAATTCCTTAAACCTACTCCCCTCCCCCTAGATTATATATACATCCTGTTACTTCTGTTTCCCTGGAGAACCTGATACAGCCATGAGAGTTATGTGCCAAGAACAATGAAGTAGAAAGGTATAAGGAATCTGGTACTCCCATTGCAGCCCTAAATTGCCTCCCTAGGGACTTCTTTTGTGTGGGACACAAGTAAACCTGTACATGTTTATGTGTTTTTCACAAGTTTTTATTAAATATACAGCCCCAAATAACACTCACTGAGAAAAAGGCATTTAAAAAAGTACCTGAATCATAACCAACTTTTCTTTTTACTCATATATCAAGTGTGCAAGACAAAAGTCCAAGCGGATTCCATTTTTGTCACTTGTGTATTATTCTCTATTTTACAATAAGTGAAGGGACAAGGAACATGGATTCTCTACTATGGGTTATTTATAGTGAATGACCATGAATCAGGCCAACTGAATCTTTCAGTTTTATTGGACCAGGGGTAGGTAACCTTTTTTCTTCCAAGGGCCATTTGGATATTTATAACATCATTCTTGGGCCATACAAAATTATCAACTTAAAAATTAGCTATGAAAAAAGCTCCTAGATTTATTGAATTTCAAGTCCCACCTGCAGTTGCCTTGGCAGGGCCAGACCAAATGATTTCAAGGGTGGTATTTGGCCCAAGGGCTGGACATTCCCCACCCCTGTAACTAGTCCTTCCACATGAAGGGAAATTTCTCTTGATTGATATTAAAGGCTCTATGTTATGTAAAAGAAAATCTAATCCAGTTTCCATTACATTCATCTATGCAAAATAAAAACACATATTATAGACAGCATTTTTGGAATGATTATTTTAAGATAATTACTTAAAATATTTATTATTTAATTTCTTTGAAGTAGAAAAAAAAACAAAACTAGCCCTGGCCAGTGTGGCTCAGTTGGTTGGGCATTGGCCTGGACACCAAGAGGTTGCTGGTTTGATTCCAAGGGTACATGCCGGGGTTGCAGGCCGGATCCCCAGTAGGGGGTATGCAGGAGGCAGCCGATTGATGTTGGGCTCTCACATTGAAGTTTCTCTCTTCTCCCTTCTTCTCTCTCTAAAAATCAATAAACTAGTTTTTAAAAAAAAGAAAAAGAAACAAGTTGAACATCACAATGAAACAAACATATAATTCAGACCGAACCTAAAACTAAGAAAGATTGATTAAAATCATTTTCTTTATTCAGAGGCAAATTAAGGCTAGAAATTAAACTTGTGCAATAGACTGTCTCATCTCTGTAGAATCAAAATAATGTTACTGAATATGTATTTTTTTCTACCATTTGCTTTGGGCCCCTTCTGGGGCTAAGTTCTTAATTGTACCAGTTATGACAGTGATTTTTTTTCTTACTTTTAAGGAAATACTAGGTTTTCCTTTAACGACATTTTTTTTTCTGCATGAAGTCTGTTGGAAGGAATTCATAGATGCTCTTGTTAAAGGTTTTGTCTGGATTCTGAGGGAAAATTCCATCACATAAATTGTGATGTGAGTGAATGCTGTACCATTGGCCTAAGAGAAATTATGTTAAACTTTGGCAGGGTCACAAATTTAAAAAATGCGTTGTGACAAAAAATTAATGCACTCTTTAAGATAAGCTTTATCAGATGCATCATATATAAAATTGGTATGGCTGTGAAATACATAGTTGGTGATTTTTTTTTACAGTCCAATAGTAATATTTTTCCAAAGCCTACTATAAAAATTTTAAAACCTTTCTTTGAAAGCAACACACTTTCTGGACCCGAGAGACTATTTTACTTTTGTGTACCATAATCTTGAGAATTAACTGGGATGTTCAAACTGCAAAACCACAATGCCCAGAAAGTGAGAAGGCCAAGAATATAAAAGACCTTGAAAATCAAATACCAATCTGAAATTGGGTTTCTTTATTCTTTCCATCTATTAATTAAACATTTTTGTTTTCTGTTCTTTTGTCTGTCATAAATATCACCTGTAGGCCTAGGCTCACAAGCCAAAGGTAATTCTTTAGTGAAATATCTTTACTTTCACTGGCTCCATGGTTTCTCACTTTTATCTACATCCTATTCTACTATAACTTTCAACTCTTTTCCTGTTACAATTAGCCAACTGGTGTCTGCAAACTCCTTCAAAAATGTTCCTCTCCCTGTGCCTTCTTGTTTTATCCTGAAGAAAAGAGTTTTAGTAGTTTGAAAATAAAACAAAATTTAGAAACCGTGCTACAACACAGTTAACAGAAACTGCATTTAATTTATTTTGTTAACTTCCTCTGGTGTTTTCCTTCAATGCTGTACCTTTTATTTATTTATTAAAAAAATTTTAACTAAATTTTGTGTTTTGAGATAACTGTGGATTCACATGCAGTTGTAAGAAATACTACAGAGCAATAGTGTATAGTTTTTACCCAGTTGTTCCTTATAAAACTATGGCGTAATGTAATCAAGATATTGACATTAATATAGTCAACATACAGAAGATTTCCATCACCATAAGGATCTCTCAATTTGTCCTTTTATAGCCACAACCACTTCCCTTTCCCCCCATTTCCCGATTACCCCTTGGCAATCATGAATCATTCTGCATTTCTATAATTTTGTTACTTCAAGAATGTTATATAAATGGAAAAATATAGTAGTGACCTTTTGGGTTTGGCTTCCCCCCCAAGGGTATGTTTTATTGACTTTAGAGAGAGAAGAAGGGAGAGAGAGAGAAAGAATCAAACCCAAAATGTAGGTATGCGCCCTAACAGGGAATCCAACTTGAAACTTTTTGGTGTACCAGCTGATGCTCCAGCCAACTGAGCCACCAGGCCAGGGCTGGGTTTGGCTTTTTGTCTCTGGAGTTGAACATCTTTTCATGAACCTAGTTTCTATTTTATATCTTCTCCAGTAAAGTATCTCTTCATGTGTTTTACCTATTTTCTAATTTCCTGTTTATTCATTTCTGTTTGTTTTTCTTACTGTTGAGTTTTGACAGTTCTTTATATATTGTAGATACTAATCCTTTTTAGAATTTGTGGTTTGCAAACATTTTTTTTCCTAGTTGTAGCTTGTCTTTTCATACTCTTGACAGGGGCTAATACAAAGCAAAAGTTAAATTTTGATGAAGTGCTATTTATCAATTTTTCCTTTTATGGCTCATCCTTTGGTATTAAGTCTACAAACTCTTTCCATAAGCCCTCGATTCCAACGATTCCCCCTTACCTAGTTTTATGTTGTACATTTAAGTCTGTGATCAATTTTGAGTTAATTTTCATGTAAGTATGAGACTCCCTCCCTGCCTCCCTCCCTCCCTCCTTCCCTCCTTCCCTCCCTTCCTCCTTCCTTCCTCCTTCCTTCCTCCCTCTCCCTTCCCTCATCCTTCCTTCCTTTCTTCCTTTCTTCCTTTCTTCCTCCCTCCCTCCCTCCCTCCCTCCCTCCCTCCCTCCCTCCCTCCCTCCCTCCCTGCCTGCCTGCCTGCCTTCCTGCCTTCCTGCCTTCCTGCCTTCCTGCCTTCCTGCCTTCCTGCCTTCCTGCCTTCCTGCCTTCCTCTTCTTTTCTTTCTTTTTTGTCTATAGATGTCCAGTTTATCCAGCATCACTTTTTGAAAAGGCTGTCTTTTTTCCTTTGAATTGTTTTGCATCTTTGTCAAATACCAAGTGTGCATGTTTGTGTGGGTCTATTTCTGGCTTCTCTATTCTGTTTTATTGATCTATATGTCTCTCTCTCTACCAATACTTCACAGTCTCTATTATTGTAGCTATATTACATCTTGAAATTGAGTAGACTGAACTTCCCATTTTATTTTTCTTGTTCAGAATCGTTTTAGATATTCTAGTTTCTTTGCCTTTCAATCTAAATTTAAAAATAATCGTGTATCTACAAAACAATCTTACTGGGATTCTCTGGGAGTTTCATGACACCAGTGTATCAACTTGAGGACAATTGACATCTTGACTGTATTCGGTCTTCCAATCCATGAGTGTGGTATCTCTTTAAATTTATTTAGATCGGCTTTGATTTATTTCATTGGTGTTGTGTAGTTTTTATTATACAAGTTTTGTTAGATTCACACCTAAGCATTTCACTTTATTAGAGTGATTGTATATGGACTTTATTTTTAATTAGTGTTCATGGGTTCACTGTTAGTATTCAGAAATATGACTGAGATCAGTTTGCTTATTTTGTGTCCTGTGACCTTGCTGAACTCACCTACTAGGTCTGGGAATAATTTTTTTGTACAGTTCTTGAGATTTTACTATGTTGACAACTATGTCCTTTGAAAATAAACACAGTTTTATTTATTACTTTACAGTCTTCATGCATTTCATTTCCTTTTCTTGCATTTTTGTATTGGTTAAAACTTCCAACACTGTGTTGAATGAGAGTGGTATTAGTGGACATCTGGCTTTGTTCCTTCTCTTAGAGGAAAACATTTACTTTCATTATTAAGCACAGTGTTAGTTGCAAGTTTTGGTAGATGGTCTTTATCAAGTTGAGGAGGTTTGTTTCTTTTTTTCCCCAGGGAGTGTCTAACATGAATGTATTAAACACTGTCAGATGCTTTTTTGGTACTGATTGATACAATCATGTGATTTTTCTTCCTCAGCCTATTAATATGATAGATTACATTGATTTTCAAATATTAAATCATTCTTTCTAACTGAAATAAATCTCACTTGGACATGGTGTATCATTCTTTTTGTATATTGCTAAATTCTATTTGCTAATATTCTATTAAGGATTTTGCATTTATTCACGATGGATATTGGCCTGTAGTTTTCCTTTATTGTACTGTATTTTTCTCATTTTGACATTAGAGTAATGTTAGCTTTAGAAAGTGAATTGGGAAGCATGCCCATTCCCTTCTTTTCTATTTGTTGAAAGAGACTATTTAGAACTGGTATTAATTTCTCCTTTAAATGTTTGCTGCAATTCTCCAGTGAAACCATTTGGGCCTAGAAATGTCTTTGCTGGGAATTTTTAAATTGCAAGCTCAATTTCCTTAATAGTTATATGCTAGTCAAGTTATCTCTTTCATATTGTTTGAGTTGTGGTAATTTGTGTTTTTTGAGGAATTTGTCTATTTTGTCTAAGTTGGTAAACGTGTGTAGAGTTTTTGTAGTATCCCCTCACCTGCAGGCTCTGTAGTGATATCCCTTTATCATTTCTGATACTTCTATTGGCAATTGGTGTCTCTTTTTTTCCTGTCAGTCTTGCTAGACTGACAATTTTATCAGTCTCTTCAAAGTACCAGCTCTTTGTTTTGTTGATTTTCTCTGGTTTTTATTTCATTTTCAAGTTTATTGATTTCATCTTTTATCTTTATTATTTCCTTTATTCTTTTCAGTCTGTCTTCTCCACTTTTCAGAGTCTTTTAATGTTTGTTTTATATGTAATATCTGAGTTTTTAGGTGTAGCGAGTGGGAGGGATGGGGAGGAGTACGTCTCCTCCATCTTCCCAGTCTGTACATTTTGTTTGTAGGTGTGGGTAATGTCCTTGCATTTTACTACTGGGGCACAGGTCAAGTTCAACCTTATCCTTTGCTCTGTGACGGGAAACCTTGGGAAATATGGGGTGTGCTGAGAAATAGCTTTTTATGATGGTTTATGATGGTTTTTCTTTCTCGTGGTGGATGTTCAGTAAGTAATTATGGGAGGTGGGCAAGATATAGAATTTAGGACAAGGCGCCTCATTTAGTGACTATTTACAGTAGATTGAAAACTTCTGCTGGATGGCTGCTGCCATCAGGACTGCCTCCAGTTACCTGACCTCTTGGTGGACGGGGAAGGAACAGCAGGTTCAGGAACCTTGTCAACTTCCCTTCTTCCTCTGATATCGGTCCCTCTTCCCCTGCTTCAAAATGACCTCAAACCTGGGAAGAGAAAAGAATGCATTTTCATGATAGAGATAACAAAGATCTTGCTTGGGTTTGCGATATTTATGTGTATGCTTCAACAAACAGTTCGATTGTGTTCTTTTAAGCTTTCCTATTAATTGTAGGTCAGTTTTGTGCTGTAGTGGTTCTCCCATTTTGGTTACCCTTTATCATTCTGACGTGAAAATCATGTCGAAGGGGAAATTGTTTGTGCATATAATGAGTATAACTTGCATCCTAGGGGCCTTGAAATGCAGTTTACTAAACTAAATACAAAACACAACAGTCTAAACATAGATTTCTCCATAGTCAAGCTCTTCCTGTGAGGGCTTAAAAAACAACAACAAAAAAAACCTCGGGAATTGTTACACTTCCCATTGTTGTTCAGAGGCTTGTTTGGGATCTGATGGCAGCTGCCAGAGGCCTGACATTTCAGCAGGGAGAAGCAGGGCAAGAGCTGAGAGTCTCTGGATCTAAAGAGCTCTCTAAATTTCACTGTCGCCCTTGGGTTTCTTGAAAATATGGTGATGGTTGTAAAATTTGAATAGATGATTCCTGCAGTAAAACAAACTCAATTAGCAAACAACATGCGTGAACATTGCAGAATACAGAATTAAAATACAGTACCACCAGATCCTGTAAGCTGTTTTAAACTCTGCTTCTTACATGGCTTGCTATCCACGCGAACCAGTATTTATTAAGAAGTGACCATGTGCTAGGCACTGTAATCGGGGCTGTTGGGAATATACAAATGAACAAGCCCCCGTCCCTGAATTTAGGAGTAAGCAACCTAGAGGGGAGATAAAAATGCATGCAAATAACTGCTGTACAATGTGCCTGAAATGAGGCTGCAAGAACAGTTTTCTGGAAACAGCCTTGGTTTGTTAAAAAAAAAAGAAAGTCTGGGGCAGGAAGGGTAAAGAGGGGGTTGCTTAGGTGAGAACAGGGAGAAAAGGCATAAAGTAATATTGTACTTTACCTACCATTAAGTAACAACAACAGTGAACACTTTTACATACTTTATTTTTACCCAGTGTAAAGGACAGGGCATGCATTTTTTACCCCTTTGAACAAATATAGTACCAGATGCTTGAGAAGCTAAGGACTTGCATTAAATCCCCTGATGGGTATGTAGGAGCCAAGACTGGCCCTCAGGTCACCTGGGTGGGGCTCTCTCCAACATTGAGATCTAGCAGCCAGATCTAGATGACTTTGCTTCCCTGTACCACAGGCTGTGACCCATTTTTTCAGCACTAGGATGATGACTCTGTGCCCTTGAGTAAATAACTCCGGGACATCTGAATCTTGGCTTGTGCTTGACTGGCTTACGTGGCCCAAATGAGGTTTTTCTTTCTACTCCTTGAAAGAGGACTTTCCAAAAGGAGTTTCAAAAATAATCTGGTCATATGAACCTGTGCTCAGCAGCAAAGTGTAAGGATGGTGATAGGGTAGGGGGACACCGAACAGTGGAGCAGTTAAGAGCATTAGGCTGTGGCGAGTGGGGTGGCCTAGGTGAAAATCCCTGCTCCCCCCTTACTAGCTATGTGAACTTGGTCAGGATACTTGACTTTCTAAAGGTCAGTTTCTTCATCTGGAAAATGGAGAGAGTAAGGGATCTACCCTAGAGTTGAGAAGTTAGATGAGAGAACGCTTGTAGAGACCTTGGGAGAATTCTTGGCACACAGTAATGCTGTTATTGGTTGTTGTTATTAATAACAATATGGTTGTTGTTATTATTTTAACAATAACCAAAATAATGTGGCGAAGAAGTATTCCAAATAGTTCTGTGCATTTGAACTTCGATGCCATCTAGTGGCCAGGACATTTCAGAATATGCTTTCAGTCTAGGTATTGTACCCACAGGTGACCCACCCAAGGGCCTGTTACTCTGTAGCTGAATGAGTTGCTGCTAACTGATTTCAAAGGTGAGTCTTGGGCATGCAGGCCAGGACCAGGAATGTTGTGTGACCTCATTACTGGCCTGAATTGCATAAAGAGGATAACTTTGTTTCTATAGACAGAAAAGGAAGTGGAGCCTTTGGTGCCTTCTTTCCCTTGGTCTGGCCACACAATGGAAATCTTTGTGTTTACAATGGGTGTAGCAGACTCTTGGAGCAATGCAGACAAGGGATTGACTTCTCAGTGCAGTGGTTAGGAATGTGATTGTGGTGGTCATATGGTTTATGACTCATCAGTGTAATGACTTTAGTAAGTTACTTTAGCTGGCTTTTTAAACCTCTGGAGGTGTGGAGAGTAATAGTACCTATTTCACAAGGTTTTCATGAGAATGCACATATGTGCTCAGCATAGGGCCTGATGCATACAAGATGCTCAGTAAACATTAGCCATATTAATTTTTCACTTTTGCAATAGAATCTTGTGTTAAAGGAGGACCTTTTGTTATATTGGTAGTTAGACAGACATGCTCAGAGCAAGGACGATGGGCCAGGTACAGAAACACCAGGGCAGAAAGCCCTGGATGCCTAACAAGGGGCAAAACTGGGAAACAGGAACCTCACCCCCGGGGTAACATCCTCACCTAGCATATCGCTGGTCATGAGGTTTCGGCCCCCTGACTTTTCATATCCCTAGTTATTCGGTTGTAGAGCCCCCCACCTTTTCCTCCCTAAAGATAACATCTAGGCCTCAGCTCCAGGCCCAGAAAAACAGCAAAACCAGACAAGTGATGCTGTGGCTTCCTCAGGACCAGCTACATTGACTAATGACCCCCCTGCCCTGGCACCAACCAATCAGTGGAGACCAGGACCCTGAAAGAGCACACCTGGAATATTCTACTGAGACCCTCCCCTGAGACCTCCCCTCAGACTTCCACCTGCAAGACAGAGATAAATATGCTCAGGATGAAGGAGCCAGTGCGCCCTCTCCCCCAGGGGAGCATACCCGTGCCATCCCCTTTCCTCTTCTTCCCTCTAAGGGACCCCCGGAGACTTGCAACCAGGGGACCAATGGGCAGTGGCAGCTCTCCCCATTTTCTCCGACTTCCCAGTGAGCCAGAGCAGCCCAGCCCAGGCTTTCCTGTTGCTTCCTCTATGCCCTTCCTTGTTTCACTGTCCTAAGTATATTTTTTCTGTGGCCAATAAATTCTTAGTTACTTTGCTGCATTTTGTCTCTTGATTGAAATCTTTCCTTCAAGAAGGCGAGAATCAAGGTGTCGTTGTCACCCTGGTGACATACATTCAGTAACACTTTCGTTCATTCATTCAGTCATTCAACTGGTACCTGTTGAGAACACACTAGGTGCTAAGGACGGGCCAGCTGAGGCCATGCATGAAACAGGTACTGCTCCTCCTGGTTTACAGGATGGACGCCAAACAGACGATTCCCAGGGAAGCTGAGTGTCTTGAGCTTGATTTGTAGGTAGGACCAAGGACCTTCTGT
Organism: Miniopterus natalensis; assembly: GCF_054644295.1. NCBI lineage: Eukaryota > Metazoa > Chordata > Mammalia > Chiroptera > Miniopteridae > Miniopterus > Miniopterus natalensis. Next base: position 171,876,096 of record NC_142081.1, read on the forward strand.
GGCGCATCATTCCCATCATAGATATTGTAAATGTGGACAACTTTACCTGGCACCGTTTAAGTATGGGAGTTCAGTTTATTGCTCTTAAAAAGGAAATCAGTATATTACAATGCTTTTTCGGAAATGAAAATAAAGTACCTTGAAGAGTAGGTTCCTTTTCCTAATTTGCCTAAAAGCACTGTGTGGGCTGGTGGCAGACCTGGTGGTAACATTAAAAGATATTTGGATTCATTTAGTGCTATTATTCTGGCGGCTCAGATGACCACTTTCACTTTGTTGAGGGAGAAAGACCATAGTATTTATTTTTTTCTTGTCTATATAATCAATCTAATCCTCCCCTTCCTCCAATTTTTCTCCATATTAGCCTATGTTCCTGAATATTTTCTTACTCCAGTTCCACTTCTTTAAAAAACCACCCTGCAGTATGTATGGGAGATGAAAGAATTCTCCCAGGCTAAGTTCTAAAGCAGTGATTTTTATGAAAGGCTTGGTGCAGGGTTGAGGAGGGGAGAAAGTAGCTTGTGTTTGCCCGGGGGGGAAAACATATCAGTACGATAATATATAAGTAATATATAAAGCAATGTAATACTATGTACATGAAATAGCCTGTATTACACCAAACCATAGAAAATATGTACTCTTTTCTTAATATAATCAACAAAAAAGTAAAGTTCAACAAATTCTTCCTGGCTGGGAATCAGCACAGAAGACAGACCCTTTAGGGATTCCTAGGGTTCCCACACAGGGAAACAAATGAAAATCTGAGACATCAGGATAAGATTTTTTTTTTTTCCATTTTAAAAAATGGAACATGGGTTAAAACAAAATTGGCCAAGAAACCTAAAGGCTGGGAAGTGTTTGGTTTTGCATATCTCCTAAGTGAACATCGCTTGGGAATTCCTGATGGTGAGGGCACTGAGATTGTGCCAGGCTGTGTGCTAGGTACCACATGGTACCTCATTTACTCTTGTCACATTGAGGAGGTAGGTCGGTAAGAAAAGTTTTGGTGCTGAGGCTGATCCTGTGGTCATTTGACTCTCCTTTCTGGGCCCTGCACTCCTGCTTTGGTGCTGTTTGCTTCCTGAACAGCAGGCACCTTCCTTGATCCTACTTGGCAGCCTGTTCCATGAATTAGTTTCCCTTTATTTAGGTGTGTTCTGCAGCCCCTAGGGGATAATTAGAAAGTTAGTTTTATAATAGTTACTATTAGTGTAGATCTGCAGGGTCAGGGTCTTTTACCCAAATCCCATCTTTTACATTTCCTTTCGGCCCCCATTGTTAGAGGTCCTGCAAACAGGTTCCTGTTTACACACTGCTGGTAGAGAGAAGACAATCTTTCCTGTGGAGCTGTTTTTTGACTTTAAAATATGTGGCTTAAAAAATGTGTTTGCCTCATAAAAGTAGGATCTTCTTTTTCACTCTGTTCTATAGGAGTGGTTTATTGCTACCGTTCAGGTTTTGCCTAGAGTTACTACTGTTGAATGCATTTCCAGTTAATCCTAGAGTAAGATGGCATAACTTTCAGAATTTCCTTCCAGGCAGTTAAGTGGGGAAGAAATAGCCACATGATTATAATAAAACTGTTTGAGTGTTGGCTTTTAGCTTGTGTTCTCCAAAGCACAACAATTGTCTAAAATCTCACTCCCCTTCATGCTCTAATTGGACACCATCATTGCGTCAGATGCTGTATCTATTAATCTTGAACTATAACTCTTGTTTCTTGATATTGTAATATATCATCTCTTTGTTCATTGAAGGCTGGCGTTTTAAAGGACTGTACTTGAATCTATTTTTTGGTGGTGGCTGTGGTTCCCAGCTCCCCTGGTGACTTACACAGGAAGCTTAAGGCGCAATCAGACTATAAAATCCCGACCAAAAAGGAGACCGTAATTTCAGCTACAGACTAAGCAGATAACAGACATGGGCTATTCACTGGTCAGAAAGATAAGGGAATGAGTTTGATTCCTCATTAAAGGCTTCATGGTTTAAGTCCTAAAAAAAAAAAAAAAAAAGCTCTGGGTCTTGGCTTATTAAGTTACATAAACAAGGTGAAGTGCCACGGGGGAGAATGGAAACTCTTGGCGTGACCTATAATTAGAAAATTTCCACACAGAGAATAAAAACAGAGGCCGTATGCCACTTCCTGACCCCAGTGACCCACAGAGGCTAAGCCATTGGTGGGAGACAGATAAGAAAACACCAAGGAAAGGAAACCTGAGTAGCCAGCCTGCCTGTTTGCTCTGATGGGCCTCAGCCTGGGAGCCGTGCGTGGAAGGTGCCCTCATAGTTTAAATCACCTCCAAGGCGACAGTAAGGAAGAAAGGCCACCCAGTGCCCAACTCAACGCTAGGGAACAACAGGCTGCATGTGATTCCTGGGAGTGAGGCAGAGTCAAAATCCTGCTTTCCCACTTATGTGTGATGTGACTTTGGGAAAAGATTTCACTTTTCAGAGCATCCATTTCTTCCTAGGCATATACAGTAAGTACTCACTTAAAGCCATTGATAGATTCTGCAACTTTAAGCAAAACGACACATAAAGAAATCAATTTTACCACAGGCTGATATAAGCACAAGTTAAGTCCCTATGGCATCTCATGAATATTATAATGAAGGGACATTGAACAAAATGACATTAATTGAGGACCTGCTGTATCTTTCTCCTATGTAGCCCCATATGTCCTAAAATGGGATAAGAATATTGACTCTGGTGGTTTGTTGGTAGGTTCTATGAGTCGATAGATTTGAACTGTTTGAGTACAGAGATTGCCTCCCAAGCACATAACACAGTGACGGGCATGTACTAGATGCTCAATTAATATTAACTGAATAAAAATGTTTTAAAAATCCTAGCATAGTGAGTGGCACGTAATAGTTGCTGGTTAGAATTGTGGTTCCCCCCCTTGTGTACTGTTGGTGGGAATGCAGATTGGTGCAGCCACTATGGAAAACAGTATGGAGGTCCCTCAAAAAACTAAAAATAGAGCTGCTTTATGACTCAGGGATTCTACTTCCAGGTATATATCCAAAGAAACCCAAAACACAAATTCGAAAGAATATATGCACCCCTATGTTCATTGTAGCATTATTTACAATAACCAAGATCTGGAAGCAGCCCAAGTGCCCATCAATAGACAGCAGATAAAAAAGCGGTGGTACTTATATATAGTGGAATAGTACTCAGCTATAATGAGTACTATTATGAAATATTACTCATAAAATAATGAAATCTTACCATTTGTAACAGCATGGATGGACCTAGAGAGTATTATGCTAAGTGAAATAAGTCAGACAGAGAAAGACAAATGCCATATAATTTCACTTATATGAGAACTCTATAAAGAGTAAAATAAATGAACAAACAAAATAAAAACAGACTCACAGACACAGAGAACAGACTGATGGTTGCCAGAGGGATGGTGGATTGAGGGACTGGATGGGAAAGATGAAGGGATTGAGAAGTACAAATAGATAGTCACAAAATAGTCCTGAGAATGTAAAGTACAGCATAGGAAACACAGTCAATAATATTGTAATAACTATGTACAGCGTCAGGTGGGTACTGAAAATATCAAGGGGACCACTTTGTAAAGTATATAATGTCTAACCACTATGCTATACACCTGAAACTAATACAAAATAATATTGCATATAAACGGTGATTGAAGAAAAAAATGAAAAGCAATTGTGGTTCCATTTCCCCAATGTATTTTTTTCTAAAAAAGATGCTACTGATGAACTGAGTGACCTTAAACAAATCCCCTAACCTCTCTGGGCCTAATTCTTCATCCATAAAAGAAGTTAGCTAGTCCCTCATGTCTGCTCTATGTGGTCAAGATTTGCTCTTTTCAAAAATCAATCCTACCAGACCCCTAGTGGAGACCAGTCTGTCTCTCAAGAATAAACTGTGGCTTTGGAGCTTGGCTTAAAAGCAGGTGGTGTAAACAAGAAAAGCCTTGACGTTTTAACTGACTTCAATTTTCACCTAAAAAACTCTATTACACCACTGAATAGTCCTGATCTCCATATCCCATCAGTTAGTGTACTTCCCACTCTTAAAAGTGTCGGGTTTGGAAGATAAATTGTGGTCAGCAAACTATGAATGATGAGGACAACTGGCTGCCTGGCCAGCAAGCACTGCGGTGTCCTCGGCTCTCCGGCAGAAAGTGCAGGCCCAGTCCCCCGTCCCCTCCACGGCTCAGGCAGCTGTCCTGGACACACTGTCGGCTTCTGGGGACCCAGAGAAGCTCCAGCACACTTAGAGAAGCTTAGAACTGTGGCATATGAGGAACAACATGAGGACCCTGGATGTTTACCTCGAAGGAACCTCTCACGTGATAGCTGACTTTAAATGTTTTAAAACCATCAGGACTCTTCCAAGTGGCACCAGAAGTCCACATAAGGGCCAGTGAGAGGCCTACTGATGAGAAACCTGTTAAATTAATCATGGCCTGTCCATGCAGTGGTTTCAATCTTTGTGTCAGGAAATGGGACTATGTCCACGATACACTAATAAATTTTTTAAAAGCGGGTGGTAGAAGTATATATAGAGTCTGATTCCATTTATATATAGATGCATACATGTATAACTGTGCAGAAATGGAAAATGTCTGAATAAATAGAATGAAAAACCACTGTTAAGAGGACTTACCTCTGGAAAGTAGAATTTGTTGGAGTGTATAGTGGAGGATCTTGGATGTTTTACTTGACAAACTTTTATAATACTTCACATTACAAACTGCTACGTTTTTTGAAGTATCATAGCTTTTTAAAAGAATAAATGAGAAAGCGTGATGGGAGAAAGTAACACGATGGAAGGAAGAGAATTAGAACATCAGTACTCAAAAGAAAAAAGTCAGTCACTGTTGGAAGTAATGAGTTCCCCTTCTCTGGAGATACCCAAGGTGGAGAACGCCTGGTCACTGTTGCCAAGAGATGCTGGTTGTGATGGAGTGCTGAGCTAGTGATCTGGAAGGACCTGTCATCCCTGCCATTCTAGTACATTTTGAGGTTCAGTGAGGTTAAACCATTCAATGGTTGTGCTTATAACCATCTTAAGCCATAATCCTGGGCCGAAAAGCAAGAAAGGTTGTTCTGATTGCTCTGTTTTAAGATTTCCTTTGTTTAATGTTTTCATTCTTTTTAGTTGTAGTGTTATCATGGGATACTTCCCGAGTGGCTGCTGTGTTGCAGATGTCTTGCTTTACATATGTGATTTTATTTAATTTTCATACTAGTGAGTTAAAGCTTTATTATTATTTCTATTTAATGGGTGAGGAAACTGAGGCAAAGAGAGGTAATGTGACTTGCTCAGTATCACAGAGCTGGTAGTATGGTAGGGATTTGGGGTGTCAACCCTTTAACATCCATTTGACCTTAGGAATTACTTCCTACCTAAAGGTGGCTTCTGATTAGTCTAAGCCAACAATGGTAATGAAAATTTTAAATTAACATTTCCCCCCTCTTTGTATAATGATTGGCAACTTGTTCCTGTGCTTTTTCAGGTTAATCTTTCTGAGGCAACGACCTTGGCCCGACCTTGGCCCTGGTGGACTAAGGGCATCCATCTGCTTGGATGGGTGGGAAGGGAAAACACAAGGGAGGGTGTGGAGATTAGAAATCTCATATACAGAACACAAAGGCAAAGGTGCAAGTAATAATCCCTCCCGATGTTGAAAACAAATTGCATTCTGCGGGAAGACAGCTGTTGTTCTGAGGAGGGATTTTCTAAATTCCTTAGTTTCCCCCTAAAATACAGTGAGGAAAACTTCTTGCTTTCTCAACTAGGGATGAGATGGACTGGTTCTAGGCTTGTTGCATTGCCATGTAACATGGGTACTAAATGGATATCCCATCCCTTTCCAACCCCAAGGAGTGATGGGAAGAGAAATGGGTGGGAGAGGAAAGGGAGTGAGTGGAGAGGGGAGAAGCAGGCAATGTGATAGTGTTTTTTCACAATAAAAAATAACAGCTAAAACTGAAAAAAACCCATCCGTCCTTCATTGTCACTAGCCACATTTCAAATGTTTAAAAGCCACGTATGGGTCATGGCTCCCACGTTGGATATTTAGAACAACCGCATACTTGTAGAATGTTCTGTTGGACTGTGCCTCTCCAGGTAATGCTCAGTCTGGGATTCCTCAGTCATCCAGCCCCTGCCTGGCTGGTGGGGATTGGGTTGCTAGCTCTGGGCTGAAACTTCTGAGGGGGTATATGTGTTAAAAGCAGCCAGAGAAATTTTAGGGAGTCTGAGGGCTGGGGCCTTGTCCCTACTTCTTAGGCATAGCCTGGGACAATCATAGTCTCTCTGGAAAGGCCCTCAAACATGACAGACTCTAGAAAAGCTGGTGGCCTGCAGACTTAAGATCAGAGATGGCTGAGGGAGGCATCTGATGGAATAGAGTTCCAGTTTCTGGAGGTGATGAAGCCAGAGTGACAGGTGGTCAGAGAATCCTCGGGCCTAGACTGCAGAGTGGGTCACAGGAGGTGCTGGACTAAGGGAGGCTGGACAGCCTCCCCCTGCTGCCTTAGGCCTGCTTGTGATCTGGGGGAATGTGTCAGAAGAACAAATAGAGACTCAGCCTCTGCAAAACCCTTGAAGTCAGGAAAGTTGAGGGAAGAATGTTTCATGGGGACCTGAAGAGCCCCAAGGTCCAGGAGGCCTGAGCTCACTGAAGACCAGCATCAGGCCTCAGGTCTGCTGCCTGACCAAGCCAGGAGGAAGGGAAGCCAGGCTCCTTTCTCCCCCTGGCCACAACTCCTGCAGACCTCACCCAGACCCCACCCGGACCCCACCAGCCAAGGAGGGGTCTGATGGCCGAGAAGTCTGAAATTGAGCACTATCTGGAGAGACACTGTCCAACAGAACATTCTACAAGGGTGCAGATATTCTAAGTATCCAGTATGGTAGTTAGGAGCCATGAGTGTCTACTAAACACATGAAGTATAGCTAGTGACACTGAAGAACTGAAATTTTACTTTCAATTTTAACGGTTATTTTTCATTGTAAAAAACAATATAACAATATTAAAGGAAAATTTAGAACAGAAAACAGTATCACTCATAATCCTATACCCTAACACAGTGATGTTCAATCTTCTTAATCTCATTGCATACATAAACTAATTACTAAAATTCTGCGGCACACCAAAAAATATAATTTTTGCCCAGCTGGCAAAAAAAAAAAAAAAAAAAAAGTATAATTTTGATGGATTTACAAAAAATAAAAATAAAAATAGTAGTAATTATGTATCCTTTTTGCTCCAAAGTGACTTTTTAAGATATCAGATACCTATACTTGTATATAAGGATTTCTGGTACCAGGAATTAACCAATTAGATGCAACCTTATTATGCGACAGGACCAATAAGATGCGACTCTATTATATGACCTATATATTTATGGTTCAAGACCGGGCTTTCACACCAGACAGCTATTGTGTTGGCTGTTGTCATTTTTTTATTTGACAATCTAAGGGGAAAGAGGTCAGTGCCCCTGACTTAATAGTCAGTTATTACGTGTCTTAAAAATTCCCGCGGGGCCCCGGTTGGAAGTCGCTGCCCTAACATAAAACTGTCCGTGTATTCTCTTTGAATCTCTAGTCTCTAGTATCTCTCTTTTACATTTTTTAATTCATAGAACAGATATAGGATAAAAGAAAACTTTTAATTCATTTACCTTTAAGGATATCTGGGAGAGAGCTAAAATATTTCTGAGTGCAGGGCAGTGAAAATAAATTTTTGTTTTGTATCTTTTTGAGAATGATTTTAAAGAATCAATAGGGAAATCAAATAACGTATGTGTGCGGGGTGCTGCATTTTAAATATTAACTAATTACCATTCAAATCTCCAGTGGCTGCCGTACAAGGCAGTGCACACTGCGCAGGGACTATGTCCTGTACTGGAGTAAACCGTTTTAAAGTGCAGAGGATGACAGCTAGTGCAGCCCCCGGCCAGGGGGACTGTGAAGAGCGGGTTAATTGCGCATCGCAGATGGAAAGCACCTCTTTGTCTAGCCAGTGATTGTGAGATAAACTTGTGATTCCCTCTCTACTAACGCTAATGAACATATGCTCACTGTTGAAAACTGGAAAATACAGATGAGCTAAAAGGAAAAATTACCTAACATCTGTAGTCCCCCCACTTCCCTTTTTATTTTAGTAAGGATCCACCGAGTCACATGCGTGCGGGTGTCGTGTGCGTGTATGATTATTTTTCAGAGTGGAATTTAGTTTCCTATTGTTTTTGTAATTTGCTTTCCCTCTTGAATTATATCACAGATAAGCCCCGCATGAAAACATTTAGGCTGTCTCCAGTGTGCCTGGGTCATGAACGTTGCTTTGATAAATGTCCTAGAGGCTAAATCTTGTAGATAGTCACAACCCATTTCTTGGCTACTGCTCCCCTTGATCCCATGTCTGCTGGACTTCTGTGAAATTTTCTCCCTGGCGCATGCAGTGTCCCCTTCCCTTCAGCCAAACCACCTCCTCTGCTTTTCTCCCCTTCCCCCAAGACCCCCCCCTTGCCCCCCATGAAGGGATTAGAGGAAGATCGTTTATCTCACTTTAGTTCGGTATCTATCAGGATTAAGCCTGGTTGGGAGTGGGGTTCCCCACTGGTCTCCGCCTAAGATTTCGGAGGTAGAGAGGCCACACGGTCGTTTCCTGTTTATGGAAGCCTCGTCTTTCTTCACCTGTCCTTCCTGCCCCCTCCTTCCTGCCTCTGCCTCCATGTGCCCCATGGTTTCCTGCTCTGTGTCCTGCCACGGAGGCTCCTCTGAGCTCATGGTGGGAATGTTTGAGAGGATCCCCACCAGGTAGGATCGCCGCGTATTCCACTTACTCAGCTAGAAATCAGTTAAAAAACAGACTGAGGAACCTCAGAGGGAAGAGGGGTGGGGTGGGGCATAGGAGAGATTAACCAAAGAATTTATATGCATCTGTGCATTGCCCATGAGCGCAGACAACAGAGTGGTGAAGGCCTGGGGCAGGGTGGGAACCGGGTGGTGGGGGCAGGGGGGAAGGGGGGGGACATTCGGGATACTCTCAACAATAAAGATAAACACACACACAAAAGCCATTTCTAATTTGACTGATTTCCATAGTTTAGAAATACTTCCCCAGCCTGATACCATTCTCTCAGTGGCAACCCATTGCTCTACAGTTATTTCTCTGAGACAGATTCTTTAGGTTATTAAGTAATGACCAGAGTAAAAGGAACAGGAAAGAATCATTCATTGCTGATAATTCTCTTCACACTGTATGAATCATCTGTACCTATTTGTCTGCCGGAGTGAATAAGAAATTACTGTAAAGGTTAGTAAAAATTATCTTATTCATTTTATTCTGAAAAGGTGACACATGCACAAGGCAAGACATTAAGAAAGCATAAAAGGTATAGAGTGAAAAGTAATTCTTCCTTTTACCCCCACCCCCAGAGAGACTGGTTCTTCTTTGCAGAGGCAACTACCAGCTTCCTGCGGATTTAACTATACTTGTGGTGTCTGGCGGGGTAGCTGCCTGCCACATGTGCTAGTGTGTGCAAAGCTGCATCGAGCACGGGAGATGCAGTCAGTGCAAACTGAGATGTGCTGTAAATGTAAAACACACACCCTATCTTAATGACCTGTGAAAGAAAGCATGTAAAATAGCTCAGACATAATTTTTGTATTGATTGCCTGTTGAAGTAATATTTTGGATATTCTTAAATGCATTTTACACGTTTCTTTTTACTTCTTTTGTAGCTACTAAAAAATTTAAAGCTCACATTTGCAACTTGCATTATATTTTTATTGGACAGTGCTGGACTATACAGAAATGAGTATACGCATAGACATATTTGTGTGTGTGTGTGCACACAGCCATGTATGGTAGCATCATATAAACTTGGTTCTGTACCTTTCTTTTTCCACTTAGTAATATGTCTTGGAAATTATTTCACATCACTACATAAAAGGGATTTAAAAAAATTATTTATAGTTCTGTTGTATAAAACTCCTCTTATATAACCAGCCCCTTTTGTTGGACCTTTAGGTCGACTGCATTTTTTCTCAATATTTACAGATGATGCTTAATAAATGGCCTTCTATATTTCACATTTATGCAGTTGGAAAAACTAGGATCAAAAAATATTTATTTACATTTTTAACAAATTGGCAAATTTGATAAACGTCAAGTTTATCTCCTTAGAGGATGTGCCAATTTACACACCCATAAGCAATGTATGAGTGAGCACATTCCTCTTAACTCCATACACAGTGTAATACCGAACATTTTATCTTTGCCCACCTGATAATTGGCAAACTATATGGTTAGACTACCTGGTCACGTATATGGTTTACAATATATCTGAGAATAATAATGATGAATTTCATGTAGCAAATTATGGTTTCCAAAGCATTTTATGTGTTCTCTCAGTTAATCCCTACAATGACCCAGTGATATGAGCATGTTACCTAGAAGCAAACCAAAGCTGAAGCAAGGAGGAGAAACGTGTGCAGTAAATACTTTATATACCTAAATTCATTTAATTCTCAACACAATACGGAAGCAGATTTTATAGGTTTTATTGTTCCCATTTTACAGACAAGGACATTTTACAGACTGAGGTTCAGCATGGTTAGGTGACTCACAGAAGTCCCATAGCCAGCAAGCGGAGGGGTTAGTGGAGCAGTGTTGCTCTCAGACAAGTGTGAATGCACTACTTTACCAGCTGTGTGAACTTGAACAAGTACATTAATATGTATAATGGGGAAAATAAAAGTATCTACCCCATGGGAGGTGTCAAAATGAATCAAGATAGTGTATATAAATACTTAGCACAGTGCCTGGTACATAGTAAGCCCTTAAATGTGTGTGTGTGTGCACATGCATGCGTGTGTATGTGTGTGCCAAGACTTAATCCCAGCTTCCTAGTTTCCTGAGCTCCCACTAATTCATTTTCCCCCTCCTGGTGATGCAATCACTTCTGGGAGGCCAGATTGTCTGACCAAGTTATCTTTGTGTGAGTTGGGGGCAGGGCAGGAGGGGAAAGGAGGCATTTCTGGTTTTCCTGTGCCTGTCACATCCTCTCCAGCTAGCAAAGGTGTTGACCCACTCTAATCTAAGCATCTTCTCATCAAATGGATCATGGGGTAGCAGTGATAAAGTGGAGACTCTTACAAGCTTTCTTTGACATCTTGGAGCAAAATAAATTGTAAGCCACATAGACTTGTAAATGAAAACACAGTGACACTCATACTAGGACTCCTGTGGAAAGTGCTTGGGGACACTATTAGCTTGGGGACACTATTGATTAGGTTAGGCAAGTCATGGTGTATTGAGATGGCCCCCCAAATTATAATACAACAAACTACAATTGTGAGATTGAGCAGAATCCACTGTGATTTTAGAATAGTCTTTACTCTTTTCCTTTTAAAAAAAGACAGGAAGTAAGTGATCAGGAAATGCAGGAACAATAGCTGTTTCCTGGAAGAGTGGCTCTGACGTGATGACTAACCCTTCAGACATGCAGGGCTTAACTGGCAGAGGCTGGGGCCATGGGCCCTGCAGAGAGAAGGGCCAGAGGTAACTTATGGGAGCTGGACAGAGTCGCCAGTTAGCTGAAGTGCGTTATTTGCTGCTCCCTGTCTGGTGAGAATAAATGAGATCATGGCAAGGTTATACTGGACCTAGAGACAATCAAGTTGTTCATTGGCCAAAACTGCTACCTGACTCGAAGCCTTTAAAAGTTCTTAGTATCAGGCAGGAACAGCCCAGAGGGACAGCCTTCATTTGCTTCAATAAAGGAAACATCCTAGAGGTTTTTGAATGCGTAAAAGTGGTAGCTCCACCAGAAGACAACCAAGGCTTGTTGGCTTGTTGGTCTTCAGCCTCTTAATCCACTAAATTCTGTGTTTTGAAAGCCTTTGTATGACTAACAGCATTTATTAAGCTAAGAGCTGTTTTCTCTCTTTAAAACTAATTAATCATAACATGTAAAAAATAAAACTACCCTCCTGAATGTCTTATCAGCCTTAGGATATCAGAGTTAACCCCACTGCATTAATGTAATTCTGGGCAGGAGCAGAAACGCAGGTTGCTTTACCGTAAAACAAACTTAATACCAGCAAATGCATGATTTCTGCTCAGCTTTGTGAAATGTTGGAAAACCCTTCTGGAGTCCCTCTTTTTATCTCCTCAGAGCCTTTAAGGGACCAGGCACCACAGCATCTGTTTTGCAGGGTTCCTAGGAAAGGAGGAAGTCTCTTTCCAATAGGGCATCATATTCAAGTACCATTACTATTTTTATTTTTGAAAAAATTGTAGAGCTAAGAAATTTTTAAAAATTACACATAATCCCACCTCTTAGATGAACTATATCAAAAGAGTGTCTTCTTCAGCTTTCCTCATGCCATGCCCCAGAGGTAACACTGTGAACAATTTGTGTATATTCCTCTATTTCTTTTCCTACCTGTACAATTATATATAGACTTATTTTCTTAAACAATATGTTTCTTAAACAGTATGCACTCGCCTACTTTTTACTTAGATTTTCCACATCACACCTAGAACTCTTCCTTTTAAAAATGGTTACAGAGTTGTTGACATTTAGCAAAGTTGAGTATGCGCTATTTACTCTCCTAAGCACTTTACAAATATTAACTCACTCTGATTCTCACAGTGATCTATGAGGTAACCACTTTTATCATTCCCATTTTACAGAGGAAAGACACTGAGGCCTTGAAGGTTAAGAATTTCCCCAGGGTCATACAACATTAATGCAGCCAGGGTTCCAACTCAGACCATTTGACTCCGTCACCTACGCAATTCGGCTCCATTGCTCACATTTGCAGCCACTGTCGCATGGATGGACCACAGTCTAGTCACCTATTGCAATTATTTTTTTCTTTGTTATTTCAATGCTTAATGAACATCCTTATGCATACATCTTTATGCAGTTGTGCTTTTCTTTTTGAGGGGTTATCTGCTAGAACTGGGCTTGCTGGGTCAAAGAATAGGTGTGTTGAAAATTTTGATTAAATTTCCTTTTTGAGCATCTGCTAGGTGCCAACTGTATTTTCTCACTCACCATCATGTTTAACCAGCATGGCAATCTGGTGCCTATGTTTTATGATCGTCCTCAAAACCCACAGAGGGTAAGAGATTTGTCTTGAATCCCACGGCTAATCAGCACCTGAAATCCCTACCCTGGTTTCCTGGCTCCATATCCTGTGTGAATTCCATGGTGTGCTACTTTTAGTTTTCGTGCTGTAATTGCAAAGGTTTGGGTTTTTTTAAAATATCAATTTATCTTAGGAGCCAGAATTTAAGCCTAACCCACCAAGCCAGTCACTGCCATAGGGTTGTTTCTGTTTTCTCTTAGTTAAGAGAGGGATTTGTGCTTCTAGAAAAAGCAAATATTACTTTGGAGCTCAATGTTACTAGAATATGTTGGTCTTGAAAAATGATTTATATAGTTTTAATTATTCCTAATGTTTTAACATGCCTTCCACTAAAAAATACAGTCTATACACTTTTTATCAAAGAGTTTGCTTAGTAGGCATACTGAAAAGAGAATCATAGCTTTATTTAAAAATATAAACACAGTCTGATCTGGGAACAATTGATCAGGCCATGTGTGGATTTTCTAGGTTTCCTCTTTCTCTCCTCCATTTTTTAGACATGTCACCGCTCTGCTACTTACCGATGAGTTAACCATGGGCAAGTTATTTGATCATTTTAGGCCAAATTTCCTTATCGGGAAAGCAGGGATAACAAAAGTATCCCATTCTGAGTTATTGTGAGGATTGAACCCGGTAATTCTTTCTTTTTAAATATATCTTCATTGATTTCAGAGAGGAAAGGAGAGGGAGAGAGAGATAGAAACATCAATGATGAGAGAGTCGTTGATCGAGCCCGCAACCCGGGCATGTGCCCCGACCGGGAATCGAACCCCAATCGCCTGGATCCTAGGTCGACGCCCAGCCACTGAGCCACGCCCGGCGGGGTGAACCCGGTAATTCATGCCCAGCGTTTGACACTGTGCGTGGCACGCAGGAGGCCTGAGTCAATGCTACGGGCAGCCGTGGCGGGAGCACAAACCACCACCAGGACTGGAGCGTTAGTTAGCAAGCGAACTGGGTGCAAAATGCAGTGCAGGTGAAAATTCCTAGAAGACGGTGTGGGGAAGGCGCCTAGTGAACTAATTGAGGTTACTTGGCAGTTGGAGTGAATGCAGTGAGAAGAGTCTAAACATGAACTAAAACCGCCCACTGAGCCTGACGCCACTGGCCGGCCCCTTATAAATCAGCCTCTGCTGTAGCACCCCCAGGCCCTCCCAGCTTCCTCGTACTCAGCTGGCTCCTCCACACCCTCCTGCCTTCCACCGTCTCCATTCCTCACCTCCAGCCTCCCCTGGCGATCCGTTTATGCTTAGGCGATCACAGAAACTTACAGAACAGTGAAGGCACAGGGAAAAGAAGGTTTTTTTTGTTATGAGGATAGTAGAAAAAGTGGCTAGGAGGCTTGGCTAACTTGGGGATGGGGGTAAGGCAGAGAGGAATTCAGTTTAAAGTGTCCATTTTTGTACTTGATTTTCACCATTGACTTTTTGAGCTTTCAGTTAATTGGATCTTTTTGCCAAAATGATAAAATGCTCTCCTTCTGCCTTTGGGATAAGTTGATATGGATTAATCAGACCCTGTGAAGTGTGTTGAGGAGTGTATGACCTATGTAGGTATGTGTGGGAGAGCAGTTCCACCAGATGTGAAAGTCAAATTAGTTAGTGTTGCTGCTCCCTGCAGCTGGGGTGAAGGTTTATCTGGGAAAGAGGCGGAATCTTTGGCTAAAACAAAACTTTGGGTTCTATCCACAGGTTTCCATATTCTATGTCCTTTAATAATTAAGAGTTGCTACATATCAGTGATGTGGGAGCCTCAGAACTAATATGTGGGAGTTGGGGTGAATAACGTTTTAATGCTTAAGATTACCTAGAGATGACTATTGGGTCTGTAAGACTAGCCAGGAAATCTCATGAAAAAAGTTCCTGTGTTGATATATTGGCTCCTGTTTTATTGTATTTGGTGCAGTGATCCAATGAAAATAATAATTTTTACTTTTCTGGTTTATCTGTGGGTTGAACCCAGAAGCTAAGGAACACAACACTGAAAAAGAAAAACGAATTAATGAAACCTCCCCAAAGCTCTGAATGAAAAATGCTGTAGTGACCATCTGTGGTCTGGCCTTCCCAGTGCCTTCTTCTACAAAGAGTCCATCTCTTTGTTTTGGAGAATTCCATCTTTGTGAAAATTATTGTACTGTTTAAATAGAGATGGCACTACTCCCTGGCTTTACTGGTGGCTCAGCTTCAACCAAAGAGAACATCACATCCTTCTGGGCATAGTAACTAATTCTGGGTGGCCCTTGACCAACACCAGATCAGAGAAAATCCTGAGCCTCTTGCTCAGATGGTTGGGAGAAAGAGAATTTCTTTCTGTTGGATCACTGAACTGGCAAGATGCATACCTGGAACTGCTGGAGGCCATCCTGCTACCACAGAAGGAGGGCCTGCCAGAGGAAGAAGCCAACAAAAAGGAAAGCAGAGCCAGGGATGGATAATTCCTGACGACACCGTATGAGTATCTGATCCAGCCGTTCTTGAAGCCAGAACTACTTGGATGTTTATTATATGAACAAATTAAGCCTTTTTTGTTGTTGTTGTTCAAATGGGTTTGAGCTTTTTAAATCTCCAATAATTTCAAATCTAAGTATTCTACACTCAGAAAGGAAGACTTTACCAGTATGTACATTTTTAGCCTAGAGAAGTAGAATGTCAGCATATTCTGTTAATTTTCATGGTGCTAAAAACAGAAGAAAAAAAAAAATCTCAGTAATGAGACTGTTTTCCTATTGGCTTGTTTCCAAAATATGTCAGGATGAGAAATTATGTTATTCTCTCTCTTTCTCCCAACGTGTTTCTGACAAACCACATGGTGTTCAGATAGCCGATGTTCATGTACAAATCCCATCTGTCCGATCTTATTGTGTCCAGTGTATCTCTGTTTTGTAAAGACTAGGTGTCCCTTCTCCCTCTTTTGTCTATGCTCCACACATCCAATTTCTTATCTGAAGCTCTGTGGAAGCCAAGTTTCTCTTTTCAGATGGGCATCTCCCCACATTAACACATGAATCACACAAACCTTACAGATTGTCCTTACCCTCTGCTCCCTAGGAAAAGAGAAGGCTTGGAAGGCTTATGTGTATGTGTGGTGGCAATCTACAGAGAGAGAAAGGAGACTGCTGAGACCACAAATGAAAATGGAGGTTGACTTTAGCCTTATGTTAGAGGGATCATTTTCCCCAGAGAGCAATTAGTGCCACCCATCTGTTACCAAGAGCCACATCTTAGGCCCTTAATGTAGATCGTAGAGTTGACCTAATGCCAAAACGACATTGACACTGGAACTTCCCAACTCCAAATGTCTAGCATTATGCTGTAGGAAAACCATCCTCAATTGGTAAGTATTTCATATTCTGACCAGCACTGGCCTGCATCCCTAGATTAGGGATTGAAAACTTAAATGTCCACTGGGGCCAGGCAGCTGGCAGAGTTGGGTGAAGTGGCCTGGGTGGGGCCTGAGCTCTTGCTTGCATGAGTAAAGGGCACTGAGGTTATTCGGGCATGTACACGCTCAGTGTGGGCCCTGTGCTGCTGGACCTTCAATGCTTCACAGGGCAGCTTGACACCCAGAAGTCATTATTTTCTAAACTCTGACTTGATATTAGCATCAGTGATTGTGCCAGGTGGCTGGATGTTGGGTTGTATGTCAACCTAACTTAGTTCTTTTGAACAGAACTCAGAGTCATGGACTCTGGTGTCAGGCTGACCTGGGTTTGTAGCCTGGCTTGATACTAATGCATGGCCTTACGTCTCGGAGATGAAGCTTCCACACTTGTAAACCGTGGCTGCACTTTCCCCATCTGACTCACGTGGGGTTGGGGATGGCAGAGTTTGAGGTAAAATGATCTGGCACTCTCAAAGCTGTTCCACAGTGGCTGTGGGAAAGTATATGTAACACCTTAACATGTGGTGGTAAGTCTATGGCCAGAGCTGACAGAAACCCACGTAAGACATTGTTTTTGCATTCTCCAGAAGCAGCGGGAGTGAAAATACTGCATATACTAGTGGTTAAAAGTGACACAAATTTGGAGTCAAACCTTGCTCTTTCCAGTCATGAGCCTTTGGTCTCAGTGTTCTCATCTGTAAAATGAAGACTTAAGGTTGCCTATCCCACAAGATTCTCAGGAAGATTACATGAATTAACACATATAATGAGCTAACATTCCTAGCACACAGGAAAGACTGTAGGAATGAAAGGTTATAATACTATTATTGCATTATTGCAATACAGTTTTAACAGCTCTCATGACTTGTCACTTGAGTAAGACTGTATACATACCTTGGGGTTTGCGGTTTACATTGTGCCACCTTTAATAACACCGAATGCAATTATTTTTTAACTTAAAATGTTGGAAAAGTTTACTTACTATTATAAGGACCACTTCAAATCTATAGTGAAAGGTATAAAAATGTAGAATATAAAAACCAAATGTAATTATGTCAAGTTCTTTAAAAGCAGATTTTACTAGACTGACCTAGAAAAAAGTCAGGTAGATTAGAAAAAAATAGCAATTTGTTGAGGGCCTCTTGTGCAACGCACATTGCTAGGCCTAGAAACAAAGCTGTAACGATAAATGGGGAAGGTAAGCACCTCTACTTCAAGCAGCATTCATGCTCACACATGCTAGCACCCGGCGCTGAGGGGGCATTTTATGAGAGCTTTTCTCCGCTCAGAGGTGAACTGCTGGTGCAGGTGTTCAGGGGATAAAGGCCAGTGTTGGGTTCCGAGGCAATGCAGATGTGGATAACCGGGCTGGTGTGGGGAGCGCAGCCAGGACCCCCAGGGTCAGTGGGCAGTGGGGAAGGGGACCCTGGCTGGGGGCACCAGGCCTAGGGAGTGAGACAGTCTCCCAAAGATTTCCATCTGACCTTTGTGAGCATTTGAAAGAAGGCGAGACTGAGGCCTTGAGCCTGGGCTGGACAGAGCGCTAGGAGCCCAGGCAGAAGGGGGTGCAGGGCTGCTGGAGGGAGGGGTGAGAAGGTGGCTCGGGCCTGGGCAGGGCTGCAGGCTGCTGGAGAGGTGTGTTTGTAGCCCGCAGTGACCTGAGGTCAGACGTGGCTGGGGGTGGCAGGTGCACCGCTCAGAGCCAGGCCCCGCAAGGCTCATCCAGGCCTCCACGGGGATCACGCAACCCCCGGCCCTTAAAGGCTCAAGAAAGGGGGAGTCCGCCTCACCATCAGCCAGCAGAGATACCCCACCCTGCCCCCTCTGCCTCCAAGTGCAAGGCCACCCTGGACTGCCTGCCCCAGGAGGGAAGGGAGCCAGCTGGAAGGGGTCTGCTCTGTTAACCAAAAAGGGATGGAAGTGATGCAATCAGGCTGAGAGGGGATGGAGGGAGGCGCTTGCCATCTGGTAAAGGGGGAGGGAAGTTGTCCACAGAGCAGTTGGTAGCAGTTATTTGAAAAAGTAAAAACAATTCATGTACTATATGCACCTCTGATGAGTGACGAGTCTTCGCTCAGCAGTCGCATGTGCACAGGATCTGACACCTGAGGGCTGCTTGTGCAGCGCAGCCGGAGTGGGAGCTGGTGTCAGAGAGCTGGGTTCACTCGTGGGGTGGCCTCAGGGAAGTCTAACCGCCTAACTTGTCTGACTCTCTCTCTCCTTTTTTTAATGTGAGGATTACAGTAGCATCTTAGCAACCTCCCAGAGTTCTGTTTTGAGGTAAATGAAGTAATTTCTTTGAGTGAAAGAAAGTTCTTTATGATCAAGTATTGTATCAACATTAACTATTGTTAGACGAGTTTAAAATTCATTGCTCTATGTGCTGTCTGATTTGTCTCACGATTTAAGGTATAACTGCTTAAAATGAGAGTTGACTATTTAGCTTAATTTGATAACTATTTATTGAATGGCTCTTAAGCACCTGTCTATACAGTTTGATCAGTGTGGACAGCTGGTCTGAATAATGTGAACTTTCTACACTATTATGTCAATGGCTTTTGGGAGGTTTGGGGATATATTATTGACACATTTTCTCCATGATTGCCTGTTGACCTTCCTTTTTTTTTTTTTTTACTGTGTTATAATGAATAATTGGTTTTGTTTTTGTGTTATTTCCTACACCTAATTCATTCTTATTTAGAACTGTAATTAAACACTATTAAATGGTTTAATGTGGAGTTTCATAGTTAGAGCTAAGACAAACTTCATTTGTGGGTGGAATATAATCTTATTATTTACTTTATTTCAGGTCAGATTATTTTCATATAGATGAATTAAATTAAATAGAGTAAATATGTACATAAACCTAAGAATTCTACAAAAAGAACAATCCTTCCCTAAACGACTATATAAATGAGTTTGGGGGCAGAAAAACCTCCAAATTGTATTTCAAGAAAAAGAAGTATACATTAACTAGAGTAATTTATAATTTAAAGACTGGACCCTGTAGCTTGAGCTCCACATCGTAATCTCATTACAATTAAATCCAAAGAACCATTTTCTCCCTAATGGAAGTCCAGTTGCATGTATGGTCTTTGCATAGTTTTAATAGTATAATCACAGGCTGCCTCTTATTACTTTAATTTATTGCCTAAGTATCATTCTAACAAGAAAGACAGTCTTTAGAGGGGTAAGGTTGTGTGGCTCATTCTTACACACCTCTATCCAGTGTCTTTCCCAGAGCTGAGTTCAAAGTCATTGCATAACATCCAGATGATTTTCTTGTATTGTAATCTGTTTCTATTCGGCCAGATACTATTATCCCTAATTTAGCTAAATAATCCATTGTCAGCTTATACTTGTTGTAAATTTAAACCTCTTAGAAATTACCTTGGTTGTCAGGCTTCTGTAACAATTTCCAGGGGATTATCACTTCCCCTTTTTTAATCTGTATAACATTAAAAGAGTAACATCTCTTAGAGATAGTTTTGAATGACACTCAGTGTGAACAACTTTGCAGAAATAAAGGTGAGGAAATGCCTTGCAATTATGCCTGGCCAACACACCCACTGTCACTTACTTTGAGTTTTGGTTTGGGGCTGATAGAAAACCATCTCCTTAAAGAGAGCCATCTTGGATTTAACCTCTATTTTAAGTGTATGGAAGCGATGGGGGGTTAAGAATGATGCTTCTTTCATCACTGGTCACTTTTGGTGACATCAAAGGATTAAAGGAAGTGTTTTTCTCTGGGCCTCTCACCTACTTCTCTTATCCCTTCCTCTTTACTCTCCATAAAGCTTATCTTGGAAGCCAGGCACCATTTGCTGTGTGCGAGTAAGGTGTGTGTAATACATGCTCTGATAGGTTTGTGTTTATAACCCAAATAGATGGAGTAATCACCCAGGCAGGAATTGCTTGCCATCAGGAGACGCATCCTGAATGGGAATTACCAAGGCTGGCCTGTGGTCAGATTGTTTTCCTGACGTAGCTTTCTCTCCTGCATAATATCTGTATCTTCACTTATGAGATTCCCACTTTTTGTTGTTGCTGTTGTTCATTTTCTTTCCTAATCTCAGCCCATCTGTGTATAAACTTTTGTTTCATCCCCAGGAAAAAAAGTTCTTCAATTTCAGAGAGGGTAGAGGTGAAAACAGAATGAAACGGAAAGCTGTTCAGATAACCCAGGAGGATTTTAAGACCCCTTTGTTATAACAATCCTTTTATGTTTGAAATATTTATTGGGCCTCTTCCTGGTCACGATCGGAAGGGAAACCTGAATCGGTGCCCTCTAAGCTGCCTGGGCGGACAGAAGGGTACATGTTTACAGTCAAGTTGGTGCTTAATCTTGGAATGACAGGAAATGATTTTGCAAATGCAGATAAAGTATTTTATCCTAGAAAGCATACATGGCAAACACAGTTTAAAGTAAACACACAAGAATCTTTATGTTATGTCCCATGAGTAGGATGGTGGGAGAAGCTAACACTTCTCCATCTTAAGGATGATTTGGTGCAATAATTGCCTTTCAGTGACTTGTTTTGCCTGTGTGTCTGTCCTCTTGCAGATGTAAGCTTTTAGATTTCAATGATGGAGCGTGCATAGTGAAACAGTTGAACTTGTTTGAATGAATGAATGATTGAATGAATGAATGAATGGGATAACTCTTCACCCCCCCAACACCGTCTGGAGTTTGCATCCTCATGCCAAAAGTTGTGAGTGCCTTTGAGTGACTCATGATAGACTTGATCTCCACTTTTGGTACTAGTTTTGTATTAGTTTGGTACTGGTTCCCTTCCAGAGTGGGTGGAGCTGGTGTCTTAGTTCCATTCCTCCACCCAAAATTATTTTAAAATTATTTAAAGTTTATATTGCTGAATAATATGGGACAAGATTATCTTGACATTTATATAGAAGAATATTATGGGAAATAGCCAAGAAATTTTTGAAAAAGACTAGGGTGAGTCACTTGCCCCACCAGATTTTAAAATTTGCTGCAAAGCTAATAATAAAACAATATAGTATTTATATATAGATCAATGGAACACATGAGTATATTTGCTGACTTTATATTGCTAAAAGAGGCATTTTCGATTGAAAAAATTGTTTAATAAATGGTGGCAGGACTTTTCGACTAGGTCAGTAAACATCTAGCATTTAGTAAGTATTTGTTGTGTGACAGATACTATTCTAAGAGCTTTTCATGTATGAACTCAATTCTCATAACAATCCTTTGAGATAGAAACTATTATTATCCCCATTTGAAAAAACTGAAACTCAGGGAGGGTTGGAAACTGGTCCAAAGTCACATAAAGCTAATAAGTAGTGGAGTCAGGATTTGAACCTGAACAATAAAATTAGATCATTGCCTGGTTTATGCTATATATAAGCACTTAAATTCCAGATGAATTTCTTTAATTTTGTAAAACACAATACTAAGAGCTTTAAATATGATGAGTATATTTATATTATATAAATGTAAAAACTATGATAGGTATATACCACACTGTTAACATAAGACATGCTTCATGCATGACAGTGACTCTAGGGATTAGGCAGAATGTCAGTGAAGCAGAACAGGCACTGAAACATCTGCAGGAATGGGATTATTGTTAGTGTGAGGGTCCTAAGCAGGTGGCAGAGGATGGGCTCCAGACTACAGCAGAAGGGATTATAGCAGGACAGTTAATTGGCTTAACCAAAATTAAAAAGCTAATTAGTGAGAGAAGAATCTAGATTCTGATTTTCTGTTTATTTTTTCTTTAATTTTTTAATTTTAAATATTTAAAATTTCTCTACACAGGTACTCATACATATACATTAGTTTTCATTAGCATAATTATAGACATGTTATTTTTAGTATAAACTTTGGATTTTTGTTCCCTTTTTTGTGCTTATCTTCTTTTTTCCTCCCATATTATCTTCATTCCCTCCACAAGGTAATTAATACTAACAACCTAAAAACTATTTTCTCATATTTTCTCTATGATAATATTTTTATACACACACATACACATGCACACACTCAAATGGAATTTTTGTCACTATTTTACAAAGATGGGATCATGTTATACTATCTTCTGCATGTTGCTTGTGGAATTCCCTCCAAATCAACCAGTATACCTTTATTTCATTATTTTAAATGCCTGTGTAATTCTCAATGATGTGGATATTTTATAATTTATTGATCCTATTTAGGAGTGTTCATTCATTGTTTCTGGGTTTTAATTTAATTTTTAATGGACAATACTACAATAAACATCCTTGCTACTCAGGGGTGGTCCACGGGCCAGTAGCATTGGCATCTCCTAGAGCTTTATAGACATGAAAACTCCCTGGCCTACTGAATTAGAATCTACATTTTAGCAAGATCCCCAGAAGATTCAAGTTCATATTGAAGATTGTGCCCTGACCTAATAGACATAACCTTTCACACTAGCACTATCATTTCTATTGTTTGATTCCAAGGAGTAGAATTCTGGGGCAAAGGGGTATATGTACTTCAAATTCGAGTAGATGTTTTAATAGGTTGCTTTCTCTAGAGATCTCAGCCCATGCATTTCTGCCAGTACTGTTTGAGAATACTCCTTTCCCCCCGTGTTCCCATTAGCAGTGAGTATTAATGTTAAGATTTTAAAGGAAATTTGCTGTAATAGGAGCATTTTGGTTTTATTAGAATTTTTTCCCATGTAACTGAGCAAATTGTTCATAAGACAGTATTATTAGAGTAGTACCAATTTAGAATTTTGGATTTCCAAGTCAAGTGATAGAAAGAACACAAAACAAAAAATGAGAATAAAGATATAATGACTCTAATAGGAAATTGCTCCCTTCTTCAACCTTTCCTGTGTTAACATGAAGAAATGGGTACTCAATAGTGATCACCTGACCAGCTGGGTATTGTAAGTATGCCTTGTCTGAACTTACTGGCAACATTTTCAGATATATATTTGGCAGGAAAGGTAAAACAGAGTAAAGGTCTCACAAAGCTTGCTCAAGCTCAAAACTAATCAGGGATTTGGAAATTTTTAAAAGATATCATAGTTTGCCTATCAGATTGGCAGCTTTTAAAATATTAACAATATCCAGTGTTGGTGAAGGTGTGGAAAACCAGACCAGCTTATAAATTGTTAATGAGAGTAGAAATTGATAATGTCCTTTTAGGGGATGATTTGGCAGTGTCTAGAAGACATTTCAATGCACATACCTCATGACTCTGCAAGATAGGACTCTGTCTTATAGAAACAGAGGTGGGGAGAGATTAACCAAAGAATTTACATGCATATATGCATAACCCATGGACACACACAACAGTGTGGTGAAGGCCTGGGGCGGGGGGTAGATGCGGAGTGGAAGGGGTCAATGGGGAAAAAAGGGGGCATCTGTAATACTTTCAAAAATAAAGATAAGTTTAATTAAAGAAATAGTCACATATGAGAAAAAGAAATATTAAAACATCCTCACTGAAAACCTTGAGACCTCTTAAATGTTCATCAGTAGAGACATGAATTGATATATGTTTGTGTATTGATAATGTCTATATCTGATGTAGATTGCTCTATAAGATATATTGCTAAGCAAAAAAAAAATCAAGCCTCAAAACAATACATTTTGTACAACCTACTTTTGGAAGTAGTAACACTAAATGTGTGTGTGTGTGTGTGTGTGTGTGTGTGTAATAGGAAAACCATGTCCCCCAATCTTCTAGCACTGATTGCCTCTGGGTGTGTGTGTGAGAGGCAGGAGGACTGGTGATTGGCGTAAAGGTGAAGGAGTAACACACATACTATTTCCTAAGTGATAATAATTGTCAGCATTTATGGAATTCTTGCCATAGGCCTGGCACTATGCTAAAAGCTTTACATGAATAATCTTATTTAATTCTGACAACCATCTATTGAGGTATTATTGTTATTATATGAATTTTCCAGTAAGTTAATTGAGTCACAAATAGGTGGAGTAATTTTCTTGAGGTGACATAGCTAGGAAGTTTTTATGCTGAAATCTGAACCAAGGTAGTCTGATTCTAGAAACTATGTTCAGAACCTCAACTCTATCTAGCTACCCATCTAGCAACATATCCACCCATTCATCTATCCATTACCCACCTACCCATTATTTCTATCATCTATCATCTATCTATCATCTATCTATCTATCATCTATCTATCTATCTATCTATCTATCTATCTATCTATCTATCTATCTATCTATCTATCTATCATCTATCTATCTATCTATCTATCTATCTATCTATCTATCTATCTATCATCTATCTATCTATCTAATCATCTATCTATCATCTATCTATCATCTATCTATATCTATCTATCATCATCTATTATCTATCATCTATCATCTGTTGTCTCTCTCTTCTATCTCTTCTGCCACACTAAGAGTCTCAGGTTGCCATGAAGAAAATTAAACCCAGTTTTCCATTTATATCATTGACATATAATATAATTTCTGAAAATACACTAAGTTTTTCAGAGAGCAGCACAATTTACAGGTGATGTAATTGGTTCTGATTCTTTTCCAGTGTAAGGGAGGTTTGGCTCATTCCAGGACATTTATCTATCCCCCTAGCTGGCCACTGATCCACAGAACTGAACATTTCATAACAAGGAGAAGACCTTAGTGATCCTCTCCCTTATTTTGCTAATGGAGAAACAGGTCCTGATTAAGTCAGTGGCAGAATTGGTGTTGAAATCAGGTTTTCTGACTCTTGGTTCAGTGTTCTGTCCACTGTATTAAGATTTGGAATTGTGTCAATTATGACACACAGTTGCTTCCTATAAGATGTGGCCAGGGAGATGGACACAGGTGCTGACCCATTCCTGTGTATAGAGCCCCCAAAATTTGTATATCTTTATCTAGAAGGAAAGAAAGGACTGAACAGTCAGTGTTGAACAGATTTGGCCACTGTACTCTCCTTAAAAATTATAGAGGTCAAACTAATTTCCTTGGGGTTATGTTTAACTATGTAAATTAGCTAGTTGGTTTTTACAGAGACTCATTCCAACTCTCTGTTTTAAAGATTTCCATTTCCCTTACCCAAGAAAAACAGCTTGGTGATATGGTTAAGCAATGGTGTGGTCAGGTAATGGTGGACATGAAGCGAGTCATCCTCAGAAGACATGGGCAGACTGATGAAGCACAATGATGGGTCCAGGACATAGAGATGGCAGGAAGTCATTGTCAGCTAAGCTCATGGGCAGGTGACAGAAAAAAAGGTCAAGGGTCAGGAAACATGTGGACCCTGAGGAGCATAGAGAAAGTACTGAGTCTAAGCCACTTTTCCTGATTTTATTCAAGCCAAACGGAAGGCAAAGGGCTGTGTCAACTAACTTCCCCTGAACTGGTGCATCAGCAGAACATGCTGAGCCTCTCCAACTTATCTTCAGATCCCAAACCCAGAGTTCATGGCCATCTGGCTGTTCTGCTTTGGGCTCCAGCAGGCAAAGGAGAAGAAAGGCCACTTGGACATCTGGAGCTCCTCAATCTTGCTCAAGGGTGGTAGCTGTCAGAGAATGTCACCAGCCAATAGAACATTATATCCACATGTTCTCCACTTCATAAACCTTTAGTCTCTCACTATTTATGATCAATTCCATGAGCCATGTGTTGTATCAGCTTTAAAATTTAAGCTTCTAAGGCTTTGGACTATTTATTAGCAACAAAAAATCAAAATATTCATCTATTGCTTGAGGAAAGTTTTATTTTCTGGGAGGCAATGACCAATACTCTCAAATAAAAAAATCTGTGTGGAATGACCATTCTTCATGCCTAATGGTTGATTTTTATGGCTTTTTTGTTAATATTCTGCCTCACTTTGGATGTTTCTAGGTAATTTTTGGTAAAGCAGAGGGAGTATCTGAAAAGAAAAAATGTAAATATTACACATATACAATATGTATATTAATTAAATTATTTTCAGAAATTATATATATACTATATTTTGCTAAATCTCCACCAGCACAGAACATAATAAGATAAAAGTCAGCTGCCAGTCTCACAAATATTAACATTCTTACAGTTTTTCACATTGCCTCCTGGAATTGGCTTGTGCATGAGGTGTATTTATGAGGTACAGATGTCCTTTTTTTAAACTAAATGGGATCATATGAGACATACCTCCTTGGCAGTTGGATCTTTTCCATTAGCAATATATTTAACTCCTCCCTGCTGGTAGATATTTAGGTTGTTTCCATTTTGAAAACCTTTTAATCATGTAATATTGCAGTGAATATTGCTATTATAGGCACCTTTGTAGACTTGTACATGTATATCTTCAAATCGCTATATTTTGGTGTTTGTTACCAACTCTAGTAAAAGTCTTAAAAACTAGAAACAGAGCCTTGAAGGCAAAAATAAAGGGTATGACATCTCTCTAGATTTATCCTCTTTGGTCTCTACCCTCAACTGTTAACAGACAATTGAAAGCTGACTATAGGAAAAGAAAAGAAGCAGAAAAGAAACATATTTAGGAACTATGGACATTTTTCTTATATGTCATGAAGTTCAGCTCTTAGGAAAGATGTGACTTGGTATTTTTCATCCTGGTATACTATTTAAAAGAAAGTGATTTAATTTGTCACAGAATAAGTTACTTTTTTCTTCTTTAAGTCTCACCACCACTAAGGTTTTTCTATCAGCCCAGCCCTTGGTTTTGCTCTTTCTAAAGAACACCTATGATATTTATTGCTGTTCTGTAAATTTGACATGCTATGTATTTAGCCTTATATATTTATTTTCTGATGTACATCTTCTGAGCTGCTAACTTCATGAATCTCTTCATGGCAAGCTTTAGACCTCTCTGTATCTTTGGTAGCACCTCTGCAGCAACATGCAATGCTTTGGAAATGGTAATGAATACCATTAGTCACTTCATAAATTGATTTCTTTAGACTCAAGAGACCTACCTTATCTTCTATTTAACAGCAACAGGTGAATAAGAATACATTTTTTCCATAGCCCCTTCCTAAGGTAGACTATACTTGGCATCCGATTTGAGTTTCTCAATCTGTGTTCCCAGAGTTTGAGTGAACCAAAACAAGACATTTTGGTAGACAATGACCATGGACCCTTGTTTTGTTTCCTTTCACAGATCAGGTGGCCTTAGCTGGCACATAAGTAGAAACAGATGTCAAGAATGGTAGGGAGATACTTGGTGCCAATGTCTCAGTTCTGGGAAAAGGAAACACTTCACCAGGAATAGGTGCCACCTGTAGGGGTTGCAGTCTGCCAAGCAAAACCAGTTTGACTTAAAGGTAGCAAAAAATAATTCCCAAGGGTATAGGTAATGTTTGTTTATACATGAAATTGAATGAGGGTGTGTGTGTGTACGTGTCTGTGTCTGTGTGTGTACCTGGTGCATGCTCCACTCCAGTGAAGCCTATTGACCTCTTTATGAATCCCAATTGCTGAAAGAACACTTTATTTAATATTTGACCTGCTCAGAAGAACAGAGCCATTAAGTCTGTTTTAACAGTCATAGAAGAACTTTTAATTTCCTTCTGCTTTTAACTATCTTACTGATATTTGTTAAGCTCTCTAAAAAGTATTTGGGACTTTGAAGAACTATGTAACTCTACATAAAAATTAAATACTATTTACCTCTTCTTCTTAGCAGAATTTGGTTATATTTGTGGTGTTAATTTTATCCAAGGCCATTAGATGGGATTCAGTGCAAAAGCCATGTCTCTTTGGGCAAATTACTAAACTTTTTATGCCTCAGTTTCCTTATCTGTAAAATGGGCATAATAATTGTACACATCTCATAGGGTTATTGAGAAGAGTAAATGTCTAAGCAAGTCACAGTGCATAGCATATAAGAAGTTACTACTACTGTCTTACTGTTACTAATACCTTTACTATGGCTACCACAACCCCTGTCCCATCCTTTCATATTTATCTCTCCACCTTTCTCCTTTAATTCACAAAGATCTTCAATAATCTAATTTAATTGTGAAATTCCACTGAAATTTGTGGAATATTTTCTAGGTATGGAATCCATAATTTTCCTTGAAGTTGGAATTTAAGTCATGAGGCCTGACATAATGGACAGAGCACTATATTATGAGTTGGGTTTAGTTGCAGATCTGTCACTTACTAGCTTAGATATTATTTCTAAGTACCCTTCTGGGGAACACTTGGAAGGATTTGGACTATGTTACAAAATCAATATATAGGAAAACACCATAATATTTTATACTACAAGATGAACTCAGCTATTAATATGTTTTACAGAAGCAAAGTTAAAAATAATCCAATACAAATGAAACAACTTAGAATTGAACTAAATTTTTCTAATATTATTACATAGAACTAAAGATAAGGACATCAGACTATGAAGTCTTCAGTGGCAGGGACAATGCATTAATATGTATCCTTGGACCTTCAGAAGCTAGTAGAGGGCCTGGTACATAGTAGATGTCTAAACAATTTTGCTGAGATAAATTAAATAGAATTTAGAGTCAATGTAGCATGTGAACTAAAGAATATTATATTTGCATTTAACCCAGGATTTAAATTATGAAAAGCTTGAAATTTCTGAAATCTAAGGCTTTATATTAAAGCAAAAGTTCCCTGTGGTTGCTGGGTCAACATAATGATTATCACCTGGGAACTTGTTATAAATGCAGGTTTTTGGGCTTTACCCCAGACCTAATGCAAATTATATTTAAGCAAATCCAAGATAATAATATTACTTCACCTATAAATATATATGACCCAAAAAAATAAAAGAGAAGGGAACACATCCCAACCAATTTTATGAAGCTAACATTACCATGATAACAGAACCAGAGAAAGGTATTACAAGGAAAGTAAACTATAGACCAATGTCCCTCCTGAACATGGATTCAAAAATCCTTAACAAAATATTATCAACTCAACTCTAGCCATATATGAAGAAGACAGTACATCATGTCTAAGTGGGGTTTAATCCCAGTAGTGCAAAGTTGGCTCAACATTTAAAAATCAATCCAGGAAGTTTTCCAGAACAGCCATATGATTATCTCAATAGAGTCACAAAAGGCATTTGACAAATTCAACATCCATTCATAAGTTCCAATAAATTAGGAATAGAGGGGACTTCCTCTTCCTGCTAAAAGGAACCTATGAAAAACTTACAGCATTATACTTAATAGTACAAGACAATATGCTTTCTTTTTAAGCATGGATATGAGGCAAGAATATCTACTCTCATCGCTTCTATTTGACATTATATTTGAGATCCTAGCCTATGCAATAAACCAACAAATAAAAGCATACAAATTTTAAAGGAAGAAATAAAACTGTTTTAGTTACAGAAACATAATTATCTATATAGAAAATCCCAAAGAATCTATCAAAAAGTTACTAACACTAATATGTGAATCTAGCAAGGGCACAGATATTAACAATATAAAAAATTAATTGCATTTTTATAGTACAAAATAATAAAAAATAAAAAAATAAAAAATAGTATCATTTGCAATGACATGAAAGAACACGAAATACTTTGGGATAAATCCACAAAAATATGGTCAAGATTTAGATGCTGAAAATTATAGAACACTATTGAGAGAAGTAATAGCCAAAACCATGATATTTTCCAATGACTGCTGTCCTTATATTCAAACCCTGGCAGTAATGTTCTCCCATAGTGAATTGGTCTGAACTGTGTAACTAATAGGATATTGTGGGCACGACAGCATAGGACTTCTAAATCTAAGTCATAAATCACATTCTGGCTTCCACCTTGGTATCTTGGATCACTTGTTCTGGGGAAGCCAACTTCCATGTCATGAGGACACTTCAGTAGCTCTGTGGAGGCTCCCAACATTCAGCAAGAATCTGAATCTTATCAAAAGTCATGTGAGTGAGTCACACTAGAAATAAGTTCTTCAACCCCTATCAAACCTTCATAAGACTGAATCCCTGGCCTATATCTTACCCATAACCTTATGAGAGACCCAGAACTAGAACAATCCAATAATCTGTCCCCAATTCCTGAACCATACTCATGAACTACAAAAACTCTGCAATAATAAATGCTTATTATTGTTTGAAGCCAATAGGTTTTAGAGTAATTTTTTGGTGCACTGATAGAAAACTAACACAGGTTTTGGCACCTGGATGTGAGGTGCTTTTTGAACATTTAAAAACATGGGAGTAGCTTTTGAATGGAGTGGTCAGAAGAGGCTGTCAGGACTTTGAGAAACATGTTAATAAAAGGCTAAAGAATATTAAAGAGATGATCATGTGGTTTTTATCTTTCATTTCGTTAATGTGGTGTATCATATTAATTGATTTTCATACATTAAACCATCCTTGCATCCCAGGGATAAATCCCACTTGGTCATGGTGTATGACCCTTTCAGTGTACTGTTAATTTAGTTTGCTAGTATTTTGTTGAAGACTTGTGCTTTAATATTCATCAGGAATTTCAGACTGTAGGTTTCTTTTCTTGTGGTGTCTTTCTCAGGCCTTGATATCAGGGTAATGCTTGCTTGGTAAAATGAGTTTGGAAGTGTTCTCTCCTATTTAATTTTTGGAATAGTTTGGATTGAAGTTAGTTCTTCTTAAATGCTTGGTAGAAATACATTTCAGTCATGCAAAATTAATGCTTTCTGGAGATCTGCTGTACAATATTGTCCCTATAGATAATAATGTTTTATTTTATACTTAAAAATCTATTAAAAGGATAAATCTCATGTTAAGTGTTCTTAATACAATAAAACAAAAAATAAAGTAAAATAAAATAAGAAGAGTGAATTGTGACTCAGCATGGTTAAAACTGTCCATGAAGCAGAGCCGATATTCTCATTTTGGTTCATTTGGCCCCACACCTCCCACCTTTCCACTAAAGTATTGCACTTTCCTTTCAAATAAATATGGATGACTAGGAAAAGGAAAATGTCTTTAGGACACTCCATTTGAAACTAAATAACAGGTTTTATTATAGGAATCTGATTTTAAAAATAGTATTGAAAGCCTATATATGTAAGTGAATGTGAATTCCCTACATATTTTGAGGATTTCCCCCTTTCACAGCTATGTGGAATATATTTTGAAGGATTTTCCCCCCTTTAAGTCATGTGGATAGTTATTAAATATCTCATTATGAAGAAAAGATCTATGCTGAAAAATTGAACAGGCATCAATTTAAAAATGCAATCAATCAATGGGCCAAACCCTATATATCAAAGCTTCCCTGCATAAAATTTTATTCTGCCATTATGTAGGAGAACTTATATAAAGAAAATATTGATGAAATTTAAGTCCAGTCTTAAAGGAAAATATTGGACATGAGGCAGAAGGTTTAGTAGAAAGGTCTGAGATGTCTCAGAGCTTATTTAGTCAAACTAGTGGGCTTCTATGAAACGTCAAGGCTATTGTTTTCCAGCAGTCTCAGCAGAAGCCCAAGGTAGAGACACACTTATCTCAAAGAGATTTGTGGATGTGAATGTAGACTAATAAAGTAAATATCAAGAAGAGTTGTAGGAGAACTACAAAGTTTTTAAGAGAACTATGTAGCTCAGTTGTTTGGATACACCAAGTTGTCCTGATACATCAGTTGTTCTGATACACCAAGGTTGTGGGTTTGAACCCCAGTCAGGGCACATATGAGAAGCAACCAATGAATACACAAATAAGTGGGACAAAAAATTGATGTTTCTCTCTCTCTCTCTCTCTCTCTTTCTCTGTCATCCTCCCTCTCTTCCTCTCCCCCCCAAAATCAATAAATAAAAAAATTAAAAAAGAGAATTAGTCAACAGAGAAATATTACCAACTTAGACTGGTATTCAATTATTGTTCAAAGTTCCTGATTGCTTCACAATTTTAATTTCTTTTCATTTAAGGACACTGATTTGTGAAGTTGAAAGATGTAGATTTAATCCTGACTCTTCCATTTATTAGTGGTGTGGGCTGTCAGAGATGCTTAAATTTTATGAGCCTCATAGGATTGTTTTGAAGAGAAAATGAGATGATACATAAGAAAACATTTTGTACAGCAAGAACATAATACATTTTAGCTTTTAAAATGAATTATTACTGAAAACTTATGACTTCTCTGAGGTCAAGATCTTGTTTTGGCACTACCATAAAACACATGAGGAAGCAGGGAGTATTACAGGAGAGCTAGTCCATGTTCTCTAAGCTGGAGAGAGAAGGCCAACCACTGCTGTTCACTTTCTCTTACCCACCTGGGCAAGTGGGGTGTTGAGTATGGCCTTTAATAGCTTTCTAAAATTTCAAAATTTATTATCACATGTTTATTAATATTTAAAATATAAATTATCAATAAAAATACTCAAAAATATGAGTAATAAATGAAATCTTTTCTCTCCTCCCATTCCAACCCTGATCCTCAGAGGTAATTATTTTTAAGGTTCATATGTGTCCTTCAAGAGTTCTCTTCATATATGTATAAAAAGCATTATGTGACTCTCGCCGAAAATTTAAGTCATCCATATTTTTCTCACCAAGGAATGATCACTATTAAATTGTGATGTGTATGTTTTTAGTCTGTTTTCTGTACACAAGCACACACATACAGGTATTTTTAAACTTTTAGAAACACGAGGTCATTAAGAATTTTAAGGATGGTTGTAGTTCTGGAGTCCTCATTTTAGACTTGAATAATTCTTGTAACTAGATATAAAAGCTAAACGTTACTCCAATTCATGGTTTGACTTTGGGAGCCAGGAAGGGTGAAAGACAACATCATACTACATTGATTTCATCAGTGTTTCTAGATCAGAGGAACAACTGATTTAAATGTTTCATCTGCCTCGAAACTCAACTCTGGTGTCTTCTTCCCTCCCAGCCTCCCCCAAGCAGTTCTTTAATTCAGAATCGCATTTAACAGAAAGCTTAACTCAGAAAAAATGGGAGAGTTGCTTTAATAAACATAAAAGCTTATCTTCTGTTTAAGGCTAAGACCTGGGAAGCTGTAAATCATTCTATCAAAGTGAATTGTTTTTACCAAACTGTTGACTTCAAAGTCTTTTTATTTCCTTGACTTTTCTTCAGCAGTAGAAACATTTCATGTTAGAAATACTGAAATGTAATTTGAAATACTTGAGGATGCTATAAGACCTTTTTATTTATTTATTTTGAAAATTTTATTGAATTTATTGAGGTGACACTGGTTAATAAAATTGCATAGGTTTCAGGGGTACAATTCTACAACACATCATCTGTATACCGACTGTATCATGTCCTTACCGCTCAAGGTCAAGTCTCCTTCCGTCACTGTTTATTCCTCCTTTGACCTCTTCAACCTGCCCCCTCACCCCTTTTGCTCCGGTTGTAAGACCTTTTCACATTGTAGGTGCTCTTTTGGAAGACTCACCCTGAATCACGGCAAATATACTAAAATGCACTCACATCTCACATTAAATGTATTTTTTGGTTGAAGAATATATAAAATGCTTTAATAATTTTGCTAAGAATAAATTATTCTTAGAGTTTGCTAAGAATACATTATTTTGTCCTTATGAGTTACACTTTTTAAATTTCTCAAGTATTTTTGATACTCTTTAGAAAGCTCACAGTGACTATAGTACACAATGGATACAATAGTCCTGGACTTATAATGAATGTTTTTATTGTAAGTTTTGGAAGGATCATTTTTATTCTCATGCACGAGAGTTTAACAAGAGTTTAATGTGCTTAGAATCGCATTAGAACACACACAAAAGTTTGTTGGTCAGGTTTTCCTCTCAGAGACTCAGATTTAATTGATAGAGGATGGTGTCAAGTACCAGTAGTTTTTTAAAACTCCTCAGACCCAGGAGATTCTAATGTGTAGCCAGGATTGAGAACCACTGGTTTAACATTAATAAATAAATTCTCTAATAAATAAAATAAATTTAAAAATAAATAAATATCTAGTAAACTATAATAAAAAAAAAAAGAACAGTACAGAACATCTAGTTCATGGGCAATACTTTTGAAATGTCCAAAATTCTGGTGTTTGCACAGATATGTCATAATCACCTTGCTATTAAAAAGAAATTAAATAATTTGTTGAATGAATAGGGAATGCTCAGAAATTGGCCACCTGTACTTAAGGAGCTGACCTCTGGCACTACAGTAGGTTTCTGGGCACAGACTGTGGGGCAAAACCTCATAGTGGTGACATTTTGGGAAGACTATGTCACAGTCACATGCTAGAAGAAATTCTATGTTGTCAAGTTTGGTTGTGGAGAATCTTTTCAAAACCTTTTCAAGATGCAAATAATCAAGTGGCTAATGACTTGTTGACTGAAGACAGGAGACTGCTTGAGGGCCTCTAGAGTTCTAGGAGTTCCATCTCAGGAAGAGCAGCATCAAGGAGCCAATCGACACACTGTCCCACAGGAATTATTGTCAGGAACAATTCCAAATATGATCCAATATTCATTTCTCATGGTTTTATTCTTATGATTATGAGCTGAAAGACATTAAACATTTGACATTGGAGATCAGGTCAGGAAGAAGAGTACTGGGGATAGGAGAATAATTTTGGCTGAAGATATAAGATTGACTAACTTTCAAATATATGATTCTAGAAGTCGAGCCAAGAGATGGTCAGAACTTGGATGGTTGATTTAATGTAAGAACAAACTAGAAAGAACAGGTGTTAGGGAGAATTGGCAAGATTGAATGATGCTCTGAATGAGAGGGCTGAAAGACAAGAAGTAGCTTTTTAGAGGCTGTTTTTACCAGGAGGTATATTTTATTGAAAGTTGAATCCGCGTAAGAGTCTGTTTTAGAGGGTAACTTAGGATTTGTCCAGCATTGGCTCAAATCCTGACTCCACCCCACACAAGCTACATGGCATTGGGCAAGTTAAGTTCTCTGAACCTTAGTTTCCACATCTATCAAATGTGAGGATAATAATAGTACCTACTTTATAGGTTGGTGGTGAAGATTAAGGGAGTCAACACATGTAAAATGCTTACAACAAGGCCTGACACATGATAACTCAATCAGTGTTCGTTATTGTTATGATAATAGTAGTGGGTGAAGGGGAAGTGTGTCAGAGGAGTAATGAAAAAAATTGTCTTCACTTAACTGAAAGTTTAGAGAAAACAGTTATGAAAACTATACTAAACTTGCTCAAGCTCATGATATAATGAGTAAGACAGACATACATATCCAAATAAATCTGATGTAAAGCAGGATATCATATACACTACAACAGATATTGAATAATGGGTTATTGGAATGTGGGGAATATAGTGATCATTGGTTGGTTGTCTCCTTAACATCCATTTTCTTTTGCTTTCTACAAAAACCTTCAGATTTTTCTTTGAGAAATAGTCCATTCCTCATTTTAATGATGTGGTTTTGATGTTATCGACCACATTCTTAGTTTCAGAAGTAGACTCTGATTGATCTAAATCTATTGAACTCTGATTGATCTAAACCTATTGGCATCATTGCTATATGGTCTAAATGTTTGAGTTCCCCCAAAATTCATATGTTGAAATCAAAGATGATGGTGTTGGTAGGTGGAGCCTTTGG
Organism: Miniopterus natalensis; assembly: GCF_054644295.1. Lineage (NCBI taxonomy): Eukaryota > Metazoa > Chordata > Mammalia > Chiroptera > Miniopteridae > Miniopterus > Miniopterus natalensis. The sequence continues at coordinate 171,912,137 of NC_142081.1, forward strand.
AAGATGATTAGGTCATTAGGGTAAAAGTCTCATGAATGGTATTAGTGCTTTTATAGAAGAGACCTCATGGAGCTCCCAGCCCCTTCTACCTTGTGAGGATACAAGGAGAAGTCTGCAGAAGAAGGTTCTAACCTGACCATGTTGGCACCCTGATCTCAGACTTCCAGGCTCCAGAACTGTGAGAAATACATTTCTGTTGATTGTCAGCTACAACAGTATCCTGTTATAGCAGGCGGAACAGACCAAGACACTGCTCCCTGGTAATTGATGTAGGAATGAGCAAATGAAATGAAAAATCTTAATTGAAGACAAAGAGTCTTCCTCATCATTCCTCAAGAGCTTCTGGCAAAGAGTTTTCTCCTTCTGTGGACAGTGTGGTGTGAGGACATACAGCCACTTGTTTTGTACTATGAGGAGAGCCTGAGGGCCAGATTGAGAAAATCATAGAGAAAAATAGCAGCTGACACAATGAGACTCTGACAAAACTAGCTGAAGCCAGCCCATAACTTACAGCAACATGATCTTACACATTTAAGCCAGGTTGAGCTGTTTTTTCTGTCGCTTAAAACCCAAGGGATCCTGACTATTGTATCAGTGAGATAGTAATTCAGATGGGCAAGGCAGGAGGGATACGAGGAAGGAGATGTCTTGGGGCCTGGTTTTAAAGGAAGGCTGCCTCCTATAGGCAGATATTGGAACAAAGCACATTCTAAACAAAACACAGTGAGCACAAACTGAGACAAGAGAGTATAAAGCACTTTCTCTAAGTGGCCAGTGGACCCTATATGGCTGGAATATTGAGTATATATGTATGGCATACTGGAAGGTAAGCTGGAAAAACAGAATATGGGCAAAGAATGAAGCCTTTGAACACCAGCCTTAGGATTTGGGGCTTCATGCTGTGTGCAAATGCCAACTGTCAAAGATGAGTGATATGTGGACCTTGTGTTTTAGGAAGATAACTTTGGCAGCAGAGTGATGGATGGATTGGAATATTCTAGGACAAAGGCAAAATGGTCATGAATCAGGGCAGGCTGATGAATGAAAATAGGGAATGGATGTGAGAGATGTAAATAATGGACACGAGACTAGATCTGGGTGGAAGGGAAAAGGCAGGGGAATAACACCGCTGCAGGGTATAGAGCATAAGCACCTAGCAGGACTCTGTGCTTGGGAAGGCTGAAGGAGACAGAAGAGACAGAGTTCAGTTTTGGACACTTTGAGCTTAAGAGGTTGGAGAAACATACACATGGAGATGTCCAGGAAGGGTTGGGAACTGGAGTCTGCAGCTATGGTAGGAAATCAAAATTGGAAAGCACAATTTTGCAAGTTATACCGACAAAGAAGATAAAGACACAAAGGGGAATGAGATTCCTGAGAAAGTTATGGAAGAAGACAACGGATGGTGACCAATAGGGATTTGGAGCTCCTCTATGTTTAGGGTTGAGCAAAGGAGCTTATGCCACTGACGGGCGTTGGCCGGATAGGCAGGCCTGTACAGTGTCATGTGTGTCAAGCAGAGACCAAAATTGAAGTGGGGGTAGCCAGTGGGATGGATGTTATGGAGATGCCCGGCAGAGTCAAGACTGAGAAGAAGCTATTGTATTTGAGGAGACAAGGTGAGGGTTGACTTCTCTTTCAAGAAATTGTCCAGTGAAGGAAAGGTAAAAGTAACAGACAATTATAGCTGTAGGGAGAAGCAGGGACAAGGATTCTTATGATAAGGAAATGTGTTTTTGTACACAATCCAAAGAACAATTTTATTGTTTAATATTTTCGATGTGTTGCTTTGTTACTGGACTCATTTTCTCCACATCTGGAACTTCTATTTATATTACGTGGTCAGATGCATGAAATGACTCCCTTCTGACTTTTCATCTGCCTATAACCAGCCTGACCAATTTTGGGATGATCATCAGATCTGAAGTTGTATTTTTCACTTTATTTATAAGTTTCTCTCTGTGTGAGGTGTTTCTTGGTGAGTTGTTTCATTTGGTTTTATTATGTGCACCAAGGTAGTGAAGTATTAGAAATGAACTTTGAGAAACACTCCCAGAGAGAGAGGTTTTATTTGTGCCTCAGGGGTTTACTCACCAATGTTTTGGAAACTCTGGAGACTAAATTTATACATGAAAAACATAAAAGTTTTCTGCTGTCATTGACTAGCAATGCTGGTGAAGTAATATTACTGGGAAACACTACGTTTATTCTGTAAAAATGTGAACAACACTACACACTAACACAACTAGGCTGGAAGTGTGTACATATCCTTCTGTGAGGGACGAGTGACTTGTAACAATTTACTTGGAAACAAGAGCATTTTTCTTTTTTCATTATTTGGTTCTTGGAAGACTTGATAAGCTTTTAAGAGGGGAGATGGTATTCATTCATTGGAAAATAGTTACAATCTGCAAAAGGCACAGACATGAAGTTCAAGTCACACATTTATTATATAGTACATGCAAATCTTATAAATTCCTCTTTTTCTTTTTCTTCACTACTTAAAATCAAAAACAAAACTCCCATCCCCACTGCTTACTACATTAAGAACTTTTCCACTCTCTTTGTGTGAGTGTTGCTGTTGTGTAGTTCTATTTATCCCAACAAGTTGCTCTCTGTAAAGCTAATTGTGATGGGTACCCAAGAGGCATGTGATTCGGGTGGGGGCAGGGGGAAGAAAGGGAAGTGACAAAAATTATTTGAAATTCATCAATGTATTGAGAGGTGAGTATGCACAGAGGTGTGTTAGGCACTGAACACACAAAATAAATTTGACCTAATTCCTGCTTTTGAGGGAAAATCATTCATATAAACATATGACTATATTATCATCTATCATATCATATAAGTGCTTTGTGTATATAGAAGAGGAAAGTAATTTCCTAGTTCTGTGAATAACAAAATAGCCCCTATTAATTTGTCTAGGATAAAGTATAAATTCAGTACAGTTATGGATACATTTGCTAAATGTATGATTATTATTTAAATGTCAATTTAAAAATGATCATGTAAAGTACATGATGCATAGCTAGCACATATATTTTTAACCCCACAGTATCTTTGACAATAGCTCTACTTAATTAGGCATATCATGATAAGTCTTTAGTGTTCAAAATACATTTTACTAAATAAGCATCATCAGTGTGCATTCCGCTCTTATTATAACTTAGCAACCATCCTTCTAAACCTGACTATCTGCTCAGGTAAGATTTAATCTCTGCCCATTTCTTCTGAAAGTGTCTCAATTGAAGAAGATAGCTGAATGAAAAACTAAAACACATCACTGGGGAAGGGCATTGAGCTGGGTATTAAAAGATGAATACAAGTTTTTCAGGAGAGTAACAGACAAAAAATAACCCATGGCAGAAAAGAAATCCCCCAAGTGCATAATTATGTGTACAGGAGCAAGGGCTTTTCTTCAGAGGTTCAGGGGTTGGGTATAAGGTGAAGATACAGCTGGGTTGGGGCTCCTGGGGTAGGGCAGGGGGAGATCTAATTACCTTCCTTTCATCCTTTCGTGGGCATTTGTCCCAGAGTGATTCTCCTAAGTGACTTGGCCTTCCATGCACCCAGGAGAATGAAAGTGATTGTCATTGGGAGGCTGAGGAGGCCAGTGGCATCAATCCACTCAGCCTCATCCCTAGAAAGAGACCAATCCTCAGCAAGGAAATGTATGTACTTGAGGGGTCTGTCTTGGATGTTTTATACCTCTCTGCTGTTAAATCCCGATTCCACCACTTACTTTTTAATCTCACCTTGACCCAGCACCCCCCCCCCCCATGAGAATAATTATAGTATCTTCTCCATTGAGTCACTGTGAACATTAAAGTACCTGGCACATAAAATCTACTTCTCATTATTATTATTTTAAAAAGCAGAGTGTCTTGATTAGTATCATGTCATTAACTAATGGTGAGAAAACTGTATATTAATTGTTTTAAAACAAATAAAACAACTTTTTTTTGCAAGACTTTTAGGAAGACAAAGGAACATTTACTTAAGTTAAGGATAAATAATTTCTTATCCTTACTCTCTTCTTTACTAAGAAGTGCTTACTACCCTCATGGATGCTGTAGATGAACAGAGGGATGAGTGAAGCACTCAGAACAGTGCCTGCTCCAAGGATGTGCTCAATGAGTGTTGGCTACTTTCATTATATTCTAACATCCATTTCTGGTGTTGTGTGGATTTCCAGTTAATTATTTAAATTCCCTGCATGCTTTCCACATTTAAAACTTGTTCTATTTATCCTTATGTGAAATATAACAAGAAACTATGTGGGAGAGCTTGGGAGAGCACATAGGCACACATATTTATAGTAACTGAGATCTTTCCTTTGCAGGTAGAAATAGTGAAGTTCTGTCTCACCTGTTTCACAAAAAGGGTGGGGAACTTGCTTTTTATTTATTAGAATGTAAAACTTTATGAATAAACCCAAACTCTGATACATCCAAGGCAAGCCTGGCGTTGTGGTGACATAGCCTTCTTTTCCTTGAACATACAAATACATTTTAAGATCAAGTTAAAAAGATAAGTCACACAGAGAGTAAAGCAAATGTGGGTGTGTAAGGAAGGCGAATAATGAGAGAGAAATGGTATGCTCATAATCTCTTAACGCATGATAGTCATGGGTACACACCAGCTATGGGATCTAGTCCACCTCTGGCAAGGTAGTCACAGGTTCTGGTAAGTTACGCATAAATAAATTTTGGAAACAAATTAGATAAAGTAAACATGAGAAAGGAGAAAGTGTCATGCAAATATGTAGTCAACAAATGGCAATATTTGAAAATATAACAGCCACTAGAAGACAGAGTTGATAATGATTTATACTTTTTTCGGGGGGGGGGGGGTTATTTTTAAAAATTTATCTTTATTGCTAAAAGTATCACAGGTATCCCATGTTTCCCCCCAATTGACCCCTCCACCTCGCTCCCATCCCCTCCCCAGGCCTTCACCCCATTATTGTCTGTGTCCATGGGTTATGCATATATGCATATAACTTCTTTGGTTAATCTCTTCCCACCCACCACCCCCCTTCCCTCTGAGATAGGACAGTCTGTTGCATGCTTCAATGTCTCTGGGTCTATTTTGTTTATCAGATTCTTTTGTTCATTAGCTTCTACTTAAAGAAGACCCTTCAACTTTTCCTGTAGTGCTGGTCTGGTGGTGATGAACTCCTTTAGCTTTTTCTTATCTGTGAAGCTCTTTATCTGACCTTCAATTCTAAATGATAGCTTTGCTGGGTAGAGCAATCTTGGTTGTAGTTCCATGTTTTTCATCACTTTGAATATTTCTTGACACTCCCTTCTGGCCTGCAAAGTTTCTGTTGAGAAATCAGCTGACAGTCATATGGGTGCTCCCTTGTAGGTCACTAACTGCTTTTCTCTTGCTGCTTTTAAGATTCTCTTTGTCTTTAACCTTTGGCATTTTAATTATGATGTGTCTTGGTGTGGGCCTCTTTGGGTTCCTCTTGTTTGGGACCCTCTGTGCTTCCTGGGCTTGTAAGTCTATTTCTTTCCCCGGGTAGGAGAAGTTTTCTGTGATTACTTTTTCAAATAGGTTTTCAATTTCTTGGTCTCTTTCTTCCCCTTCTGGCACCCCAATATTATGAATGTTGGGCCTCTTGAAGTTGTCCCAGAGGCTCCTAATACCATTTTCATATTTCTGGATTCTTTTTTCTTTCTGCTCTTCTGGTTGGGTGTTTTTTGCTTCCTCATATTCCAAATTTGATTCTCAGTGTCCTCTACTGTTGATTCCCTGTAAATTATTCTTCATTTCAGTTCGTGTAACCCTCATTTCTGACTGGTTCTTTATTATGTCATTGAGGACCTCATTAGTTTCCTTAACAGTCTTAATAAGACCCTTGAGCTTCCTTATAACCATTGTTTGAACTCTGTATCTAGTAGCTTGCTTGGCTCCATTTCATTTACTTCTTTTTCTGGAGATTTCTTCTGTTCTTTCCTTTGTGACATGTTTCTTTGCCTCCACATTTTGTCTGCTTCCTGGTGTTTGTTTCTATGTATTAGTTAGAGCTGCTGTGTCTCCTGGAATTGGTAGAGTGGCTTTTTGTAGTAGGTGTCCTGTAAGACCCAGTGGTGCAGTCTCCCTACTCATCTGGTCTGGGCCTTCTAGGTGCTCCCCTGTGTGGGCTGTGTGCACTGTCCTGTTGTAGTTGAGCCTTGGTTGCTGTTGGTGTCCCTGGGAGGAATTGACCCCCAGGCCAATCAGCTTTGAGGACCAGCTGCAACTACAGCTGAAGAGCTGCTGTGCTGGAGACACCCCTGTGGAGCAGGATTTACTTCAATGGAGCTTTGGTGTTCACCAAGTCCACCCCTGGAGTATGTGACTCATGGATGTGGTTGGGTTGTAATCTAGCGTCGTCAAAGCTGTCTACTGGGTACACAGTCTCTGGGGCGTCCCAGGAGGTGCAAAGTCAGCCTATGCCAGTACCTTGTCCAGGACCAGCCAGCACGAGCTACACAGCAGTCCGTAGATGGCTGCTGCTTGTGCTGGGCTTGGCTTTGTCCAGGAGAAGCCAAGCTATATACCAACGTAGGCTTCCACTAGTGCCAGGCCTCGAGGACTTACTGAGAGATATGGGGCATGCTGAGGCCAGCTGCTGCTTGTTTGAGAGATTTTAAGAAAGTCTCCAGGATTCAGCCCGGACGCTAGAGAGGCCACTTGCACAGAAAAGCCCCTGGAAATGGCTTGGATGAGCTTGCTGTTAGTAAGGGGCAGGCAGGGTCTCCAGGAATCACGGGGAGGCCCAAAGGTGTGAGTCGGGTTGATGGAGATTCAGGGAAGGCGATGGCCTCCTGGCTGTGTGGGGGGAGGGCTCATCAAAGGAGTAATGGCCTCCGCCAGCCCTTCTGCCTGGGAGGAAGCTGCCTCTCTACCTCTCGCCCCAATTCCAGGCAGGTTAGTTCCTCCCTGAGTGTCCCAGGTCCTTTCCAGCTCCTGCCTGGCGCTGGGCTCAGAGGCAGAGCGTCCAGGTGAGTCCGTGCCGGGCCCTTTAAGAGGAAAGCCTGGGCCTCCCGCAGCCTCCGTGACCCTCAGCGACAGTCCCGGCTGGATCACAGCCGGAAGTTGTGGGGACGTCTCTTCCTGGCCCTGGAGCCCTGGGCTGGGGGCCTGCTGTGGGGCTGGGACCCCTCACTCCTCTGGGAAACCTCCACCGCCAAGATGCCCTCCCTGGTTTAAACCAGGCACCGGGTGTGGGCCCGCGGCGAGTCTCCAGGATTCAGCCCAGATCCGTCAGAGTCTCTGCCCCTCCTCCCGGTCTCGATGCTCCTTCAGCTCCCTGGTTGTGGGACTTCTGTTCCAGCTGGATCTCAGGAGGCTCTGAGTGATGGTGGTTCTGTATTTTAGTTGTAATTTTGGTGTGGTTGTGGGAGGCAGCAGGGACAGTGGTTACCTAAGCTGCCATGTTGTCTTGATTTATACTTTTTATTTGTAAAAGTAAAACTTTCTCTGTTGTTGTTTTTTGTTAATCCTCACTGGAGGATATTTTTTTCCCACTGATTTTTTTTTAGAGAAAGTGGAAGAGGGGGGAGAGAAACATGGATGTGAAAGAGACACACTGATTGGTTGCCTCCTGCATGTGCCCCCACCAGGGGCCAGGGATCAAACCTACCACCCAGGTATGTGCCCTTGACCTGCAATTAAATCCGAGACCCTTCAGTGCTTGGGCCAATGCTCCATCCACTGAGCAACACCAGGCAGGGCAACACTTTCTTGTTTTGAAAGAATGTTATAAAAATATGTATAAAGTCAAAAGTACAAGTTCCCACCTGCCTGCCTCTCTGCTTTAACCATTTCCCAGAGGTAACATGGAGACACTGACAGTGAAAAGTCAATGGTATCATACTAGATCAGCCATCACTTTGATTAGAGTTTCTTAAAACACAACATTTTTTATCATGGAAAAATATGTAGCAGTAGAGAGAATAGCAAAGTGAACCCTGTGTACTCATCCAACTTCCACAATTATTAACATTTTGCTTGTCTTCATATTTACTTTTGAAGATATGAAGTCCAAAATACTGATGTCAGTGGAACCAAAGTACATAGAGTATAATTCATGCCTTGAGCTTTGGTGATATGAACAATGTATATTCTGTGTGCATAAAGCTGAAAGAAGTAGCTGGAGATACAGGGTACTCTGTGATTAAGTTAAATTCGCCCTGAGTGGAGCTGTTGTGAAGACTGCTCATTTATGCTCTTACTGCCTTTGTTTTCACCATTGTAACTTCAGCGCTTATTATAGTGCCTCACACATAGTAGGTACTCAAGGACTGTTGAATGAGTGAGTCTTATTTGCCATTTAGATCATGGCTATGTTTTATAGATACTTAACTAGTAAGTTACTCAAGACCACATGGATAGTAAGGGGCAGATTTGAGAGTCAAGCCCAGCCAGTGTGGCCCCAGAGTCTGCAAACCCAGCACCATTCTTTGTTGTTTCACCCCCCAAATGTGTCTGAATACCATTTGTGGAGCACTGAACACACTTGGGCACTTTGATAGGTGGTGGTCGGACCTATACTGACTAACTCATAAAATTCCACTTTGCAGTGGTGCTTGGTAGTGGAAGGGTATTGCACATGGAACAGACATTTTAAAAAATATATACTTTGGCCCAGCTGGGTATGGCTCAGGGGTTGAGCATCAACCTAGGATCCAGGAGACCAGGGCTCGATTCCCGGTCAGGGTACATGCCCGGGTTGCGGGCTGCAGCCGATCAATGACTCTCTCTCCCTCTCCTTTCCTCTCTCTGAAATCAATAAAGATATATTAAAAAAAAACAAACAAAAAACCCTTTAAAAAATATATATATACTTTGTCATTTTTCATGAACACAAGGCACTTCTGAGTGCTGTGAGGGAGGGAATTTGGTAGACTGACTTCATTGAGACCCTGACTTCATTCTGAGACCCCAGAATTTTCTGATCTTGTGGCCATCAAAGACACATCATTTCCTTCCAAGACTTCTAAAGGGGGCTATTACCATGGCCTGCAGGTTCTGGTTTGCATTCAGAGGAGACACTATCTTCTTAAGTGAGATGTGGAAAAGGAAGTGTCATGCATTGTAAATAAGGCTGAGAGAGAAGAATTGTTTGGAGATAGAGATGGAGAAAAATTGCCTTCTCCAAATCAGGTTTCACCTCCTCCCCCTTATCCAGCTTTGCCAGAGCCTATCCTGTTTTCTTTGCTAAGTTTACTAGCAGGAAGCGAGGAGTTTCTTTAGGGATACTCCTGCCCCTGACAAATAAATAACTCCTAGATTAAATATTAGTGCATGTATACTATTAAATGCCACTATTAAAAAGAGCAAGATGGAGCCCTGAGGGTTGATACAGAATGATCTCCAATTTATATTTTAAAGTGAAAGAGCCAACACTCAAACAGTATTTATACCAAGGCTACTCTTTGTGGACGAAGGAGAGTGATATAACTATACTTTCACATGCATAGAATTTGCTTGGAGAAAAAAAGGAAAGGTGGCAATGCTTGCCTCTGTCAAAGGAAGGGCTTTTCATTCTAAACCTTTACATATTAAAAATATTTTTAACCATATACATGCATGATACTTCAGAGTTAAACTATTTCAGTTGTTAACCTGGCAAGTCGGAGAGTAAATACAGTAAAATATTGTTTAAAATAGCAAAACAAAAACAATTGTTTCACATTAATTGTCTGTTTCAGGAGGACGGGTTTGGACTAGATGCAGAAATAATAATTCTACCTCTTCCTCTGCCTGAAGGACGAGCCTGTAAGTTGTCAAAAGCACCTGGGAAGCAGGAGACAGGGATCCAGGAGATCCCTGTTTAATGAAGTTAGGGGACATCTGATGTCATTCTCCACGTGCAGGGAGTAATGGAGAGAAAAGAGGGAACAAATGTGGTTAAAAAAAATCCGAGTTCTCCTACCAGCGCCACAAGGAGTCCACACATGCGGAGAGAGGTGTGAGGTTTGGTACAGGGTGTTCTGGGTGCCCACGGTCTGGGAGCTTTCGCTTCATTGCTCCTCCAGTGAAGCCGGCTGGCTGCTGGGCCTCTGTCCGCTCTGCCTAAGGGTGTCTTGGCTGGAAGCTGTGCTCTGAAAAGGAGCCTGGCCTAAGGCCCAAGAAGAGTCATGCTAGGGGCTCCTTGTGGGGTAACCTGGTGGACGAAAGTCCTCTCTCCAGGAGAGCGCCACTGGCGGGACGATGACCCGCAGGCCCGCGGCTGGTTCGCCAGGGCCCGGGAACCTCCAGCTCTCTGGAGGCCTGAGGCACGTCCTTGGCGAAAGCCAGGTGGGGGCGGGGGTGTCTTAAATTTAAATGCCTTTGGGGGCTAGGCAGGTAACTTAAAAACACTTGAAACCTCCAGGCAAAAGAGGAAATAACGGGAACTTCGGAGAACTGGGCACGTGTATGTCGTGAGAAAAGGCATTCAGAGTCAGATTTGCAAGCTGCAACTGCGCCGGCCGAGCCTCGCGCCACTGCCCCCCGGAGTCACCGCCAGTTCGCGACCCTGCGCGCGCTGCAGCCGAGTGGCCGCGTCTTCCCAGCTGCTCCGACCTGCGGCCCGTCCGCCACCTGTCCCCCACCTGTCCCCCAGCCACTCGAGGCCAGCGTGGCGCCGAAGGCTGTCCCAAACTTTGGCGCGCGTCCTGAGGGCGCAGCGTCCCTCGCTGAGCTCCCAGTCCCGCTCTCCAGTATCTCGGGGGTCCGACAACCGAGGGGACCGTGGCGTGCCCAGAACCTGTTGGGAACTACGTTTTAGTTCTGCCAGAAACAGGGTTGTCGCGCCGCAGACCGTCTCCCTTCCGGCGACCGGGGCCAGGCGCGGTTCCGGGCCAAGCGGCCAGCTAGGGAGATGTAATGGGCGTTGGAGCCGGGATTCAGGCCCGGTACCCCGCAGAGGAGCGGGGGCTCCCCCACCCCGTTGCCGGTCCCGCCCCCGTCCGGCCCGCATCGCCCCGCCCCCGCGCTCTAGAGTTTCAGCGCGGCGCTCGCCGGGCACTGCGTCCCGGGACCCCGGGAGAGCAGGCACACGGTGTGCTGGCTGGGCCGCCTCTGCCCCGGGACATCACTCGCGCTACGGAAAGTCCGGAGCTGTCCCGCAGCCAGGATATTCTCTCCCACGCAGCCCTGCAGCCGCGGCCGGAGCCGAGGCACCCTGGCCCCACGCACCCCGGAGTCGTGCTCTGAGGCGCGCGTTCCGCCTCCACGCCTGTTTTGCGGGGCGGGCCGGGGGAGAAAGAGCCGGCGCCCGAATTCTGGGCACTGCGCCCGGCGCGAGGTGCGGGATGGAGAGCAAGGCGCTGCTGGCCCTCGCTCTGTGGCTCTGCGCGGAGACCCGGGCTGCCTTTGCGGGTAAGGAGCCCGCTCCCTAGAAGCAAGGCGGAGAGGTCGGGTTCGGGCGGAGACGCGGGGATGCGGAGAGGACCTGGAGGCCAGACCTCACTCGGAATCGTAGAGCTGGAGAGCCGAAAGCGACCTGACACTTGGTGTTCTTTCACTGACCAGGGAGGAAACTGAGGCTCAGCGGCTGGCCCACGATGACCTAGCAAGCTGGTGGTGTCCTGAGCCCCGTTCCTTTTCCACGACTCTGGTCTCGAACAGGGGCCTGGACTCGGGCGTGTCCGGGGGACCCCACGCACGCTCGGGCTCTCGGGAGGCGGGGTGGGAAGGCGCCCCGAGGCTGGCAGGCAGGAGGTGCCCGCGGGCGGGAGCGGGGCACCGTCCCGCTCGCCCCGTCCGTCCGCGCTCGGGCGCAGGGAAGGGCGCCTTCCCCGAGCGCCGTCCGCCCCGCTCCGCTCCGCCAGCCGGGCGCGCCTCCCCTGGGCCGGGGCTCAGGCGCGCTCACTCCGCGGGCTGGGTCCGGAGGAGGAAACGTTTTTCCCCTTCTTGGTGCAGGACACCGCTTTCCTCGCAGAGAGAAGGGGCGATTGGGGCTTCGACCCGGGGCTTTGACAGCTTCCCAAAGTGTCTCCAAGTAACGGTCGCCTTCCTATGAAAAACAGTGGCACGTCTTTCACGGTGCTCGGGCCCTTGCTCTAGGCGCATGGTCAGAAGTTCACCTGCTGAAAACTTACTCGGCGGGACTTGGTACCTAGATTAAGCAAGCACCTCTCGGACTCTCCTTGTCACCTAATATTTATCTCCTTCAGGATTAGGAACGCATACGCTCTTGATGCAATAAATTATTTCCTTCTCCACCCCCCCCACCCCCTCCCCCTGTTTATCTGTAGCCACAGTTTGCTGATTTCCAGATTTGCACTCTTTGGAGGGTGAGAGGGAAAAGTCCAATAATTCAGGGAAAAATTCCGTATGTCAAAAGACCCAGGCCTTAAAAACAGACACATATAAAATGACAAGGTCGTCTGTCTATAGTTATTGGATTCTTTTTAGCGATTTGGTTCATCAGGGCCAGCTCCACCAGGGACACTGGTTTGTCCCTGACAAGCCCTCTCTCTCCCCCTTTCTGGGGAGAGAATGAAGGTCTGGAAAATGTAGTTGTTCTGTGTCCTACAAAGAAGTGAATTCCTTTTAAGCCTGGGGTGTTTCATAGCGCAGCAGTAGTAAACTAATCGGGTTGTCCTGAATATAATGATGAGGTTGCCCTTTTGGAGTGTGTGACTTGCTTAATTGGATTGGACTATAATTGGTGCCATCAAATTCTACAGACAGAGGCACTGTTGTTTTTCCTTCCTGTCTTTGGAAGGGTAACAGTGCACAAATTAATTAATTTTGGCTATGGGATTTGAACATAGAAGGGCTTTTTATTGAGCAGTAGCATATGTACTTCTTATAGTTATTTCTTTAGAACTTTCTAAATGGTAGAACTCAAACTTGCCAATGAAAATGAATAAAGCTTAATGGAGCAAAAAATTTTAAAAACATTAAAAATTGAGGGTTGGTCCACAGATACAAGTTGAAAGTTACATTATTGATAGCTTCATTGCATAGTTTTTTGTTGTTGATGTGTCCCTAGAATAGTATGTTATTTTGGCTTCCCATGAAAAATATGATAACTATTTTTTAACATAGGGAAGTACAACTAGAGTGTGAGAAAATCTGTTGCAATAATTTATGAAGATCTTTAAGACTCTCTTATTTTGGTGGTGGGGTGGGCAGAGCTTAGTCTTTCCTACCATTTTTTTCTTACTTGAATGTTACTAAATAATGGGTTCTTTCCCATTTGGATCATTGTGCAAATTATATTGTTACTGTTTTTGACGTTTTTCTCAACCCAGTGTTTATTTATCCAAATAAATTGTTTTCATTTTCCTTTTCTTAGACAAAGTGGGGCTCCATTATTAGAAAGATTTTCTTTTGCTTTTAAACATTTTGCTTTATTGTTTGTCTATTTTGAGGGTAGTTATTTCCTTCCTATTGAAAAGTACTGTGCTAATTAACTGAACATGACTATCCAAGACCAACATTGTCCAAGGGTGGCCCATAGACCATGTATGATCGAGTCACCTGAAATGCCTGTTAAGATGCAGATTTGTAGGCCCAGGGATATTCTGACACATCCTAAAGTCTAAGAACCATTGCCTGAAACACAAGTCAGCACCAATGCCAATTAGTTTCTGAGATTTGTTGACATAGTTGCTTTCAGGTTTTAAAAGATTTTTAAATTAATTTTTTTATTATGTTATTTATCAACAAATTTACAGTTATGTCGGCAACCTATTTTGCACATCTGGGTGAGTGTGTGAGGACATGTGTGACCAGTTGCTCACTTTGCCTGCAGCTGTTCACATTGCGATCCACAGATTCAATGCATTGGGTATTTGCACTGAATATTTGCTCATACTCTGTTTACTCATACTCTCATATTTGCTAATACTCTCTTATTTGCCCAACAAGGTCAATGCCAGTTTAGGGCTAGAGAGTCATTTGTACTTAGCTGATGTGAGTTAACAATCATATTAAGCCTGGGTGCTTACCAAGCATTAATCTCTTTTTAAGGTGGTGTTTTGAACATCTGGGTATTAGTGAAGACCATAGCATCATGGACAGTTTTCCTTTCTCCGATGCTTTTGCAGCACCTGGTAGCTGGTTGCATTTAGTTGACAGAGAACTCAGTTTTCATGCTGTGAACTAACCTAACCCATGCTGAGGAATCTGTCCCATGGTATTTTTAAGTAAAGTCAAATTTCTTATGTGCCAGGCTTGGTATCAGGAGGAACTCAGAGCTTATGCTTTTTCTAGTTCTATTCTCTGAGGAAAAGTATATTAATAGGCATATTATGTGAAATTGGAAAATGTTTTCTTTTACTCAGTTTCTCTAAACTAGTTTCAATGTGTCTTTCAACCTTGGAAGCTCAGTTACCAGAGAAAGTGCACTAGAAAATTGATGAAGGAAATGGAGACAAGGTCATGGATATTCCTGCCCCCTTCAGGGTACACACGAACTATATAGAAAGCTCCCTAAGTACTATTCATTAATCAGCAATTTAGTCAAATGTGTGCATCCTATGTTTTATAAGAAATGTCAGTGGGTCCTTTCCCAAGGGAGTGAGATCATCAGATGAAGGTTCAGTTGGTTTCAATGTTCCATATCCTTTTGTAAGACCTTGAAGTTGGCAATGCAGGAAAACAGGAACTCCACCCTAGCTCCATGAATTGCAGAACTGTTGTGTTGGTTTATGACCATCTGCCCATTCTTCCTGTTATGACACAGCTTGTGAACTTTTACTGGGAATGGTGAAAAGTAAATTCACGGTTTTATACAATGAATTGCTGAAGAGGTCTTTTAAAGTTATGGAGTGTGCATTGTTTATGGAAGGTGTTTCCTATTGGGTCTGACTCAGTGGCAACTACATTCATTTATCTAATTTGTTTCTAGGTTTGCCTAGTGTTTCTCTTGAACCACCCAGGCTCAGCACACAAAAAGACATCCTTACAATTATGGCTAACACAACTCTTCAAATTACTTGCAGGTAAGGGTTGATTTTAGATACGTATTTCCTATGTTAAGTAACTCATTATTGAGTGAAAAATAATTTCTATACAGCATAATTGTAATAGATTTATAGTAATTGTATATAAGTAATGAGGTTTCGAAGAAATGATGTAATGAAAAAATAAGAAAGGTCTTCTCCCAAAAATTCTGCATGGTTTTGCTGGCATTTTTTTTTCTTCCCTATCACCACACACACACACACACACACACACACCAATAACCAGTATAGCACCTGACATATAGTATATAGTAGACACTCAATACATATTGAATGAATAAATGAAATTGAGGACATACCCTTAAGGGATAGGGCTGAAGAAGTTTTGGGCCATATTTACAATACTTAGTGTGGCTCTTGGGCATCTGTAGCTCTTTTCAAGAGTTTTATGTCATGATAAAATTCTTACTGTAGCTGCAATTTAATATTCAGTCATTAATATTACCGAGTACCTGCTCTGCATAGGTAATGAACTTCATACTCTTGCTCAATATTCTGGAATGCTTCTTTTCTCACTTTGCTAGCAAGAAGCCACGTGATTATTGATTTGTACTAACTAGGGAAACAGGCCTCTATGACAAGAAGAAGCCTTTAAATTTTGCCTTTCAGCTCCTAAGCCAGGAGGAGAAGTCAAAGACCCTGTGGTTTAATGCAGTGATTATGCAGAAGCTTGTCAGGGCTGGTGCGTTTTGGCAAAATGATTGGCGGAGGCAATGTTGCCCCCTGAGAAGAGTGCTGGAGGTCCACCAGGAACCTTGGGCCGCTTATCGCCATTGTTTATGATTTGCTGAATACTGTCTTAACACAATGACACAGATCTGTTTTAGATTATGAACTGAGAGGGATTCCCTAGTCCCTCCAGGGTGGGTCACCGACACCCGGCCCTTGGGGAAAAAGCACACTAACAGATGCTGTTTCTCCAGCTTTGCTATTTCAGGACACATTTCTCAGTAGACTTACCTCTTACCCTCAGCAACAAAGAATATTTACAAATTCTCAAAGATTTCATACTCCCTTTTTAAACTCTGAATAAACATTTCTTATGTTCTGAGAAAGCTATGAAGTTCCGTGAATGTAGCTGCCACTTCATGAAAATTTGAAGTTCTTTGAAAGAAGGGTCAATGATGTTACCTTCTTCTTGACATTGACTATCTGCCTTGGGACTTTGTAGAGAAATGCTGTGATAAAGGCAATCTATGTTGTAACTCAGTCCTCACAAGGTCCTATGAGGCCCTTAGACAGTTGCACCCCCTTCCTTTCTAACGTCACTTCTTACTCTCCTGCTTGCTCCCTCTTATCTGGCCACTCTGGCTTCCTTGCTGTTCCCTTAATACTCCAGATATGTACCCACCCCAAGGCCTTTACATTTGTGTTCCCTCTGCTTGGAATACTGTTCCTCAACCCCCTTCCTCCAGCACTCTTCACTCTTTTCTTTGCATCGTCTATATTTTGTCCATAGTATTTACCACCACTGTTTAAAGAATACATTGTAATCACTTTTTCTTTAAGTCTGCTTTATTGAGGTTTATTTACTTTTTTTATTGCCTATTTCCTTCAACGAGACAAATTCCATAAAGACATTGATTTTTGTCTGATTTGTTCATGGCTGTATCTCCAGCCTTTAATAATGTGGGATGCATAGCACATAACTTAATAAATATTTGTTGAGTGAATGAGTGAGTAAATTAATAAAAAACGCAGGAACCCCTATAAGTGATTTCTGAAGCTGAGTCTATGGCTTTTTGTGATTTGTCAGAATAACCTGTCATTATCGGTAAAAGTCTATGTGACTCTGTTGAGGAGTCTATATAAAGTTTGAGAACCAAAGCTTCTAGTTATTTTTTAGAAACAGCCTCATAGTGTAGCATTTCATATTAATACTTGACTGTAATTAATTTTTCAGAGGACAGAGGGACTTGGACTGGCTGTGGCCCAATAATCAGAGTGGCACTGAGAAAAGAGTAGAGGTGACCGACTGCAGTGACGGCCTTTTCTGTAAGACACTCACAATTCCAGAAGTAATCGGAAATGATACGGGAACCTACAAGTGCTTCTACCAGGACACTGACTTGGCCTCGGTTGTTTATGTCTACGTTCAAGGTAAGTGGCTAAAAGGAATTAATTTCCCACATTGATTTGCCAGCTATAAAACACAATAGGCACAGAAAAGAATCAGAGTACAACAAAAGGCTCGCCCTGAAGGCTCTTGGCCAACAGGAATATACAAAATTCTTTCCCAAGGCTTCCTCTGAGAATGAGACTCATTGATTTGTTCTGGAGCATGGGCTCTGTTACATCTCTTGCCCAATTAGTTTCGTTCTGATCCTTGTTTCTAAGGGAAATCTGTGTTCACAATTGGCTATGGAGATTTATCAAAAGCCTTCTGATGTTTGAGAAAAACCCCCAGAAATCCTCGAAAAGGAAGGTTCAGAGTGAATTATGGAGAGGTTTCTGTGGAGAGATAGGTTATCTACAGCAGTAAGAGATTTCCCCAAGAATGCACAGAGAAATAGCCAAGGAATCTGGAGCTTTTTTGTACATAGGAACTTTTCTTTCCTTATACTTTATAACAAATGATTCCCATACTCTGGTGCAAATGAAGATGCTGCCTTAAAGTGCCTTTGAGGACAGTGTTTCTTTCCTTTGTTTGTGTGGTCTTAGATCTTGGATGATATGCCACATCTTTTAGAGTTGACAGTTTGGGATTGACACCATGGAGGCCACCTTAATACCCATGTAGGATAAAATACAATGTTATATATTCAGTATTTATAATATGAATTATTCTTTTTTTATGTTTGAAAACTCTTCTATGCCCCGAATTTCCCTGTGAAAACCTCTCTTAACTAATGAGATACCGATCATACAATTTAGAGGAATGTAAGTATGGTATAGTATTTTGCTTGGATGTACTAAATTTTTTTTTTCAGTGAAGATGAACTTTGTAGACATTTTATTTATACATTTATATAGCTCTTTAAATCCCAGAGGATTTGAGGTAGGTGAAGATGGCTTCAACTTTTTTCCAGAAGTATCTTTCACAGAAACAAGAATTTCGTGAGTTTTAGAAAACATACTCACATATCTCCACTTAAATTTTGATAATACAGTATAGTCAGTACAGTGGAAAAGTGAGACCACATCAAAATAACATGTGTCACTTCTGGACTGTATAGTATTTGACAATTATTTTGGTCCAGGGTAAGCACAATACAAGATAGAATTCTGTGCCTCCCTCATCCCCTCTGCAGAATGTGAGAGAGACGAGGCTCAGATCCTCGAGAATTTCTGGCTCCTTTTGATCTGGCAGCCTTGGGAGACCAGGCTTTCTCAGAAGATTGCAAGGATTTCCTGCTTTCAGCCTGTCTGGAAATAGACTACAAGATGAACCTCTCCCATAATATCTCCTTATTTCCTTCTGCTTGGAGTCAGGAAACCTGGAGACATGTGAAAATTCATTTCATGAGCTTCAGTAAATATTTTATTTTGAGAGGATGGGTGGTTGTTTGGGTTTCTTTTGTTTATTTCCTTTTTCATGGGATACTGAAATAGAATTGATTTACTGAATAGCTTTAGTCTTATGTCAAGGGGTTAATTAGTTTCCAAAGGCTCCTGGTAAAGCAAGCAAAAGGCTTGCTCTGGAAGCAAACTCTATAACATTTCCTAGCACGTGGAGGAAAGGTAGGTCCTGCTAAGAAGTCGCAGGCCATAGCTGTTGACTGTGCACTGCCTAGCGTTGGTGTAGCACCAAAGCCACTTCTGTTCAAGATTTTGGCCATGAAGCTTAACAATGGGGAAGAAAACACTGGACAGCCCTTTAATGTCCCCTCTGGTCCCCACCTTACTTCCCTAGTCTTTTGACCCCATTCCTTGCAGCAATGGATGGAGTCAGGGAGTGGGCCCCGGCCTCGCAAGATAATGGCTGTGGCCTGTGGTGGCTGGATTGGCTGCTTTCTTTGCTTTCCAGCTGGGAAGGAAATCAAACTTCTGCTCTTGCGGGGAATTAGTTGCCTTTGTCGCCTTTGGTGTAATTAACTTTTCTTTCCCTTGGGCCAGCCATCTTGAAGAGCTCTGAAAATGCTAAGTCAGGTGTGTTGGGCATAGCACTTGCACCACTGTCTTTCTGAGGCTTCAAGGCTGACTTCACACCACAGCAGCTCTTTCTCTGGGGAATGGAGGGCTTTCCCAGCAGCGTGTTAACATCGTCTGCACAATGTTTGAGTGACATTAAAATCTCTTTTGTTTCCTTCTCACTCTTCGCCACGGTGGCTTTGCAAGTTTTTGTCACTGAAGATATTAATGACTGCTGAATCTTAAACTAGATGCAAAAACTATTAAACATTATTTTAGAAAGAATCTCACACCTCGTCTTCACGATTTTAAAATATTCACATAAAACAATTCAAAGATTCTTAGTTATTTCTTGTTTGTTTTAAAGGTCCTTTGGGATCTATTAATTTTTTTTTATGGCATTTACATTATTTGCCTAAGGAAAGAGAGCATGATTTTTTTTTTAACATCAATAAAACTCAGTAGGTAAAGTGTAAAAATTTAACTTTAAATTTACTTTAAAATTTATATATGAAAAATGTAGTGTATATAAAAATGTGTATGAAAAAAGGAAAAGTATTGCTCATTCATTTTGAGAAAACAATAATGATTGATCTGTTTAAATGTGGAGCCTATAAAATATACTGTACTTATTGATGATCCTTGTAAAGGGAGTCAATCCCATTCTGGGAGTTTTCTTTCAGAATTTTCACACACACACACACACACACACACACACACACACACACACACCTCCTGTAGGATATCCTTAGAGCCAGATATCTACCAGCAGATGGACCTGTGGGTTCCTTTGCCTGTGTGAAATGTCATTCCCAATTTTTCATTTCTCAGGTTCTCAGGTCAGAGTTTATGAACCTGAAAGATAACCAACTTTTCTAGTAAATGCCAATAACTAAACAGAATTAAATTTCCTTTTAGATTACAGGTCTCCATTTATTGCTTCTGTTAGCGATCAGCATGGAGTTGTGTACATCATGGAGAACAAAAACAAAACTGTGGTGATTCCATGTCTTGGGTCTGTTTCAAACCTCAATGTGTCACTTTGTGCAGTAAGTTACATCTTCAGTCATCTCTTATGTTTTCATAATTTCAAGCTAATATTAAGATGGGTAGCTTGTTTATAATATAGCATCAAGAAGGATTTAAAGATCCTTTAGAAAGGGTCACAATGACAATAAGTAAAACCAATTCAATTTGTATTCTTTAAAAGGTCAATTTTTTTAGTGATCATTTTAACATGGTTTCACTTTTGGATGGCACTTGATTAAATATTTGATATTTCTTTTTCTACCCAGAGATATCCAGAAAAGAGGTTTGTTCCTGATGGTAACAGAATTTCCTGGGACAGCAAGAAAGGCTTTACTATTCCCAGTTACATGATCAGTTATGCGGGCATGGTCTTCTGTGAAGCAAAAATTAATGATGAAAGTTACCAGTCTATTATGTACATAATTGTGGTTGTAGGTAAGAGGACAGCTTCTTCTATATCATTATTATCACACAAAAAGATTGGCTTCCTATATTAAGATCCCTGGAGATTGAGGTATAGAGTGAAGGACTAAGATTTGAAAAATGTATTAACTCAAGACATGGTATTGGGAAACTCAGTATATCTACTCTTTTTTTTAAAATCAAATAAACCTATGAGCAGTCAAGGTTTTCTCTTCTTGTCAAGACAAAGGATGAAAGAGAATACTATTAACTAAAGCATATTTTATGGAAAATTTAATGTTCAGAGCATAGCTTGGCATCGATTATTTTAATTATACCTATTTTATGGAAAGTTCAGCAGTTTATTAACTAAGTTCAGCTGGCCCCATTGGCTCTTGACTGCTCAGATTTTACTACCTTACTATCCACTGGGCTGCAACATCTTTGAGATCCCCACAGGCCTGCTTTGGAAATCTCTATAGGCCATTTTTCTGGGAGCTCCCAAGTCCTGGTGAAACCCTCAGGGCAAGATGATGTGACACATTTTAAAGTTGCATCATTTTTGGAAAAACTTGTGCCAAGTTATAGATTTGTTTTCCCTCTCACTTTCTGTTTTTTCAATTTACTTGCTCCAGGGTCAAAGATTTATGATGTAGTTCTGAGCCCCGCTCACAAAGTTGAGCTGTCTGTTGGAGAGAAGCTTGTTTTAAACTGTACAGCAAGGACTGAACTAAATGTAGCGATTGACTTCAACTGGACATACCCTTCTTTGAAGGTAACACTAACAATTTAAAGTCAGATCTCTAAATACTTTGATAATCAGCTCCAATAGAGTTTGAGAGAGATAGGGGCCTATCTAGCCAGATAAAATGTAAATGCCTGGACACTCATGCATGCTACACACTCACACTTTAAAAGAATTGCAGAATTGGTGGCATTCATGGAAAAGATGCAATTCCAAGAACTCTGTCCCAATCTGCTACAATCAGGCTGTGAGGATTAGTTTTCTCTGGGTGATTACATCTTCCCAGGTTGCTTTGTTTCTCTGTTCTGCAAAGTCTTTGATCTATTTTCCCTTCGAGGGAATTTCTCTTCGAGAGGTTGCGTGAAACACACTACTTAACAGTGGGCCTATTTGCCTGTGTTTCTACAGTTCACACCCATCTCATTCCCACTATGTGAGGTTTTAAAAATCATAAGTCACTTGGATCCATTTATTTCTCCTGAAACCAAATATGCAAGGTGTCCTACAAAAATGTATACACACTGTAACAGCTGATAGCTCAATTTTGAAAATGAAATGTATTTTAATAAACATTGCCTTTATAATTATTCAAAGTACGTGTATACATTTTTGGGGGACACCCTATGTTTGCTGTCTACATATGTTAAAAGTTCTGAAGTCTCTATTATTAGCATTAAATAATGTCCACCAAGGGCCAAGACTTGATGTTCTGGGTATCTAGAAGCTACTGGGTCATGTTATGCTGGAATTTGAAAGTTTTATAAACTGTTTTTCAACATCAGCATAAGAAACCTGTGAACCGGGACCTGAAAACCCAGTCTGGGAGTGACATGAAGAAATTTTTGAGCACCTTGACTATAGATGGTGTAACCCGGAATGACCAAGGGTTGTACACCTGTGAGGCTTCCAGTGGCCTGATGACCAAGAAGAACAGCACATTCGTCAGGGTCCACGGTGAGCCGAGACCTCCTTTGGAATTATGCTGTGCTTTGGAAAGTGAGATAATGTAAAGAAATTCAGGTCAGCTAGTGATTTCTATTTTGTTCATTCAGAAGATATTTTTGAACTTTTGCCACATGATCTAGAGGTCAAGAGCATAGCTTGGGTTCAAATCCCAACTTAGATGGTGAGATGAGCCAATATATCACTAAGGTTCACTAAGTGGTACTTGTAGTAGTTGTTGCTGCTATTATTACTATAGTAAGCAGAGTGTTGTTATCTAAGATTGTGTTTAAATCTTCATTTTATTGCAAGGCTGAGAGTCGTCCTTGAGTAAGCGTGGGCTTTGCAGTTGGAAAAACCTGGATTGAATTCCTTTCTGTGGGGCTTTGAGCAAATAATTGAATTTCTCATTTCTTCTCTTTCACTTAAATGGCTCAGTTTGGATGATAATTTATGTGGCACCCAACTTATGAGCCTCAATAAGGATTTGGGGTTTTATAATATGGGACTGCATAGAAGGGTTTTATGCAGAAAGGGAGCCATGTTCTGGCTTATGTTTTTATAGGATTACTTTTTTTTTTTTTTTAATGTAGAATACTTTAGGGAAGTAAGGGTAGAAGTAGGGAGACCAGTTAGGGGGCTAATTGTAATAATCCAGGTGACAGATGGTGGGTGGCTTGGACAAAAATGGTAAGGGTAGAAGTTGTGAGAAGCGACCTGATTTTGGAAATAATTTTGAAGTTAGAGCCACTAGGACCTGCCTATTAATTCTCTGGCTGTGGGGTATGAGAGGAAAAAGAATGGAAGATGACCTTTGAGTTTTTATCGTGAGCAATTGAGTGAGTGGTGATTTTACTTACTGAGATAGGGAACATTGAGAGAGGAGTAAGATTAGGGGAAACAGGACTGGGTGTGTTTATTTCGAGATGCCCATTAAACCTCCAGAAGGAGATATTTAATATATAAACCTGGAACCCAGAGAAGTCAAGGCAGGAGATACAAATTTAGGAGGCTGTAAGTGGCACCTTATGCCTGAGACTAGAAGAAGGTGTCGATAAAGGGAAGGGGCCTGAAGACTGAGTCCTGGGGCACATGGTAGGGAATGTGTAGGGTGTCATGGGAGCAGAGGAGAAGGAACGCCCAAGTGTCTTTGGGGAACTTAGAGAAAGCTTCACAGAGGAAGAACTACTTGAATTGACACTTGAGCAATGGGTAGACTTGCGGAGCGCACTTGGGGAGAGAGAAAAGCAAACGCGAAGCCTGGAGGCATGGGAGGAGCTGGAATGTGACCCATAGTGGGACAGATAGCATGGGCAGTCTCTGAACGTAGACCCCCGAGGCCCTGGCTCTTCTTCACTTGAAATGAAATAATGAACCAAATGACCACTTAACAATAAGTTGACATTTATGAGAATAATTTTTGTATTTTCTTTCAGAAAAACCTTTTGTTGCTTTTGGTAGTGGCATGGAATCTCTGGTGGAAGCCAGGGTGGGAGACCGGGTCCGAATCCCTGTGAAGTTCCTGGGTTACCCTCCGCCAGAAATTAAATGGTAAATCTTGGAAATAAATGCAAAGCAATGTTCTACATGAAAGCAAATGCTTAGATTGTATAATTCCTGTGTTTCCCCCATATAGGTATAAAAACGGAAAACCCATTGAGTCCAATCACACAATTAAAGTGGGGCATGTACTGACTATTATGGAAGTGAGTGAGAAGGACACCGGGAATTACACTGTCGTCCTTACCAACCCCATTTCAAAGGAGAAGCAGAGCCACATGGTCTCTCTGGTTGTGAACGGTGAGTCCATGAAGTTTTCCTTCTCTGCCCAAAATTTATTATGAAGAGTACGATTATGGTTTCCTAAACAGCCAGGCCACCCTTCCTTTGTCTCTCGCTGTTTCACTCTCATCTTGAGGGGCTGCTATGTATAAAAATGGTCCAGACAGTGGAGTTGAAATGAGGCGTGAGAGAGTGCGCTCTGGACATGCTTGCTGATGAGGCCATGGAAACGAACGGCTTGGTGGTCAAGTGCAAGGTTAAAGTAGATGGTGCCCTCCGTGGCTAAATGCTGAGAATGGCTGCGGGGTTGGCAAGCCTCAGCTGTGCCACCTTTGCGCCTGTCTCTTGGAATGGTGCACCTGGCATTGCCAATGTGTCAGACTCCTTTTGAATTTTGACTCTGTAGTTGATGTATTGGTGATGCCCAGGCCAATAGACACTGTTGGCTGGTTGGAAGCTTTACAATTTTTTTTTTGTTTTTAAATAGGAGTCTAGGATCTGACTTTGAGGCTGTAAAGGAAAGCTATTAGGTTTTTGATTTAAGAGTGATTTGAACTTTGTTTTCCCAAACTGAAAGATGTAAATAACTTCTCTGAGTGGGGGAAAAGGGGTGCCATAATCAGTTGTAAGTGTGGAAGATGCTAAGTTGATGTAAAACAGGAGATGCTAAGTTGATGTCTTTATTGTGAGACTTATCAGGGCCTTTAGTATGTGAATGTATATTGCCATTCTCCAAGGGGAGAGACAGAGTCTTCAAGGTTTAACACATTTATTTGACCAAAGCATCCCTCCCCCAGTAAATTCATTAATATCTTGCTCCAAACACAGTTTGGGAATTGGTTTACTGTTATAATTCTTTGTCCTCCCCACTGGCATGCATATTAAAACTGCAGGATCTTCTCCTATGACATTAAGGCGCTTCCCCGTGTGTCCTGCCACCTCCCTGTGTGTCTGTTGAGGTTGGCTTTATTTCTTTGCTCAGACATCAGCTTCCAGAAATGTCCCTTAGAAGCCACTTGGGAGTAGGGGATTGAGGAGTGGAGAGAAGTTGGAAAGCTAATAAGAAAGGTGGGGAGAAGGAAATGAACAAGAAAAAACGATGCAAAAATGGACAGTAAATAGCGCCATCTCATTAATTCATGAAGTCACTGGACACGGGACTCGCCCTGGCAGTTACCCTGCTACATAAAATCAACATAAGAATGAAGTCCAGTTTTAAAAGTATAATCTAAGGCTTTAAGTTGAAAGTGATGAAAAAATAGTTTGGCATGAATGACTTTGGAGCCAAAAAGAAAGAAAAAAGGGAGAGAAGGAATGAGAAAGGGAGGGAGGAAAAGAGAGGGAGGGAAGGAAGGAAGGAAAGGGAGACGGAGTAGGGGAGGCGAGTGACTTTGGACAAGTCATTTATCTTTTTTACGTTTAATTTTTCTCGTGTAAAATAGAAAACAAGAGTAGTGGTTGTGTGGATGAAATAAATTAATCAATGTAAGGCACTAAGAACAGTGCTTATTGCACAATAAATGTATTTACTGTGTTATTCACAACTTTTCTTTCTGTTTGCTCTGATTTATGAGACTGGAAGATTAAGGAGAGCTATCCCTATAATGTAGATGAGAAAAACTGAGGCACAGGGTAGTGAGATTTGCCAGTCATTCAGCTTAGTAGATTATTGTTATTATTATTATTATTGGTAGTAGTAGTAGTATCACTAGAAGTCACATCTCCTGTCTCCAAGTCTAGATGTTCTTTGAAAAACCAAAGGGGGGCAAAATCATCTGCTCAGGAAAATGTAGCCTTTAGTTGCTGAAAAGTCCTACTTTCCATTCCACTAAGCTGACTGACAATTCAAAAGTGGTTTTTCCCATCTCCAGTCCCACCCCAGATTGGTGAGAAATCTTTGATCTCTCCCGTGGATTCCTACAAGTACGGCACCACCCAAACGCTGACGTGCACGGTCTACGCGGTTCCTCCTCTGAGTTACATCCTCTGGTACTGGCAGCTGGAGGAGCAGTGCACATACAACCCCACGTGAGTAGGGCCAGGGCCACACCCTCTCTTTACTGCCTCCTTCATTTCTTACCGCCCAGCTCTGCCACACTCCATTGGAAGCCCAGAAGCCTGTCTCTCATAAGAGCGTCATCCCTCAGGTGGTGCCCTTAATCTCCTTCCATCTTTCCGTCTTACGCTTTAGACGTCTTTCTGGGGGTGTCCTGCTTTGAGGTTAGCCAGCTCTCGCCTCACATATTGACCCTGATGCGCACCTCTCCAAATGCAAGCTGTCTGCTCACATTGCTAATTGCCAGTCTTTGGTTTTTCTCTTATACCAATTAACTGGTATAAAAGCCCATATCTCTCCTTATCTGTGAGAAGGTTCATCTCGAGGAAGTGCTGCTGGATTCAGGGGAGCAGTTGACCTAGCTGCAGCCAGCCCTCAGAGGCTCAGGCCCAGCTTATCAGGTTCTAACACAAGTCCAGACATCCTTAGGACAAAAAAACGCCACCACAACAGGCCACCTACCACCACCCTAAGCAGTTCACTTCCTGTTGTTGTTTTTGAGATGGCCACTACTGGATTCTTCCTCAGATGCTGACCGTTTCCTACACAAAGGCCACAGTCCCACAGAGATTACTTTAAGGAGCCCAATGGTTTCTTAGTTTCCTTGCCTTCCTTTGAACTAAATTAACTTGAATTGTCTTGTCGATCCAGTTTATGAATGGAGGTTTGTTCCCAGAATAACTGCTTCCCTCCTGTATCCTGAATGATCTACCTGGAACCTCTCCCCTCATTGCTGATGCCAATTTTTAATTGGCACCAATTAAAAATAGGCAGGGTGCATTGAAAGTTATTTCTAAGAACGTAATAATCAAAGTCTGACTCCTTTCCTTACTATTGATGTGAATTAAAGAAAAATTTAATCATAACATGATCTGTTATCTCTTTCTTATAGTCAAGCTGCCTTAATGACAAACCCATATACCTGTAAAGAGTGGAGAAGTGTAGAGGACTTCCAGGGGGGAAATAAAATTGAAGTCAACAAAAATCAATTTGCCCTAATTGAAGGAAAAAACAAAGTGAGTTTGAAGTTCTTTAATTTGAAAATCCCTCTCTCTTTCTCTCTCTCTTATGGAAGGATGGAAGGATGGCATGGAAGCAGGGTATTAATATATGAGGAATATCGGAGATTGATAATCCAACAAATCAGATGATAAAATACTAGTGTATTAAGTCAGTTTGGAAACACCACTCACTTTTAGAAGCACCATTGGCTTATTAATAGCTTAGAATAAGATAAGGCACATATGTCATTAAATGTAAATAGCCTTTGTAAGGTGATTCTGATTTTAAAAGTATGAAAATGAGAAAATATGTTACATTAAAGCACATGGTTTCCAAAGCCCATTTTGTGTAACGCGTGAGCTAAACCAGCATAATTATACTTGCATGAATTTGCGAGTGCTCAGTATGAATGCAGTAGGCAGGTCATAGCGCTTGTGGGGGTGGCTGAATTTTCTGGTCTGAATGCATGTGCACAAACACAGCCTCCATTGTTTATAGCCTGGGATTTTTTTTTTTCTTCACAGACTGTGAGTACCCTTGTCATCCAGGGGGCAAATGTGTCAGCTTTGTACAAATGTGAAGCGGTCAACAAAGCCGGGAGAGGAGAGAGGGTTATCTCGTTCCACGTGACCAGTAAGTGCTGCCCCCTAAGGGGTGGGCTGGATCTCTCATCTAAGCTGTCTGATACGTGTAGCCCTTGCTGTTCCTAGCAGAGTCATGGGCTTTAGGAAGAGGACTTGGACTGATAATTTACGCTTTTGTTTATAAGGGGAAACTCCTCAGGTAGCTCCTAAGGTCATGTGAAGTAGGTACATCCAACTTCACTGGAGAGATAATGGTTTCATACAGGCTTTCAAATCACAAGTCCTGTATCATATGTATGTCTCCACCATCAGAATCTAGCACAGTGCTTGGTTATTGGGGTTCAATTAATACTGGTGGGCCCACTGCTAAACCGTTGACAAGGTTGGGTTCTCTGGGGGCTATTGTAATGACATAGGAGCAGTGCCCTCCAAATGCTGCTAATTTTGTCTGTTCATCTTAGTTTTATGGCTAAGCTTTAGCTAATATTTGATAAATATTTGTAAAAACTTATATTTCCAAGTAATATATTTTGGTAAAATAATATTTTGGGGGACCAGAATTACCCAGTTTAGTTGTCTCCTTGTATTACATTGTCTGTGATTGCCAGAGCTTCACTTCTCTTGGCACTTTATAGCAGTCCGAAGGCAATAGGAAGACAGTAGGGTGCTACCCCAGCTGAATCACGATCTTCTAACCATGGCTTTTACATTTCAGAGGGTCCTGAAATCACTCTGCAACCTGACAGCCAGCCAACTGAGCAGGAGAGTGTGTCTTTGTGGTGCAGTGCAGACAGATCTACCTTTGAGAACCTCACATGGTACAAACTTGGCCCACAGGCTCTGCCCACACCTGTTTGCAAGAACTTGGATGCTCTTTGGAAAATGAATGCCACCATGTTCTCTAATAGCACAAATGACGTTTTGATCATGGAGCTCCAGAATGCATCCTTGCAGGATCAAGGATACTACATCTGCTTTGCTCAGGACAGGAAGACCAAGAAAAGACATTGCGTGATCAAGCAGCTCACAGTCCTAGGTAGGAAGGCGACTCTGGGTCATCAGAGGCTGTTGTTATGCCTTCAATTTAGTGCTTTCAGAAGCTGAGTGAAGATTACTGCCCTCTAGGAGCTTATAAAGGCAACTGGTGCATATTTATCTTATTCACTGAAAAGTCCTTCAGGCAGAAAGAAGCTAATAATGGTGACGTGATGGATTAAAAGGAGAAAATAGCTTGACTCTTTCCAACCCTGATGGTGGAATAACTCACTAGTATCTGCAAGGGATTAGCCTAAGCCAGGGAAATTTCTGCCTTACTCTTGGGCATTCATTTTTTTAAAGAGGCACAGATTTGTGAAGTGCCTAGTATGAGCTAGGAGGATGCCAGTAGTTCACAGTGGTGACTAGGTGGACAGGCTGAGAGCACAGCCACTGGGCAGTCAGAATGAAGTCTCTATGGCTGTGAGGACAGGGGTTGTTTTGTGCTGTACTCGTTCCTACGCTTCAGTCATCCAACACAGTGGCACATGCTGGGTGCTCAGTAAGATATCTGCTACATGACAGTGCGGTGATGGGTTGGTTAGGGCCTATGAGAGCCTTTGGGGGGGGCGCTGCACTCAATGCCTGTACCTCTTTTGTCCTCCATGTGGTTCAGAGTAGGTCAGGGCCCCTGAGATGAAAATTTTAGTGATCAGATAGCTTTGTGAATTCCCCGTGAAGCCACTCTCTACACCTTATCTAACCTTGGATCTTGCACAAAATCTGTGCAGCCATGGTTCTTTCTCCGGGGAGATCAGGCCAATTTGGCAAGTTTCTCTTGACGCCATCTTTCTCCGTTTCCTCCTCTCCTCAGTGTCCCCTCCCTGTTTCTAAGATGCATGTGTTCTGTTTTTTGTTTGTTTGTTTTTATTGTTTGAAAGGGGAACTTCCCAGGTAAACGAATCTATACCAAAATTTTAGAGGAATAATATCTTCAGAGGCCTTGGCATATTTTAAGAGGTACCTTAGACAGGCACTAGATATCTTAGACAGACAGATGGGTTTTGCTAGTCTGAAAACTCAGATGTCAAAAGAAAAGATATTTTTATGTGAAGCCATCCCAGGGCCCTCCAAAACTACCACATACCATGTTTTCTGTTTACCTTGGTAACTGCTCTGGTTTTAAGCTACAGAAGAATTCAGAAAAAAATGTAAAGGAGGCGCCTGACCTTGCCATACCCTGGAAATATGCGGTCACAATGGGCTGGTTGGGTCCCTAAGGACTCCCAAGTTGTTTCCCAAAAATTATTTTTAGGAATTGACTAGAGCCCAGGACATTGGCTTAAACCCGAGTGTTGTGCACTGTTGCGGTGACGTCATTTTGCTAAATGTTGAAAGAGATTCTTTCAGCAAGATTCCTTCTAATGTTCAGTTGGTTTGGATAAGATATTTCCATAGCACTTTGATTTTTAGGAAAAGGGTAAATATCAAGTTTTGCCGTACATGTAAATAAATACCCATGGACTTACTTTTCTTTAAATCTTTGACTTTCCTTAGGGTTGCTTTGTTTGTGTTTTAATGGAAGTAGCATTGGACTAGATTTTTAGATTCACCAGGTTCTATTAGTTCACCTGTTTCCTTAGTTCTAAAGACTTGGGCAAGTTGTTTAACCCCCCGAATGGCAGTTATTTCATTTGTAAAGTAAAGCTAATACTCCTGTCCTGCCCATAGGACTGACAGTGAACAACAGAAATAGTATAAATGAGTTTTGTAAAAAGTGCCAAATAAATATAAGGCATTCTTTGTTTGTTGAATTACACTGAAGGTTTGCACTTTCCAAGAGAAACACGCAGGGTTCTAGGGTGTCACCAGCTAGAACTTTCCTGGGAGGGAAGCCATGTCTAATTAGAGGAAAAATCCATAAAGGTAATGACCTTTATTCTGTGATGTGATTACCAGCTCAAATCACTAATATGAATGTTCAAAGAGATGCAGTAACCTGTCTGAACTGTCCTGAGTTACTGATTTCATTTCAGTTTACTCAGTGACCAATGGAACTGTTATCACCCTCTGTGTGTTTTCAGCTTAGTGAATCAACAGTGTGCTGTTTACTAAGTTTAAATGGTTTAATAGTTTAATGATACTCAAACCATTTCAGAAGTTATACCTGAATGCTCTATTTTCTTTCTGTGTGCATAGAGCGCATGGCGCCCGTGATGACAGCAAACCTGGAGAACCAGACGACAAGCATTGGTGAAACCATCGAAGTTTCCTGCACGGCGTCTGGGAACCCCCCTCCGCAGATTTCCTGGCTTAAAGATAATGAGACGCTCGTGGAAGACTCGGGTGAATTGAACATGTCTCTCTCTCTCTGCCTGCAGAAAGTTTCTGGAGGCGTTATATAAAATCCATATTATATTTTTTATTTGTTTGAGGTAGGAAAAAATAACAATCTAAGTGTCCACAGCCTGGCTCTTTTCATAGGCTAGAATCAGAGCTCTCAGAGCCTGTCGGCTTCGCCTGGGAGCCGGGGGTGTTGAGTCAGCAGTTGATTCCATACGTCTCTTTGGAGTCAGATAGTAGCCCAAAGAGAGGGCAGCATTTATATTTCAAGGAATTTGCCTGAGAAAGCCCAGGAGACCACGCTGTAGATAAAAGTGATCGTTTTCTTCCCCCCCAGGCATCGTGCTGAAAGGCGGGAACCGGAACCTAACCATCCGCAGGGTGAGGAAGGAAGATGAAGGCCTCTACACGTGCCAGGCGTGCAGCGCTCTTGGGTGTGCAAAAGTGGAGGCGTTTTTCATAGTGGAAGGTCAGCGGCGCTCCAAAGACGCATCGGCTGGTTCTTAAAAATTAGCTTATGTCTCACACTCACACGCTTTGGGTGGGCAGATTCTCAGTGATTTTCAAATATTCCTTGCACCTGTAAGTTTGCTGTGATGCGTGCACGCTGTTTTAACCAGCGAGTGTGGCTGTTGCTTTCATTTCCTTCGCATCGCCCTCCTGTCCCTGCAGCTCTCACTGCGGGAAATCCTCAGCCAGGCAGGCCAAGTGTCTGCCTTTCCCCGATTCTTTCTTTCTTTGAATAGCTCAGCGAACTGGTTATGGAGTTATACCTCTATATTTATTTGGGAAATCATTGGAATTACTGCCTAGTCATGAAAATCAGTGCTATCCAGATGGTCACAAATGTTCATAGTTTTCACTGGACTAAAGGTCATTGAGATTCCCTTGTGAACAATAGACCATTGCTTCTCTGAAATGAAGGAGCTGGGGTTCTTACCTAACCATGAAAGGAAACTTGTCTACAGTGTGTGCAGGGATGAGGTGAAATCGGGCATTTTCTCAGATGGGGAAGGTAATTTGTGACAGCGTGTTTTATCTGCAGGAGTGTACTCCTGTGTCTTTTTTGATAATAACCCATCAGGGGGACAATGGAAGTGTATTATGCGGGTGAAGGAATGGTATGCAGGGGGAAGAAAGAAGGTGGTGGCAGGTGCGGGAACTGATGGATTTCTGTGAACTCATCCTAACTTGTCTCTCAGAGTCTAGATTATAGGCCCTTTAATCTGTCAAACTCTGTTGCCAAGTACTGCATCTCAATACCTTGACTTGTTTTTGAATCCATAAGCTTATTACCATTTCATAAACTGCACTTGCAAGTAAAGATTTGAAGTGTATGAAATAAATAAATATTTAAGCGCTTCATGTTTTGGGGCAAATCCTAAGGGAGACGTCTGTTTTTATCCTTGGCTTTGCCTCACCTATTAGCTGTCTGCAGCTGGTTACTGATAGCTAACTAGGTAACACTGGCACAGAGATTAGATTTACTTCCAACCCAAGGGAAATACTAAGAAAGGAAGAGGTAAATGCTTAATTTTCCTGCTTGGTTCCCAAATATCATTATGGGAATATTAATACAAAAACTTATATAGACAATTGAATCTTTGAACTCTTTTCCATGTATAAATGGACATATCCATCCCTATGTATAAATAGAGAATTACTTCAGTACATCCACCAGGGAAACAAAATCTACTTCCAAGCATCCTTGGTGCTTACCTCTCGACTGTTAACTCTTATTTTGCTAACTAATTAATTACTTGTCTCTCTAGCTTCTTGAGGCTGCCATGGACCACTCACAGCTTGTGGCCTGTTTGATTCACACTGCCCTCCTCCCCCAGGGGCCCTAAGTGATAATTGCTTCCTTGTCACCTCTTTGCTAATCACTCTTAAGTCCTCTGGGCTTAATTTCTCCCACTCAGAGCTGTCCTCTGGAGCTTTGAGCTTCTGCAGCTTTCCTTGTCCACCTCTAGCTTTCTCTCTTCTCTTTTCTTTCCTGAGACTTTTAAAAAAAAAAAATTATTTTCTATTTTTCAGTTACAGTTGACATACAATATTGTATTAGTTTCAGATGTACACATAGTGATTAGACATTGATATAACTTACAAAGTGATCACCTCAATAAATGCAGTACCCATCTTACACCATAGTTATTACAACAGCATTGACTATATTCCCTGTGCTGTATTTTACATCCTGTGACTGGTTTTATAACTTGTAATTTGTACTTCTTAATCCCTTTCCCTTTTTCCCCAACCCCTCCCACCTGGCAAACATCAAAATATTCTCCATGAGTTTGTATCTATTTTGTTTGTTCATTGTTACTGTTTCTCAAACACTATACAGATCAAAACATAGACTATCAGAGTAAAACCAGACGTTTATTTTCCCCCATTAGAAATACTTCTCTATAGAACATGACCTGTTTTCTCTTCATCAGTCTTCTCTTCTTTCAGACACTTTCTATGGTTGTCTTTGGAAACATGACTATTTCCATCCTTAATTACTTTAGAATTTTATTGTTGGAAGTTTTCATGAACAAAGTTTTGCAAACTTTAAATTATCCATTAAGAATATTATA
Organism: Miniopterus natalensis; assembly: GCF_054644295.1. NCBI lineage: Eukaryota > Metazoa > Chordata > Mammalia > Chiroptera > Miniopteridae > Miniopterus > Miniopterus natalensis. Next base: position 171,945,610 of record NC_142081.1, read on the forward strand.
GACTCCATCTGAGTTAGAGGTGGTGACCTTTTACTCAGGATTTTTCCGTGTTGGTAAGCTTGAGATCTTGCTTTAATGTTGAACTTTGTCATCTTCTATCGAAAGGTATGAGTTTCCAACTGTTGATGCTCATTCAATTGTGTCTTTCCAGGTGCCCAGGAAAAGACAAACTTGGAAGTCATTATTCTAGTAGGCACTGCAGTGATTGCCATGTTCTTCTGGCTACTTCTTGTCATTGTCCTACGGACTGTTAAGCGGGTAACACAATAATTTCTCTTCCATCTCATGCACGTTGGTTTTCATGATTAATGAAAGCTGACTGGGGCTCTCTGAGTTGTTTCTTCCCATTGTTATTGGCTCAATGGGCACAGTTCATTTCAATACAGTAACATCTTGCCCACTTTCTTTTGGCTGGACCACTGGGCTTTAATTGATAGAAGCCACTAGTGGAGAAAAAGGCTTGGACTGTCTATTGTAATTAAGATTTAAGAACTTTAATTCTGAGCTCATTTGGGAGTTGAGGGGACACTGGAAACAGGATTATAATAGGACTACTCTGAAACTCCATGAGTTTTATTTCAAAATGAGACATCAGAAATGGGGCTTCTATCGAAACAATAGCAAGCACACAAACAACAGCCAAACAGCAGAGTGTGTGTGACTTAAAGGAGGATGCTTTCCAGGCCAATGGAGGGGAACTGAAGACGGGCTACTTGTCCATCGTCATGGATCCAGACGAGCTCCCCCTGGATGAGCACTGTGAACGCCTGCCGTATGACGCCAGCAAGTGGGAATTCCCCAGGGACCGGCTGAAGCTAGGTGTGCTTTCGAGTGATGCTTGTTTGATGTTGGGCCATCTCTTCTTTCTTTAGGATTGTGACAAATCTAGTCTTTGCAAAGGTTGGATTCTAGTTCAAAAATATTCAGTTTATCTCTCGAATTTAAATAATCATCCTTTTAGTCACCTAGAAGTAGGGTCTCTTGGAGAGTAGGACATTTGGAGAGTAAAGGGGGAGATACTAAATAATTAAGCCAAGACAAGGAGTACACGGGACTGTTCATGTTAAACTGGGATGCATGGCCACCATACCTAGCTAGAACCTCCGCCTATCACTTTGGAGGTATAATAGTCCAAGTCTGTTTGTTGTTGCTGTCATTGCTGATTGTAGGTAAGCCTCTTGGCCGTGGTGCCTTTGGCCAAGTGATTGAAGCAGACGCCTTTGGAATCGACAAGACAGCAACTTGCAAGACAGTGGCCGTCAAAATGTTGAAAGGTAAAAGCAAAATTCTATGGTGATGTAACCCTCTATCTGTTTATCTGGTCTAGGCTTGTATCAGTGGCTTTGTGGTTAGGTGGGCCCACTAGCCGAGCATGCAGTCAACCTATATATCTTTGTGCAGATTGAGGGAAAAGTCCCTCTTTTATAGCCTCATGCCAAGGTGCATGTCAGGCAGGCGAAGTTGGAGATGGGTTTCAGCTGCCCCCCTCACTCCCCACCTTGCCTGGGAGTCCTTGCAGGACACAGTATGCACCACTGTACTAAGTGGCCTGACTATAGGGAAAAAACCCCACCTTGGTTATGTAAAAACTGTTTCTTATTATATTATGTTGCATTAGTAAGATAATTATAGACTGTTCAGAAACAGGAAAAGAAATTTGATATAATAAGTAAAAATAGTAGAGTACAAAAACAGCATGTTCCCTAGAATTGGAACATGTTAAAGATTTCATATATAAAAGATAATATAAAAAATAAGAATGGTTGTGTTAGGAAAAAAGGATTATGGGTGATATGTAAAAAATTAAAAGCTTTGTGAACAATTGTTAATCCCAATAGTAATGGAATTCTGGTCTTGCCATTTTATTTTGGGGAGGTGATGCATACAAAACCCTTTGTTCCAGTGGTGATGTACTTTTATTGATGGAGATGATACTATCTACCCTTTGCCATTTCAAAGCCATCTCTCTCTATTTGCCTGGTCTCCCTCAGGGCCGAGGGGGTATGTAATTTTGAAGTGGCTCATCAGGACCTGAGGTGTGGGTCATGTCTGTGAATTACAGGGAAGTGTAGCGGTTGGCACTGGATCAAACTCACAGTCTTAGCTTCATCAGCTTCAAATGCCAACTGGCTTTGCCAGCTGGCCCTTGTTAAGTTTCCTGCGCGGCACAGATTGGCGGGAACTTCAGCATAGCCCCGAACATGAGGATATTTAATACACGGTATTGCTTCCTTACAAGGAAGCACCGAAATAATCAGGCCCCAAGAAGCATAGTAAACCTGGTATATGAAAATTCAATTTTGTAAAAGAAGAAAATCTAGGCATGATTCCATTTACAGATCTATTCTCCACTTTGCAAAAGACTTCACAATGGATTCCTTTAAATATCAAACATCCTGAGTGCACTTAAAGGAAGAATTTGATTTGGAATTAGAAAATATAGTTTATATTTGACTTTCAGGGGAATGTACCTAGTCTGTAAATTGGGCAAAAAATGTGTTATCCCTGGAGGGGAAGTTGATTTTCCTCTTCCCCCTGTATTTGTAGAAGGAGCAACACACAGTGAACACCGAGCCCTCATGTCTGAACTCAAGATCCTCATTCATATTGGCCATCATCTCAATGTGGTCAATCTTCTAGGTGCCTGTACCAAGCCAGGGGGTGAGTATCTGTGGATGGTTCTGGTTGCCTGATCTGAGCATACACAACTCTGCTGGTATTTGAGGGAAACCACTCAACTGCCATGGCCTTCATTTCCTTAACTTAGGATACTTTGCCAGATATTCAGATACATATAAATATATTTCATGGAGGTTAAATGGACACTATAATTATTCTAGATCTACCTGCGAATTAAAAAATGTCACAACACTGTAACATAGTTTGCTACTTGTATAAAAGGTGTTCAGATGAAACAAGTAAACTTCCCAAAAAACCTAAAAACAAAAGACCTTAACAGTAGTTCCCTGTAAAATGGAGTCATCTTAGGCAATTGTGTTGAAAAGCAAGTGAGTGTGTTTTCTTCTTAAATTTTCGTCAGTCTTGTGGAATTGCCTTTTGGAAAAGCAAAGCTACAGTGTAAGGGGATTATGACCAGCTGATTTCTATGATCCTGTCCCCTATGAAAGGTTGTAGCCTTTCTACAATATTTTCTGGTTCAAAAATATATTAAACACTTAGTGAGAAACATGAGTGAACACATTTTCCTTTCTTGACATGCTGTGCTGTCGGCAGGCCCACTTATGGTGATTGTGGAATTCTGCAAGTTTGGAAACCTATCTACTTACTTAAGGAGCAAGAGAACTGAATTTGTCCCCTACAAGGTATGTATGTCATTTCCTAACTCGTCTCTGGCTATATTATAAAATAGAGGAGAATTCAGAGTGGTGCAGATTAAATTTTTATTAAAATTTTGTGAAAAACTTCTGAGGAATCTTCTCATATTACCTCTTAGGTGTCATAACCTCTCTTTTTCATTCTGGGGCACATAGGCTCTCATGTTTTATTTTTGTGACTTTAATCGACTGACCCGTTACAGGTGGTGCCTGAGGAGGGGAGAAGGTGGGCATGGTTAAGGAAAGGAAGGGCAGCTCTGGATTGTCTCTCTTCCCCTACCCATGTTTGACCCTGTTGAGTGGGGATCCCTCCGTAAAGAGCATCCCAATCTTTGAAGTGTGTCCGAGTGAAACTTGACACAAGGCATTGAGCTCTGTGAGCTAAAAAGAAGGAGCTAGGCTGTGTGGAAGGAAAACATCTACTATGTAGAACACTTGTCCAAAATTGTAGGCAGGAGACTTCCTAATCCTGACACTGATGCCCTTCTGGTCTGCTTTTTGATAGTTACAATTGTTTCCAAAGTTTATTACGTTTTAGAGATCCGTTTTGTAGCCAGGGGATTTGTTTGTTCATGCGCTTTCTTGCAGACCAAAGGGGCACGATTCCGTCAAGGGAAAGAGTACGTTGGGGAGATCGCCACGGACCCCAAGCGCCGCCTGGACAGCATCACCAGCAGCCAGAGCTCGGCCAGCTCCGGGTTTGTGGAGGAGAAATCCCTCAGTGATGTGGAGGAAGAGGAAGGTACCTGCCCTTGCTCTCTCCACGCGCCGCGCATCTCTCGGGGGAACAGACCCGGTGACGGGGTGTCATGAGAAGCTTTGCCAAGGGAAGAGCCCAGTACTACCTAGTATTTGAAAGAGACCTGAGTTTCTAGACTGGCTCCGCGTAGTCTCCCCAGAGGTGAAGTGTGGAAGCTCCAAATGAGCAGGGGGCTGGCTGGCCTGAGAAATCTCTAACCCCAGGAGAGCTCAGCAGTTGGCCACCGTCAAACCAATGCCCTTAAAACACTGGTTCAGCACTTATTAGCAGGAGAGGCTCGGCGCTGTGTTCCAGAAGGGCAAAGGAGGCTCTTTGGGGCTGATGGCCTTTCAGTTAATCGTACCCAGCCTTCTCCAAGGCAGCGTAGGGGCCACCTGCTGTCCCTACCCCACCCCACGGGGCTTATCAAGCCTTCCTTCCAACCTGCTCCCTCAGAGGAGCCTTGGTAAATACGCTTTTCTCTACCCAGCTGTGCTTGCAGTGATATTTTAGAGTTCTTTCTGAGCGGCGCTGTATTCCCAGCCTAACTTCCAGCACTTCTTCCAACTCCAGGGGACACTATCTGCTTCCCTCAGGAGGAGCAGAGCGAGCTCTGTGGATGTAGAGACAGGGAATCCTGACATCTGGCTCCTCTTGAGGCATGAGCTTAGGGTAATCCAATCACGAAGTGGGAACCGGTCACTATGTCCCTTGACATAGGACTGAAATCTGACTTCTGTCCCTCCGAAGCCTAGCAGGCAGTGTGAGGCTGGAACTGGTCTAGAAGAGCGTGGGGAGGCCGTCTAGACCTCCCATGACTGGTCCCACCCTGATGGAGCCATCTCTGTCTGTCCTGTCTCACCACACAGTGGCCAGTGAGCTGGAAACCCAAGGACTGAGGCAGTCAGTTGGAGCAGAAAGGGTGCTAGCCTAGGATTTTGCCTCTATTTCTTCATTTGGAAAATGAAGGGGTTTCAACTAATTATTCACTGAGAACCCTCTAGCCCTGTGAGTGAAAAGTCATTGGGAAAATGGTTCGAAGCCTTTTTAACACTTACAAGGTTATTACAACTGAGTTTTCATTTACTTTGTTATTTGTCTCCAGGAAAGAAGCCCTGTCTTATCTTATCTGACTAAAGTTAAGAGATTGTGTTGAAATACCCGTTAATGTCTTAGTGTTTATTTGTACCAGTTGCATGGAAGTAAATAAATCACCAATTTATGTAAATTCGTCTTTCTTCATGTTCCTGTCATTTCTCATTCATATCCTTGAAGGAAGAAAGCGTCCTCGTAGTCCAGGTTTACTGTGTTTACAACACTTTCTCATCTTGAAAGTGAGAGAAGTAAATATATATCTGGTATTTTTAGTTATCCGTTGTAGATTATAATTTGACCTTTGTCTTTGTCCCAGGACAAAGCCTGGAGAGAAAGATTCAGTGACCCTGAATATTGTTGTTTTATTTTTAGAGTTCTTGATATGAAACTATTGTTTATCCCTCTGGGTACATGAAAAAACAACAGTGTAAAATAGTGCATTTGAAAAAGTCCACTTTCACCCTGTTATCTGTGCCAAGTTCACTTCTATTCTATCTCCTGGATTTGCTGGTTCAATTTGGCTGGAATGGAAAAACTAATATTTTTGCTAAGCAGTATGATGAAGGCTAATAATACTGGTATTCAGCAAATTTATAGAAGTAGAAGCATTTTCTTTCTGCTTGTATTTTCTGAAATTTAATTCCCAAGTTATAAAGTGAAGATTACAAACTTATAAACAAACAGTTTCTGGGGGAAATGCTGACCTCTGTCTCCCTGCTCCTTCTGACAGTTTCTGAAGATGTGTACAAGAACTTCCTGACCTTGGAGCACCTCATCTGTTACAGCTTCCAAGTGGCCAAGGGCATGGAGTTTTTGGCATCTCGGAAGGTAAGACAGCTCAAGGGGCAAGAAAGTATCTCTTCAGATCACAGATTTGGAAATAAGACCTGAAGTGCCACGCATTGGTGTTTGTTTGGGACTGTAATTCATTCACCACTCCTGGGTCTATTAAAATAGCTCTACGGGCGAGGACCCCATTTCTGCTCTTTAAGGAGGTATGGAGATTTCATGAAATTAATTTATGTGATTTTTGAGCCCTTGATTATTGAACATCTACAAAGCGCAGGCAGTCTTCTAAGCACTAAGGATACTGTGTGAACAAACATGCAAGACTCTAACTTGGTGGAGTTTACATTCCAGTGGGTGGAGCAAGTAGTAAATATCAACAAGTAAAATACATAGTAGGTCCCACAGAGTAAGAGCTAAGGGGAAGAAAAAACAGGAAAGGCTATGGGATATGTAGGGGCGGTGTGTCGGTGTGTGCATCTGCTCTTACGTTTGTGTACATCAGTTTTAAACAAAGTGGACAGGGAACGCTGTATGAGAATATGACATTTGAGTGATGACCTGGAAGAGGTGAGGGACTGAGCCTTGCAGATATGTTTATTTTTAATTTATTTTACATTCATCACCGTCCATCAAAAAGTATTTGTTAGCAGTATAATTAGAAACCAGGAAGGACAGGCCTCAGATGAGAGAGATTAAAAGAGCTAAAATTAGAAAAGTAGGCCAAACAAAGGCTGAGGTGGGGACGTGACAAGTAGCAAATATTCCAAAAGTTGTGAACACCAGGGAGGGAGCAAGGTTGGTTGAAGTCACCTCTGTGGAAAAGGGTACAATGAATGCTTTGACATTAAACAAGAAAAATTCAAATTAAGTGTCAAGAAAAATTGTTGGTTGGCAAAATGCATTTGCTGCAGCAGCCTACTGGGGGAAGAAAGACTAAGTTTTGGGGGGTTTTTTTGTTTGTTTGTTTGCTTTTTGTTTTTTCTAAATTAGAGTGAAATTCCTAATCCACTTATTTTCAAGTTTAAAGCTCATCACAGCTTTCAGAGCTTCAGGATCTCAGATATTTCTGCCAAAGGGGAGCTCTTGTCTTGTCTCTCCTTGCAGAATTTTCCCAAAGAGAAAGGCCCTTTGCCCTTCTCAGAGATTCTGATTTTCTAAAATTACTTTTTAAAGGCTAGAGCCTGCCATTTAGTCAGAGTCTGCCTCCTGGGGAGGAGGGAGATCTTTTAGCTTTCCTTGCATCTACCCAGTGATTTATTGAATACCACCTGGTCCTTGGGCTACAAAAGGAAGCTCTTAGGTTGGAAAGAAAGTAGGAAGGGCTGTCTGTGTTTTGGAATCTCCTGTTGCTCAGTCATGCTAGACGATGTGCTTTTAGCTAGGCCTCATTCAGAGGGAAGTGCTACCCAAATGCGAGGTGTGGGATGGTCAGTAACGCTCAGCTCACATGATCACTTCTACACTGACCTAGGAATTCTCACCCAAACCTGTCACCCATTGAAAAATGCTCCCCTTGACTCTTACTCTCCCACACATCTACCAGGGGGAGCTAAAGCTGCTTAGTGGTAGGAAGCAGATGAAGTTGGGGGACATAGAGGAGGGAGAACCGGGAGCAGAACAGAATAGAAGGAAAGGCCATGGGGGTGGGTTTTCCTTTCTGGTGCACCAGAGAATCAACCCCACTAGTGGGAAGCTGACATTGCTTTCGCAGACCTTTATGATAACCCTACACTTTGGAAACAGGATGAGCCCCACTGGGAGGTGTTTATCGGAGCGGGTCCAGCTTCAGGGACATATGGCATGGGGGACCCAACCAGCCACCTAGCCAGTGAGAGCCCCTTGTTCCTGGTTTCCGTGCATTCATTCAGGATAAATCCCATTCTGGGGCGTCCCTTAGAATAACACGTTCCCACCATATATGGGGCCAGGCAAAAGGGATGTGTGGATGTGACCAGAAACACATTCTTAATTGTGTCCAAGAGAAGTCTATTTATGACTCCCTCATCGTACCATAACTTAATTCTTTAACTCCAAAGTCTGGGGCTGTTTATGGGATAAACAGATGTGCGCCTCTGCGAAACTCAGACTTTTTCCCTGAAGTGTTGATAAAAGATATTAACCCAGTGCTTGTTAATCAGCTGGGTTTCTGATGTGGGTTTTTTTTTTAAGCATGAGGTCACAACAGATGTAGAAAAGATCAGCTGTGCTGAGACCTAATGCACACACGACTCCTTTTCAGTGTATCCACAGGGACCTGGCGGCACGAAACATCCTGTTGTCGGAGAAGAACGTGGTTAAAATCTGCGACTTCGGCTTGGCCAGGGACATTTACAAAGACCCAGATTATGTCAGAAAAGGAGACGTAAGTTCCAAAGATGAGCCCAGTGACCCGTTCATGGGCACAGTTCAGACGCCTCTCAGCAAACCTCAGGACCTGTGTTCAGGGGGGAAGGAAGTGTTGTTCTTCAGAAACTGGCTAAGTGGGAATCTGATTGCTTGTCTTCCACGCTCTTAGGCTCGCCTCCCTTTGAAATGGATGGCCCCAGAGACGATTTTTGACAGAGTGTACACAATTCAGAGTGACGTGTGGTCTTTTGGCGTCCTGCTCTGGGAAATATTTTCCTTAGGTAAGTCGCTTCTCTTGGTCCTTCCAACCAGACTCCAAATAGAACGATAAATCAGTGGCCCCCAATTCATCTTTCCCTGTCTTGTATTTGACCTTTATTGAAACTTACTTGCAAGCTTTGTGTTGTGAAATTTAAAAAAAAAAAAAAAAAAAAAAGAAGGAAAAAAGTATATATAGGTGATCAGTATGTTCAAGAATCAGGTTCAGGGCTTTCTATAAGAGAAAATCAAATCACATAATAAATGTCCCATTCCTGTTTTATTTCAGGTGCTTCTCCATATCCTGGAGTGAAGATTGATGAGGAATTTTGTAGGCGATTGAAAGAAGGAACTAGAATGAGGGCCCCTGATTATACGACACCAGAAATGTAAGATTTTAAAAGTATCCCTTTATTCTTTCTTTGCTCACAAAATTCTCCCTGCCTAGAAGACTGGCCATTATATACACCTTCGTGGGCCAGTTTGTGTTCTACTTCTTTGTTGCAGTCCTTCCTTGATAATCTCAAGCACAGAGCCATCTTTTCTTGAAATGTCAGCATTTTATCTATACCATCCAATTAATTTTATCAAATCATTTTTTGTTATTGTTAATCGTCACTGGAGGGATATTTTTTCCATTGATTTTTTTTTTTTTAGAAAGAGTGAAAGGGAGGGGGGAAGGGGGAGAGAAACAGAAACATCGATGTGAGAGAGACTCATTGATTGGCTACCTCCCGCACGCACCCTGGCTGGGGCTGGGGATCGAACATGCAACCCAGGTACATGCCCTTGACTGGGAATCGAACCCTCGACACTTCCCCTTTGGTGTGCAGGCCGGTACTCTACTGAGCTACACTGGCCAGGGCAGTTTTTATTAAAATCTTGATCTATAATTTTCCTCTCTGTACACACTTCATGCTCCCAAGTGGAGGGGAGCATCACATATCTTATGTATCCCTGTTCAGCATCTTGGCTCCTGGAAGACTCTTCATGAATGTTTGCTTATTCAAGTGCTTATTTTCAGCATCAGATCAAGACAAAAAGGCAGTTAATGACATCAGTGTTTTGCTTCTCTAGGTACCAGACCATGCTTGACTGCTGGCATGGGGAGCCCAATCAGAGGCCCACGTTCTCAGAGCTGGTGGAGCATTTGGGAAATCTGTTACAAGCTAATGCTCAGCAGGTTTGTGACCTCCATCCAAGAAGCTTCTTTAAAGAGTACTTAGGTGTCAAGGACTTCTTGACTGCCCAGACCTTGTCATGGCCACCGTGCTATATTCTCAGCCACTGAATAAGAAGTTATATTCTTGCAGATCTGAACAGTAGTGATGTTCTCGCAGCTGTAATTAAGCTTTTAGACAGACGAGATCCTAATTCATAACCACTCTTATTCCTACCAATGTATCTTTTTAAGCCTTTAGATGCTCTCCTAAAGTAAAAACAACACACTAGTTGACCTAAAGAATATCAACAATGTATGGATTTTCAAGGAATTTTTAATACATTCTGCAGGCAAAAACACATGTGAACCCTGAAAAATAGATGGCTTTATTTTTCCCCAGTAAAATCTCAGGTCCCCATAACTTCCCCATAACTTTCTAGCCTTTACCACTAGAAAGTTATTTAACCTCCAGTCAACACCTCTTACTATGGTGAATGGAAGCCATTTTCCTACTGTTTTCTTTTGAACATCTGGGGGGCAGTAGGTCAAATCTGTTTTTATCATAAACCTTCCAAACCTTTAAAGGTATCATCTTGCCCTTTATTTCTTTCTTTTGGTGAAATGATGTTAAATTGGGTCACCTTTTTTTAGAAGACCCATTTTCCTGCACATTTATTGCTTTTCTCTAGACTGTGATCAGTTTTTCCATTGCCTTGAAATATAGAGGCTAAAATTGGATGACATGCCCTTTAAAGGACCTGGCTGTGTGGATAGCGCTTTGTGTACAAATGATTTCTCAGCTCTGTGGGGCTGTGTGTGTCCTGTTGCTGCATCTGTGACCACGGCCTGCTTGGTCTTCACTGAGGCCACAGTGCTCTGTGTCCCCTTTACCCATCTCCTTATTTGTGAGCTCCTTTAATATACTTTGATGCACACATCCCTTTCAAGTGCCCTTTTGTTTTTACAAGCCAGTTTTAATGTTGTCTTAAAGTTTTACATTTCCGATGTGAAGGCAATATACCTCATAACCAAGAATCCATGTTGGCCTTTGTTTTTCATGAAAAGGCCCTTGAAGGGCCGAAGCCATAACAATAGCACTCTGTGTTTATTGTTTCAGGATGGCAAAGACTACATTGTCCTTCCGATATCGGAGACTTTGAGCATGGAAGAGGATTCTGGACTCTCTCTGCCCACCTCACCTGTTTCCTGTATGGAGGAAGAGGAAGCGTGTGACCCCAAATTCCATTATGACAACACAGCGGGAATCAGGTACTGTATATGGCCAGCATCCCCTGGGGAGCGGGGTGGCACTTCGAGGTCATCTTGGAAAGGGGGGTGGAAGGAAGACGTTTCATGGAGCTGCTGCATCCCACTTCCACATTTATCCGTGGCCCTGAGGCTAATAGAAAGAGAAGTGCTCCTTGAAGAGGGCCTGGGTAGGTGTGTTTCCTCCCATCTGTGGCCCACATTGCTGCCCTAGCTCTTCTTTTCAGAATTTTAAGCCCTGCAGCTGCAAATAGCTGGAATGCCACAGTTTGTTAATCTCCAGAAAAAGAGACCAGTTTTACAAAGACATCTGTATTTAAATTATCCCCATGTACTCTTTTATTAATGTGAATTAAATGGCTCAGGAAAGATTCAGGGAGGAGGAGTTCTGTGCATATATGAAAACACACTTATGCCTCTGGGGCTAGGATACAGTCTGCCAGGGGGATGCACCCTGAATTAGACTGGACAGCACATCTCCCAAAGCCCCGCCCAAGTCTGATTTTCGGGGTTTTATTTGCATAATGAGACTTCTGGGCTTATTTAAAACATGTGCACTGCAGTCCTTCCCTGATTTGTAAAGGGGTTCTGAAGGCAGCTTTCTTCTCTCTCCCTCCCAGCACCTGTGCATAAGGAAAAAGTTGATATGATTTTCTATGTCGCGATGTGAAAATTGCCTTTTACTAAGCCTGGGACTTCTTCCCTTTGCTTTGGTTCTTTTAGTACCCCTTTGGGTGTTTTCCTCCTATAGCTGGGCCCCCCGACAGCATGGCCCCAGCTGCCGTCTTGGGTGTGCTGTGGCCTCAGAGAGGGGCACGGGCCTTTACACACTTGGCCAGGTTGCCACATAGCAGGTGAGGAGGCGCCTGGACAGTTCGTGCCATGGAATCACACGGGGCAGCGGAAACTCTGTTGTGAGAGAGAAGCAAGCTCAGGGCAGTTGGTGGCCAGCAAGTGAGCTGCCCATTCCATTTTGTCAAGAGCCTTTGGCTTTTCCTTATATTATCAGATTTTGCCCACATGGTAACGCTCAGTGTTAGGCAAGGTGGAAAGTATGATCTTTTTTGATGTGGATGTTGAGGCTCAGAGAGGTTACCTGGGGAAATGTGATTCAAGATCCAGATTTTGAGTCAGACGGAAGTGGCCTGAACTCCCAGGTCAGCCTCTTGGCAGCTGTGTGACCTGGGGCAGATCTTCGCCAAGACCCAGGCAAGGCTGCCGGTATTCGAAAATGATTGCTTTGAGAATTACTGATATGATGCGTTTCTCAGTGCCTCGCACTTAGGGAGCGCGCAGTAAATGCTAGTTCTTATGTGACTTGCTTAAAGTCGCATTGCCCAGGATGACTGCAGTTTCCCTGATATTGAACCCAGTGCCGTTTCTCCCACACCAGGGAGGATCTCTCAGAGAGAAACAGTAATGGAATGAAAGCCTACACTTCCACTCCCATGTTAAAAAAAAAAAAGACCTCGTTCCAGTTCAGCCGGCCTTCTGGCGTGGTCATTATTCCCGCAACACTGTCGCCTGCTGGTTGATCCTGAGGCCTGTTCCCTGGTGCCCTGACCGGGTGGAGCGCGGGCCCACGTCGGCAGCGTGTGGCTCGCATGGGCACTTTGCACATGGTGCTGAGAGCGGATGAAGTCATGTTTGTGTAATGGAAGTGCCAAGTGCGAGGCTGGATCTGAGACAGGGCTGCTAACATTTATCCCCAGAAGCGTGGACAAATGTGACACCGCACTCCCAACGCAGGCCTGGCTTCTATTTTCTGCCTGTGATTTTTGAATTGGTCTTTCCAGCTCAGTTTCTCTTTTATCCAGTTGTAATTTAAAAAATAAAGTGGAAATTGGCATCTTTTGTCTGAATCCCCTCCCTGCCGCCTCCACCTTTTCTCCTTTTATAAAAATAAGACTACGCAGTCACATTTTAATCATCTGGGTTCAAAGAAAGGCGGCACCGAGGCATCTGCACACGGCACACTTCATTTTGCGGGTCTGCTTCCCTGGGGGGAGAGAGACGAGGCTGGGGCACCTCTCAGCGGACTTGTTTTCCCCTCTCCCACATTTCCAGTCAAGTAGAAAAGCCGAGGAGCCTTTCTCACTTGCTTCCTCCTTATTTTCAACTCCATTGCACTATAAATAGAGCTGGACAGAGACATCACTGTGGGAGCCAACCTCATGATTTGCTACCTAGTTAAAAAATATGTGTTCAGCATTTATTTAGAGAGAGGCTGAGAAGTGTGTGGGGGAAGGGTGGCGAGGAAGGACCACCAGTGTCTAGACGTAGCTTCGTCTCTCGTTTCCCCTGTGGACCGGCCCTGGCCCCGAGTTTGCCTGCTTCCTGCAAGAAAACACATATTAATTGCACTCATCTTTCTTTGAAAGCAGTTTGGGGGCTATCTGCGGTTGCTCCATCATTTCCCCGGGTAGTTTCATGTCCCACTCCCAGCAGCTTATCAAAGATTTCTTTTCAGTTCTCTCCCAGACAAAGGTTTTGGCACATAGCATTTTCTTCATTTTGGTTAATTGCTGCTGCTGACTGAATGTTCCTTGGAGATTGATGCTTGGGACAGCCTGCTGGCTAGAGGCTCCTGAATTTGGCTCTGATATTAGACAGCTTGAAGTGAAACTGTCTTTTTCCATCTTTAGTCTATCTCACACCCCACATACACCCTTCTCACCACCTCTCATCACACAGGTCACACATGGGAGAGAGCTGTGCTATGCACATACTAGGTGCTTAATAAAAACTTGAACAGCCATATCCACTGCTCTTCTTTTTCCTTCCTGATACTTTTCCGAAGGAGTCAATGTAGAACAGAACAAAACAAAACAAAAGAAAAACCACCACCACCAACAAACGCTTGCATGGGCTTTGGTGTCTAAGACCAAAGTGTGAGTGCCAGTTCTAGCCATTTCTTCCCTAAGGCTTATCCGCCTCATCTCCAAATGGGAAATAAAACACACACACACACACACAACTTTGTAGTTTGGTGAGGAGCAGATGCAGCAATATCCATAAAAATGCCTTTTTAACTATGAAGGGCCGTCAACTTTTAGAGTTATTGGGCTCAGAAGTCAAGGAGCTACCCTCTCTAAGGTAGCTGCAGTATTGCTCAAGATCGCCAACTTTAGTTGATTCTATATCCTAATATCTCTCGAATCTGTCCATTTCTCCAAACTCTGTGAGCATCGCCTTTCTTTAGTCAGGCTGCCCTGCCTTCTCCCAGACAAGTGGAATTGTCCTCTCAGTGATCTCACTGGCTTTGGTCTTACCCTCCTCAACTCAGGGTCATCTTTCTAAAGAACATACCTGACCTGGTCATTCTCATGCTTAAAATTCTTCAGTGGTTGTTCATTACTCTCAAAATTATAATCCAGATATTCCAGGTATGTGATTTTGGACATATTCCTTAACCTTTCTATGCCTCAGTTTGTCATCCGAAGTCGGGATAATAATACCCTTCACTAGGGAGGTACCACTTGTGAAGATGCCACAAGACAGTGGTTGAGGAGCATTTAGCACAGTGCCTGGCACATGGAAGGGATTCCTGAATGAGTGAGCGAATAGATGACTGACTGTGCTACCAATAGTCTTTAGCAACTGCCGCTTATAAGGACTGAACTTAGGACAAGGGAGCTTTTTCTCTCTGTGTGTGTATAATGTCTTATTTCTTGTGGAGTTTCCTGAGTGAGGATGTTACTGGTGAACTTCACTGGCTCCTCTCTATAGGAGAAGGAACCAGCCTCCTGGGACACGGGAGGGAGACTTGGTTTCCACTCTCTTCCTTTGGCCCAAGTGAGTCCTCACTCCACTCATTCACAGAAAATGCAAGGAAACAGAAGTGAGCATGTCCAGAAGGCTGCCGATGGTGGGAAGTACTCTGGGAAAAGAGTGAAGAGTGAATTTACTGTCCATTCCTGCGAAAAGGAATTTCTTGCTTTCCACTTGGGCTGTCAGTGATTTTAACCAGATCGCTCAGACTCACCCAAAGTCACAGGGCAGGGAAGGAGCACCCGCCGCAGGCAGGAGATATGTTGTCTGACAAGTCCTATTCTTTGGGCTCCTGAAGGAAACTGGCACCCTTTGGACACAAAGGAGGAAAACAAGCTTCGGTTGCTAGAACATTGTACTTTCTAAGAGCACTTAGCACTTGCCATGTATTCCTCACCTCCTGCATCTCCATCCATCCTTCTGGCTGAGGGGGAGGCTATGGCCGGTACATTTTCAAGATGAAGCAGCAGGGGCGTAGAAGTGTTTAGGACTCTCCCAAGTTTGTGTAGACTTTGAAAGAGACAAACTATCTCGTGACACTTGAACCACTGCCCTTTCCTGAGACCAGCAACTCTGTGGGCTGAAAATAGGGGATAGTGAGACTCCTGTCTACACACTAAGCTGCTATTACCTGTAGACGGAGGTGATTGTCTTCAGATCCTGCTGGGTTCAGCATCCTATAGTGAGATTCAGTGAGGTTCAGGAGTTTCCCTTACCCATCTTCCATTGGATGTTTGCTCTGTGGACATTGACTAGAAACCCTTTCTTGGGAGATGGCCAGGAAAGTGTGAAGCACTCAGTGATATGTTGAGAACTCAGTGGAGGAGCCGCATGCAGCGAGGAAGCCAAACAGAAGGCAGCCGATCACTTAATTTGCTGTTGTCTTTAGTCCAGCCCTGGACCTCAGAAGTACGATTCAAAGGAACAGGGCTCATCTAGGCCCCTCGGTTATATTATACTTTTAAATGGACTTTCGCAGGAAATTAAGCTGTCAATGTGTGCTAGCAGAGAAAGATTCTGTTTTGTTTTTCTTTTTCCAAAGGATGTTTGGAAGGTCACTGTTAAATTTGTGGTTGAAAGATAACGAACTTAGGTATCACTTATGGTAACTGCAGCCAAATATACCACCGCTAAAATACAAATATTTGTTCTTTTGCAGTCAGTATCTGCAGAACAGTAAGCGAAAGAGCCGGCCTGTGAGTGTAAAAACATTTGAAGATATCCCGTTGGAAGAACCAGAAGTAAAAGTAATCCCAGATGTAAGTACATCTTTTAAAAATAGTCTTAGAAATAATACAAAGGACGAAACATTTGCTAGATAAATATTAGCCTAAGCATCAGTCTTGGAGGCTCATTATAAGGCTTTCCTTGAGGGTCTGTGTCATGGGGTCGCTACTGAAATGAAACTTATCAGACCCCCTGGCTTTTTCCAGAAGTAAAGCCTGGTTCAAGGTTCAAGATACTCTACTTTCATGTCCAATTCCACTCAAGTGTAAATAGTATCATTGGGAAAAGAGGGATAGAAATAGGTCCCTCAGCTTTTTTCCCCTAAATTCCTCTCTTCTTCCTGGCCTGGGTCTACTTCTAGGAAGCAGTTGTTCCCTCTTACAGCTTGCACAGTTTCTGGCTGTGTCACCTTTACCTCCCTCTGCACAGCACTGAACATGTTGTCTGATAAATGGGTTAAGAAATCAGCTTAATGAAGTAGTTGGTCAGTGTATGCACTCAATCAACTGTGCCATCTCATTGTCTCTTAAAAAGGACAACCAGACGGACAGTGGTATGGTTCTTGCATCAGAAGAGCTGAAAACCTTGGAAGACAGAACCAAATTAGCTCCGTCTTTTAGGTAAGGCCCAGCCAAATAGAAAAGACAAATTTCAACAAGAATTTTTAGAAGGAGCTTAGGATTTTCAATGTAGGGGCAGAGTTTTCACATTTTGTGTCTCCGTTGGTTGGGCAAATTTGCATCAGCCTATCTAATAAAGAACTTAAACAATTAAATTAAGTGTTAAGTCTAAGAAAGAGTTTGAAATACATTAGAGGATTTTTATGAGATTTGTCTGGTACTGGCTAAATAACAAAGAGATCATTATTAAAATCTTTGTGGACCTGAACATAAATAGTGCATCTGTCCTTAAGAATTATGATATATAAATAAGCCAATATCTGTTTGTTTAAGATACTTAAATATTATTGGCTGAGTTCGCCTTATTCAATTGTGGGAAAAATACTAAATTTTGTTTTGAGTATCATTTTCTCCAGGTGGTTCCATAGGAACCTGTAGTTGTTTTGAATATACGTACCTGCTTTTGACCTAACAAATAAATGAAAATCTGCATTTATATGAATAATAGGATGCAGAGTAGTTATTTATTTGCTAGTGGGTTCACTCAGGGTAAGAGTAGAGATGATTTTGATCTACCTATAATCTAACTATTGTATAAGTTGGGAATACCGAGGGATTATTGAGTGATGTTCATGTTGAAAAGACAAACATTAAAATGTGCCATTGTGCTATTTTGTTTGCCTTAGCCCAAGGTGGGAAATTGTGAGAGTCAATCATGTTTTATTCACTGATTCAAAATATATTTACTTTGAATATATATATGACTGTGTGCCAGTTACCATGCCATTGCTTGAGACACTAAACTCATTTTATTGAGGTTGGGTTGAAAGGAAAATTGCATTTCTAGTGATTTGAAATAACTTTTAAAACATATATGAGCACAAAGTTAATAAAATCCTTTTTGCAGTTTTCAACATGAATAATTTGATAAAGCACTTATTAAGGGGGAAAAAGCCACATCTCGGAATGGCTTGAGAAATGTAAATCCTAAAGTTTAAGATCAGCACAGCCTACATTTCTGAGCTCTGACATGATTACCATCTGTCATGCTTCCATATCATTAAAAACATTCTCTTCTTGTTGCCAAGTGATCCAGGCCCTCAATCCTTCCAACGAACGTGATTTTGATGGGTAAAAAAGTAGTTTCTAACATGTCTGGCTTGATTGCACATACATCTTTCAACTTATTAAAGTTTAACATTGCTTGAGAACTCTGTTGACACCATACACATGCCTTGTAATCCCCTGGTTGACAGTGTGGGGAAGGCACAAGTGGACTTTCAGAACATCCCAATTTCCTTTCATATCATGAAAGAGCCCCTTTGGCACCTACCATTGTATACAAACTTGTCAATCCACAAGGCCATAAAAATGTTCCATTGGTTGGAGCCTTTGCATAACTCAGAACTGCCTTTCATCTCATCTCAGGTTTGAAAGACTCAAACCTGAATAAGGGGACTTATCTGAAAGGACAAATTCATGCTCGTACCTGAAAATAGACATTGTCTGAGCAAACCTGATATGTTGATTAACAAGTGGGAGAGATAAGGGCCAGTGTCTCCAGGGAGATTACTGCCTACCTGGGGTGGGGATGGAGTTAGGGTAAGAAGCAAAAAGCTGCCTGCTCTCCACCAACTCATGCAGTTGCCATTTTTTCCACAGTGGACTGATGCCCAGCAAAAGCAAGGAGTCTGTGGCATCTGAAGGCTCCAACCAGACCAGTGGCTACCAGTCCGGGTATCACTCTGATGACACGGACACCACCGTGTACTCCAGCGAGGAGGCAGAACTTTTAAAGCTGATGGAGATGGGACCGCAAGCTGGCAGTGCAGCCCAGAGTCTCCAGCCTGACTCTGGGACCACACTGAGCTCTCCTCCTGTTTAAAAGGAGGCACCCATCTTCCCTACTCCTGGAAATCACATGAGAGGTGCTGCTCAGATTTTCAAGTGTTGTTCTTTCCACCACCAGGAAGTAGCCACATTTGATTTTCATTTCACAAAAAAAAAAAGGACCTCAGACTGCAGGGAGCCAGCCCTCTAGGCATTTCCTGACAAGATGCTTATGACCCAAGAATGTGTTGTGTCTCCTCCCAGTGTTGACCTTCTCTTTCATTCTTTTAAAAAACATGTAAGATGTTCCCTGGTGTGGGTCTCCCCACAGGTTATAACAAAAGAAGTCCAAGCAATGGCTTCATTGTCCAAGAAGCAGCAATACCTGGGGAGTTGACGCCTCTCTAAAACCAGAAGATAATCCAGGCAATGGAAGTGCTTTTGGTGTTGAAGATGCGAAGACCTTTAGGGCCGAGTCCATCTGGGAAGCTTTGTTTAGGATGTGGGTCCTGAGCCAAGTCTCACGTGCAGGGTTTGGACTGATAGAAAGGAAGGTGTCGCGTACTTTGAGGGCCTGCTGGAGCCTGCACATGCATCGTGTTGCTCTGGTGGACGTGGGCATGGGGTCTGCGAGGGAATGCAAAGGCTTCAGACGAGGTTACTGGTTTTAGAAGGTTGCGTGCTCTTCCCAGTTGGGCTAAATGAGAGTTCCTTGTGCTGTTTCCGACTCCTGATGAGAGTTCCTTCCGGACTCTTACGTGTCTCCTGGCCAAGCCCCAGGAAGGAAATGATGCAGCTCTGGCTCCTTGTCTCCCAGGCTGATCCTTTATTCAGACGCCACAAAGCAAGGACATTCAGAAGAGGCTCCCCGTGGTGGTGAAGAATCTGACTGTACAAACCAGCTTCTGGTTTCTTCTGGATGAATAGCCACATATCTGTCCCGACGTGTTAGGCCTGAGCCTGAATGCAGCAGGTTCAGTGTCAAGCTGCGGTGTCAAGGCTTCGGGAAGGACTTTACTCCTTTGTCCCTTCTCTGCTCCTGTGCCATCCCTCTCCCGTTCACCCTCCACTAGTCAGTGTTTTAATCATTTGGCCTCTACACCCTCGTCAAAACTGATTTGGTTTGTTCACTCTTTGAATAATTATTAGTCAGATTTCAAAATTATTTTATAGCCAAAGTTATAACAACACCTATTGTATTGTGTAGACTTTTTAACATGTAAAGCTATTTCTACTGGTTTCTGCCCTTGTTTCCTTTTTTAAAAACAAAATGTATTGTTCGTTTGGTACCATAGTGTGAGATGCTGGGAACCATGACTCTAAAACATGCTATGGCACATATATTTATAGTCTGTTTATGTAGAAACAAATGTAATATATTAAAACCTTATATTATATATAATGAACTTGGTATTATCCACATTTTGTATCAGTGTATGTGGCATAACAAGGTCACAATGCTTTCAGCAATCAATGCCTTTTATTAAAAAAAACAACAAAAAACTGAAAAACTTGAAGGAATCCATTTGCAAGGTTGTGTGACTGTACCTATCACTGCTCTCACTTCTGAAACGGAGGGAAATTGGACGTAGTTTCCATGTGGTAGTTTTTCACTTTTGCTTGTTCCCCTATTCTTCTTATAAAGGATATTTTCGTAAAATGTTTATATACTTTATAAACCAATAAATGTATTCTTAGTTTAAAAAAAAAATACAATGGTATAATATTATCCTAACTATTCTGAGGGTACATACTTCTGGCTTGAGGTAGAATTGCTTCTCCCCCTCCTCGTCTTTGGGACACAATAATTCACACACGTGCACAAATTGTAGTCCAAGCACTTTTTGGAATCTGACAACATGGACTGAGAGATACCTGGTAAGTTCTCGAAAGTATTTTTGGCCCTCCAGTAAACCCCATGCCTGTTAGAATCGCCAAGCATGAAAATCAGAGGGGGAGAGAGCCTGAGATAGGCGGCCACACCCAGGCATTGCAGGGAAACTTGGAGCGTACCGATAGTTTTCCATACTATTTTACTCTATACTTACAGTGTCAGGACATCAGATTCGATGATGCCATTTCCAATGATTACTTTGGCCTGAATTCAGTGAGTGGAATTATCTAACAAATCATTGACACCATCAAGTGGCCCCACTCTGCCATATTTTTATATGAGATTTTGAAATGTTAATATCGTCAGATATGCTTATTTTTTTTTATGGCTTCTAGGTTTTTAAATCTTATTGAGGAAGATCTTCCCAATTCTAAAATAACTCAAATTCTAAATTTTCTTCTTTTTTCTTTACATTTAAATCCATTTGGTATTTATTTTTGTATATGGAGTGAAGTAGGGGTCTAGCTTTGTTTTCCTCAAGCAGTTGTCAATCACGGCAGCAGCATCTATTAAATATGCCTCTTCCCCACTCCCTCTCCCCATGGTTGTTACATCGTAGCATTTTCGAACCCTATCATCTCCCTGAGACATTCTGCAGAACTTTATGGTGCAGAGGGTGGCTATGGGGGTATGTGGTTCCTGGGGACAGCACTTACAGATTGGGCCATTGTCTGGGGTTAGTGGATTGGGGTCTTCTGACAGATGTGAAGCTGTAGGTCAGGCGTGACCTTGTCCATTCCGTTGTTAGAGTGTTGTCCAGTAAATGAACAGGAGAAGAGTCTAGGTTATTCAAGACAGAGAAGACCTCACAGAAAAACAGAATTTTCTTCATTTTAGGAAAAAGAGATCGTGATTCTCATGAGAGGCACTGTTTCCAATACCAGGAATTTGGATTCAGTTGAAACTTCACACTTTATAAAGAAATGCTTCTAGCACCTCAGGCAGCATGATTAGGAGGTAAGGTTTGCCCTCTCCTTTCTCTCTCTCCTGTCTTCTGCTCCCCTTGTTCTTAGCTCCTTTGCTCTCCTCATTTGCCCCTGTATTGAAGAGAACTCTGTGGCTTTTTTAAGTGTTTCTGGCATGGTCTTATTTTCAAAGCTTTGATTGGAGGCATTTGTTGTATTTTAGATGAGGCCACGGCTGTCTCCCCTTGGCTCCTGCCCTCCCTCCTCACTCCGTTAACTTGCTTTGTTCCTTTCCCCCCCCCCCAAACTCCTCTGCCCCTTCACCCTCTGTTTCTCTCTTTGCACCACTCTCCTCTGCACACCCCACCCTCACCCCCAGCAGCCCTTCTCGTCAACCACATCAACAGGGAAGATGAGAGTTGGGGGAGGGTTAAATTCATTACCCCTGGACTAGGTTTTCCTACTAAGGCACATTTATTTGCCCTCTTCAATGAAAGGAAAGAAGAAAAGTAAAAATCTCAAAGCCACAACTTTGTAGTTAACAGAACCCAGTTTTCCTGTCTCCTCTAGCATGTCTTTCTTCCCACCTCTTACTCAGATATGTTTCACCAAGATGATAAAACGTAGGTACATCCAGAAAGCCAAAGCCTTTAAGACAGTCACTTTGCATACACATCTCTCTACACTTGAGTGCCTTTTCCCTTAGCAGCACTGGTCATGCCATGTTCGTGCCTTCCTGGGTCTGTAAGGAGCACGGCTCAAAGGGAGTTCTAATCTGTTGTTATAAAATTGCATTTGCTACATGAATCTCTTCAATGTAAGGGCTTAGACATAAGTGAAAATCTGGGCAGTGTTTGTGAAAGCAATTTTAAGTCCATTTTTTTTGGGGGGGGGGCATAGTTACAGAATGATCTTAAGTGAATAATTTATTTTGAATGGAGAAAAGTAGAGGAATCTGGGAGGAGCAACCCAGATAGAAATTTAACAGCCAAGTTGGCGTGACATTCTGGATCAAAAGTTTTAGGACATACCAGCCCAGCAGGTCTGACTCAGAGATAAGGACTCTGAGTTAGGAAAAAAGTTTCCTAATAAAAAGGAAGTCTGATAAGACAAGGGTTACAGTAAACTGTGATTGATATCAAGTGAATGTTAGTAAGAAGACCTCTAATTGTACCTTTCTTTACAACACAACACAGAACTTTATATAACATTTATGGGTATAAAACAACATTAAATTTAGCAGCTAATGGACACATATGATTTATTTGTTAATTTTAGCCTCACCTGTCATTTATTGCAGTGCAGTGGACTCTCAGGCCTTCATTGTTTGACACTCTCAGCTTTTAGATACATTGCAATGGAAAAATGGCAGGGAATAAGAAAACTGGGCTTGCTCTAGTTTCAATCCATACTTTGCTCTGCCTGTGCTGTCCCTTCTTCAGGAAGTCACGTTTTGGGGGGATAAGTTCAGGAAAGTGGGTTGGGTTTTTCAGTGTTGAAGGTCCTCTCATTGCCTGACTCTCAGCTCCCAGGATATGGGGCATGGAATGGCTCCTCAGGAGCCCTCTGCAGGACTGCTTCCAGGAGAGTTTAAGGGGAGCCTGGCGCTGTGCTGTGTGGGTGATCTCGTTAAGCTGAAACGACTTAACCTGGCAAAGGGGATTGAGAACATTCCACTCATTGCCACAGAGAGAACATAAATGGAAATGAAAACCCAGATGCAAAGTGGAGAATTCAAGCTAGATATATGGTGACCAAAAACACCCACCTTCATTCCCCAGGGTAACAAGGAAATTAGCAGACAGCACCCTGTAGCACATATTGGGGAAAAGCAGGACTTCGATAGATTCAAGCACCGAAGAGTCAGCCCTTCGTAGTAAACTTTAAGTAATATTTTACTTGTTTGTTTGTTGTTTATTCATATTTAACTGTACTTATAAAATGCTTACAATGTGCCAGATCCTCTTTTGAAAAGTTGACTAATATTAACTCAATTAATAGGGACCCGAGAGCAAGCTGCAGGCAGCACAGTATAGAGCAGACGGCAAGCCAGAGTAGGGTACACGCAAGGATCCTCACTGGCGGTTTCCACAAGTGTTTGCCAGGCAGGTCCTGTGTGCCAGGCCTAGCAGGCAGTGGTCAAAAGTCTCCTTAGCTGCGTGGGTTAAGGGTTAGCAGCAGAACCACAGAGAGGAGGAGCTCCGCTCTTATTTCAGACTCTCTGCCTGTTCTGATGGCCTCACCTTAATGACTGAGCATAGTTCTCATCACTGGCTCGTTCTTTCTCCAGCCATTCTTGAATAAAGATCTGAGTTCCATAACCCTTCTAGGTCAAGAAGCCATTTCACAGAAGGCTGAGGAAATTAGCTTCTTTTTGCCCGGCTTGCCTCGTGTGGCAAAATTCCCGGCTGACTTGTAAAGCAAGATGCGATCCTGATGGTGCTCCAGGATTCCGTGTTGGCAGGCATCGTGTGGCACACAGAAGGAATCTTTGGTTTTATCGTCAGTAACATAGTGTCGTCTTTGACTTACCAGTCTACATTTTAAACTTTTCCAGCGGCTGCAAATCCAAAGCACAGGAAGAATAAATTCCGTCACTGTCATCGGTTTTATAAGGAATTCTTCGGCAGGGGTTGGTTTACGAAACGACTTCTCCTTGGTCATTTTAAAGTATTATCATGTACCGTGCAGCAGCTCTTCAACACATCAGTTTCACAAACCGAAGTGTGGTCCTGTGTAAGCTGCCTTGGGGATCTTTTAAGCAGCCTGTACTTCAAATCAATAGAAATGAATTTTCTTTGAGTTCAGTCATGGATAAATAGTGATATATTGCTGTGCCTCCCCCCCCCCACACACACACCCCACGTCTGATGTGGTTGGCAAATTGCCTTGAGGGCCTGTCATGAAGAGAGCAAAAGATCTTCATTCTTCCCTTGTCACCTTACTCATCAGCGAACGTCCGCGTTCTGCCCAGCTTTCATTCTGGTGGCCTTTGGACTGGAGGGGAGCTTACTGCTTTGTTAACTGAGGAGCAGGACAAGAGGATGTCATACCAGGAACCATTCCTGAATCAAATCTTACAGAATTAGTCAATAATTTTTACTTAGAAAAAGTACCAGTGAGCATTAATTTTGGATGACCTATATTAGAGCAGGCTTAATCACGACATACTAGTTTTTTCATAAATATATGTTATGAATTTAACTTTTATTATGTTTCTTTATTTCATGGTGATAGACATTACAAGTAGCTCTGTAATCACTGAGATCTGAGCAGCTTGAAGGGCAGAGAACTAACGTTCATATGCCATATGCCAGGCATCGAGCTGCGCTCTCCTCACATGTTGTCTCATTGAATTGGAGATAATATATGAGGACTGCCTATTCAAGCTGAAACTTACTGCTCTCCCTAGTCCATTAAGTTTAAAGACCTGTGTGTAAGGATTCTCTTAGCATCACAAACAAAGTGTTGGAAGGCATGTGCCTGGAAGGCTGCAGCGTGATAGAGGCGGGATTCAGAAAGAGCTCACTTGTGCATTGCTGCTGGGCTTGCCAACTGGTGCAGTGCGGCCACTATGGAAAATAGCAGTGGAGTTGCTCCAAAAAACTAAAAATAGAACTACCATGTGACCCAGCAATCCCACCTCTGGGCATCCGTCTGATACCCTGTGTTCAATGCAGTGTATTCACAATAGTCAAGCAACTTGTGTCCATAGATAGATAACTGGATAAAGAATATGTGCCCCCCCCCCCCCCCAGGAATATTAGCCACAGCAAGGAATGAAATCTTGCCTTTTGTAACAGTGTGGATGGACCTAGAGGGTATTATGCTAAGTGAACTAAGTCAGAGAAGGATAAGTACTGTATTATTTCACGTATATGTGAAATCTGAAAAACAAAACAAACAAACAAAACAACAGAAACAGACTTGTAGATAAAGAGAATGAACTGATGGTTGCCAGAGAGCAGGAGTGGGGGTGGGGGTGGGGGCGGTGGGCGGTGAGAGGATGGTGAGAAAGGTAAAGGGGAATAAGTACAAACTTCCAGTTGTAAAATAAATAAGTCACAGGGATGGAATGTATGGCACAGGGAATAGAGTCAATAGTATAGAAGTAACTTTGTATGGTGACAGATGGTTACTAGATTTATCACAGTGATCACTTTGCAAGGTACATAAATGTTGAATCACTATGTCGTACACCTGAAACCCATATCATATTGTATGTCAATTATATGTTAATTTGAAAAAAAGAAAGAGCGCACTGGTCGGGGTTCAAAGGTTGATTCAAATTCATTTGATTTCTCTGCACAAATTTTGGGATGGGGCACCATGACTTTAGCAATGGCTTTAAATGAACAAATATCAGTTTGCCAAAATCAATTATAAAATGACCAATTTGCTAAAAATCAATCTGTCAAATGATCAGTTTGCTCAATGATCTACTCATCAAATTAAATTAATCAATAAACCCAAATCTTTAAGAGTTATTTATAAACTTTACAACAATTTGTATTGAATGAAGTTTTCTGTGAAATTGTAATGAACTGTTTCTCCGTCTGTTTTCCAAGCAGAATTTTATGGAATGTTCAATTTTTCAAAAGGTTTAAATTTCTCATGAATATATTTAATCAATGTCAATGACTTGATCAAATTCATCAATCTCAGCATAAGATTATACTGTATATTTGCCATTAATATGGAAATTCTGCAAAGGGATCCAAACTAATCACATCAATATGAGACGTTGAATTTTTCTTACCAATTGCTAGAAATATAAAATTAAGGCTTAAATGCCATTTGAGGCATTGTTAAAAAGACTTTCAAAAGAATCAACTCAAAAGTGTCTGGCGCAATTCCATTGTACAAAGAATACTAGTTCCATCAAAACAGGAATTTTTGTGTATGTTGTTCACCTTAATCTCCAGTGCCTACAACAGCACCTGACAAGAGTAGGCGCTCAATATCTATGGAATGCAACAGTAAAATTGGCCCCTTGGCAAATAGAATTTCAGCCAATTGGCTCTCAGCAAATTGAGTTTTGGCATTTTAGCCTGCTCTCCTCAATACCAGCAAGAACACAAAAAATTCAGGGGCTTTTGTTGACTGCGTTTTCAGGGTATGTTGGTGTTTTCCAAAGAGATGAGGGAAATTTTAAACTGTGTAACTAGATAAATATGTGGAGATCAAGGGGAAGGGAGATGTCCCACGGTCTCCAAGCTGGTCGGACCCACTTGAATTCTGTCACTTCATTCTTGTGACCACATTTAAGAGATAACTTGACAAACTGCATCATACCCAGAGGAGGGTGACCAGATGGTCTTACATAAAGAATGGTTGGGAAACCAGAAATAGACTAGAGAAGATTTAATGCTTATGCAAAGGCTGTCTTTTAATAAGTGAAGAGGCTTCAATGGTAAGTACTCTGACTCTCTTTGTCTTCCCACAGGGCTAATTAGGTCAATGGATAGAAACCATGAGGATGGCATACCCGGGATCATCTGATTCCTAATCAGATGCTCTTTCCCTTGTGACTCATGGATTCCTCCTTCCATAGAGTAAGTAGAGATTATTCTGTAAGGTTGTTGGAGAGGTTAAGAAGTTGTAAGGAGTTAAGGAACCAGAGCGCCAGTTGGACCAATTGGTCTCCAAGTTCCCTGTCAATCCAGCATATTAGAAATCAAGAAGCTGGTTCTTGAGTAAGACGTACCCATGTCTGGATCCATGTTTGGAGTTGTGTGGTCATGTGCAAGTTACCTGACCTCTCTGAGCCTCGGTTTCTTCATTCATAAAATGATAATAACAATACATACCTCATAAAGTTGTAAGGATTAAATAAAGTCATGGATGTAAATCGCTTAGTGCAGTGCCTGGGACAGTGCACTCAACAAACACCTTACGTATTATTATTATGAATCAAATAAGAGGAGTGTACTGTGTTTGCTTTTCTTTTTTTGAGAGGTGATAACCAAGGTTTCAGCCTCAAATGGCTAAAGTCGGCACTTCTAAGAGCTCACCAAGATCTTCTGAGGGCAGGAAAGTTGTTTTTTTGTTTTCAAAATAGCTGCTTCCACAGATGACGCCCAAATGTATACACAACACTTCAGTCTTCGCAGTGGCCTCCAGGCTTCTGCTTTGTTCAGAGGTCCGGGCGGAATGTAGACAGGAAGAGGTGCTGAGACACTGGGGCTGCGGAGCTGGAGTCCAGGCTAGGTTAAGCAGGGGCGTTTTTCCATGAGTCACAGGCTGGGAAGCTCCAGCAGGGCCCCTCTGACTCTGGGGCTTCTCACACTGGGAGACATTTCCTGCTCTTTGCTTTCCAAGACCCCCTCCCCCAGGAGTTCCTTAAGACAAGGTCTTTAACTGAATTGTTATAACCCAAGTGTCTGCCAAAGCTGGGAATCTCCCAAGCCTTGAGAAAATTGTGTATGAGGCAAGTTGGTTCTCCATCTGGGGCCCACTTTGCCATCTAAGCAAAAGGAAGCCAGGGTTGGAGGGGAATAGCTAACTTGTGAGTTAAAAAGTGAAGTGTTACTGCCGAAACAGTCCTTTTTCAGCACCTCTGGAAAGGGTGAAAACTTTGATTTGACTTTGGATAAGGTGCCCCATAACCCCCTGGGATTTGCTCACTCAAGCTCCGCATTGCATGGAGGTCAACACAGGAAGTTCTGG
Source organism: Miniopterus natalensis (assembly GCF_054644295.1). Classification (NCBI taxonomy): domain Eukaryota; kingdom Metazoa; phylum Chordata; class Mammalia; order Chiroptera; family Miniopteridae; genus Miniopterus; species Miniopterus natalensis. The sequence continues at coordinate 171,973,516 of NC_142081.1, forward strand.
TCACTTGGGAGGAGGAGATGACGTGGGTTCTCCCTGGCCAGACTCAAACCCTTGGCAGGTTTATGGAGGATGGAAGGCAGGGAGAAACCTCCTCCCTTGGCTTTGGCCTCTTGGCCGGATCAGGTTGAGCTGGCTTCACGCTCCTGCTCAAGCCTGCAGACCCATTGGGCCCGGGGCTTCCCCGGGGTCCTTTGGAAACTGCACAGGCCTCTGACATATGGCCCTGATAAGGATCTCCCTCTGGAGATAAGGAGCTGTTTAAGGGGATCTGAGGAAGCCCGATTTCGTTTCCGCAATGCTGCACAATGTAAAGCGTCATCCCTGCACAGATGTAGTTAGCTGTTAAACATATTAAGTCGTGAGGAAGGGGTGCTCTGCCAGTCCATAAACTACTGCGAATTTGCCCCAGAGGAACTGCGGGTGGGTGTCTTTCCTGCCAGGTCATTAGAATGGCCACTGATGATGGGTCAAGAGGCCGAGCTTAGAGTAGTTTCAGCACCTCCTGAGCTCCAAAGGAAGAAGGGCCTTTGGGGAAGTCACAGCTGTAAACGACCAAAGGTCCTTGGGCCTTTTGTCTCCCTAATATAAAGGAGGGGGCGGCAGAGTTGTCTTTGAGAAAGGCTTTGAAGAGTCACATCAAGGCTCAATATGGCAGCCAGCTCACTCGGTGCTCTCTGCTAACACGGGGTTTGGCACTGTGGTAAGTTGCCAGGTGATCTTGGTGAAGGCCGAGTGCCCCTCCAACTGCAGGCAGGCAGGCAGGCAGGAAGGAAGGAAGGAAGGAAGGGGACTCTAAGTCTCATTTCTGGCCAAGTCACTACTAAATGGCCTTCCCCTTATATGCCAGTGTCACCTCTGGCATATTCCTTTCATTGATTTAATATAAATAATAATAACAGCAACAATAATAATAATCGATAATTATTAGGAGATTACTCTGTGCTTGGCAGAGTACTATAGTTTATATCTATTATCTAATGTATGTCTCATAATGTATGTCTATGTGCTAGGTACTAATATTATCACCAGTTTACAGGTGAGAAAACTAAACTTTAGGCAGGTTAATTTATTTGTACACAATTATACAGTAAATACGTAGTGGATCCAGATTTTAATCCCAGGAGCTCATTCAAGAGCTTAAACTCATAACAAATATTTTAGGGCTCATTGGAAACACCTCTCCATAAGCCTTGTGGCGAAATCTGGCATTCCTGACTCCAGTTGGTATTAAGAGCAACCAAAAGTAAAATGCATTAGATGAATATGTTGGTAGAGCCTATTACAATATGCTCTTCTACATCCTCTGGTCTAGCCTGATCTTCAGAAGTTCATTTGGAGCTTTCCTGTCACAGCTGACTTCATGTTGTTTGGGAACTTTTTGAGATGGTGAAAGGACAAAGCAACTGGTGAGCAGCATCTGTGATCATGCCTTTGAGTGTCTTCAAGGCTTTTCAGGCAAATAACCAATAGTTGGGGTGGGATACTGAGGAAACTGCTGCCAATTAACATTTGGGTGGATTTTTATAGCTGTTCTTTTCCTTTTTTTAATTTTTAATTGGAGTTCAAATTTAATATTATTTTATATTAGTTTCAGGTGTACAGCATAGTGATTAGACATTTATATAACTTATGAAGTGATCTCCCCCGATAAGTCTAGTATCCATACCTGGTACCATACAGTTATTACAATATTTGGCTGTATTCCCTATGCTGTACTTTAAAGCCCCATGATTGTTTTGTAAATACCAATTTGTACTTCTTCTTTTAGAAATAGGTTTTTATTGATTTGAGAGAGAAAGGAAGGGAGAGGGAGGGAAAAAGAAAAATATTGATGTGAGAGAGAAACATCAATCGGTTGCATCCTGAATTGCACCCTGAGCATGTGCCCTGACCAGGAATCGAACTGGCGACCTTTCAGTGCTTGGGAGGACACTCAGCCAACTAAGCCACACTGGCCAGGGCCCAATTTGTATTTCTTAATCCCTTCAACTTTTTCACCCAACTTCCCCAACACCCTCCCCATCTGGCAACCATCAATTTGTTCACTGTGTCTATGAGTCTGTTTCTGTTTCGGTTCATTAATTTTGCTCTTTAGATTCCACATGTAAGTGAAATCATATGCTATTTGTCTTTCTCTGTCTGACTTACTTCACTTAGCATAATACCCTCTAGGTCCATCTATGTTGCCACAAATTACAAGATTTTATTCTTTCCACTGTATATATGTGCCACATCTTCTTTATCCAATTGACTATTGATGGACAGTCAGGTTGCTTCCCTATCTTGGCTATTGTAAATAATGCTGCAGTGAACATGTAAAGAACTCATACAACTTAACACCAAAAGAAGAAGACCAAATAATCCAATTAAAAAATGGGCAGAGAACCTGAATAGACACTTCTCCAAAGAGGACATACAGATGGCCAATAGACATATAAAAAGACACTTACCATCAGGAATCATCAGAGAAATGCAAATTAAACCTGCAATGAGCTATCACCTCACATCTGTCAGAGTGGCTGCCATCAATAAATCAATAAACAAGTATTGGGGAGGGTGTGGAGAAAAGGGAACTCTCGTGCGTTGTTGGTGGGACTGCAAATTGGTGCAACCACTGTGGAAAACAGTATGAAGTTCCCTCAAAAAATTAAGAATGGAGCTGTCTTATGTCCCAGCAATTCCACTTCTGGGGATTTATTTGAAGAAATACAAAGCACTAATTTGAGAAGATATATGCAACCCTTTGTTCAAATTTGGGGTTTTTAAGCAAAACGTAGACAAAGGCTCTTTCCTTTGAACTGGCTAGCTGGCACTCCAGTAGTCAGGCTCTCCAGAGCTGTGTGCCCAGGCAGGACAGGTAAGATGCTTAAGGGTGGGTGGGTGGCATACTGCCTTTGTGGCTGTTGCCATTCTCTTTCTCTTCTGGTCTCTTCTATACATTTTCCAATCAGAAATATTTGGACGCGGCAAATGTCTGGCCTGAGATTCCAATTTGCATTCACTGCAGAGGCAAATTGTGATGTGACTGCTTAGTGATGTAACTGCTCTCTTTCAGATGCCAGTTGGATCTTTGCTGCACTGACTTGTGATGGGAAATTTCTAGAGACTGAATCACTGTAAGTGGAATTGTTAATGATTTCTCTTAAATGACAAAAGATTCTCCCACCAGGCATTTAATTAAAAGTTAGTCCCAGGCTACTACTGACCTCGGCAACCTGCTGGGGTTCTTATTCCACAGTTTCTCTGGGGCCCTGCTCAGTAAAGTGTTGAAGGGAACGGTGTGACTTCATGAGCATTTAGTGCACCAGATGACAGAGTCTATGCAATCGACTTAGGATGGCAAGAAAGGAAGTGGCCCTGTGGCCATCAAGGACCAGGTGGGGCTGGAGTAAAGAGTGGCCAGGTCAGCCAGGCTATGCTGAGACAAAAACACAGCTCACTCCATATCTTATCAATTGCCATTCTGTGTGATTTAAGACAGCCCAGTGTTACTTTTATTTTTAAGTGTGTGTGTTGCTGGAGTGGGGCAGGCATGGATGGAAATCTAAATAGCCAGGCACTCACTTCCAGAGTCTCCAAGAGATAACGTCCCGCAAGCAGCTGTGTGGGGCACTCAGGGTAGCCTTGCCCTAAGACAAAATCATAATCACAAGGCGATCTTTACACTTTCTGATAAAGCTCCCCCTCTCGCTTACTGGCAGGAGCTGATGAACATCATATTTGAGTTAAGGACTAAAAGCGGCAGGGAGTGTAGAGATAAACCACTGCAATGATTAACTCACTGCTGTTTAATGGCACGAAGCCATCCGGAGTGCGGCGGGCCTGCCCGGCTCCCACAGCGATCCTACGGTCTTGCGGGCCCGGCTTATTCCGTTTTACTGGCAGCCAGCAGCTCGTGTTGGTTGTGCAGCCATCCCCGTGGAAGGTGTCGCGTTGTGCCTGCCCAGGCCAGTTTGCTTCCTAGCACCAGGTTAGATAGGGTGGAGGGTCATTTTGAAAGTTGTCATTCTTATTTGCGGCTGTCTGATTTTTTTCGCCATTTATCCCATGAGATTCCTGGGGATTGGTTTTTAAAATCTCCTTAGAAATTCTGGTACATAGTGAAAGTTAAGAACTACTGGTTTCAACAGTAAGAACATGCATATCTAACCTCACGTGACAGGAAGTGTGGAGACAGAGTGGGCGTCGGCGGCCCTGTGACGCCACTGGGGACCCATTTCTCTGCTTTCCCACACTCAGGGTAGTTTCAGTGTTTTACGTAGGAAGCAAGATGCTGCCGTTGGTGCAGACTCGACAGCGTGAGAAAGAAAAGGCGAAAGCTCTCAGAAGCAAGCACGGGACCCCCGAGGCCCACACCCACACCCCGCCTTCCCCTCATGGCTCAGCGCTCAGGGCTGGCCTATTTCTGAGTCAGTCACTGGCCAGGAGAATGGGACAGTCCTTCGATCAGTCAGGAACCCCTTGGAAATGGGGGTAGGATGGCCCAAGCCCATGGTTTGGCCACAAGGCACACAGCTGTGTTGCTAAAGAGCAGAGGTCTGACATGAAGGAGCTGAAGTATGGAAGAGGCAGGCAATTCAAGTGCTCACCGGAGGACCATTCGCTGTGAGTGACGAGGGGACCTGCAGTGACACGTTTGCTTTAATTTTTCTTCTCACTGCTTTTTTTTTCAGGTCACAAAAGTATATATGTTCTTTATGCAAAACTTTTGAAATTCAGGAAATTAAAATCACTTATTACTTTCTACCTAATAATAATATTATCATTTGGCTTTAACCCTATATATATTCTAAGTATAGAATATACATATATGTATTATATATTTTAAGCAGGTACTATTTTTAACAGTCTCCTTGCTAACACTACTTTCATAAAAATCCTTGCATGAAAAAAATTATTATGTATATTTAGAATATATATATGGTTAAAACCAAATGATAACCATGTTATCGGGTAAAAAGTAATAAGTAGATATATATTCTAAATATATATGTATGTAGTTAAAACCAAATATTAGTAATGTTATCATATAGAAAGTAATGTGATTTTAATTCCCTATATATACATATACATATATATTTAGAATATATACACATACTGTATATATACACATATATTTAGGGTACATATATATAGTTAGCAGCAAAATATTAATATTAGTAAAACAGACATATCTATCTTGTGTGTATTTGTATATATATTTTACATATATATACACATACATACATATGTAAAGATATAATGGGATTATAATATGCATGGTGTTTCGTAAATCTGCCTTTTCACTGAAAATATACTGTGAGCATTTCCCCATGCTATTAAATACCTTTCTAAATTCTGACTTTTGATGTTCACATAGTATTATGTACCATAACAACTAGTCCCTGTTGTTTCATGTGTGTTTTTTTCCCCAGTTTTAAAAATTATAATTAGTAATCTAATAAACATCATTAGATCAGCCTTTTCTTTTTTTTGGAGACCTATTCATAGAGATGAAGTAGAAGACTTGAGGTTAAGAACATTTTTAAAGCCTTTAATAACTATTGCCAGTATATCAATTGATATAAGTGGTACAATGCCTTAGGAAAGCAAGTGAGAGAATGTATTTGGTCAGTTTTAATGAAAGCCTTAAAAATATTTATACCTACTAATCCCATTCTTGGCAATTTATACTGAGAAATTAATCTAAATTAGACAAAAGTAGGAGAAGGCCATCTGTGCAAAGATGTTACTGCAGCATCCTTTGTAAACAGTAAACTTTTGGAAACAATCTAAATGCTTTAGAAACACACCACTGGAAGAGTTCTTGGAGATCATCTAACTCATTTTTCAGACTTAGAAAAGCAAGATCCAGAGAGTTAAAGTGACTTCCCCAGGATCACACAGTGAGATGAGGTGTTCTGACTCTCATTTCAGACTTTAGCAAAAGACTTCTAAAAGTTCAACTTATACCTCTTGAAATGTTACAAATGTGGGCATCATGAATACTCAACTCTTAATGACTAAATCTCTTTTGGGGTAGGAGAGATAATTTTCAAAATATAATTTAAATCTTCTTGTACAAGTATGATATTAAAACTATATTAATTTTACAAATGTAAAATCATCAAATATTAAAGCACTGAAAACTTACATATTTTATCTGCTTTGTTAAACAATGCCTATATGGTACATTTATTTTTAAAATTAGAAAATAAATATGCATTTTATATAAAAAGAATACTTAAAAACAATGCTCTATAAGAAAATCTACCTGTTCTGAACAAAGTAAAACATTAATTGCTATATTTAGCTTCCTCTCAAACAGCACAGGAATTTTTTTTTAATTAAAAATTTTTTAAATTTTAAATTACAGTTTACAGTCACTGTTATTTTGTATTAATGTCAATCGTACAGCATAGAGGTTAGCCAATAATACTTCACAAAGCATTCCCTGATATTTCCAATACCCCACAGGCACCATATATAGTTACTACAATATTAATAACTATATTTTGTTTTGTTTTTGTTTACCTTTAATGTTGAATGTATTACAAATGTCCCCCTTTTTTCCCTATTGATCACCTCCACCCTGCACCCCCACTCCAGGCCTTTACCACACTATTGTCTGTGTCTATGGGTTATGCATATATGAATATAAGTTCTTAGGTTAAACTTTCCCCTCCCCCCACTCCCCACCCCTTCCTTCCCTCTGAGATTCGTCAGTCTGTTCCATGCTTCTGTGTTTCTGGATCTATTTTGTTCATTGGTTTATTTTGTTCACTAGGTTCCACATATGAGTAAGATCATGTGACACTTGTCTTTCTCTGACTGGCTTATTTTGCTTAGCATAATACTCTCCAGGTCCCATCATGCTGTCTCAAAGGGTAGGGAATCCCTTTTTTACAGCTGCATAGTAGTCCATGGTGTGAATGTCTGAGAAGATGCCTGATGTGATTTCAATATTCTTGAACTTGTAGAGACTGGTTTTGTGTCCGAACATGTGGTCTATCTTTGAGAATGTCCCATGTGCACTTCAGTAGAATGTATATTCTGCAACTTTGGAGTGCAATGTTCTGTAAATTTCAGTTAGATTCATGTGATCTAGGATGTCATTTAGAGTCACTGTTTCCTTGCTTATTTTTTGTCTAGAAGATTTATCCAGTAAAGCCAGTGGGGTGTTAAAGTCCCTACTATGACTGTATTGCTGTCAATCTCTCCCTTAAAGTCCTCCTGAAGTTTTTTTCTTTTTCAGCTTGTGTGAGCCTTTTGCTCTGAGGTGAGTCTCTTGTAGACAGTATATATTTGGGTCTTGTTTTCTTACCCATTCAGCTACCCCTTGTCTTTTGATTGGAGCATTTAATCCATTTATATTTAAGGTTATTATTGATTGGCATCTAGCACCATTTTATTTCTTTATGCCTATGTTTCTCCTTCTCTCTATTTCAACTTATTACAGCAACCCCTTTAACATTTCTTGCAATGCTAGTTTGATGGCGATAAATTCCTTTAGCCTTTTTTTTAATTTGGGAAGTCTTTTATTTCACCCTCTATTTTGAATGATAGCCTTGCTGGATAGAGTAGTCTTGGTTTCAGATACTTGTTTTGCATTACTTTGAATACTTCATGCCATTCCCTTCTGACCTGTAGAGTTTCTCATGAGAAATCAGCTGACAGCATTATGGGAGCTCCTTTCTAGGTAACAGACTGCTTTTTTCTTGCTGCCTTTAATATTCTCTCTTTGTCTTAAATTTTTGGCATTTTAATTATGTGTCTGGGCACATCTTTGTGTTCTACTTGCTTGGGACTCTCTGTGCCTCCTGAACTTATGTGACTTTTTCCTTCACCATATTAGGTAAATTTTCACCTTTATTTCTTCAAACAAGTTCTCTGACCCTTGCTTACTTTCTACATCTTCTGGCACTCCTATGATGCAAATATTGTTACATTTCATGTTGTCCCACAGTTCCCTTGAACTCTCCTCCTGTTTTTTAATTGTTTTCTTTTTGATTCTTTGATCGAGTGATTGTTTCTACCCTGTCTTCTAATTTGCTGATCTGATCCTCAGCTTCCCCTAATCTGTTTATTCCTTCCTTTTTTTTTTTTTAATTTCTACTATGTAATTCTTAATTTCCTTCATAGTTTCCATTTCTTTTCTCATGCTGTTGAGCAACTTTATGATCAGTATTCTGAACTCTATATCTGATAGATTGCCTATCTCCATTTCATTTAGCTCTTCTGGAGAATTCTTTTGATCTTTCATTTGGGGTTTGTGTTTTTGTCTCCCCATTTTGGCTGCCTATTTGGCTTTGTTTCTATGTATTAGGTAGATCTGCTAGGATTCCCAGTCTTTTGGATGGTTTCTGGTGCAGGCCATTGTCACATGCTGTTTGTGACTGGCCTTGAGCACCCTGTTTGAAGCTTTCCACACTCCACAGCTTGTGGTTCCCTCTTCTGGGGCTGGGTGCACTTGGACAGGACCAAGATGTGCACCAAAGTCTGCTTTTCCAAGCCCTGAGTCCAGCAGTAAATCAGGCAATGACTCAAAGCACCCAGAGGCTGTTATTCAGTCTTTTAATGAGCCTCAGGTTGTAGAAACCACAGAGTTGGGTGAGAGGTTTTTCACAGGGTGGGGCAATTGCTTCCCCTGAAGGCAAAAGCTGCTTAGAAAGTAAATGTCTGCCTGAGAAAGATGTCCTCTGCAGTATGGAGGAATAGCTCAGCACAGGAATCCAGGTGGCTGCCCTCTGCCCTCTGTCTCCTGAGCCTGCACCCCTGGATACTCACACAGCTCCAGCCCACTTTGCCCCCCCTCCACTGAAGCCTAAGGTGAGTGGCTGCACACAAAACTTTCTGCGATGGCCCCTTAAGAGGGCTCCTGCACTTCCTGCCATCTCTCCCTGGCAAACAGAAACCCTGCTGCTTTTCACAGCCAGATGTTATGTGGGCACCTTCCTCAGTTCTGGTGCTCTGAGCTGGGAAGCTAAGCTTGGGGTTTTGGTCCCAGAGTTCTCAGTGGAAACCCCCCACAGCTGAGATATCCCTCAGGACCTTCAATTTCTGCCTGTGGGAGCCTGGCCAGCCCTCTCTCGCCTCTGCACTTCCTACCAGTCTCTATGTGGTTTCTGTTTTACATCCTTGGTTATGAGAGTGCTCTCCAGATAGTCTTCAATTGATTATTCAAAATGTTTTTTCTATATTTTAGTTGTAATTCCAATTTGGTCCCGGGAGAGTGTCAGTGTAGCTCCCACTCAATCCACTGCCATCTTGGAATCTCCTATATTTTCTATGTTGTACTTTACATCCCCATGACTATTTTTATAACTTCTAGTCTGTAACTCTCAGTCCCTTCACCCTTTTCATGCAGTTCCCCAACTTCCCTACCCTCTGGCAACAATCAGTCTCTTTTCTGTATCTATGAGTCTGTTTCTGTTTTCTTTGTTCATTTATTTTGTTCTTTGAATTCCACATGTGCATGAAATCATGTGGTGTTTGTCTTTCTCGAACTGACTTATTTCACTTAGCATAATAACCTCTAGGTTCATTGATGCTGTCGCAAATGGTAAGATTTCATTCTTTTTAATGGCGGAGCAATGTTCTATTGTATATAGGTACCACAGCTTTTTTATCCACTCTGCTATTTATGAGTACTTGGGTTGCTTCCATATCGTGGCTATTGCAAATAACAGTGCAATGAAAAAAGGTGTGCATATATTCTTTTGAATTAGTGTTTTGGATTCCTCTAATATATACCCAGAAGTGGAATCACTGGGTCATAAGGTAGCTCTATTTTTAATTTTGGGGGGAACTTCCATACTGTTTTCTATAGTGGCAGAACCAATTTGCATTCCCACCAACAGTGCAAAAAGATTCCCTTTTCTTCACATCCTCTCTAACATTTGCAACACAGGAATTTAAAAAGCATTTCTTTTAAACTATTTTTGTCTCTATCTTCCATGTTAACTTGAATTAAAATTCTCTAAAGTAAGTACTATTTTTCAAAAAATAAATTCTTATTTAGATTTAATAACACATTTACCTTTTTTTTTTTTTTTTGGTTTACTATAATTTATGCATTCATTTCTTCTGGTTTTAATTTCTTCTTGCATACATTCCTTTCTGAGGATTTATGCATTAAAAACATCCTCAACCTTTGTCAATCTAAAGATGCCTTTATTTCACCTTCATTCTTGAATGATATTTTAGCCAGTTACACAATTCTTTCTTGACAATTTTTTTTTACAACTATGAACATATTATACTGTTATCTTTTGATACTTGTTGTTGATGAGAAATTTGCTGTTTAATTGTGACTTCTTTGGAGATAATTGGTTTTTCTCTTTTATAGCTTTAAGATTTTTCTTTTTGAATTTAATATTTGTAGTTTTATTACAATGAGCCTAGGCATAGTTTTATTTTTATTTATGCTGCTCAGGATCTAGTGTGCTCCTTCAACATGAGGTCTCGTTTATTTCTTCATTTTCAGAAAGTTTTCAGCCGTAATCTCTTTAAATATTGCCTCTCTTCTCTGTTGATTCTCTCTGGAATTTCTATTAGATGGATTGGAGGTTGGAGATTTCTTTCTGTCTTCAAGGTTTCCTTGATTTTTCTTTCACCTCTCTCATCTTTTTGTTTTCTGTCTTGGATCAAGAAAATTAACATTTCTGTGCTTTAATTTTCTCACCTGTGACTTGTGAACCAAATAGTTTTCACATATCATGGGTTTGTGCAAGGGTGAAATGAATTGTGTTAGGCAGCCTCAAAAATGGTCTCAACTGATTTTTAAGGAGGAAGGAAGCAGAAGGAGATGAAGGAGGAAAAAGAGAAGAAAAAGGAGAAGAAAAAAGAGAAAATGAAGTCGTCATCTTCAACATTTTTGTTTTAAATATATTCCTGTAAGTCAAAAGTGCCACACAATTTTTCAGGACAGCATGCAGCAATGAAAAATATTAATGCTAATTATTTGGAGATTTACCCAGGATGAAGATATAAGGTCTTCAGTCTATCTATTCCAATATATGAAGAAATATTCATAAAGGTGAACTTTATAAAATAGCTCAAAGTCAATATTTTAAAGCACTACTTGAGCCCTAGCCAGTTTGGCTCAGTGATTAGAGCATCAGCCTGAGGACTGAAGGGCCCCAGGTTTCATTCCAGCCAAGGGCATGTACCTCAGTTGCAGGGTCAATCCCTGGCCCCGTTCGGGGTGCGTGTGGGAAGCAACCAATCAATGTGTCTCTCTCACATCAATGTTCTTCTCTCTCTCTCTCTCTCTCTCTTCCCCTTCCACTCTCTCTGAAAAGCAATGGAAAAAATATCCTCGGGTGAGGATTAAAAAATAAAAAATAAAAAAATAAAGCACTACTTCAGCAGCAAAGATAGATATTATGTTGAGAGACAGATACAAGTGACAAAAGGATACCTATGGTTAGAATTCTTATAGTTGAAGTCCATTTACATCAAGTTTGAAGATAGGCAAACCCAATTTATATTGTTTGAGATATATATGTAAATGTATATATATGAACAACCAGACATTTTTATCACTAAAGATTGAATAGTGATTACTTTTGATAAAGCAGCAGAGGAATGTTATGTGATTGGAGAATGTCATGTGGGGGCTTCTGGGATGCTGGCTATATTCAGTTTCTTGAATTACAGCATTGTGCTCAGAAGTGAATCTCTTTTGGGATTTGGGTATTAAGATGAGCATTAACTTTGTAATTATTGCTTTAATTATATGTCCTGGATTATGATATATCTCATATCAAATAGTAAATACATAAAAATGTTATTTTATTATTATTATTTAATTAATTTGTATATCTAATGATCTGCATTTCCAGGAACAGAACTGTGATTTATAATAGTGAACTTGTATAACAGGAGAGTCTACTCATAACAGCTTGATGTTTTGACTATGGCCTAGAAATCACTTGTCCTAACTCAGGTTCATGTATTAGTAGGTATTCATTTCTAAACAAGGGACCTGCTGGGTAGGAAGGTTCTCAACATGAAGAGGGACACTGATGTTGAGTGGTGGTGGATCGCATGAAAGACACATTTTAGGTATTTCCTGATTCTCTGAAGCATGAGCTTCTTCCTCAGGTCTGTAATTCCTACATCCCTCATGGGTACCATCCTTGTGCTTGTTTATGGATGGTCATGATAGGGCAGGGACATTTATACATGTCCAGTGTTCATGCAGACCTTCAGTGGGGAGAAATAGGGCTCTGGAGGGTCCATAAAAGACATGGAAAAACTACCCCCCCCCCCCAAAGCAGTTCTCTCCTGAGAATAGATATTAAAAGCAAAAAACCAACAACAACAAACTATGCTGGGGCAACTATTTCTCCTAGAGGTAGGTGGAGTTTTCTGGTTTGGACCGGCTTGTATTTGCTGGAGGGTGAGGAAGAGAAAGGCCAAAGGCCATAGAGGATGTGCTTCCTTCCTCCTTTTAATTATTTAGGCAGTTACCACACACACACACACACACACACACACACACACACACACCATGGCCTACAGTAGGTGTTTGCCAAGAGTCAGTTCTCCACATATGCACATGGGGAAAAGCAACCTAATTAGATTCTAGCCCTTCTAAATTTATTTTTGTGTTGTGTTGCACAGAACACTTTTACCTTCTATTGTGCTAGTCACTGCGGTTAATAAGTTTTGGAGTCAGGCAGCTTCTATTTGAATGCTTTGCGTCTTACTAGCAGTATATCCTTTGGTAAATTATCTTAGCTAAGCACTGTTTTCTTCATCTCATTCTTACCACTCAGGCTTATCGCCAAGATTGGCAACAAGGTAAGGGGCCTAACATCATCCTTAGCTTTATAGTACTTGCTCAGTACATGGTAGTAACAGTCGTAATTGTTGTTTTGGTTGTTCTCTTGCTGGGAAAACATATTAATCATTTTGACAATGATATAAAATTATATATTTAATCAATACCTTGCTGGGAAGTTGTTTTCACTGTTGCTGAGTAGAGAGGGTGATTGAAATGTATGGATCATTTATTTTGAAAGTTACCCTAAGATTTCCAATAGGAAGGACCCTAATTCATTCATTTATTTGTTCCTCTTTCTCCCTACTTTGTGCTAGACACTGTACTAAGTGCTGGAAATAAAATGGTGAGCAAGACAGATACATTCCTACTTCCATGGAGTTTATACTAAAGGGGAATTTTTCCCCCTTGCGTCCTTTTAAGGAAACATTCTTTGGGCTATATTAGAATAACAAGATCCTTTGACATGTCCATTTATAGACCTTATCTTCTCAATAGATTTCTCAGTCATAGTGTTTTTGGAAGCAAATGCTTGCTGCATTTGGGATTCTCTAGCTCAATCCCAAATCGGCCACCAGCCATGAACAGGCCATGGCAAATTCAGGCAAGGAAATCTCCTACAACTTCAGGAACCTGGACATTTCCGACCTATTTTGGAAGGATTTGAAAACCACTTAATATAGATATCCTGTAAAATTCCATTCTACTGGGATTTCTGTGTAGTCAGTTTTTATAGAAGCATTTTCTTCTATCTATAAAGCAAGAAAAACAGCAAAGAAGGCTCAACTCCTTAACTACTCGCTCCCCGCGAGCTTGCCCCATGATCCTTTTCTAAATAATTTTTTGGCTGCTTCTTCTTTTTCTTTTTTTTTTAAATTTCCAGCATTTTACTATGAAAAATTCCTAGCTACAGCATAGGGGAGAGAATTTGACAGTGAACGCCTGTGCACCCTCCGCCTAGAGTCTTCTATTAACATTTAACTGTACTTGCTTTATTGCGCATCTGCTCGTCTCCTCAGTCCTGCCTCCAGCCACTAACCCGCCTTTCTTCCTTGCAGCGCAAAGTGAACTGCAGACGTCAGCACACTTCTCCATAGGCTATATTTCAGCTGAATAACATTAGGTAGCGTTCAATACTTGTTTGCGGTTTTTTCTTTTGATGTAAAATATACAAACAAAAAATAAAGCTTCATAAATCTGAAGCATAAATTGGCTGATTTTGACAATTCATGAACCTGTGTAACTCAAACCTCTTTCAGGATATTGGACGGCACTCTCAGGCCCAGGGAGCTGTCTTACACTCTTCCCAATCAGACCCTGCTAACCACACCCCCACCAGAGTCAACCCTAGTTCTGAGTTTTCCCCCCCATATTCGCTTTCCCTCCTCTAGAATTTTGTATAAAGGGAGTCGTATAGTATATACTTTTTGTGTAAAGCTTTTCCCACTCATAATATTTTTAAGACTTGGTCATTGTTGCACGTGTCAATAATTCATTTCTTTATATTACCGAGTGTTCCATTTTATAAATATGCCACAGTTTGTTTATCTGTTTTCCGATTGACGAACACCTGGACTGTATCCAGTTTGGGGCTTTTATAAATAAAGCTACTATGAACATTCTGTACAAGTCCTTAGTGAAGGTATGTTTTAATTTATTTTGGGTAAATACCTAGGAATGGAATTGCTGGGTGAAAGAGGTGTATTTTTAACTTTATAAGATATTGTCAAGCTGTTTTCCAAAATGGATGTACTGTTTTACACTTCTTCAATAAATGCATGAGAGCTGTTTTACATTGTGGGTTGGTACACTTTTTCTGTTACGGGCCATAGAGTAAATATTGTAGGCTTTGAGAGCTATATGGTCTCTGCTGCAACTAGACAACTCTGCTATTGTAATGTGAAAGCCATAGACAATTGATAAACATAAGAGTGTGGTGTCAGTTTTTTAAATTTTAGCTAGTTAGTGTGAAATAGTTCCTCATGTGGTTTTCATTTGCATTTTTCTGATGCCTAATGATACATTTTATGAAGTATGTTTCAGTCTTTTGACTATTTATTTATTTATTTAATTATTATTATTTTAATATATCTTTATTGATTTCAGAGAGAGGAGAGGAGAGGGAGAGAGAGAGATGGAAACATCAATGATGAGAGAGTCATTGATCGGCTGCAGCCCACAACCCGGGCATGTGCCCTGACCAGGAATCGAACCCTGATCTCCTGGATCCTAGGTCGATGCTCAACAGCTGAGCCACGCCTGGCTGGGCTTGGCCATTTTTTTAGAAAGTCTAAGCTACTCTACTGGAGACAGAGACCACAGGAACTGTAGGTGAAATCAGACATGAGTGGGAAGAGGTCAACTTGGAGTCCTGCTTAGTCTAACCCCAGATGATTCCAGACTAGCTCATCCACTATCCAATTGCAATCCCATAAGGGACCCCGAAAAGAACCACCCTGCTGATGAGCCCAGTCAATTCACAGACTGCGAGAGATTAATTATTTTCAGCCTCTAAGTTTTTGATTAGAATGCTACTGCATAATAGATAACTGGAGCCCATGGACACTAACATACTCTCTTCTCAAGTGTTCTAAAACAGAAGACTTCAAAATAATTAAACTGCTGCACACCTTCATTAAAAGTTTTGCATCTCTCTCTTATTTTTATCATTGTTATAGACAATATTTTAGAGCAGTTTTAGGTTTACGTAACAATTGAGATGGCGATACAGAGATTTCCCATATACACTCTGCTCCTACCCACGAACGGTATCTTTGTTACCAAGGACAAGCCTGCATGGACACATCATAATCACCCAAAGTCCACTGTTTACTTTAGGGTTCACTCTTGGTCTTGTACATTCTATGGGTTTTGGAAAATGCATGTTGACATGTATCCATCATTATGGGTTCATGCAGAGTATTTTCACTGCCCTAAAAACCCTCTGTGCTTTACCTATTCATTCCCCCTGACCCCTTGGGCAACCACTGATCTTTTTACTGTCTCTATAGTTTTGTCACCTCCAGAAGGTCATATAGTTGGAATCATACAGTATGTAGTCTTTTAAGATTGGCTTCTTTCCTGCATGGCTTTTCATGGCTGATGGTTCATTTCTTTTAAGCGCTAAATAATATCCATTGTTAGGATGTACCACAGTTTGTTCATTCATCTACTAAAGGACATCTTGTTTGCTTCCAAGTTTTGGCAATTATGAATAAAGTTACTGTAAATATCTGTGAAAGTTTCTGTGTGGATATAAATTTTCAGCTCATTTGGGTAAATACCAAGGAGTATGATTGCTGGATTGTTTGGCAAGAGTATGTTTCATTTTGTAAGAAACTGCCACACTACTTTCCAAGGTGACTGAACCATTTTGAATCCTACCAGCAATGCATTTGAGTTTCTGTTATTCCATAGTGTAGCCCAAATTTGGTGTTGACAGTTGGCCATTCTAATAGGTGTGTAAAGGTATCTCGTTGATATTTTAATTTTCATTTCCCTGGAAACAGATGATGTGGACCATCCTTTCATATGCTTATTTGCCATCTGTATATCTTCTTTGGTGAGGTGTCTGTTAAGATCTTTGGCCCATTTTTTAATCATGTTGTTCGTTTTCTTATTGTTGAGTTTTAAGAGTTCTCCATATATTTTGGATAACGGTCCTTTATCAGATGTGTCTTTTGAAAATATTTCCTCCCAGTCTGTGACTTTTCTTCTCATTCTCTTGACATTATTTTTCACAAAGCAGACGTTTTTAATTTTAATGAAGTTCAGCTTATCAATTTCTTTCATGAATTTTGCCTTTGGTTTTCTATCTAAAAAGTCATTGCAATTTCCCAGGCCATCTAGGTTTTCTCCTATGTTGTATAGGATTTCTATAGTGTTGTATTTTATGTTTAGGTGTGTGATCCATTTTGAGTTAATATCTGTGAAGCGTGTGAAGCCTATGTCTAGGTTAATTTTTTTTTGCACATGGATGTCCTGTTTTTCCTGCACCAGTTGCTGAAGAGACTATCTTTGCTTCATTATATTGCTTCACTCCTTTGTTAAAGATCAGTTGACTATATTTATTGAGGTCTATTCCTGGGCTCTCTATTTTCTTCCATTGCTCTGTTTATCCATTCTTTTGTCAGTACCATACTGTCTTGGTTGCTCTTACTTTATAGCGAGTCTTAAAGTCTTACAAGGTAGTATCAGTCCTCCAACTTTGCTCTCCTTTAATATTGTGTTGGCTCTTCTGGAGCTTCTGCGTCGCCATGTGAACTTTAGAATTAGTTTGTCAATATCTATAAAATAAATTGCTGGGATTTCGATTGGGATTGCATTGAATCTATGGATCAAGTTGGGAAGAACTCATATCTTGACAACATTGAGTCTTCCTACCCATGAACATGGCATATATATTTTGTTTATTTAGTTTTTCTTTGATTTTGTTCATCAGAATTTTACAGTTTTTCTTACATATATTTTGTACACATTGTGCTAGATTTATAAGCATTTCATTTTGGGGGTGATGATATAAATGATAAGATATTTCAAGGAAATATGCAAAACTTTGAAAAAATCTTCTGAGATGGTCTTGGTCATCTGGTGGATCAACATAGCAGTTGGCTCAGACAACAGCCTCGTGTATGTGCAGGATACCACAAGCAGGAAGGTTTTGCACAAGCTGCCTGGCTATGCTGGTCCATCAGTGAAGTGGTTTTCCATCCCAGTGAGCCCATCATTGTCTCATCACCCAGAGACAAGAGACTATATATGTGGGAAGTTCGGGGAAGATATGGAGTGGAAGGGCTATGGCTCCTTGACCTTGAGACTTCAGATTGTATAAGTGCATTGAATGGTGCCCAGGCTAGCATCCTTCCTTCAGACGAAGAGCATTACTAGCAAGAAACAAGGAAGCGGCCATATCCCAACACCAGCATGTATCCCATTTCACCAGGAGGACTGAGGCAGGCTTCCAGCGGCCTCTGAAAAGCACCTACCATATTTCCGGAACTGTTTTTTTCCCCCCACTTTTTTTTTTTTAAATAAGATTTCTTCTAAGGGACATACATTGTTTTGTTTATAGTTTCCCATTTTCTAATCCAGGGTGAAGATAGGGAATGTGACTGAAACTTGTTTTTTGGCAATATTGTTTTCAATGAAGAGTGGTGAAAATCATCAGCTACAGCCACAAAGACATTAGTAAAATAAAGGCCCGTGGTGGTGATTGCACTAGGGGGTGGAAGGGCATAGAAGGGATAACTGGTGATGGAAAAAAATAAAATAAAATGAAGCAAAAAATAAATTAAATTAAATATATATATGAAAAAAAAATTAACTAATAAATGTAGCAGGAATTACAGCACTAGAAAAAGAAAAAAAAAAAAAAACGTTCAAAATTGTGCATGTTTGCAGTTTTATTTCCCTTTATATTTCATTAATCTTACAGTTTGGTATGAAAATGAAGAAATTTATGTTCTCCTACTAAGGTTGCCCACTTTCAGCTGAATCCAATTTGTTTGGCGAAACTCCTTCCAATCAGAGAGCAGCATCTTGCTGCTACTTTTTCCCAGGATACCTCCATCTCTGAGGGTGTACTCCCCATGGGAAAATTACTTTCTTTAGGCATCCTCTGCACTGGTAGAGCCTGGGAAACATTCATGGAAAAAACACACAAAACAATCAAGTCGACAATGCCAAGGATGCAGCAGTGACTCAGTTTGGTAGCTCCTTTCACAGCATTCAGCCCAAAGGAAAAGAGAAGCTATATGAGGAAGGAGAATTTGGATTGGAAAGCACAGGGTTTTTGATATACATAAAAACTTTTTCCCCAGTGGTTTACATGGAAATTCAAGAACAACACTGTTCTTCTGAAAGCTATTTCAGGATTCCACACATCTTGTTGATGTTTGGATGCCAGCTTCAGCAGTGGTGTGCTGGTAAGCTGGTTCTCTGGGGAAAGAATCCCTATTTGTGGTACCTGCTGAGTCTCATGATGTAAATACTGCCACCGTGGTGGACTATAAGTTACCAAGATGACATCACTGAGCATAGAGTTGGAAAAGCCATGAATAGTCAACTAGCTCTCCTGTAGGCACAAGCTGGCTCTGACACAACACATAGCCTGAGGCCCATGCTTAGGGATAATTGCTATTGGCAAATTCACCACTTGTTGAAAATAGACGTCATCAAGTTCTAGAATTCACTCCCTCTTGCTCTATGGCCGGCATTTTGGTCATTGTTTCTCCAGCTTTTTGAAGTGGCTCAGTAAATCTCACTACTGTGGACCCCCGGCCCTTTCAACTTAATGAAGATTGATGTCTTCATCAGATTTTGAAAAGGAATGCTCGGACATTTTATTACCTGGTTGTTGGTGCCTAGTACTCTCTGTTCCTTGGGCCATCTCTCCCACGTCCTGTGACACATTCCTGAAAGGACTCCAGGAAAAAAAATGTTACAGCCTTGGCTGATCAGTGCTTTCTGATTGTGCAATGTCCTTCCTGAGAAACCCAGGCTCCAAAGGCAGTCATCTGAAATAGGAGCAAGAAATGGTACGGGCCGGCCACCAGGAGGGCAGCAAGGAGGCCAGATGGTGGTGAGCGGGGACAGAATAAACCTATGGGAAATGGCATCCATGTGTATCTCACCAGTTTTATGGGTTTAGGAAAACTGTCAAAATATTAAGAAGAAAGGGATGAAAGGGCCGTTACTTTGCCAAATACTCTACTTTCATTTTAATTAATTTTTGGCCTTTACAAAGCAACTTCACCAATGTTACCTCATTTGTTCCTCACAACAGGATGATGAGACCTCCTCCTCCTCATCGTCACAATAATAATATTGTTAATATAATAATATATTACATTTAATATGTTACATTGGTATAATATGTAACATAATATAATAAATATTAGTAATAATATGATAAATATGCTTATTTCCCCTTTGCAGATGAAGACACAGACTCAGAGAAGATAAATGACTTGCTTAGGGCTCCACAGATGTTAATGACAGGGGAGGAACTTGAACTCCACATGTCTGATGCCAGGCTAGAGCTCTCTCTATGCCAGACTGGTGTAGAGGAGACAGAATCAGAAGAGTCAGAACGTTTGAACAAGTCTAAAGTTATACTACTGTCCAAGAAGTTTCAGCAGGCTGCTGGGCTCAGATGTTCTCCCAGGTATAGGTCAGTAGCACCTCACTAATCCAGGGCTGGCGGGGAAGAAGACATTCTCTAAAAATAAGATGTCTATGTACTTGTTCACATACCTTAAGCTTCCAAATTTCTAACGAAATCTTTTAAAATTATGTTGCATATCTGTCACTCTGTGTTCTTAAATATAGGATGCCAAATATAGCTTATTTCATCTTTTTTTAAATTGTAAATCTCGATTTTTCTAGACTTTCATTTACTGCCCTCTAGGGCTCTCCACTACAAGGCTCCAGACTGCTCGGCCTCCTGGAATTCCCGCTTCTTTTTTGGTTAAGGGGTGCTGGGGTGCTTACCTTCAAGAGGCTGTGCACCCTCCTCTGGGTTGTTGTTTCTAATGTGTGAAGGAGCTCCACACCAGCCCAGATAACCATGCTGATTAGACTTGTTTATCAAGCAGGGGTAGGTAGGTTTTAATTAAAGCCTTGGATAATCCTTCTGGGAGTAAACACTTTCTCTTATCCTTCCTTTTAGGGGTGTGGTAGGGGCTTTTGCTGTGCGGCTCAGGTCCTTTTACTAGTCTGCTATCTCCTCACTCAGCTGCTCTGAGTGCTGGTGACTAAGACTCTTCTTGGTCCACAGGAGCTACTCCAGCCAGAAATGCCTGGGGGCTGTCCCCCTGCTTCTGTATGTGGTTTGCAACCTAATACTAATACAGATGTATAAAAGCCTAGCCCTTTGCCTCAAGCTGGGACAGTCCTGTGATGCTGTCCTGTCCCAGAACTTCCCGTGAGATTGGGCTGAGGCCTACTGGCAGCTTAGCCTATATCCTTGCTTTGCTTCTCCCACGCCCTGTCTTGCTTCCCTCCCTCCCTTACACGGTCTCCCCGTGAGAGCTCTCGTGGGACTTCCCAGCCCAGCCTCTGATTCCAGGGACGCTAACTTAAGACAGCCCCCTCCTCCTCTTCATCTTCCCAGATATATTCCAGAGAGGGAAGGTAACAAAAGACCCCTGTTCTCCTCACTCCCCCTCCTCCCAGCCCAACAGTAACCGAGAAGGGCAGCCTTCATGCAAGAAGTAATGCACAATGAGAAAAAAAATTCCAAAAAATGTATTAGAGATTCATTCATTTGTCAAAGTTTGACTTAAAGCCTACCGAATGACTCACTGTACTAAGCTCGCAGAATACAGATCGAAAAGACACGATCTCCCTTGACCTTACCCTTTTGAGGAGCCCAGTTTGGTGAGGAACCCAACAAGGAAGTGGGACAGTCACCACACATCATCATTCATGCTGTTATTGAAGTCAGAACTCACTCAGGCATTTAAGAAATGTTCCGTAAGCATCTACCATGTGCTAACCTTTTGGGGTCCGAACCCCCCAGAGCAAAAGCTGGAGACAGTGTTTACTCTGGAAATGACACAGGAGCTGGTTTGAGTAGGATGAGCAGGAGTTTGCCAAGTGAAGAGGTTAGGAAAGGTACTTGGGTCCGAGGACCACCTCTAAAAGGCCGAGGTGTTTGTGGGGATTGGGGAGAAGCTTATTATGGCAGGAGATGAGCCGAAGAAGGCAGGGAAGGATGTGAACAGCTTTATCTGCGAGGCTAAAAGTTTTGGGTTTTATCCTGGAGGTAATTTGAAGCCAAGAGAACCTTCTGAAGCTAAGAATGTGGCTAAGCACTGACCAGGGAGAACGTGACTATAATCCACAGGGTGGGTTAGGGAGAGGGGCAGGAGCGCACAGCTGGACAAGCAAATGCCTACGTGAGGCATTTGTGTGTGGTGCTCAAACCACCCCATGGTATGTGTATGGCAGCCCTAATGATTGTGACATCATGGCTTAGCTGTGGCCTCTGTGGCCAAATCCATGTCTCCACCAGAAGGAAAATAAAGAATTCCTTCAACTCTCAAATCTTGAAAATTTGATTGTAAAGGAACTCAAAATACTACTCCTGAGTGCTCCTCATGTTAGAGGTTGTTAGCTATTTATATATGACTTGGTAGGATCAAGAAACATCCAAGAGAGTCTCTGTCCCCAGACCCCATACCGTCTCATCGTTGCCTGAAAGGCCCCCATTACAGATCCATCCCTTACGACTCCCCAGGCTCCCACCCAGTCTGGGGGAGGGGAGGGCGGCAGGAGGACTGGGCAGAGAAGAGATTGGGGGCTCTCTGTGGCACAGTGGGGGCATGAAGCGGTGGGGCTGGGGAAGGACACTGAAAGAAAGGGAAGAGGCAAGAAATTCCAGCTTGAGGAAGACACTAAAAATGCAGTTTTCTTCCTTCATAATGCTACAGTGGGCAGGCCCTTTCTGCTTAAATTCACATAAATAACTCTTAATATCAAGTATTTTGATTATCTTATTATGGGGAGAATGCGTTTTCCCCAAGTACAGACTAAGTAATTCCTGCCTTTGTTCATGGTTTCAATAATAATAATAATAACAACAACCATAAATAAACATTGAACAGTTACATATTCCTGCCATTGTGCTTAGAGTTTGCCTATATTTATCTCACCTACTTCTCCCCGAAACCTGTGATGGAGGTAGTGTTAGCACTGACTTATAAGAGGAAAGTAAAGCTTGGAGAGGTTACTTAACTTGCTCAGAGTCACACAGCCTGTGAGAGGCACACCCAGCCCAGTCTGCCTCATTCCAAAGTCGGTACGTAAACTACTGCGCTATATGCTTTCCCAGCAACAGCTATCTGCTCCTTTCTCCACTTCCTCAATGCTTTTGTCCTTCAAGGCCCATTCCAAGTTTCCTTTGTTCACTTGGTTGACATTATTGAGCACCTTTCCCCTGCATTGTACCCCCTCCTCCTCCGTGAAGCTTTCCCACACTGATTTCTACCTTCTTTCTTTTTTCTTTTAAGTTTTATTGAAGCTGTATGTACACGGAGTAGAGCGTCAAATAGTTTCATCAGGTTTATTACTAAAAACAGCAGAACAGCCCATCATTTCCTGCTTTTCAGAAAGCGTCATGCTCATCTCGTTTAGGTAGCTGGTCCTTAGTCATGTCCCTAAATAATGCTGACAGTGCCCCTTCTGATTTTTCAGAGTCAGCCCTCATGCTGTCTTTCCAGCACGGGATATGAGGGTTTAGCTTTCTTTTGCATTTCTGTACTTAGCCCTCACATGCATCCTTCCTCTTCCTTCTGCTTATCCTCAGAATATAGTTATAATTTTTAGTTAGCTCAGTATTTAGTTAGGTCAACATGAATATGCCTTCCTATACACAATGAAGAGTTGAGTGATGTAGTATATGGATTACTTCCCCTCTCTTAACTTTTATTTTCCTCCAGCGTGTTCTTTCTGTGTGTGCTTGCAGAGTTTTCTATGCACTTTTCACGAAGTTAACTGCAAGCTCTTTGCTAGTTATCTAAATCGTCTCTTGAGATGGGCCAGTGCACAGCTAGTGAATCAAACGAAACTGATTGTCCCTTCTTTAAACACCTTTGAGCCTTTAAGTAGGAAGTGAATCTTATTACGAATAGATTTGCATTAGTCTCTAAATGTTCTCGGTGAATTTATTTTGTTTTCTCTCCCCCAAAGATTCAAAGCAATTACAGGGTCAGGATCAAGTCACCAAGGGCCCCTTCTTCCCAACAGCACCCAACACAGTGTTGGACGGACGTGGCAGGAAGCCCCTGACGCTCAGCACATCCAATGGCTGCATTTTAAGGAAGAAGAGTCGCATGTGTGGATCTGATAAGGTCCGAGTGCTATCTGGAGAAGATGCCCCATGAGTGAGAATCAGCTGTGTTTACCACTTACGTCCACAGCAGCAAGCCAAGATAACGGTCACAGTTTGTGGACAGAAGTTCACGAAGATCACCGCTTGACAGGTCAGGGTAAAGGTCTCTTTCTTTCAAAATATGTGAAGGGGCAGGAAACGTGTGCGCCAGGTGTTTCGTGTTCCTGGCTGCCTGGGAAAGATAATTCTGCCTGCTCGATAAGAACATTGTGCTCTACACATCAGGTTGTTTTTCCAGCAGCTATTTTCTGCCTATAAAAACGAGCATCTCTGGCACTCAGCTTCTTTCCGCAAATCCGCTGGGCCGCAAACAACAACAAAAGGTATCTTATATTTATACAAAGCTGTCCTCAGAAAAGCTCAAGGCCCTGAATGAAGTTTGTTTTCATATGTAAGAGTTCTTATGTAATCCCCAGGAGGAAAAGGAGCAGAGGGTGACAACTGAGTTAGGAATGTTGTCACTCCCAGTGAACAAAATGAAAAAGTGAGGCCCTATGGCATGACACGCTGACAGCGTGACCAGGCCGGAAGGTGTGTCTGCCCCATTTCCTGTCCAGAATTCTGCACACTGGGCAGCACTGCCTTGTCAGAAACTTGAAAACCCAGAGGAGATGACTGGAGAGGAGAGACTGGAGAGAAAACGCAGCCACACCAGAAGGGATCCTGCAGTCTCACTGCCTTTAGCGACTGTTTTTCCCTGGTCAGGATTCTGCAGCTCTTGAGTGAGTGTCCCTCTTGTCCAAAAGTAGCACTGATCCTGGGGAGAATTTTCATCACATTCATTAGGAGTTGTAGGTATATCTCAGTAGATTTCAGAGGTCTGGGTGGTTTGTGGAAGAAGAGCCACCTGAGCAGGGATTTCTGTAAATATTTATTGCACGCTTGGACACAACAGTGAATAAGGCATGTAGCAGGGAGTCAAACACAGGATACAAGGATCTGAGTGCTGGATGAATACAATAATGGAAAGGAAGTCCCTTTTGACTGTGACTTGAGTCAGGACTCCATAAGGCTGGGAAGGGGGCTTGAAGGAGTAAGCAAGAGTGGTTTTAAAGGATAGCTTCTACATTGCACTGAGGCGATAGCTTCATACTAAAGCCACCTGGGGAGCTTTAAGAAAACACCCCATCCTTAAATAATCGGATTGAATCCATCGGAGTGTAGCTGGGCATTAGTATTACTGAGGAGCTCCCAGGTGATTTGACTGAGCAACCAGGCCTAGAAACCAGGCAACAGGGTTGCTCTGGAATTAGCCCTTGTTCTGTGCCTTGTGACCTTGAACAAGGCCCACTGGGTGTGGTGTGAGTCTCCCACAACTTCACTGTTTCCTCCCCCTTCTACCCACACCCGTGAAGAAACGGCCATGGGAGAGTCCCTCCTCTTTGACAAACTTCCCTTGACTGAAAAAGCCTGCACTGGGAGTCAGGAAATCTGGATTCTATCCCGGGTCGGCACTGAGGTGCCACATGGCTGTGCTGGGCACATGGGAGACAAAGCAAAGACACTTAGGATGACGCTTTTCAAGACACTGTGCTAGGGACTCAGTGTATCTCGGGGACTCAATTTCCCCAGAAATTGAGGTTTCTAGATCAATATTGTAGGTCAGAAAGTATATTTAATAGATTATGACTAGAATTATTTTTAAAAACAGATAAAAAGCATAGTAGGAAAATGGAGTGCACTGCATGGAATGGAGCACGTATTATAAGTCAAATTTTGTTTCAGTTATATATGTGTATGTTTACTGGGTCATGATGTAAAATACATTTCATGTTGTGGACTATAAGTTAAAAAGTTTGAGAGTGGTCTCTTGCACAGCACATATACTAAAACTGGAATGATACAGAGGAGATTAGTATAGCCCCTGTGCAAGATAACAAACTCATGAAGCAGTCCATGTTTTAAAAATTATTATGTGGTTTTTCTTTAAAACCACATAATAAAAAAAAAAAAAGGAGGAAAAAAAAAGGAAGTTTGAGAAACATGGGATTAGATGCTCTCTTTGGACCCCTTCCTTCTACTCTATAGCCCCTAACTATTCCAGCCCACCATGCACTCACCTTTCTCTGACCTCCTTTTAGTTAATACCATGTTATTCTGGCCTATCATTTATTTTTTAAAGAGGGAGGCAGGATGGTGTATGGTTAAAAGCACCCTACTGAGTTAGCTACGTCTATGTTTGAATTTAATGTCTTCGCTTATTAGTTAAATGACCTAGAAATGTATCCAACCTCTCTCAGCCTTGGTTTTCTCATGTAGGTGATAGCACCCTGGATACATGATGGCTGTAAGATTAAATAAGATGCTGTAGGTAAAACTCAGCATAAATCACCTTGTTCATGGAAAGTGCTCAGTGTATGACAGAAGTTATTATATAATTTCCCGTGCCACCCAGATTTTAAGGCATAGTCTGTAATTTAGTGCCCGGCACATACAAAATTATAAATACCATATTCCTATCTGTTTGGAAAAATAGGGATTCCAGCCTCAAAGAGACCCTCTTGCTGGAGAGCTGCCATTCTCTTTTGGCACCTTCCATTAGCATAGAGGTCTTGGGGGGAGAGGCAGAGCACTCTGTATGTCCACTGCCCACATGTCTCTCTGCCTTTCCTCTGACATGGTGAGCTGGACCTGGGAAGGCAAGGCAGAAGGAAGCAGATTCTGGCCACAATTTGCTTCAAGGATCAAAAAGACCATGACATTTCAGTGCCATCAAAATCAACAGACAGATGGAAACTCGGAATGAGCTGTGTCACAAATTGGTCTTCTACCTGAGACGGCTTCAGGAAGAACAGGACAAAGAAATGAGAAAGAGCTGGTGATCAGAACACTGAGAAACGGGGGGTAAGATTCAGACATTATACCAGGAATAAATTGCCACCATCAAGCAGTCAATAAATGAGCAACTCACTAGGTTCTAATTGCCTCAGAAATAGGCTAGGAACCAAGGCAGCGTTTTGTAAATGACTCATTTCAGGAAATACCCACTAATCAATTAGTAGGGCTTCCATGTAATAGTTTCCCCAGATTTATAGGTAGTAATCATGTGAATTGGATCATTGATTCTAGAATGAGATAAGCAGCAATACTGGTAACCTAATCTACTCACTTCAAGTAGCTACAAAGAAATTAGCTGCCTTTAGTGGAAGCTAGCCCATTACTGAGGAGTGAAAAGAAACCCATTTATCATGGCAGAGCCTCACACCAGCAGTCTCCCTGGAGCATTTAGCTGTGCTGAGATGTTGATGGAGAAAGGGACAATGATCCATAAATAGATATATGAGAAAGGGGGGTGGTGATGGGGAAGGTGAGGGAAGCCTCATAAAATTGCACAGGGAAAAAATGGCCTTAAAATACTAAAAAAAATGATAAAAATGTAGTTATAGGACTATACAAATTGTATTACAAAGAGCAGGACTGCTGAAAGTAGCACTCAATGCTGATTTTCTATTTTTTTCTGGAAAAAAACTTGGTCTGAAATTGTATGGTGAAATAGAGAAGAAAACGTATGTGAATATTGCAGCCCCACCTAAAAATATGTTGCTAACACAATGGTTTTTCAGGAAAGAAAAGGCAAGGATGCCTGGAAATAGCTGCATCTAATCAGCCCCCATCCCAAGCAATCAACTGAAGTCCAGGAAATTCCATATGTAACCAGGAGAATAGACATCCTGGAGCATTTTGCTACAGTTAAGATTAGCGGAAACAGACCCCCATCGTGCTAATAACAAAGAAAAACTAAAGGTGAAGAAACTGCTGTGGGTCCCTGTGCCTCCCTTCTGGGAAGCTGGTGGCCATGGGGGTGAGAATTAGGAGCAGGCAGTTGCCAGGCTGTGCAGACAGCCCTTTGTTCTGATACCACCTCTTCAACAGCAGCACAGAGCAGTGTATTTCTCCAGGAAAAATAATGAAAACAATGGCTCAGCCTATCCCCTTGACTTATCCTAACAATCTTTAAAAATGTTTGTTAACATAGCAATGGTTTATGTTAACTCTTTTTGGGTCTTGTTTAAGAAATACTTTCCTACCCCAAAGTCCTAAAGATATTCTGCATTTTCTTCTAAAAATTTAAAGTTTTTCCTTTTACAATGAATTACTCTTTCTCTATGGGACTGAAAGACACAAAACCCAAAAAGGAAATAAAATTAATTCATTAAAATTAATAATGTCTGCTTACTGAAAATATCATAAAGGGAGCAAAAATATCAGCCACAAAGGAGGAGAAAATCTTAACACCGCATATGTCAAAGGGCCAGGATCCAGAATATATAAAGAATGCCTACAACCTGTTGAAAAATGTACAAAAACATGATAAGGTAATTCATAAAAAGAAATATAAGTGACTATTGAAGCTATCAAAAGATTCTCAACTTTGTTAGTAAGCAGGGAAATGCAAATTAAAATCATAATTAGAACATTTTACATCCACTAAATGGACAAAAATTATGAAGTCTGACAATGACAGATGTTGATAATGTAGAAAACAGCCTCATACATTACTGTTAGGACTGTAAAATAGTACAGTTTCTTTGGAAAATAACTTGGCAGTATCTTGCACAAGTAAAGATTACATTTCTATGGCCCTGCAATTTCACTCCTAGGTGCATAGTCTAAATAAGTTCTTGCACATGTGCACTAGGTGAAATGTATGACAGTTAATAGAAGCACTATAAATATTAGCACAAACACAAGCAAAGCTGAACAAATATTATTTGGGGATACCTACATTGTAGCCAACTATTTTTAGAAAGCAAGAATATGATGAACACAAAATTCAGGAGAGTGGTTATGTTTGAGGGAAAAATAGGAGAATGGGAAGTGGGGAGGAGGACACAGCTAGTTTTGGTTATATTGCTAATGTTGTGACTCTTCAGTTGGCCAGTGGATTATATATAATTGCTTATATTCCATTGTAGGCACAGAATATTACACAATAAATTGATTTTAATTTTTAAAACAAAAAAAAAGTAAACAAAGACGAAAAATCTCTTAACTTTTTTCTTCCAGTTCACTAATTCTCTCTTCCATTATATCTAATGCTATATCCATTCTCTGAATCTTTAGTCTCATTTATTATGTTTTTTTCACTTGGAAGTTCTATTTTTTTTCAAATCCACCTGATCATCATATTTCATAGTTTCTGGTACCTTATTATACTTCAGATGTTCTATTTTTTATTAAGTATATCAAACCTACTTATTTTATATTTCATAATTGATGATTTCAATATCCACCATATTGTAGCTATAATCCTTTTGTTTATTTCTACTTATTGTCCCTCAAATGACTTGTTTCTTCTTCTGTTTTATAATTAAACAACAACAACATCTGTATTGATGTCAGTGAGAGGAAGGGAGAGGGAGAGAGAGAGAGAGAGAGAGAGATAGAAACATCAATGATGAGAGAGTCATTGCGTGGCTGCCTTCTGCAACATCCACACTGGGGATCAAGCCAGCAACTGCTGCATGTACCCTGACCAGGGATTGAACCTCGATCTCCTGGATCATAGATGGATGTTCAACTGCTGAGCCATGCCCAGCGGAGCCTGTTTTATAATTTTTAAATTTTAGTGAGTTCATAATTACCTAAGGAAACTATTTGAGGCCTTGGTTTAAGGTATATTTATCCAGGAAGGCATTACTAATCATGAATCACTTTAAATTAAATTCTAAAAGTAGACATTTTTGGGACCACATAGTTAGTGTAAATTCTGGGTTTGGGCTCTAAACCCTTGTGAGGACCTCTTGTGATTAGGAATTTTCAAGGTAGATTCTACCTAGGGCCAAAGTTGAGATAAAAAGGTTTCTTTACTATATTCCTTGTGGGAGATATTTTCTTCTTTTGGTTTACCTTTTTATTAAAGATGTCAACTCCTGAGCCCTAGCCTATGTAGGGATCTCTTTCTTTCTTCACCTTGTTCAGGTCCTAGGTATTGTATGCTGACCCCTGCTTAATGCCCATTAAAATGATGACTCTATACCACTAGGGATAAGTTAATGCTTGCAGGGACCCATTGCTTTATAAATGTTACCTCTGAAAATGTGTGCTTTATTGTATTTTTTTAGCCTCGTAGGATTTCCTTTATTTTCTTGACAGCTCAGATAAGTATTTTAACATCTTTTATTAAGCATTTTTAGGTTTTGTGCACTGGGGAGATTCCTCAAGGTATTTTTTCTTTAATATTATGGGAAGTGGGAGTTGTGGTACTATTCTTGAATACTCTAATATACAAGATTTTATTGTAAGGTAAACTGAATTGAGGAACTGACATAGTCCTCCCCCCTCCCTCACCCCAAGAAAAACCACTCTGAACACATCAGACTCAAGCAACTGAGCTGTTGGGGCCAAGTTATCACTTAACCACATTACAGCATGGCTGCTGCCCTAGTGCAACCCTGGCCAGCTTCTTCCAATAGAAGACAGCCTGAACGTAGTGTGAGAAGGAACAGTGTCTGGTTCCTGGGTAGGCACTCAGCATGATGTGCTTATTTTGAGCTTCACGACAACTCAATGAAATGGACAGCATTGCTTTCATTTTATAAATAAGAAAACTGAACCTAACGATATTAAGTAATTCATCGGAAGGATATAGAAGGAGCTGGAATATTCTGAGAGATCATCCAGACGTATCTTCCTAGAGTATCTTCAGAGGACCTGTGGGCCAATCATTTACTCATCGATCCATTCATCCATTTGTAAATTCACTCAAGACACCTTTCTTAAAACTTGCCATGTGCATGGGCGACACTGGGCTAGACACTGACATAGAAAAATGAGTAAGACCAAAAGCTGAAATTCTCATATGTGAAGACACATAAACAGTGATCATATAGTACAGTAAGCTAAATGACAGGGGTAATGAGAATATTGGGAGGAGCAGCACCACTGAAAGCAGCTCATATATAGTTTTGGGGTAAAAAAACAGCGCTGCTGACCAAAATGGATGGTAAGATAAAGATAGAAATATCAATAATAAGCAAAGATGGAGCAGTCTTTTTCTTGAAATTTACCTTTCAGGAGCTGATCGTTCCTTTTTTCTAAAAAGAGGAAAATAGAAGCTCAAAACTACTATTTATAAAAAGGATTTATTCTTCTCGGTTACCAGGAGCCAAAGCTGTTGCAGTCCAGGATCAGCTCACTTCGTGGATGGGACAGATCAGTGATAGTCTAGTTTTCCAGCTTGTGATTATCTCTGGAATTGAAACACTGCACAGGGGAAAGATTCAGCGGGTACAATTGCTTATAATTGCACTTTCCTCTCAAATTGCTCAAGTCCTTATATCAGAAGCTCTAATCCAATTTTCTCAGACCCCGTATCCCTACTGCCCAACACTGTTTCCACGCTAGATCTTACAAAATTAAGCGATAAGCTTTTCTTCTACCAAAGGTTTGAATCTAAGCACAGATGTCAGAGTTAATCCAATTACCCCAGGCACTCTTAAACCCCTAGAGAAGTAGATTTGTCTAGCTGCCTTTTTAATGGTGTGAAATTTTCCTCTACCCAGAAACTTTCTTCACTTTGTTGGTTACACCTAATTGGCTTTACCTTTGTCTGAACCAACATGATGGGCAGACCTTTTGGCAAGTGGATTGTGTTTATTTCTAGGGCTTAAAATGTGGGTCATAGACACTGAGAATAAATATCCACTGGGAATCCTTACCCTACTCTAGCTGTTTGTTCTGAAAACAAAGCTGTCATCAACGACCCTGGAAAACAGAGCCCGGAGCTTTAAGGATGTTGTAGCAGTTACATGATATTAGAGCTAAACTGACTATGCTCGATGGTGTTAATTGGGGTCAACTTCCAACATGCTTTTGAGGTCTGTAATTGCTACCACTACAACCTAAGTCTCTTAAAGACTGCATAATTATCAGTAGTCCAACTCAATCCCTGGTCTCTTTAGATAAGTCATTTTCCAACATAATGGAACATATAATTTGAGATTGGGGTCTTTCCTAACTAAACATTTGTTAAGTGAGTCTCATATCCATGATTCTTGGCAGTACAGTTTGGGTGGGACAGAAAGACTTGTTTTAAATCCTGATTAATAATACTTTTAAAATGTGATTTATAACACCTTGGGCAAGTTACTCAAACTCCATTAGTTTCTTCATTTGCAAAATTGGGGCAGTAATGTTCCCAACAATGTTCATCTCAAGGGTTTGCTTTGAGAACTAAGTGAAATAAAGCACCTCACATGGGACATGGCTTAGAGTAAGCGTTCAATAAACAGTAGTTGTTGTTCTGGTAGCCTTACTGACAAGGGCATCATGGCCTAAGTTCTGCGAAGTATGGTTTGCTGACTTATTGCCAAGAACAGAGACTATGTACTTAGGTTCAAAATTGTAGGGAGAGCAAGTCAAATTGGGGATTGGTAGACTGATTTCCTACACTCATCTTTGCCTAGTCTTTGGCCAGAATTTTACAGTGTTGTTGGAAATGTGAAACCAGAGGAGGACTGGCAGAAGAGGAGACAGGTGGAAATTATGCCGTTGTTTTGCAGTTGTGGTCCTCTCTGTAGTCACAGCCTGAGTCCATCGTTCCCCACTGTGTATGAGGCCTCTGCTGCTGACAGCTCCTCTTTGCTTCCACGCCATGATTCATGAGATCACCTTGTCCTGTGTGTCAGAAGTTGGGTCCTAAAGCACCAAGGGAACCGTGTCGGGTGTGGTGGTGAAGGGAGCATGCTGAAAAGTGACCATAAGAGGGGCCCAGCTACATTAGTGTGTAGGATGCTCTGCTAGGAGCCTCGGCAACAATGGCCGTGAGACAGCATCTCTGTCCTCAGGTTGCTCACCACAGTCTAGTAGGTGAGACAGACAAGCACACAGACAATGTCATTGCAGAGCAGTGAGTGTCACATAGGTTTCAGCGTAGCATTCTAGAAGCCACAGCTGACCCTCCTGGGAGGTCACAGAAAGGGACACCAATGCTGAGAAATTAAGGTGTAAACAAGGAATCAGCCAAAAGAACAGATGAGTGCTTGCAAGTGTGTATGCTCCTGTGTGTTTCGTGGGATGTAGGGTGATGGTGGGAATGTTAGGAAGAAACAAGAAAGGAGAATTTTGCAGAGTGCTTTTGGTGTGAAGATACACTTCATGCTGTTCTTGGAGGTGAGAAGAGCAAGGGATGTTTGAGGAACTGTTTGTCTAACTGCTATTGGTGCCTCTTTGGTGTCTTGTAAGGGGCTTTGTCATCTAAGGAAGATTTCTTGGTGACCTCTGCAGGGATACAGAGAATTCTTCCTCTCTGAAGACCCCACAGTGAGAGCCAAATCCTTCCATCTCATCTCCCCTTATCCTCCATCACCTCCCTAAATGTTTCTTCTGTATCCCCTGTATTTTGCCAAGGAGCTTTGCTGCAGTGTGGGACTCAGGGAACAGGCTCACAAAGGTAAGGCCTGGGATGCTATCCATGTCCTTCCTGGCAAGGTCCGCCTCTTCATCAGGCACAAACGCTTGCTGTCTGAACTTCATGTTGTTGAACCCCTCTTTGGCCCTGGACCTAATCCCTAAGGGCCTCTTGGCTGGTTTCCCTTTAAGAGAAGGTGGTTTTTTTCAGCCCTTGTGTTCAGAAAAGGAACTATAGTGCTTTCTTCCTGCATCCCAGTTCTTTCATCTCCAGACAACCTGTTTTACAGCCACCTGAATCCTGACTAGAAAAATTGTCCATAATCCACTAGTCACAGAAATATCTAAAACAAGAGTCAGTCTCCCTCTTCCTCTTTATGTCTCTTTCTCTGTCTCTCTCTCTCCACCCGTCCCAATCTCACTCTCTCTCCATCTCTCTCTTCCCCCCCTTCTCTTCTCCCTAACCACCGCCCCCAACACCACATGCAAAAAAAATCTCTTCATTGTCCCTCTCTTCAACTTTTAAAACTTTTATAATGATCATTTCTCAGTTTTTCAGGCTCTCAGCCTTTTCTGTGCAATCTCAGATTTGTATCCCTTTCTCAAAATGTAACAAATATTTATTGAGAAACTAATATACTAGAAATAGATGCTTTATATATATTTATGAACTCATTTAATCCTGAAAAAAATCATGTGAAGTAGTCATAGCTGTTGTTTTTTTAATGAGAAAATTGAGGGTCAGATCTATAAAGTAATTTGGCCCAGATCACCAGCTAGCAGAAAATTCAAATAAAGTCTGACTCAAAGTCCATGAGTTTCCTTTTGTAATTTATAAATTTTTCCTAATTATGAAATTTTATGCAGTTTTAAATATATAGTTATAAAATTGACATACATATATGCATATATTTTTTTCCAGTTTAATTGACATATAATTGTCATATATCATTGTGTAAGTTTAGGTGTACAACATGATGCTTTGATACACATATATATTGCTAAATAAATGATTACCATGATAAGGTTAACACCTTCATCACCTCACATAATTACGTGTTTTTTTTGTGGTGAAAATATTTAAGTTCTACTCTCTTAGCAACTTTCAAGTATACATTACAGTATTGTTAACTATAGTCACCATGATGCACATCTAATCTCCAGAACTTATTCATCTTATAACTGGAAGTTTATATTCTTTGACCAACATCTCTCCCATCTCCACCCCCCCTGCGTCCTCCCCCCCCCCCCCCCAGCACCTGGTAACCACCATTCTACTCTCTGTTTCTATGAGTTTGGCTTTTAAAATTCCACATATAAGTGGTACCATATAGTATTTGTCTTTCTCTGTCTGACTTATTTCACTTAGCATAATATGCATGTATATATTTTATATATGCAGTTTTCCACAAGAAATTAATTTCAAGCTAAATTATATTCAAGCTATTCACATTATTATCAGGAATATAAAATCATTCCATTGAAGCTCTTCTAACAATAAATCTTTAAAATATATTTGTCAGTTTGTTGATAAATAATCACTTCACTGTTTAGATTTATAATTCTTGGATTCCTACCAAACTGAATATTTTTCAAATGTTTATTAATCATGTATATTTCCTAATTTTCTTCTCTTTAAAACAGGAGTTGGCAAACTGCAGCCCATGGGTCAAGTCTGGTCCACAGTCTGTTTTTGTAAATAGAATTTTATTGGGGCACAGCCTCTCCCTGTCATTTACGTGTTGTCTGTGGCTGCTTTTGTGCCTTTCTGCAGGGTTGGGTAGTTGTGACAGAAGCAGTTTGGTCTGCAAAGCCTTCAATATTTACCATCTGGACCTTTACAAAAAAGTTTTCCCAGCCCTTCTCTTAAGAATAGACTCCTGTATTGTCAGTATCCTATTCCCTTTACCTTAGATTTTCAATACTTCCCCCACATGTCTTGAGTTAATTTTTTCATGGCATTTATTCTTGGTAAGAGAGATATATCTAGACTTTAGGACTGTCAATAAGCAGGATACAGGAACTTCCCTTGACTGTTTTTGCTGATCACTAGCCTTCTGGCTGAGTCCCTTTATGGGTCTACAGAAATGTGATTGCACATTTTACTGCCTAATCTCCAGTGTCCAGCTGGTACTCATGTAATCTGGGTCTGGGGTTCTAAGAGAGGATTTTCTATCTCCACCCACAGTTTGTTTCTCTGGTAGATATCAATAATCATTGTTATTTCTGTTACTTTTAAAAGATAATATAGTATAATTTTCTGAAACATGGATTCTGGAACCAGATCATCAGTGTAAATTTGGGTAAATTATTTTTTCTTTGTGCCAGTTTCTTATCATCTGTAAAAATCATTGGGATTATGCTATTGCTTTCCTCATGAGCATTGTGAGACAATGTTCACTGTGACGTCCATGAGCTCCTTGACATTTCCCAGCCTTCCTTGCTGTGATTGGAGCCATGTGACTAGTTCTGGCCAATGACTGGGAGTGGAAGGCTAAGGCAGTGAAGAGCTGGTTTGCCTTCTGCACCCCTGTCCACAGTGCCTTAGGATGGTGTCATAAAATGGAGGGAGCCTGAATCCCTGAGTTATTGTATGGAGGAGAGTATCTGCTTACCTGAATCATACTTTGCATGAGCAAGAAATAAGCTTGGGCTGTGTTAACTATGGAAATTTGGGAGTTAAGATATATTTTATCTTTACCACAACATAGCTTACACTATTCTGAATCATACAGGGTTGTTCTAAACACTAATTAATAATTAAAGAGCACTTGAAATCTTGACTAGCATATAAAGCGCTGAAAAAAATGTTTTCCTCCCTTACTCTTCTTCATATTATTATTTAATGGACCATAATTCTTAGCTTGGACTCACACCTTTATCATTCTACTTATTACTATTTAGGAAGAACTGGCCTCATATGAATGCATTTCCTACATACACACCATCATGTTGTTTTAGGAAGGTTAATAGTCTCTAAATAGATTAGAAACTTGGGAATGGGGTGAGATAAGGACCATCTCAAAGGATAGCCACCCACATATGAAGTTCTGCTTACACAGATTCTGTGTCTCTGATCCAGAGAAAGGAACCTATGTGCATTGCTACCTTCTCTCGGGTTGCTAGGGCTGCTCTGTCTCATAAAGAAAAGCAAGGTCAGACTTTCATTTTGTTATTTTCAATGCACTTGGATTCACCTTACAGTAGAAATGTCTCCCAAATTCTGCGGTAGGCTGTTTTCATCTTTCAGGGTTAATGATTTTCGTCTTTGTCTGAGTCTCCATCAATTCTTTATCAAACCATCCATCTTGTTTCAGGTCTCCACTGGCAATCGCTCAGCCATGCCTCTTACACAGGTTACATTCAGCCCACACGTTGCCAGTAGAGTTATTTTAATTCCAAAGCTGTTTGCTTCGACTACTCTTTCATTGGCTGGAACATGGAACACAGGAGGACAGACATGATTAAGAGAGTTGCCGAAGTTCTGTCCCCCAAATTGTTGCCCCTTTCAAATAGCAAGCCATCTTTAGTTTCTTCTTTGCTATAGCATGTATGCATGATCTAGCTTTCTTAGTCTGGGAAAATGTAACTCTATTATTCACTGTCTATATCCCAAGCCCCAGTGTATATCACCTCTCCATGCTATTTTGGAGTCAGTCGATTTAAGGAAATGTAAACAAGCCAATTTGGTAGAAAAATGAGTGGAGGAAAATCATGAAGGGACTTAGATGCCAAGTTTAGGACTTTGCATTGTAACTAATGTGGTAAGTTGATGCAATATGCATTTTGTATCTTAAGGAAGCCACAGAAAGGACAAAGCCTCATGCTTACCTCTTTAAGGCATTACCTTGGCCCTTTCCCTCTTTAATCCACACAGAAACCATTGTCCCAAATGGAGGTAGCCTGTTGTGGAAATAGGAGGGACTCTGGACACTTTCCATTCTAGATCTAAATTCTGGGTAGAAACTTACTAGCTAGGTAAAATTAATAAAACTACTTTGCTTCTCTGAGCCTCAGTTTCCTTTTTTTGTAACCTCCTGTGTCATTGAGAAAATTAAATAAGGTACTATAAAAACATTTGACACAGCTGTTTTTCTTCTTTCTTTATTTTACTTGATTAGTACTTTTATTCTTTATTGTCAGAATCTCACCCAGAGACATTTTTTTTCACCCACAAAGAAGCACCTTTGTGCCACTTTCTGGCAAAGGTTTCAGAAAGGACCCTTCATTGAGGTCCAAGAACCTGGCCCTCATTTCAAGGTTTTAGTTTCCTTTTAGGCAGGCATCTGATGGGATTTTCACTTTGATGAAATCCCAGAAAACCATTTTTTAGCAAAACAGATGATTTCCCCCCTCCCTTTTCTGTGGCCCTTGGAAATTGCAGCCAAATCCTGTGATGCTTCAATCTTGTCTGACACAACTTTGTTTTTCTGAGCACCAGGGATGGAGATCACTGTTGCTTCTGCTTCTCTTTTTGCCCATGAAGTTCTCATCGAGTTCATCCATCTCTTTGAGATTTGTGATCTCAAGTTCCTATTTTATTTACCCACTGTGATCATTGATTGAACTTCGTATCCCATCGGGAGTGCTTGGCCTGGAGAATCATGTGAATTCCTTTATTCCTTTGTAAACGATGCAGTCATTTTAGTGGTGTGTTCAAATGTCTGATAAAAATAAGGCTCTGTCCACCAAAAATTTTGTGGTCATAACTTGGTTTGGCCTCAATGTGAAAAGTAGTCTTCCAAACTTACTGAGATGAGTTTTAGTGGCTCTAATAATTTGCCAGCCAATTTATCCAAGTCAGATTTTTAAACTTTGTAGAACCTTCTCCTTATCATTGTTGGCCTGGGACCAAAGGTATTGAATACATTTTGAAAAGCTGACCCACAAGCTCTGACCTTGGACTACAAAGATACCTTAAAAGTAAAGCTTATGTATTAGAGTATTTCCAGAACAATATGGAAGGACCATTCCCTTTTGGCCAGCCTTGTTGATTTTTCAGTGAAATGAGACATTATGACAATCTTTCTTGTATCTTTTTGTCCCTTTCAAGAGTTAAATACCCCTGGCTTTATATTCCAAAGTGGCCCATATCAGACTATAGGTACTTTGTTTCATCTCAACTGCCTTCAGAAAAATGACCCAAGAAACTACCTTCATAGTCATCTTTGCTTATAAGTCCTATTGTTCTAAGTACTTTAATATTAGTAATTGGTGGCAGGTTAGTTTATGACTTTTGTGACTAGAATCTTAGCTTACTGAAAAGCTTTTTTAACATAATCATGGCTTCCTTTTTTTTTCTTTCAATTTCTAGAGTTGCCTTTTTGTCTTTTGAAGTTACTTTAAGGATCATCTTTCAGATGGTAAACAACCTGACATATAAACCACTTCTGAGCCTGTTTATCCAGAGTGGAGGGTGAGGACACTTTTAGGCATGAAAAAACAATTAATTTCATGGGTATTAAGCTGTAGTTTCAGGATTCACCGTGAAGGACAGGGGGTCTCAGGCCACAGCTGAACAGGGGATATTGGGATATTGATGCCCATGCCCCTGGAGAGGATAAGAGGCCACACTGAATATTGCCGAATTTGTTTTCTGAATCAATATTTAGAAACATCCACCCTTTATTTTTCATCTTTTCACTTGCACACCTGATTAAACATCTATAAAAGCAACTGCAAAGTCAAATAATCACAGTGAGGACCAGCTATAGCTGTCCCTCCTGGAGAAGGGAGTAAAGTGAGGTGAGAGAGGAGCAGGTGAGGAAGACTTAGGAGAGGGAAGGCAAATGGGGCAGCCAGCGAAACGTCTCAGGAGAAGGCTGAGGACATCATTCTGGAATCTCCCAGGTCTCTGGACTAGGCCGGGCAGGATCAGGCTGAGGCAAGAACTCATAAATACCTCTGGCAGTGAGTTAATCATTTAATGAATCCGGAAACTATGCATGGGCCTCAAGGTTAAAGGTTAATGAGCAGGGTTTCAAAAACAGTTTCGTTAAGTAGTCGGTAATAGTCTACAACTCATGTCATGTGTTCCCACATTCAAACAAGAAATGGGTTCAAATGAACTAATGCATCCTGGATTCAAAATTATAGAAAAGATATGATTGGGAGACTGAGGAAACCCAAAATCTCAGGAACCGTAGAGCGCATCGCAGATACTGAAAAGTTAATTGTGCATATTAAACATCTATAAATTCTAAAGATTGTGGTTCTGGGAAGGACCTAGACTTCATCTTTCTGTTCTGCACATGGGGTCAATTCAATAAATGGGAGTTGAATTCCATTCAACTTAATGATACACTTGTATTGTGGTTATATATTGTCTATGCAGGAAAAATAAATAAATGAAATTGTTTATAGTACCACAAATTCCCTATAATGAATTTAATTCACTTGTACCTTCAAAGTGAGAAAAAAGGAAAAAAATGATACATTCATTAATTGATAAAATTAAGGTATATGTTTTAAGGAACTTGAAAGAAATATAGCTGTTAAGTTTCACCCCCCAAGTGAACTGAAAATGGATTGCTAACCACCATAATAATAGCAAATAGAGTAGAAACACTTCCAAGTATTTTACATGTTAATACATTTAACCCTCATATAAATCTACAAAATAAGATTATTGTCTTCATTTTACAGAGAAAAAAACTGAGGCATGGAGAGGGTATATTACTTGCTCAAGGTCATGCAGTTAGAGGCAGAACCCAGATTTGAATCAATGCATTTAGGCTCTAGATTCTGTGTTGTGGACCCTCGCTTAACTACTTCACTACAGTACTGTGAAACGAGCTGGAAAAGGGTAAGAAAAAATACTATAAAATTATGTTGTATACCTGAAACTAATAAAATGTTTATGTCAATTATTCCTCAATGTTTTTTAAAAAAGAATGAATTATATACTCACATTTGTGAACTAATTTTCTTGACAATGACACAGACTTTTAAGAATTTTAGTAAGAATTCTTAGTAAGAATCTTCCTTCAACATACCTTAATTGACATAAGTAAAAATAATAATAATAAATTGTTTTTAAAAAGTATATAAATTTTAGATGGTGACAAAAGAAAAAGAGAAAAAAATAAAAAAGGGAAGGGGAACAAGAACAGTGAGGGTGTTGACTTTTGGACAGGGTTTCCAGGGAAAACCTCTCTAAGAAGGTGACTTTTTAGTAAAGACTTAAAGGAGTTAAAGAGAGAACCATGTGAATATTTGGAGACAGAGCTTTCCAGTAAGATGGAAGAGCATGTGCAAAGGCCCTGAGGTGGAAGCATGCCTGGAATATCTGAGGAAGGAGGTCCCATGGCTGGAGTAGAGGGAACAAGGGTGTGATTCAGGGGAAATAAAGTGAGTGAGGTAAGTGAGAGACAGATTACTTAGGCCCACATAGATCATAATAGAGACAGCTTTTACTCTGACACCACTGTGGTTTTGGAGCAGAGTGACATGATCTGAATATGTTTTAATTGGATCAGTGTGGCTAGCATGTTGAGAATAGGTCATGAGGATGAGGGGGGTAGGAGGCAAAGGCAGAAGCAGAGAGACCTGTTAGGGGTAGGGTGGTAGCAGTGGGGATGGTGTTCAGTTCTGAATATATTTTTAGTGACGAGCATATAGAATTTTCTGATGGACAAGATGTGGAGTATAAGAGAGAGGAGCCAAGAACAGCACTAAGGATTTTTGTTGGAGTGACTGGATCATTGGAGGAACTGTTTTCTTTTTGGTAGTAGTGGAAGGAGAACTATCAAGGGTTCAGTTTTAGAAGGGATAGGTTGGAGATGTGTTGGAGTCATAGCACATGGATGGAATTAAAGCCATAAACTGGATGAAGTCACCTAGGGAGTAAGCACAGGTAGAAAAGGAGAGGTTCAAGTGCTGATCACTGAACACTCGGGGACTGTAGAGATGGGGAGAACCCCCAGAAGAATCCAAGGAGGCGCGGCCAGTGACGCAGGCAGAAAACAAAGTGAGGTAATGTCCTAGGAGCCAAGGAAAGAAAGTTACCTAGTGGGTCAAGTGTTGCCAATGAGGCAAGTCAGGCGAGGTCTGAGAAATGAGCCTCGGATGTAGACACCTGGGGGCCATTGTGACATTGAGAGGAGCAGCAAAGGTCAGGAGGAGAGAGTGTGGCTGAGTGCGTCTGAGAGGCTGGGCCAATCATTATTTCAGCATCATCATTCTCTTGGCTTGGCG
Organism: Miniopterus natalensis; assembly: GCF_054644295.1. Taxonomy (NCBI): domain Eukaryota; kingdom Metazoa; phylum Chordata; class Mammalia; order Chiroptera; family Miniopteridae; genus Miniopterus; species Miniopterus natalensis. The sequence continues at coordinate 172,014,726 of NC_142081.1, forward strand.
TCTTCTTAGGTGGGTTCCTGTTGGGGGAAAGGTCCTTTTTAAAAAAAAGTGCTTTCACAGAGCTCTACCTTTACATGGCTTCTATCATGTGTTCAATTGTAGATTCAGGTGTTGTCTTGCCAGTAAACTCATATTGGTTGATGCCTCCTTTGGGCAAAGGCTTAGGAATGCAGAGAAGTGAGAAACATCAATCCAGTGTCACTACGGAGCCCATTACACTTCCCTTTCCTTTGCTTCTGGAACCATGTTTCACTGTGGCATGAATATGGCTGAGCTTGTCTCATCCCCAACCAAGAGTGGCCAGGTGACCTAGGCCTGGCCAAGCACAATGCTACATTTCCTCTGCCACAGTGATTGGTTCAAGGCCGCAGGCTCCATCACACCAAAAGCTCCACCCTCCAGCACCTGCATCCGATAGTGGGCCTGGCTTGGGGAGGTTGAGTGGGGTGGGGGGCAGGAGTGGCTGGAATGGGGAGAAGTCTTCAGCTCCCCCTAGAGGCTCCAAACTGTCAACCTACATAAGGCAGAAGGTTGTGTGCCTTCCAGAGGGCAAATGGCAGGCTCACTCCGCAAGTGGACAGTTGTTGCCACAGGGAGATCCCTGGCCGAAGGGCATGTGACACAGGGAACCTCCCTTTCCAACTTGGCCCCCTGTACTTCACTGGAGCGACCTCCAGAGCAGCCTGGCTGTTTTGCATTATCAGCATCCATTACAAAGCCACATGATAAATGATGGCCTGTTTCCTTACTTCTGTTTTTGAGGGCACCACAAAAGGACATCACACTCAACAGGCACGCTGGGCCAGAATTCCCCCTGCCCCCCGCCCTCCCACCCCTGCCATGAGTAAGGTTCTCTCCAGTGCATGATTGATCACAGGAATGGCAGGACTCCAGCTGAGGCTGGGGAGAGGAAGGATGGGCAGTGGGATTAAAGTGGATGGAAAAGTTAAAAGAGTGAGAATTTTTATTTTTGCAATGTGTCCCTCTGCTAACCATTATTTCAAAGCTTCCTGAATGGAAACGAATCAGGAAACATCAGTGGGACTAATAAAATCGTACTGGGGAACAGCTGGGGATAGCATCGGTGGTCATTAATAATACTATTGTGTGGAACCTTTGGTCATACATAAACTCGGCTAATACCCTTTTAATGTCCCCAAGTTTATTTGGACAATAAAAGTGTCATTCAGAAAGATAAGTGACTTGCCCAAGGTCACCCACAGTGGATGAAGACAGCAAAATGTTGAAATTATGTTGCTGAAATTTAGTTTCTTTACTCCTCTGTGCTGAGTGTGCTTAGTTTTCCTGGATGTGCCCTTGTGTTACCACCTCTGCCTTGTGGGATCCAGCTCATTGTCAGTCTCAGCTATCATGGCCAACAATGTTCCTTTCCACACTGAGCCAGAAGATGCATGCCCTAGAACAAATCCCCATGGCTTTCTCTGGAGATCAACCTGGTCGACCTGGTCTGAATAGCGCCTAAGCAAGAGCACTTCAGACCTCAAAGAATTCCTTGTCTGATTCTCTTCTCCATCTCTTTGTGGTAAGAACTTTTGATATCCTGGTCCTCATTTAAACAAAAATTCACATTGATCTTAGCTTCTCTTTCTGCTCAATGCTCATCAATTCATCAATTAAATGCATTTATAAAGCAGTAATATTGAGAGCTTACTCTGTGCCAGGTGCCATTCTAAGTTCTGGAAGGACAGTGGCACAACCTAGTTCGAGTTTAAGGGTTAGGAAATCCTTCCCTGAGGGAGGACTGACTAAGCTGGGACTTGAAGGATGCGCAGGCTTTAGCTAGGTGAAGGGGGGCTGGAAGAGTCTTCCAGGACAGCAGGTACATGTATCTGGAGGCAGCAGAGAGCAGGGCCCTTTAGAGAAATGCCAAGGTGTTCAGTTAACAAGGAGGACTCTGGAAATATAGACTACAGAGGCACGATGCATGCCAAAGGGTGTTGACTTTCTCCCAAGAACAATGGGCAGCTAGGAGGGTTTTAAAGACATGCTTCACCTCTCTACACTAAACCAGAGATGAGACCTGGAACCTGAATGACTCTCAAAGATGATCAAATGCTTTTTGATAAACACCTGGGTCCCCAGGCCCTGGCCTCTGCTATGCCTCTTTAGCCATAGGTGTGAATTCCCCCGAAGACCTTGGATCACAATGAGTTAATCAGTTGGAGAGAAGAGGGGGGCAGTCCTGAGAGGTGTTGTTTATCCCTTGGCTAGATCTAATTTCAAGAGTGCCCTGAACAGAAAATGGTTAAGAGAATTCCAGTGACCAAGGCGACACAGTGAAGGGGATTAGGAGGGAGCGAGCATGGCCAGGAAGGAACAATCCAGTCCTAAAATTCTGTGATCCCAGGCCAAATTCCACGAGTGCTTCAGAAGGCACCGAGCCATGCTCGTAACCGTGCAGGGAATGAAAACACGAGGTCATGGCTCCTTGTCTCCTGCTGGCTTGTTTTGGGTGTGCCCTTTAGATTCCAGCTCTTACTCTCCACTCAGGGAGTGGAATCTTGGAATGTGCTCCTTTTTTAACCTCTTACCTCTCCTTTTTACCCAGCCCACCCCAGTCCAAAAAGCTGCCCCTTTTGAAACCATTTTCATCTTGCCTCTGCTGCTTTGAACCCATCCCCTCTGCTGCCCAGGAGAAGAACTGTCTTGTCTGAGGCCTCTCCAACAAAGAAAGAGGGAAGCCAAGTCTTATATGACTAATCAGTCATAACAATCCTACCTCAGGACCTTTGCTCGGGCTGTTGAGTCAGCTTGGACACTTTCTCATGAGATCTGACGGTCCACTTGCCTCACATCAAGTCTGCTTAGAAAATACTTTATTATCAAGGTCCACTCTGTCTTATTTAGTACCACCCATCTGCCCAATCCCCTTACCCTACTTTCTGTTTTTCTACTCATCTATGTTATAATACACTACGTAATTTACATATTTATTATGCTTATTGCTTATTGTATTTTATCAAACAGGAATACAAGCTCACCAGTGCATAGAGTGGTGCCTGGCATGTGGTAGGTGCTCATTTATTGAGTGGATGGATGCTCTATCGGCAGGATGATGTGTTGTTTTCTCCATTATTACTTTCTTTCTTTTTTTAAATTTATCTTTACTGTTAAAAGTATTACAGGTGTCCCATTACCCCCACCCACTTGACCCCTCCACCTCGTTCCCACCCCCTCCCCAGGCCTTCACCCAGTTATTTACTGTGTCCATGGTTTATGCATATATGCATATAACTTCTTCGGTTAATCTCCTCCCACCCTCTACCCCCCTTCCTTCTTTCCTCTGAAATGTGGTCTGTTGCATGCGTCAGTGTCTCTGGATCTATTTAGTTCGTCAGATTCTTTTGTTCATTAGCTTCTTCTTAAAGAAGACCCTTCAACTTTTCCTGTAGTGCTGGTCTGGTGGTGATGAACTCCTTTAGCTTTTTCTTATCTGTGAAGCTCTTTATTGGACCTTCAGTTCTAAGTTATAGCTTTGCTGGGTAGAGCAATCTTGGTTGTAGTTCCTTGTTTTTCATCACTTTGAATATTTCTTGCCACTCCCTTCTGGCCTGCAAAGTTTCTGTTGAGAAATCAGCTGACAGTCATATGGGTGCTCCCTTGTAGGTCACTAATTGCTTTTCTCTTGCTGCTTTTAAGATTCTCTTTGTCCTTAACCTTTGGCATTTTAATTATGACGTGTCTTGGTGTGGGCCTCTTTGGGTTCCCCTTGTTTGGGACCCTCTGTGCTTCCTGGACTTGTAAGTCTATTTCTTTCCCCAGGTAGGAGAAGTTTTCTGTAACCACACTTTTTCAAATAGGTTTTCAATTTCTTGGTCTCTTTCTTCCCTTTCTGGCACCCCAATAATATGAATGTTGGGCCTCTTGAAGTTGTCCCAGAGGTTCCTTATACCATTTTCATATTTCTGGATTCTTTTTTCTTTCTGCTCTTCTGGTTGGGTATTTTTCGTTTTCTCATGTTCCAAATTGCTGATTTGATTCTCAGCATCCTCTACTTTACTGTTGATTCCCTGTAAAATATTCTTCATTTCAGTTTGTGTAGCCTTCATTTCAAATTGGTACTTTATTATGTCATCGATTTTCTCAGTCGTTTTCGTAATAAAGTGCTTGAGCATCCTTATAAACAAAATTCTGAACTCTGTATCTGATAACTTGCTTGGATCTATTTCAGTTAGTTCCTCTTCTAGAGATTTCTTATGTTCTTTCCTTTGTGACATGTTTCTTTGCCTCCGCATTTTGGCTGCTTCCAGGTGTTTGTTTCTGTGTATTAGGTAGAGCTGCTATGTCTCCTGGAATTTGTAGAGTGGCTTTGTATAGTAGGTGTCCTGTAGGGTCCAGTGGCTCAGCCTCCCCAGTCCCCTGAGCTGGGCCTTCTAGGTGCTCCCCTGTGTGGGCTGTGTGCACTGTCCTGTTGTAGTTGAGCCTTGGTTGCTGTTGGCATCACTGGGAGGAACTGACCCCCAGGCCAATCTGCTGTGAGGACCAGCTGCAGCTACAGCTAAAGAGCTGCTGTGCTGGAGACACCCCTATGGAGCAGGATTTACTTCAGTGGAGCTTTGGTGTTCACCAAGTGCGCCCCTTGAGTGTCACTCGTGGATGTGGTAGGGTTGTAATCCAGTGTGGTCGAGTCTGACCACCAGGTGCACTGTCTCTGGGGCCTCCCAGGAGGTGCAAAGTCAGCCTGTGCCAGTGCCCTGCCCAGGGCCACCCAGCATGAGCCACACAGCAAACCGTAGTTGGCTGCTGCTTGTGCTGGGCGTGGAGGTGCCCAGGAGAGGCCAAGCTCTGAGCCAGTGCAGGCTGCGAGTGCCAGGCCTGGGGCCGCTTATCAAGCCGTATGGGGCCCGCTGCTGCTTGTTTGAGAGATTTTAGGAAAGTCCTAAGCATGAGGCTCGAGAGGCCACTTGCACAGAAAAGCCCCTGGAAATGGCCCGGATGAGCTGCAGGTGGCGGGGGCGGGGCCTCCGGGAATCACGGGGCGGGGCCACAGGTGAGTCAGGTGCTGGCGACTCAAACATGGCGCCTGCCCACCGGCTGTGTGGGGAAGACTCGCCACAGGAGCCATGGCCTCCAACAGCCCTTCTGCCTGGGAGGAAGCCGCCCTCCAGCTCTCGCCCGGATCTCAGGCAGGTTAGTTCCTCCCGAGTGTCCCGGGTCCTTTCAGGCTGCTGCCCGGCGCTGGGCTCAGGGAGCGTCCGAGTGAGTCCGTGCCGGGCCCTTTAGAGGAGCTGCTGGGGCTCCCGCAGCCTCCGCGACCCTCAGGGACAGTCCCCGCTGGTTTCACAGCACGGAGTTGTGGGGACGTCTCTTCCTGGCCCTGGAGCCCTGGGCTGGGGGCCTGCTGTGGGGCTGGGACCCCTCACTCCTCTGGGAAACCTCCGCCACCGAGATGCCCTCCCAGGTTTAAACCTGGCACTGGGTGTGGGCCCGCAGCAGCTTCTTGGTGATCCAGCCCCGCCCCGCCCCGCCCGCGTCTCCGCCCCTCCTCCCGGTCTCGGTGCTGCTTCAGTTCCCTGGTTGGGGGGCTTCTGTTCAGCTGGATTCCAGGAGGCTCTGAGTGACTGTGGTTCTGAATTTAGTTGTAATTTGGTGTGGCTGCGGGAGGCGGCGGGGATGCAGTTACCTGCGCCGCCGGCTTGTTCCCTCTCCATCATCACTGTCGTGCTGTGCGGCAGTGGATGCCGGTGTCATTGAGGTGCGTGGTGCTCGGCACAGGTACCATCTCTGTTCCAAGTATTCCCAATATTCAGTAAATTCTCCTTAGACACATAGGAATGAAACAAACAATAATGAATCAATCTCTGACAGGCACTGAGATCCAGGAGAAAATGTTAGTGATGCCAACAGGCAGATTTATAAACAAATGCTTTTAAAATAGAAGGGAGAGATTTTTGAGCCCTGAGAACTGTCCCTTGGTATGAACTCTCAGGGAGTCAGGAGGTGGCCGGCCAGCAAACATTGACAACACTCCAACCAACAAGGTCAGCACAGAATTTACACGCAGGAAGTCATCTATTTTTAATATTGCAATTGTTTTCCTGTTTTCCTGTATTCGGTATGTTACCACAGGAGCCCAATTCCAAGAGTTTTGTTTGAATGCTTTCCTCTCCTATTTTCCTCTTTTAAATTTGGATGCAGCCTTGTAATTCCAAAAAGCAAATGTTTTCCCATTATTCACAGAAAACAGGGAGGAGGCTGGGTCATCTGATGAATGGAACAGAGCTGGACTGATGCAAAGTGGGAGGGTCACAAAGGTGGGGATTCCACATGATCAGGCTGCAGATGAGCTCTCTTCTGGGTTAGGGTTAGGGTTTGCAGCAAGCGAGGAAGGGCTGGATGCGTGCTGGGAGAGCCAACCTGGGGAAGCAGCAGGCTTCTTGCCAAGCTGGCAGGGCTTGAAGTGAGTCCCCAGTAGTCCAGCTCCCACCCCAGTCCTACCTCACCACACCCCCACGGAGCTGAAGGGAGACATTCCTTTCATACCCAAAGCCATCCAAGTCCCTCCTGGGTGTATTTTTTCCTGGCCAATTATCTGTCATTCAGCTGAGGTTTTGTAGACCTTGTATTTTCCAAGCACCCAAATTGCAAAGTTTCACAACTGTTTGATTATAACTCGGCAACCAACACTGTTTCCTTTGTCCTTTGATTAGTCCTTTGCAGTGCCTTGATTGGCAAAGCCTGGGCTGGACCAGAAGCAAAGGCTGTCTAGAGATTTCCCAAGCACAGATTCTTTATTGTTATACAATTAATTTTGAGCTCCACCTTGGTCTGGCTGAGCAGTTCACTGAGTCCCAAAGCCCCAAGGCTTGTCCGCCCCTCTGTGTGGCTGAAGGACTTGGAATTGAGTTGATGTGCTCTTGGTCCTTCTTGGAGTTTACTCCCTGGTCTTCAATCAGCCTCCCTGGCCCTGGGTTATATAATATCTCAGTGCTGCACAGCAGTCCCAAGGAAGGCACTTCTCTCTCTGCACTTCCTGCCCTGAGCTTGCAGATGTTTCCGTAATCTCCCCTGGAAATCTTGATGGTCCCTTGCAAGTCCTATATTCTTGCCCCCAACCTCTTTCTATGTCCTGTATTTGGTGTCTCTGAGTCATATTCAGATGTCCAGGTTGGGTTCCTTTGTGCTGGTAGCTGGCTCACTTATTTTTCTGATGATGTCAGCAGACTCCTAAGAGAAATGGTTTCATAAAACAGAAAAACTTTATGCACACTTATCTTTCACAAAGACAAGAATCAGCATTGCAGCTAAGATAGATATGACCAGAAGGTTTTATATTCAAAATGATTTCAAACATTAACCTATTAATCCAAATGGAGTTGAGCAGTGAGCATTGCTAGTCTCCTATTGGAAGAGAACCTGTCGAGGTTAAATCATTCATTGCTAGTCAGAAGCTCAGCAAAGAAACTTTACTATCAGTAGCATCTCCAAAGCAGGAATTATGTTTTAGGAAAACAAAGCTTTCCACATTATAAGAGCCAAGCAAATACCCCTTGTTCTAGACACTTAGCACTGTTGTCTCGAGCATCCATGCCGGAAAATATTGTATTATAAGTCAGAATTGGCTTATCAGTATCTCACATCTTGTTCAATAAGCAATATAGGAATGCATATCATAACATATAGATTTAAAACTGAATAACAGGGCCAGAGAAATGTAAACTAGAATAAGCACCTAGTGCAGATGAGCAGAACAAAAGAACAATCTTACACAACTACAATAATTGAGCAGTAAATTTCCCTCAGAGCTTCCTGGTGGCCAAAGCAAAACAAGAAACATGATCACTTACACAGGTGTTATTGTCCACTAAGGGAAAATTGCCCTTTCCTCAGGAAGCAAAGCATTTTGCTTTTAGTCCCGAAGGAGATGTCTCACAGAAGGCTTTAGCAAATGAAGATACGTTTTCATAAAGTTATCTATTTTCTGGCTAAAGCAGCTCTCCATGAAGTGAAACCTTGAGTAGGTTGCAGAACGCCTCTGAACAGAAGTTTTCCATCATGCCCACCCATTCTAGGGAATCTATCACCATGTGTGGGTGGAGCTGAGGTTGATTCATTTCAATAAATGAACATACAGATTTCACGTGTGAAGCACTATGCTAGGTACTCTAGGAACATGACATGTATATGTAGTCTTTGTCCTCTGGGTCCTTAGCTCAGTGAGGGACACACGTAAATACACAAATAATTCTCATACTAAAGTAGCTTGCTGTCTTACTGAGTCTGGGCTGCTATAACAGAATACTGTAGACTTGGTGTCTTAAACAACAGATATTTATTTCTCACAGTTCCAAGGCTGGGAAGTACAAGATCAAGACACAGACAGGCCCAGTGTCTGGTGAGGGCCTTCTTTTTGGTTTGCAGACAGCCGTCTTCTTGTATCTTCACATGGTGGAGGAGAGAGAGAGAAAGACAGACAGAGAGAGAGAGAGGGAGAGACAGAGAGTGAGAGCAGGCACGCTCCTGGCTCACGTCGCCCTGGTAGCCTGGACCGAGCCCAGGGTGGTGTGCTTGTCCGACGAAAGGCATGCATTCTCTTATAAAAATAAGGGCTGCTGGTAAGCTCAAAGCCACAGATGCCCACTACCTGCTGGTTTTTCCTTCTTCAAACACATCCCTATTTGCTAACCTGAATAATTTGGTTTCTTCTGAGGTCCCTGCAACCCAGATTCAGTTGTTCTTTCTGAGTGAATCTGGGGGAGACATAGCGGACATACATCACTCAATTTTGTTATTATTGGAAGAGAAATAGTTAACTATAAGGAAGCAACGGTTCTGCTTCCTTTTCTGGCTAAAGCAGCTTGATTTATAAAATGCTCCCTATCACATCACTGCTGTTACCAGGGGAGTTTGGTGGGAAGCTTCCTTAAGTCCTGCATTCCCATCAGCCACCAAAGCCTGCTGGGGCCACTCGACCTTAGACTGAAAAGCAAGCACATGCATTAAGAAGCTCACAGTGAAAAATTAATCAGCTCCTGACATGAATTACGGCGTAAGACCGAGAGTCACGTTCACATATATCCTGGTGGGGGGGACCGCCTAAGGACACAGAGTGCACTCAGGGGGGGCTTGGGGGCTGCAGCTTTGACATCCATTCTTTCTTCTCCCAACCTGAGTGGTTGCTCGTTTACTCTGTTTCACATGGCACGTGCCCGGCAGAGCTGTCAGAGGGGACACGCCTCTCCACTCAGACCACACGGTGCTGTCCAGAATATTTGTACTAGTCCGGGCACTGTCCGAACAGCAGCACAGAAAAAGTGAAAGTAGAGACAATATTCAAATGTCATTTTTTTCCCCACGCCAGTTTTCTGCACTGCACGTGTAACAGGTCATCAGTGCCGTGCGTGCCTGAGATGTGTTAGCCGTTGCCCGTCTATACCGAACAGACTCCCTGCCTGCCTCTGTTAGGCTACCAATCAGTTCTCTCTGGTTGAAAAATTTCCCCTAAGATGTCCTGTTGAACTTCAAATTCAACATGTCTATAAGATTTCCATATGACCAACACCTCAGAGTCCTCTTTTTAAATCTCCATTTACTTTTCTCTCTCTGATTATGTATCAGTCTGTTATCAACCTACTTTGCCCTCAAGAAATAGCTACTGAGCTCCTTCTGTGCCGTCGGCACTTGCGTAAGGCCTTGAGTAGATGACGGGGAGGGACAGCAGACACGGTCCCTGCCTCGTGGAGGCGTCTGAATGGCAGAGGAGACAGATGATGCTCAAATCATGACAGGCACAAACAAGGAACTACGACCAGAACAAGAGCTCAAAGGAGAAGTAAGCTCAGCGGGTCCTTTGTGCATAATTACTCCCGAGCCTGTTCCCTCTTTCCCTTCAGCACGGCCGCCCACCGTGGCTGGGATTTCTCACCTCCTGCCTCGACCTCTGCGTTGGACCCCTGTTCTGGTCCTCTTAGCACAGCAGGGACTCATCATTGCCAACACTCCTTGGGCTCTTTGCCTGGGCCTCCTCCTTGTGATTGTCTCTCTTACTGGCCCACCCATCATTGTTGTCTCTCCCAATCGTACCACTCTAAGACTCAGCAGAAATGCAATCCCGTCTTTGAGTATGTCCTGCTGGCTCCAGCCAGAATTGCTCTCTACCTGTCCCCACAAGAAGCACTCTTTGTCCACATCATTGGGCTAGCATGTCTTATAGACCATGGTCATTTGTGTGTATCTTCTCTCCTGTTAGTTTGTAAGTGTCTGAAGAGCAAGGACTCAACAGAGTGGTCACTTGTCATTCCTTTGGATGTACCAGCATCTGAGGTCCCTTTGTATATTTGGAGAATTGAGTCTCTGTTGAAGACCCAGCCCACTTCCTACTGTAGAAGTTCCCAGACACTCATGTTCCCAGCTCTCTTTGTAGTTAGGATGTGTACATGTGACTTACATTCTTCCGAGCAGATGCCCCAAATGAGGCCTTAGATGGAGAACTAGCGATGCTCTTGGAGGCAGCAGTCCAGCAGGACCCAGTCCCTAGGGTCGCAGTGGAGGCGGTACTGATGCGTCTTTCAGTGCCCATGACTGTGGAGTCAGTGGTGATAATCTCCTCACCAGATTGGGTCTGTGACATGACCTTAGGCTTTGTCCCTGTTGGCACAGCCACATGTCCCTAGGGTTCTATGAACTGGTCAATATCGTTATATGAATCCCTTTCTGTTTAACTCAGCCAGAGTCTATTTTAGCCTTCAAAGATGTTCACACAGAGCCTCAATCATTGCAGGAACTTTGTAAACATTTGTTGAGTGAATTAATGTCTGAATCTCTCATTGCTAATTGTAACAGCCCAAGAATGTGTTTCCTCATCTATAAATGGGCTAATAATTCCTACCTCAAAAGTGTGTTATAAAGACTTAATGAGGTAATGTAAGCACAGCAACTAGCACATAGTGAATCAGCAATAAAGAGCAGTTACTATTGGTAGGAACGTGGATCTGGTGGCAGTGATAGTAAATCAATGTATACCCCTTGCTCGCACAGGAGGAGAGAATGTGAGTAGTTTCTCCCTGTCAGGGACGCACGTCCTAAACTTCTAAACGTGCTTCATTTAATCCACAGTTAAATATTGGTTGCCTTTGTGTTTGCATAAAATCTGTAGGTTGCAAGCCTGGGTTTGTCACCTGGCTGGACCAGTGAATGCAGTCTCAGGGAACAAATCGCCCACTAAAGCAGGTGCTTTTTTTGACAACACCATGTCACCTTGAGAGCCTCGGAAAAGGGTTGGGTTTGTTGGAAGAGTCCAAGGTCAGGAAAACCAAGGTTAAACAACTATTGGCACCAAATCTTGAACTAACCCAGGAGGTTTTTCGAAGAACCAGAGCGCCCCTTGCAGGACAACAGAGAAACTGGAAGAATGAAGGGATGGTCGGAAAGGCAACTGTGTAACTGAAGGGAGAGAGGGGAAGCGTTCAAGCAAATGGCAGGTTGAGAACAGATGCCCGCTGACTGGACAGCGAAGACGCAACTTGGCCCTGAGGCCGGCTGCTGAGAACAAAGGACAGTCTTAACGCTGTGGGTCAAATGCCTGTCCTTCGTAGCTCTGCCAAACAGGCGACTGTCATTCTCACACTCACACACCCAGGGCCAGCACTATGTTCTTTCTCAATTACGGTTGACATACAATATTACATTAAGGGCCAGAATTTTTGATATTTTGTTCATCATGGATTTCTTTACATTAAGTTTGACTTTTAAAAAATATTACGTTAAAATATTATTTATCTTTACTCCTGAGATTTTTGGGGGCTTAAATTTTGCTCCTCACTTTCTTCTCCATGGTCTCAGTCTTGCTCCTACCATGCTGCACAGCAAATACTCCCACCTCTGAGCACATTCACTCCTCAGAGCAACCCAGGAGGTAGGTATCTCTATCTCCATTTTACAGGGAAGCAAACTGAGCCACAGAAAAAGTAAGCGTCTTGCCAAAAGCTCATGCAGTTATTTGAAAATTGTAACCTGTTGAAGTTTAATCTGAACACAAGCTTTGTTCTTTCCACCAAAACATAATTGCAGTCCAGGGCAATACTACAAAGAACAGCATAGGGAATTGGGTAAAAATGGGCTGCAATGTATGAATAAAATTCATTCTAAGAAGTTATTATAATTGAAACTGAGACCATAGGATGCTTAGAGCAGGCTGACTGTAGGGAGTCCAAGCAATTGCTTTCCAAGGAGCACTGGACATGCACCTCTCAAAAAGTAATGTTGAATCAAACGTTCTCATGGCATTCTCTGCTAAAAGAAACATCTTTCTCAACAAATTCTTCAAGCCATCGCCTGGATTTGACATGCAAGCCAGTTCAGTGTCTCAAAACCCTCCTGGTGCTCTCCTGGTCCATCATAGCAACCTGCTTTAAGTATTCATTTCTCCCTTAGTTAAAGCCTGGAATTGGTTTCCCTTGGATACACACCATCAAAGCCATTTTTAATTAAATTTCTGAGGAACTTGGCAGAATGAAAGAAAAACATTTGACCAGCCAGGCACTCTTCATGAGAATGATAGCCATAAGTTATGCAGAAAAATTGTTTTCATTATTTTATAATTATAGCTCATTCTCACTCACATGCTTATTTACAGAGAGCTTTCTGAAGCACGTAGCCAATCACCCGAAAAAACTCAGGCCAGTTGGACTTCAGCCACAGGTGTAAACACCGCCCAGGAGCCCTTGCAACCCAGACTTCAGCACCGAGGCTATTCAGGGAAGACAGAGCTCCCTTTCAAGTGCCTACTTCATAGTTTTTTAAAAAGTGCAGCATATAATTAAGGAGACCGGTGGATAAATATGCCAAGGAAGACCCCAGGAAAAGAAGGACTTGCCAGTTCTTTCATGCATGTGCGTTCAGTCTGGGTTTTAGTGATGCTAAGAGAGTTCAGAACTATATGTGGATTCTACTTCTACTCATGCAGTCTAATTTTTAGTGCTGACATGAAAGTCTTTACATTAAGTGAATGCGTGAGAAAATATTTTTTCAAGAGAAATGGCTGTGATGTGGTATTCTCTTTAGATAGCTCTGGGGAATTCAGTGTTATTAAATGCTCTTTAAAAACATAGTTAAATGTTCCCAAGGGGAAAGGCTTGTGGTAATTCAATGTCCCAGTGAACTGTTCATTATTTCTTTATTAAACAAATATTCGTGGTTTGGGCAGTGTTCCGGGAGCTGGGGGTGTAGTAGTGATGAAGGCAAGCAAATCCTTGCCTTCTTGAAGCTTACCTTCTAAGGAAGAGACAGATTATAAGAACACAAACAATTGGCCAGTATGATTTCAGGTACTGATGAAAAACAACAAATCAGGGTTAGGGGATGGAGATTGATGGGTGTTGAGGGCAGGCTATTGTAGTTGCGATATTCAAGGAAGACCTTTTGAAGGAGGTGACATTTGAACAAATTACATGAATGATGTAGGTGAGTGAGCCATGTGAGAATCCGGGGGGAGAGGCTTCTACACAGAAGAACCTTCTGGAATGTGAACTCCATGAAAGTAGGATCTTTGTTTTCTTCGCTATATCCCCAGATACAATGCCTGACACATAGCAGGCATTTAACGCATCCTTGTTGGATTTCTGCTGGTGCAAAGGCCTTGATGCAGGAACCATTAGAAAGAGCAATGTGGCCAGTGTGGCTGGAGCTCAGGGAGTAGGGGAAGGGTTAGAAAGGGACACTGTCATTTTTTTTCTAGCATCATTATTTATACAACTTCCTTGTAGTCTCAAAAGTGCCTGGTTTGGATAGAGAAAGTATATAGTCACTTTCCTAATAGGCTATGATAAGGAGTTTGAGTTTAACTGTGATGGGAAAGTAGTGGAAGACTTCGAGTAGGGAAGCAGTGCTATTTCCTTTGTTAAAAAGGATCTTTTCACTGCACCTCTATCTAAATGGTCAAAATCTGGAACACTGACAACTCCAAATGCTGAGGAAGATGTGGAGCAATAGGACTCTCATACATGCTGGTGGGAATGCAAAATGGTGCAGCTACTTTGGAAGGCAGCTGGGAGGTTTCTTAGAAAACTAAACAGACTCTAACTAAGCAATCCGGCAATCTCTCCCTTTGGTATTTACACAAAGGCGTTGAAAACTACTGTCCACACAAAAACCTGCACACAGATGTTTATAGAACTTTTATTCATAATTACTGAAACTTGGGAGTAACCCAAATGTCCTTCAATAGATGAGTGGATAAATAAACCAGTACATCAAGACAATGGAACATTATTTAGCACTAAAAAGAAATGAGCTGCTAAGTCATAAAAAGACATGAAGGATACTTAATGCATATTACTGAGTGAAAGAAGGCAATCTGAGAAGGCTGCATACTGTTTGATTCCAACCATATGATATTCTGGAAAAGGAAAATCTATGAAGACAAAAAAAAAAACCAGTGGTTGCCAGTTGTTGGGGTGTGGGAGGGATGAATGGGTACAGCAGAGGATTTTTAGGACATTGAAAGTAAACTGTAGCTACTATAATGATGGGTCTATGTCATTATACATTTGTCCAAACTAATAGAATGTACAACACCAAGAGTGAGCAATAATGTAAACTATGAATTTGGGGTGATTATGATGTGTCAATGGAAGCTCATGGATTGTTACAAATGTGCCACCCTGGGAGGGAGGGTGTTGATAGTGAGGGAGGCTATCTATGCATGTGTGGAGGAAGGGAATATAGGAAAACTGTATTTTCTGCTCAATTTTTCTGTGAATCTAAAACTGCTCTTAAAAAATGAAGTCTTACAAAATATTAGTGAGACCAATCTAACTTTATCAATCAATCATCATCATCATGACAATGATAATACACCATTAAAGAAAGTTTTACCTCCAAAAGAGCAAGGATAATTCAACATCAGAAAATTAAAGTAACTCACCACATAACTAGACTAAGAGAGGAAAACTATATTATTGTTGTAAGAGAGCCAGATAAAATTTAATAACTTTATAACTTAAAAATATAAACCCTTAGAAAATTAGATCTGGAAAGAAGTGTCCTCATGTTGCAGAGGTCATATGCCAAATGCCTACAGCAAACACTATGTTTGCTGGGGAATTTCTAGAGGAATTCCACCTACGGTTACAAGACAGTATTCTCACTCTCACTGCTACGGTTTAACCTAATACCAGAGGTCCTGGGCAACCGCACTGTAAGAAGAAAAATAAAATAAGAGGCCAAAGGATTTGAAGGGAAAAGAAATAGTTGTCATTTGCCATGGACAAGATCGTCTAAATAGAAAACAACAGAATAATCAACCAAGTATTAGAACAGATAAGAGCTTAGCAAGGTTGCCAGGTACATGTTGCAAAATCAGTAGCATTTCTCTACATTGGTAACGACTATTTACTCGATATAGTTTTAAAAAGCAGGAGACTCTTCAAGATGAAAACAGAAACTATGAAGTACCTTGGGATTAGTTTATCAAAAAACGTTTCATAATCTCTTTGGTGTACTGTGTAGATAAGATTCATCCTATGAATTTTCATCAAGCTGTAAAAATAAATAAGATTTAGTACACTTTTCTAGGTGGAGACTATATATAACTAAACAAGCTTTTTAAAAAAGAATAGGTAGGAACATTCTGAAGAGAAAAAAGAAGAACACGGGGAGCTAGACTTGCAGAAATTTAAAAGTATTACAAAGCAAAATAATTGAAACAATTTGATTTAGAAGTTACTACTTAATATCTCAGTGGAGAAAATATGAAACTCTATTAAGGGGTATAAATAAGACATGAGTAAATGAAGAGTGCCTCAGAGCTCTCGGATGGGATGGCGATACAATAAGGGATGCCAGTTCTTTGCAAAGAAACTATAAATTCAGTGCGATCTCAATGAAATTCCAGCTAGACTTTCTTTTTAGAAGCTCAACAATTTTATGTAAATTTGATAAGGAAGTTGAAGGATCCATGAGTAACCAAATCGACTGTGACTAAAAGAGCACAGGGTGGGGGGGACCTGCTCTAGCACTGAGCCCTGGGCATCAGGTGGGCGCAGCTCTGCTGAGAGAAGGGCAGCGGTGGAACTCAGGGGCGCCGGGGGAGCCCCTGCCTGACCCCACCGGAACGGGCTCCAGCTGGAGTAAGGCCTAGAACGGCGCGGCAAAGACACAGAGGCAACAGACAATATTTAGGAGAATATTTTTGTGACTCAGCGATGGAGACGAACTTCTTAAGCACAACTCCCAAAGTACAAACCATGAGGCAAAACTGGATAGATTTGACAACATCGCAAAGGCGTTTTCCATTCAATGAAAATAAGCATGGAGAAAAGTAACAGACTGGGTTGGGGCTGGGGCTGGGGCTGGGGCTGGGGCTGGGGCTGGGGCTGGGGGTGGGGCTGGGGATGCCCATGGAAATCTAGCCAAAGGAAAAGAACACTTCACACGAAGAGGAAACATAAAATGATATCAAGCCTGTGATGAGATGCTCAGACTCACTGAGGTTTGCAAAAAAATGCAAATTATAATAAAAATGATCACTTCACACACACCCGATGAGCACAGATTACAAAGGTGGATCGTGCTGGCTGTTGCTCGGAGGAGGGCTCCTCGTGCTCGGCCGGAGGGGACGGACTGGCGAGGCCCTGCTGGAGACACTGCCCCTGTCTGGTCGGGTTACAAACAAGCATGCCCTACGATTCAGCCGCCTGCAGGCGAACCAGGGGTTTGTTGTGGGAGGATATCTGGGTGCCTGTCTCAGAGAAAGTCTGGAAAGGTCCATCCGGAGACATGTGAAGATGTTCATTGGTTTTCCGGGAGGTGGAGGCAACCTGGAGCCCCTGACTGGGAGAGTGGAGAGGTATTTGGAGAGGACCTGCTCGAGGGAGTATTATAAAGCTGTTAACCAAGATAGTATATGCACAGCAACATGGAGAGACTTGAAAGCAGAATGCTGAGTGGAAACTAAGAGAATGAGGTATGCAGCGCAGTACAATTTGTGTACATTCAAAATACCTGCACGCGAGGCACCAACATTTGTTTTATAAGAAATATGAAAGCCTGTGCTTACAGACCTGAAAGGAACCTCGCGTCGGTCAGTGGTGATGGTGCGTGAGGAACTGAGCATTTTGATTTGAGATCTAACATTGAATTTACAAAAGGAAGGGGGGAGGGAGGAAGGCAGGAAGGAGTGGGAGTGGATGGTGACTCTTATCCAGGCCCTCCCTCAGGGCCAGTCAGTGCCTGGTGAGGCTGCCTTGAGGGTGGTCCTCCAAGACGGTCCACCATAGAAGGCTGGCCTCTAGGAAGCTGCTCACTGAAGAAATAATGGAAAGAGATCTGTTCATAGAAGCGTCTAGCCAGGGGAGTGTGGCGACTGGGCCAGAGGTAGATGGGCAAAGTCTGGGCACCCTATTGACCTAGTCAGGTGCCAGAAGCAGAGCACAGCTGGGATTAGAGATGGGTACACAGTTGACCCATGGGACCTGGCACGGATGTTGAGGGATACAGGAGAGAAACCTCCCAACCAAGCCCAAGGACGCTGTGCAGCGACAAGGGCACTCTATTCACGGCTGCTGCCAGCCCACACTGGTTCAATGGGACCCAAATTGGCCAGATGGGTGGATGGGTATGTTGGAGAACCAATAATTCAAAGTGAATTTAAAATGTAAAGGAAGGCACGGAGGTGCACAGTTAGAACTAAGTCACAGTAAAAGAATTAATAAGGTTGCACATGTGCTAAACACCTCCCTAAGGGACTTGACAATCTTGTGAAGTGAGGCGCTGGAGCAATCCTCTGATGTATACACACTTGCAGCCCATCTCTATGTTTTGATTTTTCTATAAACAAACCCACGTCTGACATCACTTTCAAGCCTCCTTTACTTTATGTCTCTCTGTCTATCATGTTTGTCCCAGAGGCAGAGGCTTTTAAAATTTTTCTTAAGTCAAGTCCCTGTATTCTAGGTTGAGCAGTCATGTAATAATATTTCAATTATTCACGTTTTTGGTCTTTAAGGACCAGGAAGTGCTCAGCAGGTCACCATGGAAACCAGCACAAGTTCTGTCAGGTTTTATCAGTCTTCTCTGTCCAAAATCCTCCTGTTGATTTGACCATGGAGGACTAGGAGGCCCAGACTGTCACTGGGATGAGCTCCAAATATAACCCAATGATCCCCAGAGTCTCAAATTGTCACACTGGGAAGGAAGGCGGCCACTGACCATCTATCCTTCGGGGACCCTGCGCACATCAGAAAGGGCACTAACCAGGGATCCCGTAAACAGACTTTTCCTCCTTCCCTGCTGGGTGAGAAGTATCTTGTCCAGGCCTAACCTTCCGAGTCCACCTTTCAGGATGGATACAGGTATTTGTTATGTGGCCCTCTGGGGCTCTGTACACAGCGGGCCCAGCGCCCTGGACAGAGACTGGCAACAATCAGAAGGGAGATGGATACACGTGTTTTTTGTTTTGTTTTTTAAGTAATTCAGTAGTAACAGACATTCACTTACTGAGGTTTTACAGCAAAGAAACACACTGTTCACCCCGAGCTGGCATTTAAGAAATGTAGGGCTAAATTTTTCATAAGATGTTAAAAAACTACCCCATATGCAACTACAAGACTAATATGCCACCATCCTTAATACGACCCTGCCCTTTGGCAACAGACCTCGAGCCTTCTTACCACCTCCTCCCTTCCTGCTGGACGGCACCAAGGATGTGCTAGATGGACGGAGCCACGTGAGCCTGGCTCAGGGCTCGCCACCCACAGCCCAGCGCAGCGCCTGCCCCACGGGAGGGCTCACCAGGTAGTCGTTGAAGAAATAAGTGAGTAACACCTGGCTGCCTATTTCTCTCCTAAATGGGTTGCTGATGCAGCAGTTCTCAGAATTCTGGATTTCTCAGACCAGGAACATTTCCAAAAGTATGTTTCAGAACACACATCATGGTGCCAATGTAGAGTTCAGACTCACAATGCAACAGATCAAAATAATGAACAACTCTGTGATGACCACTTCACAGGAGGAAGGCTTTTCAGGAAGGTAGGCGAGATCTAACCTAAGAATAAAAGTAAATTCTTAAATTCAACATACTGAACTTTTTGCAAAACCTTTTACAGCGTCCTTCCCCCTTTTATATCACAGAACTGTGGAAACCTTGTCCTGAATCAGGACTGGTTCTTAGACCGATGTTTGGAAACCAGATATAATTGACCTACTTGCCTAAAATATTACCAGGAGTAAATTATTTCCTCCTTTCTTATTCTGGTGTCTTGTATCAGCTGGCGTTGAGTTTGCAACATTAGAATAATTTCCCTTTTTTTTTTTCACATACAATAAGTGAGATCTAAACTCCTCTCCCCTATAATTTACCTGTTTGTCTACTTTCAGTTGTCATTATTTCCTTTTTTCTCCTGTTCTTTGTGCTATCAAATTCTTGCTATTTTATGAGAATGGCTTTATACGGTTAGGTCTCCCCTTACCTTTTGTCATCTTTGAAACTTATTGCTAACGTCTGGTATTCTCATAATTCCTTTAATTCAAGGAGCTTAACGTGCTTTGCATAGTGCCTGCTAATCCTCTAATACAGCCTGTTCTACTTAGTGGAGGGGAGGTCGGCATTCGGGATCAAGGCCCAGCCTTGGTGATTTGGGTGTTGAAGGTCTTCTAACCACTTCTCCTGAGCTGCAAACTCCTCCTCAGAGACTAGGAAGTTGAGTGATGGGTCACGGTTGCCTGGGGACCCTTGAATCACCTCGGGGAACTGCTCCCTGTGCAGAATAGCTTGGCTGAAAGGGCCCAGGAGACTGGACCTACAGTGCTCTACCTCCCTTTCGCAAGGAAGATAAACTATAGGAAAATGTTTGCTGGTCACAAAGATGAATTCATTGTTCCTGTCAGGGAAAGGATACCATGGAATATGTCACTCCTTCCTATGAAATCAGCTCACCAGAGCTGTATTCAGAGTTTCGTTTCCGTTTGCTTTTCCTGGAGAGTGAACTTTGAGGGGCTGGCTGGCTCCGAGCCGCCTAGGAGAGCAAACTGTGCTAAGACCGCCACCTACCGTTGGCTTCGGAGTTCCTGCTGCCCTAGCAGAGCTAATCTTGCGTTTTCCTCATCTGCTAATAGGAGCGTCTGCCCTGCTGTGTGTTGGGCTCTGCTGATTGCTCATTTTCATCTTTGCCTGGAAATTGAGTTTGCCCATGATCTGGGTTTTCGGCTGCCAGTGCTGTGTATACTTCTATTGTCTAGGCGAGTCCCCGAGCACATAATTTGGTTTTTATTGGTTTTAAATGAGGATTGATTTGAAATGTGACTTTCATGCCCCTGAGGTTTGGTCCTTCGAGTCTCAGATTTCACCACTTCCAGGAAGCCTTCTATGATCTTTCCCCAATCCAGTTCTCTGTTGACAGTCACCCCTTCTTTGCATTTTTAAAGACTGCGTCCGTGTCATGCCTCTTTCTTGTTGCTGTGGATTGAAACTGGCTGCTCTCACCTGTTTCTTGTTCAGCAGGGTGCATGTTTCTCAAGGGCAATCACTGGGTCCCATGGTTTGTGTTATACCCTGAACCTAGCATGTGGAGGTGCTTGATCGAAATGTGTTGAATGGAATGAATGAATAATTGAATGAATGAAAACGTTTTTCTAAATAAGGTTAAACGGTGAGGTTAATTTTTCCCTTGTAACTCTCAGCTTTCTCCTATGCTCAGTAAAACATAGAAATAGCTGAATTTGACAAAACTAACAGCTCTATGTAAGATCTTGGCAGGATAATCAAAATCCCGATTTTAAAGCAAAACCTTGAATGCAAAGGTGGATGAAGCTCTGATAACAGTTGGGATATATTTGCCTTTCAAATTCTGATCCCCTGCTCTGCCTGGTAACCTTACGAGGTGGAACATTACTTTCCTAGATTAAAAAATTTAATCCTCTCACTTAGGAGAGATGCTCCTTATCTAAGATTAAGGTAATTGATTCCATGTGCTGTGTTGGGCAAAATTACCTGATCCTTATTAGCAGGAGTCCTGGGGTATCCAAAATATTATTTGGGCTTTAAAATTGAGAAAAATCATGTGCGTGCACATACACACACACAGATAAATAAATGTTAGACGGCACCCCCCAACTCCTCTTCTGGAGGAGGGGGGTTGAGAGCAGAAGACCCGAAGTCATGTTCCCCTGGGCGCCAAACCTGGCTGTGCGATTTATCTGCTACACAATTTTGAGAAAACTAATTAAATTGCTGTTCCTCAGCTACAAAATGGGGCGCATACTCACAGCACTGACTGGTGGGTAGTTGTAAGGATTAAACGGGGTTTGCTGGGTGCAGCATGCTTAGTGGACCGTTCAACTAGGAATAAGTGCTTAATACAAATAGGAACACCGGAAAGACTCACAACAGGCAGTTCTGTTCCCAAACCTTCCAGTGTTTTAGCCAGCCCCCCGTGACCTGGACATGAGACACGGGGTATCCTATCGGTAGGTGGCCACCAGGGACACCTCTCCCAAAGGCTGCGCTCTGGGCCCTCGCTCTGCCGCACTGAGCGTGCCACGAGCTCCCACCTCTCCAGGCCTTTACCTGGCTCTCCTGTCTGCCTCACCAGCCTCCCTCCGCCTCCCCCCTCAGCTTCTTACCCTTCAAGACCCCAGCTCATAGATGACGTCCCTTCTGTAGCCTTACCTTGGCACCCGAGAGTAACAGGCGAGTCCCTCTCAGGGCACACTGAGCATTCACAGTTCTGTCCCCCTGCCGGCCTGAGAGCTTCTGGAAGGCACAAACCATATCTTCTCCATCTTTATCTCCCAACACTTACTTTATGCCTGGCATTTAGTAGGCTGGCAGCAAATATTTATAAGAACAAAATGCTCAGAGTTGTGAACATTAATGTGCCCTGATGCAACTCGAGTCACTCCACCTCTCGGCCTCCGTTGCTCCACTCTAGTTAAATCCCTGGAAAGAGCAACGCAAAGGGGAAGGGAAGTGAGGGGGGTAATGACCTTTCAGCACAATCTAAGCGCATAAATGAGCAGCAGGGAGATGTTAACTGTGAGATCATCAGCACAAGTGGTCCTTGAATAGAGACAGAAGGGTGGTTCTCTGGGGACACTCCAGACGGCCAGTGTGCAGCTGTGGCTTGGGATGAGCTTAGACAAGTGCTTTGTCCTTTGATAAAGACAGCTCTCCCCCAAAGAGTGGCCCATGGGGAGGCAACCTCCCCCTTCCTCTGGATTGTAGATAGATGGAGCTTTGAAACAACCGCTGGTGGGTTTTGCATTCCAAATCCCCTGCCACTATTGCATTCAAAAAGTAAAAAGAATACGTGAAGTTCAAAGGAATGTCAAGGTGGGATGGATCTATAGCATCCATATTGCATCTCAAAGAATGTCTCCAGAGCCATAGGGGTCAGTCTTACCGAGGGGCAGCTGTCTCACTTAAGAATGTATGTATGTATGTATGTACGTATGTATTTATGTACATATGCATGTGTGGGAAGTTCTAACTGAGATTTTTCTGCCCTGGAGGTTATACACCATGGAGATGGTTTCCTGATGGAAGAAGGCTCTGCATTTTCTAGGGCCAAGTAAGTGCAAATAAGAGATAATTTTTGGTGTAAGACTCCCCAGTTCCAGGGACAAGGGATGCTAGCCGGGGCCAGGTCTATACAGTCAGGCACTGTAAGGGGGAGGTCAGCGCCAAAGTTATTGGGGGGGGGGCGGGGATACAGTAAAGAGAAGCCCTTTCTTCACTCCTGTCTCCCTCTGGGGAATGGGAGGAAAAGCACGACTGGTTCCCACCCCCAAAGTCCAGAGAAGGCAACTCCCCCAAATTACTTACAGAACTGTAGGCTCTGTAAGAAGTTGTGACACTCTCTAGCCTGGTTAGCAGCCAC